>NC_054481.1:100943741-101591598 GCF_017639515.1 Carcharodon carcharias | reverse complement strand
ATTTTTTCACTATTGTCTTTGGACTTTACCTCTCTTGATAATAAAAATCTCATAGTACCAATTTCACCAGTAATCTCGGGAAAAATAAAACACACATTTCTTAACTTCTCCTGTCCCACACACAGAGACACAGAACCCTACTATTACTCTACCTTACAATAACTTCCAATAATATTACAAAAATTATTATATCTCCCTGAGAGAAGCGACATTGATGGGAATCCTGGATGTTTACTCCCCTCCCTTTTGGGGGTGGTGGGGGGGGAGGTGGTGGTGGTGGTGGTGGTGGGGGGGGGGGGAAGAGCCTCAAAATCAATTGTAGCAATCCTACAGCCCCGCAGGTAGCTTAACACAGACTAGGCATCAAACTTCAGGTCTTTCTGATCTGTCTGACAATGCCACACTGAACGGGCAGTGCAATTACCCATCACAGAAGAGCTGATTAGTTTTTTTTTATGGATTCTAGACACAAAGGCAAAGTCTTTTTGCTATAGCCCCATTTATTCAGCCAGTGAACGACTCAATCAAAAGGCAAAATGTTCTACTTGAACTAAATTGCTTGCCTCGTATAACAAGTAAAATTTGGCGGTGAATGAAGTGTCTTTAATTTGCTGACTATTAACAACCCAGATAATCAGATGATATTCTGTGCTCAGATTATGAATTGTATGAAGGGGACAAAAGTTCTCCGTCGAGGTAAAAGCTGCTTCTTCCGATGTTGCAGCAAGGGAGGGGGAAGTGGAGGAAAACAGAGCAAAAAGATAAGGAATCATTCCAGGTGTGTGTATATACACATCAGGAATATTCTGTGATAAGAAAAGCAACTACCCAAAACATATTTTCTACATTTATAAAACTTATGCTGGTTTCTGGCATAGCTCTACAATTCTATAATGGACAATGTATACATAAACCCAGAGCCAGATGGACCTGTTTGGTGCTATATTGATAGCAAGGCACTAATCACTCAAGGTATTGGGTAAACATATTGTGGGTACACTTATTTAGACTAGGCACATGGGAACATTTACACATAGGTAGAAAGCTAGCAGCAGAGCTGTGTGCACATGTGCACTCTGCTCCAAAACGAAAGTGAAACTAAGACTGGATCACATGACACACTCCCCTTCTAGTGATGTCATGCTGCTATCCCTTAAAGGCATATTACAACAGGACCTGCTGCTGACCTTCCCAGGTGCTGTCCCAGCTAAAACTGCAGGCTTCCCATAGACAGAATTTAAAGACTTTACCAATGTAAAAGGAAAGATAATAAAAGGGCAACGGATCATTTTCTTTGTTTTTTTGCATTCTTTCATGAGATGTGGCGTTGCTGGCAAAGCCAGCATTTGTTACCCATCCCTAATCGCCCTTGAACTGAATGACTTGCCAAGCTATTTCAGAGGGCAATTAAGAGTCAATCACATTGCTTTGGTCTGGAGTCACACATAGGCCAGACCACGTGAGGATGGCAGATTTCCTTCCCTAAATGTTATTAGTGAACCAGGTAGGTTTTTACGACAATCAATGACCATCAGTACTGAGACTTTATATTCTAAATTTATTAATTGAATTTAAATTCCACCAGCTGCCATTGTCGATTTGAACATATGTCCCCAGAGCATTAGTCTAGACCACTGGATTGCTAGTCCAGTGATACTACCACTACATCACCATCCCCACTGAGTTAAAATAGAGATGATTAAAAGAGATGTGGAGTTCTTGACTCCAAAATACTCCTTTCTTCTGCTCTTTCTCTTGCATGATGCCACTTTAAGAAAGAAAAGGGCTTGCAGTTATGTAGAACATCACTGCAGGAGTTCCTCAGGGTAGTGTCCTCGGCCCAACCATCTTCAGCTGCTTCCTCAATGACCTTCCTTCCTTCATAAGGTCAGAGGTGGGGATGTTCGCTGATGATTGCACAACGTTCAGCACCATTCTGAGTCTCCTCAGACACTGAAGTAATCCATGTCCAAATGCAGCAAGATCTGGACTATATCCAGGCTTGAGCTGACAAGTGGCAAGAAACATTCATACCATACAAGTGCCAGGCAGTGACCATCTCCAACAAGAGAGAATCTAACCATCACCCCTTGACATTCAATGGCATTACCATCACTGAATCCCCCACTATCAACATCCTGAAACTGAACTGAATGAGCCATATAAATACTGTGGCTACAAGAGCAGGTCAGAGGCTAGGAATCCTGTGCTGGGTAACTCACTCCCCTACTCCCCAAAGCCTGTCCACCAACTACAAGGCACAAGTCAGGAGTGTGTAGCAGAATACTCTCCGTTTGCCTGGATGAGTGCAGCTCCCACAACATTCAAAAAGCTTGACATCATCCAGGACTAATCAGCCCACTTGATTGGCATCCCATCCACAAACATTCACTCCCTCCACCACCAACACACAGTGGCAGCAGTGAGTACCATCTACAAGATGCCTGCAGGAACTCACCAAGGATCCTTAGACATCACCTTCCAAATCCATGACCACTACCATCTAGAAAAGACAAAGGCAGCAGACACATGGGAACACCACCACCTGGAAACCACTGAGCACCTTGATTTGGAACTATATCGCCATTATTTCACTGTCACTGGGTCAAAATCCTGGAACTCCCTCCAGAACAGCACTGTGGGTGTACCTACATCGCATGGACTGCAGCAGTTCAAGAAGGCAGCTCACCACCACCTTCTCAAGGACAATTAGGGATGGGCAATAGATGCTGGCCCAGCCAGCGACACCCACATCCAAATGAACAAATTTTTAAAAAAAGTGCTTTATGACCAACAATATCCAAAATATTTTGCAGCCAATGATGTACAATTGAAGTGTAGTCACAGTTATAATGCCAGAAATGCAACAGTCAATTTGCACACAGCAAGCTCCCTCAAGGTAGCAAGGTGACAATTCCAGATAATCAGTTTTAATGATGTTGGTTGATGAATAAACACTGTTCAGGGCACCCTGATCTTCGAATAGCGCTGTGGGATTTATTTATTTTAAATATATACACACCCACCTGAGAGCTGACAAGGTTTCAGTTTAACATCTCACCCCCCAAAAAAATGACACTTCAAAAGTACAGGACTTTCTCATTGCTGCACTGGAGTGTTAGCCTGAAATTGTGTTCAAGTCCCTGGAGTGGCATTCGAGCACACTTCTTATCCAATAGTACAAGTGCTGCTACTGAGCCACTGCTGACACTTTTGCAAAATGCAACAATAACAGGTCACACCTCGGAGATTGTGCAGTATTACTGTAATCATGCTGCTCCAATTCTTCCTGTCATTATCTGCTAAGGTACAGGCCTGCAGTTATGTCCAGATATTGTTCTGCCATTAATATGGATTAGATTTAGAGATGCAATTGGCCGATGAATACTTGGGGTTACGTCAAACCTACTAGATTCAATTGCCGTCACTAACATCTCTTTCTGCACCTCCTGACCTTGTTGAGGTTGCGATCTCCGACGCTCTTTGCCAACTGCTGAATTTCAGCAATCTGATCCACCACTCGCTTCTGCTCGTTGAGTTTCTCTGCCAACGTTTCCAGCTCTGTCAGAGCGAGCTGCAATGAGAGCCGGTCTGGATGCCCTTTTGGCGTATTCTTCAGCATATCCTGAATGAAGCAGAAGGCACAAGCCGGAATAGTGGGAGGAAAGAGGAGAACAACACAACAGCTTGGTCAATATCCAGAAGTTAAAGGCAGATTAATGATTCAGTCAGGATGCTTCAATGGAATAATTGACAGAGAAACAGAGTAAAAGTCGATATAAGGGGCAGACTGAACTTGAACCAACTCAGATATTTATTTTCTCATATCCCAATATTAGCTCCTAGCCAAGTAGAGCTTATACATAGGAAATAAGCTCATCTCCAAAATGTAAAGGAAAGCATTTTTATAGTCATAAAATTAAAACTCCTTGGAATGGATATTAAATTAATTAAATTTTATTTCCCCTGCAAAAGGTATCCAGTTTCTTCCGGGCATACATAAACCCAGCACAGGGTCAGCAGCCTATTCGAGTTTGGTGGGTGTTACAAAGGAGGCGGAGGTCAGAGCTTATTCTGCCTTCACTAGAGGGTCGCCCATCATCGTGTTGGAATAGTTGCCGAACCGAAAAACTCTCTTTTCAGCGTTCCCTTCTTCCATGTTTCACATACTCTTGAATAATTGCACAACATCAAGAGCAGGAAGTCCAATTTCTCCTGCCAGCCCATGTATTCCCCCCAAAATCACACCCCAAAACTGCTGTCTTTAATCGGAGATCTACTAGCTCAGTACAGACCAGGGCTCCAGCCTAGCAGTTCATAGCTCAACTGTACAGGAAATGTACTTACACACTCAACAGGGCAGAGTGTGATGCTATTTTAATTTAATTGATGAGAATGAACAAGTTATTAGTCACAATTAAGTTTATTTTTCCCCTCACCTGAAGTAACAGAATAAACTGTGGGAATCGTTGGATTGGCTTCACCATCAACCCGTAAAGTGTTATCCGGTCGGAATTGGAGGCTTGCTTCTGCTGTAGAAGATCAGACAAATTTAGTAATTTGCCTGCCCACTTCCAATGGCTGTATTATCTGCAAAGCATTCTGAACATGTAGCAAAGCCTCACTGTGGCAACTCCTGCCTGGTATGTTGGCACTGGAGCAAAACCACCTTGTGTGACATCCACATCATGCTACATGCTAACTGTTAGTCACCACAACCTCAAATGCTGCCTTGCCCACAAGCCAATCTCCTGAGTACAGAAATGGAAGAAACTGACTCCCATTTTCTACTGCAGCTGGGTGTCGAGTAGGAGAGGGGAATAAAATGCAAGACCAATAGTTTGATTGAACAATGTTATTTTATTATAGCCCCTTTCATTTTTCTGTATGAAGAGGAAATTGCAGGACCAGAAGACTGTGCAGCCCACCTGGCTGAAGTGCCGTGGGATCTTCTACATCTGCCTAAGGCAGCAGAGGGAGCCTCAGTTTGACACCTCATCCAACAGAGTCACGATACAATTAAGTGCTTCCAATAAAAGGAACAGAACATAATGGTAGAAACTAGTTTACATATCCCATTCTTTGAAAGATTAATACAGGACATGAAATGTTTAACATGTCGTTAATTCATTTTAATGAGCAATAGAACACTGGCACTTTACAAACTGTTTGGTTTCTGCTGAGATGAGACAAATGATTGAATTTGCTGCCCCCTAGTGGAATAGATTCCCAGCATTCTTTGCAGTAAGTATTTTACATCCAGTATGGAGCAACTTAATAGAAATTTCACAGTGCCCATCTTAAGACCACAATAGAACATTTGTTTGTCAAGAATGGGAGATTCATAATTATATCCCTTATCCAAAACAAATACAAGTCAAATGAATTTCTGCTGGTAAGTTTCTGTTGTGAGACTGTGCCACACTGAACAAGAGGGCTTGATGCCTCATGTGTGCTGACAAAACTGATCTCAGCCAAGCTGGCACTAGGGGGTACAACCTTATTGGCACTGAAGCCAATTGTTAAGGGGAGAGGTGCTAATGTTATGTTAACTGCATTGTTAAAGTTAAGGATAAACAGTTGGAAGGTATTGATTAAGTATCTTGAGCACACATGGAAAGGGACACGGGATTGAGCTGCCAGTCCACCCCGAGGTGAACTACCGCCTGTCTGAGCCCCTGCTTCTAATTTAATTGGAAAAGCTTCATTTAAAGTTTGGTCTTTTGTTACAGTGCCCCTCTTAGGGGCTGTTAACTTGTTTATTATTGTTAATCAGAAGAGTATAGAAAGGGACTGCTTAGACTCTGAGATGTTAGTAGATAGGAGGCAGGGCAGAGATATGTAATGCTGCATTCTGATGAGCCTACCATCAAGAAAAGGATCTGTGTCTACTTTCATACTTCACCATCTGGCTTGGATCAGTTTAACAGGAGACAGGTGGAGATAAAGGAAAATAACTAGCCTCAGTTTGCACTCTAGAACGATATCAAATGACCCCTTTTGTGCCTTGTGAAAATGATTTTTTTTTTAAAATGGAAAATATTGGGTGATTTTTCATCTATTTTCACATTTGTAACAGTCATGGGTGGTTAAATCTTTAGGAGAAAGGGACACTTGGAAATAGGATGAATGTAGAGTGGCAGAACAATCAACCGCAGGGCAATAAAGTTGCCTCCTACACTTTAACTCACCTTCAGGAATTCCAGAAAAGCTGGTTTGGTGAGACAGGCCTTCTTAATGAGCGCCATGGCATTGGTGAAGTTATTCACATAATCACTATATACATCCAGCACCATAGACTTTGAGAACTGCAAGCAAATAAACAAACACCATAAAGTTACAGTCACAAGTTAGGATGGTAATCAGTGGACAAGATGTATCAAGTGTATCTCCCGAAGTGCTGTGAACCACAGCTCAGTATTATCAGAGAGATCCAGGCTGGGCTTTGAGAAAACAAGCAGCCCCGTAAGACTGGATAGCACCATCTCACTGCAGCCATTCCATCTCAGAGTGCTGCTGGGTGAGTGAGCTGGAGAACGGGAAGAAGCACAGTGCACACTTACTGAAGCTACAAAAAGATCTCCGATTTTTTCTGTGGCATCCCACTCAGCTACCCGTGAAGACAGGGCGATCTGGAACATCGAATGGCATTGGAGAACTTCTTTCAGACGGTAAAATACCACCCGCAACTTTCTGATGCTCAGCAACTTTGGCTCCGCCTCTAGCAATGGCTTCTTATATTCCTGAGAGAAAAACGAGGGAAAGAGGGAGCATTCAGAGATTTTAAAGAAAACCTGACTACTCAGATAACAGACTCAATATGAATTAGGTTCTCAGTACTTGTACTATGGACAGTGGCAAAGGGAAGGAGCAGTGTAAGTGGTCCCTAACTTGTGCTGCGTGCCTGAGCCTCCAGGCATAGTTTGCTAGGTTGTCGTGAGCTGAGACTAAGTATCAGCCCTTCTCTTTTTTTTGCTGCCCAGTTATAAGAGTATGGTAGTGTACTGGTTACTTTATGGAACTAATACATCCTGGCAGTTTGAAAATTTTTTTTCTAATTCATTTTAATGGGATGTGGGTGTCACTGGCAAGGCCAGCATTTATTACCCACCACTTATTGCCCTGAGTTGATAATAAACCACCTTCTTGAACCTTGCAGTCCATGTGGTGCAAGTACACTCACAGTTGTGAGAGACTTCTGAATTTACATACCATATATACAGTACAAGCACAGGCCATTCAGCCCAGCCAGTCCACACTGGTGTTTATGTTCCAATTGCGCCTCCTCCCATATATAGTTGTGACAAACAGCTGGGCAACAAGGGAGGGCAGTAAATGTCAGCGTTGCCCCAATATAGAGAATAAATTATTTCAAAAGTGTAACAGAATCCAATTTGCAGGCAAAGATAACCCAGCATCCATAGCACCAAATTTCCATGAAAAACAGAATTATTGAACATAATTATTATTTCTATGGGTTCCTGCTCTCCTGCTGTGAGGAAGGAACTGTCACCTGCATTGGCAAGTTAGAAGTTCACCCATGGGAATTCACAGACCTCGGCCCATCATTCTGTGGTCTGCTGGTTAGTATTCTTGAGAGTGTGCCTTGGACACCAGTTTAGTGAATGACACTGGATTAAACATTGATTATTGTTGCCCACAGGGTTTAAAACCAATCTATTTTCCTTAACAGTCATTGAACACAGACTAGTGTTCTTTGGTCCGGTACCACTGTCCAGCATTCTTGGTTAATGCATTAGACCTCTACCCCATTATGTCTTTATAACAGATGGCACTTTGTTCCGCAGCTGTCAAGAAGGACTACCTCCTCCATTTCATCTCCTCTCCACCACCCTCCCATCCCCCGCAACAAGATATTTCAACCACAGATAGGATGCTCCAACTAGAACAAAGTGGTGACTTACACTGGGCACAGCAATTGGTTGTTAAGCTTCTATACAAATCCTTTTGCTAGAATTGCCACACCACTCTTACAAATGCTGTGTTTATTTATAGGATTGTGTCTGGATAATGTTATATTGCCTCCTTTTGATCTTGATCCTTCAACCCTTCACAACAGAACACTTATGACACATAATGGAATTCCAAACTCCTACCTGCAATATCCGCTTTAGAGACTCGACATAACTCCGCTCACTCTGTACAATAGAGCTCAATATATGCCTTCGCACAATCTGTTGGGTAGGATAAAAAGATATTCATGTTTCACAATCAATGGAAGATCTTTCAAGAATCAAAAATGTCTATTATAGTCTTCATACTACAGAGTTCATGACTGATAACTGGAAACTGCGATACAGTAATGGTGTAACTGGTGGCAAAAACCACAAGGTCAAAAAATGAGGGAGAGAGAGAAAGAAAAAAAACACAGCGAACTTCAGGCCAGTTAGGCTGACATCAGTCATCAGAAAAAAGCTAGAATGTATTAAGAAAGTCTCAACTATATATTTAAAAATAAATCGTAGAACGATCAGACAAAGTCATCATGGTTTTACAAAAGGGACATAATGTTTGACAAATTTAGAATTTTTTGGGGAAGTAACTAGTAGGGTAGATAAAGAGGAACCAGTAGATATAGTATACCTGGGTTTCCAAAAGGCATTTGTAAAGCACCACACAAAAGGTTAACAGGCAAGACAAGGGCTCGTGGATTTGAGAGTAATAGCATGGATGGAGAATTGGTTATCGGACATGAAGTAAAGAATAGGCATAAACGGGGAATTTCAAGTTGGCAGGTTGTGACTAGTGGAGTGTTGCAAGGGTTATTGCTGGGGCCTTAGCTATTTACAATCTATTGTTACAACCAGGACAAAGAGACAGAGTAATGTATCTAAGTTTGCTGATGTTACAAAGCTAGATGGAAATGTAAGCTGTGGGGAAGACACAGAGACTTCAAACAGATAAAGACAAGTTAAGTGAGTGGGCAACAGACGGCAGATATTGTGTGGGAAGTGAGATATTATTCACTTTGGTCCTAATAGAAAAGCAGAACATTTTTTTAAAAAGGGGTAAAACTTGAAAACAGTAGTGTTCAGAGAGACCTGGCGGTGCTTATACAAAGTACACAAAGTTAGTATGCAGGGCCAGCAAAGCAAGGCAAATGGCATGTTGGTCTTTATTACAAGAGGATTGGAGCATAAGAATGAAGAAATGTACAATTATACAGGGCTTTGGCGAGATCACATCTGGGACACTGCATGCAGTTTTGGTCTCCATATTTAAGGATGGATATCCTTTATCTGTAAATCCAAAAAGTGAACACAGACCTTTAGCACAGGAAGTCTTAGTTGTAAAATGTGCACTGTTTACCTTGTGACTTTTGTAGTGAACATGTCAAAAAGAAAATTACAGGTACCTGTATTTATTATTCAGTGATACATTTTACTTTTCTAGCCATTTTATTTACTTTAGACTATAGCTAGCCTCGGCTCAGGCTCTTGTAACGCAAGTAGACCTAGGCTTACATGCGGTAGCTGAAAACCAAAATTATCTGAAATCTAAAACGCAATCGGTCCAGAGTGTTTGGGATGAAATATACTCTACCTATACTTGCATTGGAGGCAGTACAGCAAAGGTTCGCTAAATTAGCCCCTGGGGTGAGGGGGGGTTGTCCTATGACAAGAGGCTGAGTAAATTGGGCCTATATTTGCTGGAGTTCAGAAGACTGAGGTGATTTCATTTGAACATACAAAATTCTGAAGAAGCTTAACAAGGTAAACACAGAGGTGGTTTCTGCTGGTTGGGGAATCTAAAACATGGGGAACAGTCTCAGGATAAGGGGCTGATCATTTAGGTCCGAGATGAGGAGAAAGATCTTCACTCAAAGGGTTGTGAATCTTTGGAATTCTCTACCCCAGAGGATTTGGATGCTGCATCATTGAGTACATTTAAGGCTAGGATGAACAGATTTTTGGCCTCTCAGGGAATCAAGGGATATGGAGAGCAGGCAGGAAAGTGGAGTTGAAGCCCAAGATCAGTCATGATCAATTTGAATGGCAGAACAGGCTTGACAGGCCATATGGTCCACTCCTGCTTCTATTTCTTCTGTTCTTGTTTTTTGTCGAGATCAAGCAGATTGGTCTATTATCCTAATGAAGGGGATATGGTAATATTTAAAGTGCACCAAGCCCCTGCACTGGAAACCAGAAGGACTCCAATAGTACCTGGAAAACCTCCAAATTGGGCATCCAGAACTATTCAAATAAGCCACTTAGAGGAAGAAAATTCATCAGCATTAATGAGGAGATTGGCCAGTGCAGTGGTGGGGGCGGGGGAGGTGGCAGTAGTGCTGAATGTAGAGAGAAGGCCATATCAAAAATGGGCGAGTTATCCTTCTACGGTCAATTTAAGGTGTACTGTTGCTAGGGATGTGGAAGCAAGTCACTTACTTGCTCTCTGCCAAATTTTCTTCCCCATGCTCTCCTGAGGCACATGGCTCAGCTTACATATTCCCTCCCCACCACCCCACTGGGAAACTACCCACGTGTCCATTCTGCCTGGATGGTGAGGAATCACTGTGCAGCAAACAGCAGGACCTCTCGATAATCTTTTCCCCTCTTCTTAACCAGGGTGACAGTCCAATGGCAATTCTTCCAAACCACTAATCTGGCCAACTTAACAAAAGTTCGAAGTCAAACTTGGGACCTTCCTGCCCGGATGCCTCAGCTGTTGAGCTATTGTTGTTGAGAAAAATCAGACGACAGCAAAAGAACCCTTACAGAGTGGAGGCATTAAAAGACTACATGCCTGTTGAGGGGTCAGCCCTGCTGGCATGGGACTGAGCTCTGGTGGAGGGTGTTTTGAGTCCGACACCTGAACATCAAGATATCCAGCATCATCTTCTTCATACTGATCTGAAAAAGTAAAATTCAAAATTACTTCACGCACTGGAAGCAAGACAATAATATTGTATTTCTCATACAATAAATGTATTAAAACATGGAAGACATTAAAAATAAACAGCATTTAACAAAGAACAGAATAAAAAGGAAAAAGGCAGGAAGAGAAAACATTTCACAGCTGAAACTGGTCATCACCAGTACCTCTTCCCTCATCCTTCTCTTTACTCTGTTCTCTTTTAAAATGTTGTTTCATCTTGAAAATCTCCCAGTTCTGTTGAAGAGTCTACATCTGAAACATGAACTCATCTGCTCTCTCTACAGGTTCTATAACTGACATGTTAAGTGCTTCCAACATTTTCTGGTGCATCCAAATTTCCAGTATCTATAGTTTCTCAGCTTTTTGTTTATAAAAGGGATTCTTGGATTAGTTAACTGGATACCCAGCCTGTTCTCAATGGCAATTGGGGCAATGTTCAGCGCTACAGGCGACCTCAAGGCCTCCGGGCAAGGGAGGAAGAATTTTCGATTTCAAAAATAAAACTGGCCAAGTTCCTAACTGTTGCTCATTGTACTGTTCAGGTTCAAGATGGACAACAAAAGAGATCTGGCCAATTGATACATCCGTGTGTTGAGGAATTGGCTGCTGACATTCACTTACAGATGAAGAATGGTGACTATCGGTGAGAACAACTCACACTCCTAGAAGTGACCAGCATGATTCAGCAATTAAAGAGAAGGGCAAGAAATAAAATGTTACTATATTAGAAACTATGGCTGACTTGTTTCACTCATGTTAGCAAATGACCTCAGTACAATCTGAAGTCTGTCTGAAGTACAATCTAAATTTATTTTAAATTATCAGTTTCTGCTGTCTCTTTTGTAATTAACACAGCTCAAAATGCAACTCCTAGATGCAATAGTACTGCAAGTACTTCCCTAAAAGATGGGCCTCTGTTTTTGGACAAGACAATAAGATTACACAATGGAAACAATCATTGTAGCCGAGCAGGAAACTGAGACTCTACAGATTAGATCTCTTATGCAGATATTTATGCACTGAAGGATGCAGCCACAGATTCATAAACAGACATTGCAGAAGAGACTGGAAGATGGCATCTACTTGTGAAAAAATGCATGTTAACATTCTTAAAATAGGTCAAGCCTTTGGCACCGGCCTTCGTTCATCTATACACTTTTTAAAAAATATATGTGCTGGTGAACTGTTCCACTGGCACTGGCTGCCCTTGGGTAGCTCACCCTCATAACTGTTGTTCTTGTGTAAAGGTGAAGTTAGGTCTTCAGCCATTGGGAAAAATGGGCAATAGTGCATCACCAGCCCAGTTTACATCCTGCCCAATTTTCTTTTCCATTTTGTGCGTGATGTGGAATGAGTTGTTTACTCACCATCACTTGCTTGGCACCACCACCCCAGGTGTCAACAGGGTACTCATTTATAAAGGTCACCACAACTAAGCTTGATATCCCCTATGTACCAGGTTTTACTCAGAATAAATATATATTCACAGGATGTGGGCTTCGCTGGCTGGGCCAGCATTTATTGCCCATCCCTAGTTTCCCTTGAGGTGGTGGTGGATGAGCCACCTTCTTGAACTGTTGCAGTCCATGTGGTGTAGGTACACCCACAGTGCTGTTAGGAAGGGAGTTCCAGGATTTTGGCCCAGCGACAGTGAAGGAATGGTGATATATTTCCAAGTCAGGACAGTGAGTGACTTGGAGGGGAGCTTCCAGGTTGTGGTGTTCCCATCTATCTGCTGTCCTTGTCCTTCTATATGGTAGTGGTTGAGGGTTTTAAGTGCTAACTGGCTTAATAATACTCAACTGAGCTACCAGGTAGGGTGGTGGTGATGCAGAAACTCCACAATCACTTAATAGTTAAATCCTGCAACAGGCAACCATGGGTTCTTTCCAGTACACAAGAGGGCTGAATGCCTACCCCAGCCACCTTGTGAACACATGAACTTAGTCAGCTCTAAATTATCTCCAACAGCACTCTCGAGTCTCTCTACATAGCAACCTGGCCCAGAATTCCAATAACATTAATAATGTTGGTAACGTCACCATGACAGAGTCCAGCAAATTTAGCATAGTTCTGGAACTGACCATTACAATGCACTTTCCAAATGCAAAATTGCAGAAATCTCCAGTTTTCTTAATCTGATGGATTTGCCGCTGTAAATTCGGTACCTTTAAAATTGTTTAAAAAAAGGTCAGCTTGGCAGGACAGCAAAAGGGATCATAGAAGATTCCTATGTCATGTTAACAGAGCATTTGGCTTATGGAACAAGTTCTCAAGGAAGACAAGTGACAGCATATAAGAAAAGACAAGTAAGCAACGTTTGGAGAAGAGATAGGTTGAAGGATATTGTGATGAGGCTGAAAGATAGGACTAGGACTAAGACAAACTAACAAAGGTGAGTTTCTTGGACCAATTGCTCTTTCATATTTTTAAACACTTTCTGCAGCATCACAACAATCCTATTTGACAAGGTGCCAAAATCCCAATGCTAAGTTTTGGCACATTCATAAATGTAGTTATCAAGATCCAAAAAAGGCCCATAGTTTGTACGTAATAATAACTGCAAAACACCAGAGGAAATAAGTCTTCCCAAAAGCCTAGAAAGAAGAGTTACATTTTCCACACAATCTTCTTGGAAAGTAATGGTATTGATTATAATTAAAGAACCCATGATGTAATTTAAACCAATTAACAATACCTTGAGGCTCTCTCTTTTGAAGGAACGATACTTTCCGCATTACAGCATTTTTTGTCTTCTCCAGCCCATCTTTAGTCCCATTTCTTGCTGCCTTCATTAGCTGCTGCATCTAGTGTGAAGAATAATATGACAGTCAATATGCATGTGTATTGGAGCTGGCATTCTTCTACCAGTGACTCCAATAAAATGGAGATTGCTGATATCTGGAGAAATCACTCCTTCAGGTAATTGTTCCTTCAAAAACAAAGCAAACTTCAAGCAGAATTGTTCAGACAGTGAGTTTTGTTCAGAATCACAAAAAGTCCAGTGTCCAGCAAATCATTTCTAGCTTCAAATTTCTCTCACCTTTCTTCCCTCATTTCTCTGAAGTTCTGAATTCATATTTTCTACAGGTTCTCCCTTCACACTCAGGCATTGAAATCAAAACACTTTGTACCATTGTCTGCTCTAATTTTGTAACTTTCTAAAATCCACTATTTCCATCATCAAACCACTTCTATTTCTTATGATCTTAGGAGAGGACTAGGCCATTCAGCCCATCAAACTGCTCTGTCATTCAATAAGATAATGGCTGATCTGATTTCGGCTTTCCTGCCTGTGCCCATAACCTTCATTCCCTTATAGATCAAATCTCTGTCTAAATCAGCCTTGAACATATTCAATAACCCAGCATCCACTGCTCTCAGGTAGAGAATTCCAAAGGCTAATGCCCCACAGAGAGAAGAAATTCCTCCTCATCTTAAATGGGAGACCCCTTAATTTGAAACTGTGCTCCCTAATTCTAGACTGCTCCTCAGTGGGAAAACATACTCTCAGAATCTTACGTTTCAATAAGATCACCTCTCATTCATCTAAATTTCAATGAGTATAGGCCCAACCCACTCAAAATTTCCTCATAAGACAACCCCATCATCCCAATCTGTGGAGTGAACCTTCTGAACTGCTTCCAAGGCAATTGTATCCCTCCTTGGAGAAGAGGTCAAAATGTACGCACAATTCTCAGCGCGGACTCACTAATGCACTGACATTTCTTCAATGTGGAAGCTTGGAAGATGAAAGCAGTGTGGTAGGGCATCAGACAGAGCACTCCTTTATTTTTAAAGAGAAGATGATTCAGTATAGCTTTTTGGATCCGGCATTATGTAATAAACTTGTGAACCTGTCACAGTGCTGATTTTTAAAAATGCAGCAAGGAGAGGAACAGTAGTGTTGAGAAGGTAGCCAGTTTTAGCTCAAGCACTCGCAGGTCAAGTATCAAAGAGCTAGATTCAGAGTAAAGCTTTCTGTGCTCAACTCCAAACTCCAAAAACATCCCCATTGTTATAGCACCTCAGCTCGCAATCCAGCCATCCTGCGCCCTCGCTGAAATTGGGGCCGTTTTGTACTGTGGGGCCTTGCCCACTTGGAACTGGGCTGAGCCTCCCCAGTGCTTAGTCTCCAGATTTTGTCTTTACTGCAACATTAAAGCCTCACTCCCCGGTACTATCAGTGGCACTGGGGCTCTCTAACCTGAGAGAAGTAAAAAGGTGGAGAGGTACCTTGCAGTCATATCGCTGTTTCAGCTCCTGTACGTCTCTCCCCCTGACTTTCATGGCCAGGAATTCTCTCTTAGTCCTGGCGTACTTCTCCTTCAGTCTATTGAGATCCGGGGAAAGCTGAGCAGCAACCAGGAGAAGAGGACGAGCACAAGAAAGAGAAATAAAGATGGGTGGCAGAGGAATAGAAGTGCATGAGAGTTAGTGACGTGGTATGAAAAGACACGGTGCGCGTTAACATTCAATGAAAGTCCAGTACTGCTACCGTAAAGATACGAGCACTGCAGACAGAAATGAAGTTAATGTTAGAGGTCAGGTTTAAGGTGCTAACCCTGTTGGCTTTAAAACTTCACAAAGTATCAATAAAAGTCTGCTTTGATCAGACTGGCACCAGAAAGCGATATCTGCACCAAAGGCTGACATTCAAAAATAGGCAGCATTAAGTGCAAGAATGGAGGAAGCACAGTTGAAGCAAGTAGTCTGCCAAATGCAGGAGAGTCAAATACTCAATGGAACCAGAAGGAAGAACCAGTTCCAGGTCCAAAAGTGTATCCAATCCATTCAAAAGTACAACATATCACCCAAGCAAAACTGAAATATCCCATACACAACATCTAGGAGTACTTTATTATTAAACTCAAGCATTTACCATATTGGTCCAAGTTTGCACTTAAGTCTCAAATACACTGCCAATTAAGAATGTCTAGCAAACCATGCATACCACACCCATCAACAGCTCAATTGTACCATGTCTTACTGAGCCAGGAGGTTCCCAAGTTTGTTTCTATTTGTAATCACCCCCAACGCTGCCCAGTTAAAATTAACTAACCTCAAATATTGTGTTTTACAAATTTATTTTCCTCTTTTATCCATCCTCCCCAATAATCTGTTTGTTGTTATTAGGGATATACAATACTTGTTCTGTAATTCTGCTCTTTTAACATCGGACTCCTATTTCAACGTGTCCGAGAGATCGCGCACACATTCCGCTGTATTATGAAAAACATTTCTTGTGCCCCGTCCCTAGACTCATTGCTGGCTTTTACTCGCCCACAGAAACAGCAAGTGGTACATCAAAATATTTACAAGTCAATGGACAAAGGTCGAACCACTGAAGAAATTTTATCTTCAGTCAGGTGCCACTACATTAGGAACTGATAACCTGGACTGCCCATACGTCTAATTCACCTTTGACCAACCATCACCCTGCAATCTTCAGCAAATGCAGTTAAGGTACAGTGACACAATTCATTTAAAAAACACACAAGAACATTATCACATTAGTTTTCATGCAAGTTTATCAGAAACTGAAGAAAACATGCCGAAGAGAATTATTAGTTGTTTGAAAGTTTGAATTACCCAGGACTAGAACAGCGCTGGCATAAGGAATGAGGATACTAAATGGTCACAGCCCTCAGATAATAAACAACAACTGTTTCAAAGCATTCCCAAACATATATGACTCTCAATGCATCTGCAAGTGTTGTGCAACCTGTAATGAACTACAAATTAGCAAAACTGAAGGAAGTAAAATTTGTGCATTACACCACAATAAAAATATAGAATATAGTCTCTAGTTCCCTGCTGTTTTTTCCATGGCAACACCTCGACCTGAGTTGATTACCAACCAACCAATCAGCACCCTTTTCTCCTGTAGTATAAATTGTGATAATTTGAAATTGGCATTCTTGGGTTTGTCCTGATGAGTGCAGGGTGAAAAGCTTCAGCAGCATGTTTTTCAGTAATAATCAAAAATATAGCAAGTCAATTTGGTCTAACATTGATAGTGCATGTGTGGGAAAACAGTGTATCCTGGTCTATGAGTAATTGCTCTTTTTCACTTAATCATGCAATGGACGAAACTATTGCTTTATACCCATGTATTTTACGAATACTTAGATTTTACTAAACAATATTCAGGTCTCTATTTAATTTACACAAGTTACTTCCTTCATCCAACTCCTTCTCCTTTCCCTTCATGTTTTCCATATATTTTCAACAGCAACCTGCATTTATTTAGCACCTTTTATCATAGAAAATAAACTTTCCATGGTGCTTCACAGAGCAGGTTTACCTTTGCTCTCAAATCGGATTTCGTCCCACCCCAACCAAAGCTGCAAGCATTATTACAAACAGCAGGAACCCCTGTAACAGTAAGCCAGGATTCGTCCAGGAATCTCAGCTCGCCAGAGGTTAATTTAGTTGGTTGCCAACTTTCAAAAAATCTTTAAACCATATATTGATGAAGGAAATATCACATTGATAACTTAAATGATTCATCTATCCAAAAGTTCAAAAGCTCACTTGAATCTCCTGCATGCATTTTATTTCTCTTGAAGCAGAACGAAGCATTTAAGTCAGGACATTAAAATTGAAGTTGAGAAGGTCAAAAGCTCCAAGCTTTGAATCTAAATGATAATTTTTAAAAATATACTGCCAAAGCACGAAAACAGTATTTCCCAACATGTCAGACATGCAAATGCAGGTGGTTTTATTTTTTAAACATTCAGGATAGCTAGACAAAACAGATCCATAGGCTTTGTTTCTTCATTAGCTCAGGATCCCAAATTTCCACTCTTGCTTCCCTGAGACCTTCTGTTGAAAAGCTGTTAGCTTCCTTAGCTGAAACTTTGCTCCCTGTTACAAATATGAAGTTTATAAGATTATGATGTTTTGGGGCTGTATCTTTAATTTGTGGCAAAATGGAGGAATGAGGTTGGTCATGTGACTAGCTCCAAATTAAGCCCAGCATCAAGCCAGGCTGGGTGGCTGGCTGTCAAAAGTTAAAAGGGGGCCCAGATTGTTTCACTGGGAAGAAGGTGCAAGATATTCACACCTGTAAATAATGGCAAGAGCATCTCTGCTGATTGTGGGTAGACTGTTAGTCTCCAAGTCTCACAGGGAGGTGTCAGGAATATCAGGTTTTATGAACTGCTATACTTTAAACTGCCAGTTTAATTCCAAGCTACATTAGAGTTGGAGGTCTTGAGGATAGCTAATTCGCACTTCTACCTGTATATAGGACCCATATGATTCACGTTGCCACAGGGATGGGCTTTTTAGGAAGAAGAAGCCAATAGAAAGCTATTGTGATATTGGGTTGAAGTCTGCAAGAACCTGAGGCACACACACTTGCACCTGAAGCAGAGAAAATGCTACCTTTATTATTCACCGTGCAGACGACAGCTCATGCTCAGATTGAAGAAATCAAGTTTGAGAGGATTTAAACTAGGCTAACGCTAGGTGGATCATCTCTAGAGTAACCCTCCCTGTAAATGTCAATTTGGGTGGGAAAGGAAGATGAAAGCCAGGCCATCGGGAGCGGAGAACAGCTTTGGACTGATTCCGGTAGAATAAAGAGTCCACTTAAGGGGCCGAGTAAAGTGTTACTGTGGCATAGGATTGTTGATCCTGTTAAAAATCACATGGGGTATCTTTTCTGCAATTTAAACTAAGTTGCCTACAAGGATAGTGTTAGTCAATGTTGCTTTTAGTTTCTTTATTACATCAACTTGAAATCTTCTTGTTGTGTGCTCTTTTCAGTCAGTCACTGGAATTTAAATATAGTTTAAAAAGTTATTGGTCTCTGTGGATCGTAACTCTCACCCACTCTTCACACCCTCTCATCTTTATACCCAGTCAATACTTTCTTTGGCTACTGAAGCCAAGGCAAGTTTTCCCAGCCAAGTCCTGCATATCACAACTCACCAAGTCCTTTGGCCTCTGGGGACAATGCACTTCAGTCTGGCCTAATCAATAAGCATCATCATAATTTCTCTTAACACTTTGTGCTCACACTACCATTTCTTCAACCCAACTATTATTCTAGCCTTTCAACTTGAACAAAAGCTTTGTTTCTCTCGGTTTCCCAGCTCCAATAGACTTTGGAGACTTAATTTCTACATTCGGTCACTCTCCAGTTCATTTCCAAAAAGTACCTCCTTCAATTTGGGAGTACTGACCAACAAACCATCAAGTCTACCAGCTAAGCTACCTTCACTTCCACTGACAATCTACTTTAACTCAATCCAAAGGTGAACAAATGTTACCATACTACATCCACTTCATAAATGCCTCTTCAAACTCACCATATGCTGCCGATTCACTTCTTTGTTAAGCAACAAAGGTGTTAACTGCCATAAGTCTAAACCTGTACAATCCTGAAAGCAACGTTGGTCTCCCTGGTCAGCCAAAATATAACCAAGCTGCAAAGTCAGACTTCACCAGTCATTTGAGTAACTGTCCCAGTGCTTGGCGACATCATTGACCGCCATGACTTTCACCTTTGGCTGAAGGACAGCTTTGGATTTTTGCTGCTCTCCTCCTGGTTTATTTTCTTCATCCGAGTGTTCATCATAGCTCTCAAATTCACTGGAACTCCAACCGTCTTCAAGCTGTGCCGGACTGGTGCAACCTGCTTCTCGATGTACATCATCATAGATCAATTCATCCATGGGCACTGTGTGAAGTGAAATTACAAAGAAGCTTTTAAACTCCAACGATTGATAAAGCAAAGCTTTAAACAATATCAATAAGCTCTTAAGGGAATTCAAATGAAAATAATTAAACATCAAGAGCTTATCAGGGTCCTTGACGGATTTCAATCAACTATTTTGCAGTAATTAATTCTGCACACCAAAAGAAACAAAGATATAGATTCGATACAAATATCAAACCCCTACCAGTGACTGGGCCATTGAGAGAATAATTTTATGAACAATTGAAAATTCAAGATAAAGGAAGCAAAATATAAATTAGCCTTCTTTGGCTCCATGTATTAATGTACATTAAGGATTTCTGTTGAGAATAAATACAAGGACCCAAATCTGCCTGGTTTACAGGCATCTTCAATCAAGGAGTTCGATGTTTACAGAGTGCAAACTCATTGAAGGTATTCAGGCACATGGGTCTGGATTTTCAGAGCCAAAACAACTCCGCATGCCATTTAAAAATGGTGGGCAGGATCCAATTCTGGGATTATGGGCACCCCCAGTTTTCGCCAGCTCGGGATAAGGGTGTGCGTAGTGAGCCTACAGCCCGCACTCCCAAGTTGTCCGGCTCCAATTTTTTAAAATTCATTTACGGGATGTAGATGTTGCTGGCTCGGCCAGCACTTATTGCCTATCCCTAACTGCCCTCGAGGTGGTGGTGGTGAGCTGCCTTTTTGAACCACTGCAGTTCCTGTTGTGTAGGTACACCAACAGTGCTGTTAGGGAGAGAGTTGGACCTAAATTATAGAGAAAGTTCTTACCCTGCCCCTGGACAAATTGGTCTTCATGTGTAACATCATCATAAATCACATCATCGTCCACACCTGGCAATTTACACGGGGCTGAGGCAGCCTGGGCTGAAGCAATATAGAGAGTAAATATTTTTCAATTAAAATCTGCAAGTGGCATTGTGCTACATTTAATAGCTAAAGCAGCCAATCAAACTTTTATGAATAAACTATCCGAATTATGACAAGTGGAAAATATAGGACTTATATCGTATGATAGCAGTCCCCCCCCCCCAAAAAAAAATCCATCTGACACCAGAGAACCTTCATTTTCAGTTTCAAAGGAATCAGTGCAAACCAACATTCCAATTATGTGATTAAGCAATTAGGCATCCAATCAAGTGATCAGATTGGCAACAATGACATTGGTTGGTTGCATCTTCCTAAGCCATTATTCTGTTGGGGGATAAAAGAGGGATATATTTTTGAATCACATGATCTAAGTATGTGACTCAACCACATTTGCATATGTGATGTGATCACTGGATAGAACATCCAAGATGGAAATGACAATTTGGCCCAAAGGCTTCTGCTCCACACAAGCCAGCCCCACACCCAAATTGAACCCCTCTTCTTCCTCATGTGTTTATCTGGCTTCTTGCTGATCCACATTTGGATGAAACAACATGGGGAATATCAAATGGAAATTATAAACTAGGCACCTTTTTGAAGAAGATGGTACCTTCTAGCTTCTGCAGTGATACAAAAAAAACTTTCACTTGATCCAAGTAGTACAAAAGGTTACCTTTCTCCCCCCTTAGTGCAAACTTTGCCTGTTAGACCACAACATTTATTTTGAGAGAAACGCATCACTAATCCATTGTTAGGAAACCTGCCCACATTAATTCATTCCAAGGTAAAGTAAGGATAGAAGGGAGTTAGTAAGGCAGCACAGAGTTCAACAGATGGCTCCCAACCACAAGGCATCTCTCCGAAAGTACTTTGTCTGTTCTACCAGTCTGCATTGGCAGAGGCTGGGGAGCAAGCAGCTCACTTACAATTGGTATGTGGCCCACAAAGAACAGATAAGGGAGCATATCCTTTAATTAAAAATTATTTTTAAAATTGAAGGTATCAATGGCACAATGGGGATAAGCTTGTACTGGAACAAACACAAGTAGATTTTTTAAAAAGCCACCTTTATTCAAACTACAAGAGGAGAGAGATCGTTGTACAATTGGGCCATTTGACAAAATATTTCCCTCAAAGATTAAAAAGTGACTGAGGAAAACTAAACTCCCAGCTACTCACAAGAAGTGAGAATGAACACCAAAGAAGACAACAAACTTTTAAAGGACACAAGTACTAGTTGCCAGAAAACTAAAAAGAGCAAATTACCAGACACAATGCAACACAAGCACCTCATGCTCACAAACAGGGTAAAAACACAAATATAAACAACACTCATCACAGGGAAAGGTGAACATGGATTAAATATGGAAAGGAACTCAGCTGCAATCAATAAAGAGACAATGAACAGCTTAAGCAAAACAAATCCCAGCTGAAGAACATGATTCAACATCAATCTTAATAAAGTTAGTGATGGCTGGAATTCAGCCAGTTCAATTTATTTCATGAATTCAGGAGATAGGAATTCTGCCCTTTTTTAAAAAAAAACTGGTAATTATGTCACTCTAAAGACAGATACCAGTCTCTCGCAATCTCTCAGTTTTTTTACTGTCAGATGAAGTAGTGGGAAAGCAGCTTCTGGGGTTGGCTAAGTGGTGAAAAGTATAGACAGGCAGGGAAGCTTTAATGAGGGGATAGGTGTTGAGCTGAGTTTCAGTCAAAGCCAATGGTGCCAATGCATTCAATAGAAGCACAGAGTACAAAAGCAAACTGAATCTTGATAAAACACTGGTTAGGCCTCAACCCAAGTGTTGCATTCAATTCTGAGCATCAAACATTACAAGGGGTGTCAAGGCCTCAGATTTACTAGAATGGCACCAGGGATGAGTGACCTCAGTAATCTGGAGAGGCTGGAGAAACTGGGGTTATTCATTGGTAGAGGTGTTCAAAATCATAAAGGACTTCAGAGTAAGGAGAAACTGTTTCTAATGACAGAAGGGTCAGTAACCAAAGAACACAGGTTTGTGGTGACTGGCAAAAGAACCAAAGGTGGCATGAGAACAAAAAATGGTTATGCAGCAGGATGTTATGATTTGGACTGCACTGCCTGAAAAGGTGGTGGAAGCAGACTCCATATTAGGAAATTGAATAAATATTTTGAAAAAATTTACACGGCTATGAAGAAAGCTCGGGGGTGCTAATTAGAAAGCACAACCAAAGTATCGGCATAATGGACGAAATGGCCTC
This sequence comes from Carcharodon carcharias, assembly GCF_017639515.1. Classification (NCBI taxonomy): domain Eukaryota; kingdom Metazoa; phylum Chordata; class Chondrichthyes; order Lamniformes; family Lamnidae; genus Carcharodon; species Carcharodon carcharias. The sequence goes on along the minus strand of NC_054481.1, from coordinate 101,568,872 downwards.
TTTCTGCGCTATAGCATTCTATGATTCTCTCCTATATTTGCATAGGGGGCAGAAAAATTCTATATCTTGCATATTCATGGAAATTGCTGTTAAATGGGCTTAGTTCATCAAGAAGTGTACTTTATCAATAGAGAAGGATTGAGACTTACTTTGGTTACAATAAAATCCCATACCTGAAAATTAAAGTTCGTTGGAAAGATCAGTTCAGAGAAGTAGCCTGTCTACCTTACCAGCCCCGAAGCAAGTTTAAGTATTCATCTCCAGCCATCACTCACCTAACTTTAGGAAACAGCACATAACAATACTGGAGAACACACAAGCAAAAGATATTCGATCCATCAAGTCCCTATTTATTCCACAGCCCAAATTAAATCTGCCCTATTTGAGACTCTGGATTGCCCATTTACTCTCTGTGAAACTCTAAATTATTCGTCTATGTCATGTCTCCAATAATCAGCCCTGGCCAGCTACCCTCCAAAGAGAAATCATTAAGTCCTGTGGAGTATTTGATACAAGATACAGCCAAACCCAGGCCTACATCAATCTTGTTAAACCAGAAAATCTGCGTTCCAAACTCATCACATGCATTCTAATCTTATGTTTTCGATGCTGCTGCAGAGGGAGCTGCATCCTGTTTCTTGTGTGCCCTATTTAAATGGGGTTGAAACAGATACAAAAGGGGATTGCAACGCAGCAAGAATCTGAGGCCAGGAATTTACAGTCCCTCCCGCCCCATGGGATATTACAGTCCCGCCGAACTGAAAGGAGATTTAAATGGCTTGCTGTATCCGCCGGTGGAGAGACACCCCATGGCAGGGCCGTAAAGTCCTGGTCTTAAAGTAGTGTCGAGGAGTGAGGCTTTCAGGATTGTGAGTGTTAGCAGCACTGGGAAAATAATTCCAAAACCCAGGCCCCGTCTGACTCAAAAGGCAACAGTGCAAGAAACCACTTATTGAACTACATGGACATTTTAGTCTGAAAGAGGATTTTTTTTTTTAGGTATTACTAGAATATGGATGCTCGGTGTCACCCACAGTCCGAAAAGATCCAACATTTATTGCAGATCTCTCTCCTGGCACCCAGAGTACCATTCACTGCCAAGGCAGCTTATGTGGTACTGTGGAATCATCTGAAACTGGTATCATAGAATAACCAGAGCTTGAGACTCATTCTTACACACAAGCTACAGCACAGAAACAGGCCACTCAGCCCAACAAGTGCTTTATTCATGATTATAATTCACACAAGCCTTCTCCCACTTCAAAAACTTCTCTCCATTCCTGTTTCTGTATCCCAGTATTTGCTTTTTCCTCGTGTAAGTGTTGATCTGCCCCTTAAATACACGGGCTGCCATTTGCTCCAATCACTCCATGCAGCAATGAGTACTACACAGAGAGTAGAATCCTCTGAAGTCTTTTCATTGTTCTGGTGGTAACTAACTCATATTTCTGCCCACATGTTCTAGACTTACCCACAAATGGAAACAGATTTTCCCTGCCCGCCCTATCAAATCCCTTCAGAATTTTAAAGACCTCCATCGGGTCTCTTAGCCTTCTTTTTTCCAAGAGAAAAGAGTACCTGCTTGCTCAAATCATTCTTGACAGTTGCATCCTCTCAATTCTAGCACCATCTTTAGAAATCTTTTCTGCACCTTCCTGAGTGCTTCAACATTGCTTTTATTCAGAGCTGCATGCAGAACTGCGAGTGAGTTCTTTACAAATTTAAATTTATAAATTTAACACTACCTCGCTACTTTTGTAGGTAATTCCTCTCGAAATGAACCACATTGCAGTCTTTATAGCCTTATTAACTTGCATTGCTACCTTTAGTGACGTATGTGCCTATATTTGCAGATCTCTCTGCTCCTCTCTCTCATTTAGTTTCCTACCTTCTAAGGAATAAACAGCCTCCTTATTCCTATCAAAATGAACCACCTCACACTTTGCAATACTGAATTTCATTTGCAATTTATTCACCCAATGTATTGTATGGGTGAATTTATCTTTCTGCGTTTTGTGCAATCTTCCACGTTATTACAGGTACATTGTCTCAAAACCAGCAAACTCGGTACCGAAACCATGCCGGATTTCAGATCTTGCCAGATTCAGGTCAGACAGTTTGGGTCAAGCAGGGTCAGGTGGGGTCACGGTTCACTCGAAGCATGAGAATTGACCGGCGCACAAATGGCGAAGGATATAACAAGTCAGCCACCACACCACGCCAATACCTAGCCAAATTGTCCAGTTAAGTCTTTTATTTAAATTTTACTCAATTAAGATTGATGCACAGCACATTTTCAGAATATCCAGTTTTCAAGCAACTCCGGAGTTGACAGTCGGATTTGAGACACTGTACTGTAGTGATAACCAGCCCCCCACCCAGTAAAAATTGTGGCAGCACACCTCCAATTCCTTATCTAACTCAATTATGTATAAGTTTAACAAAAGTGGTTCCAGCATGGATCCCAGTCGGGTGCCATTTCTCACTTTTCACCAATCTGAGAAACTTCCCATAATTCCTGTCCTGCTTTCTGTTTTGCATCTATCTTTCAGCCCTTCTGCTTCTTGGCTTCTGACCCCATCTGCCCTGACCACTGTCAAGAGTCTCTGTGTAACACCTCATCGAAGGCTTCAGAAAGTACACGTACACCACATCCACCACATTACTCTTGTCAACACTTTCTGTTGCTTCAAAAAAATTCAATAAGTTTGTTTGAACATGACCTTTAGACTATTATCTCCATCCCCTCTCAACAATCCTCCTACCTTACACCAGCTGCAGCCAAGATTAAAGGCAGTCAAATTGTTTCCAGGCATGCATTAGTACTGTTCTGGAACTAGTGGTAGGGGGAAAATAAGCCGAGTGATCACTATCATTCCAATTGTTTTGTTTTGCCTCAGTCCCATTTGTTTCTGGCCTCAGTCAGACAAAGGTCAGGTGTTGCACACGGTGAGGGATAGGAAAAATGAACAAAGGCAGAAAGTCATTTGTTACCTCACCTCTTTTAAGAACCTGATTGTACCCGGTCCAGAAAACAGAGGAAAGCACCTTAAATTCTCTCTTCATATTTTCACCATTCAACACCATGAGCATTTAGAAATCATCTATGCTTTCTTGAGGAGACCATCTGTGACAGATCATCCTGACTAATCTGATTGGCACTGCCACACTGTTGGCAAATTTTACATGCACTTCTGCCAAGTAAATGAAACTTTAAATGAAACAGTTCCTCTGACATGTCCTCCTTCTTCCTTAACCGAGGTTTTCCACCCACGGTCGTTGACAGGGCCCTCAACCGTGTCCGGCCTATCTCCCGCGCATCCGCCCTCACACCTTCTCCTCCCTCCCAGAAACATGATAGGGTCTCCCTTGTCCTCACTTATCACCCCACCAGCCTCCGCATTCAAAGGATCATCCTCCGCCATTTCCGCCAACTCCAGCATGATGCCACCACCAAACACATCTTCCCTTCGCCCCCCTTATCGGCATTCCGTAGGGATCGCTCCCTCCGGAACACCCTGGTCCACTCCTCCATCACCCCTTACTCCTCAACCCCCTCCTATGGCACCACCCCATGCCCACGCAAAAGATGCAACACCTGCCCCTTCACTTCCTCTCTCCTCACCGTCCAAGGACCCAAACACTCCTTTCAAGTGAAGCAGCATTTCACTTGCATTTCCCCCAACTTAGTCTACTGCATTCGTTGCTCCCAATGTGGTCTCCTCTACATTGGAGAGACCAAACGTAAACTGGGCGACCGCTTTGCAGAACACCTGCAGTCTGTCCGCAAGAATGACCCAAACCTCCCTGTCGCTTGCCATTTTAACACTCCACCCTGCTCTCTTGCCCACATGTCTGTCCTTGGCTTGCTGCATTGTTCCAGTGAAGCCCAACGTAAACTGGAGGAACAACACCTCATCTTCCGACTAGGGACGTTACAGCCTTCCGGACTGAATATTGAATTCAACAACTTTAGGTCGTGAGCTCCCTCCCCCATCCCCACCCCCTTTCTGTTTCCCCCTTCCTTTTTTTTTTCCAATAAATTATAAAGATTTTCCTTTTCCCACCTATTTCCATTATATAAAAAAAAACCCCACTAGAGCTATACCTTGAGTGCCCTGCCATCCATTCTTAATTAGCACATTCGTTTAGATAATATCACCAACTTTAACACCTATGTGTTCTATTGTACTATTGTCGTTGACATCTTTTGATGATCTGCTTCTATCACTGCTTGTTTGTCCCTACAACCACGCCTCCCCCCCCACCACCTCTCTCTCTCTCTCTCTCTCTCTATCTCTCCGCCCCCCACACACACACCTTAAACCAGCTTATATTTCAACTCTTTCTTGGACTCGAACTCAAGTTCTGTCGAAGGGTCATGAGGACTCGAAACGTCAACTCTTTTCTTCTCCGCCGATGCTGCCAGACCTGCTGAGTTTTTCCAGGTAATTCTGTTTTTGTAATGAAACTTTACCCTTGCCCTGCCACATTGTGCCAGGCCTCTGCTACAGTGCAAACTTACCCCAGTGAGCACTCCACAAGATGAAGGTTAGAGTATGTTTGGACCCAAGAACTCCTCCATTTTAGAAACAGCTGCAAGTTTAACATTCTGTGGCTTATCACTTGAATTGCCGTGGTTCTCTTTATAAATGTCTCTACTTTTGTTCTGATGTCATAAATAGGGAAGTAGTGTGAGGAAGCAACTTAAGAATTTTGGTCTAAAATAACAAATTTCAACAAATCAAAACCAGATGAGCAAAACAACTTACAGTACAGAGGCAGCTGAAGAGTTCGTCGCACAGTTCGCATGAACATTTTTTCCCTTTCCCACCACTCTTCTCTTTTTTCTACTTTGTATTTATCGAGTGAGCTGTCAAACTATCCCACAGCTCTTTTTAGAAATCATTTAAAAAATTAGTCACACCCAAGGGCATTAATTCTCAGTTTTCATGTAAATTAGACAGGAACCTGCAAAAAACAGTATATATTCTATTTTTATTGGGAATTAACCTATTACGTCATTGTAACAAGTGGGCCTGATTATAGAGATTAACAATATTTTTTTATTCATTCGCGAATGTGGGCTTCGCTGGCTGGGCCAGCATTTATTGCCCATCCCTAGCTCCCTTGAGAAGGTGGTGGTGAGCTGCCTTCTTGAACCGCTGCAGTCCACGTGGTGTAGGTACACCCACAATGCTGTTAGTGAGGGAGTTCCAGGATTTTGACCCAGCGAAAGTGAAGGAACGGCGATATATTTCCAGGTCAGGATGGTGAGTGACTTGGAGGGGAGCTTCCAGGCAGTGGTGTTCCCCTATGTCTACTGCCCTTGTCCTTCTGAATGGTAGTGACCATGGGTTTGATAGGTGCTGTCTAAGGAGCCTTGGTGAATTCCTGCAGTGCATCTTGTAGATGGTACACACTGATGCGACTATGCGCCAACGGTGGAGGGAGTGAATGTTTGTGGATGTGGTGCCAATCAAGCGGGCTGTTTTGTCCTGGACGGTGTCAAGCTTCTTGAGTGTTGTTGGTGTTGCACTCATGCAGGCAAGTGGAGAGGATTCCATCACACTTCTGACTTGTGCCTTGTAGATGGTGGATAGGCTTCAGGGAGTCAGGAGGTGAGTTACTCATCGCAGGATTCCTAGCTTCTGACCTGTTCTTGTAGCCACAGTATTTATATGGCTAGTCCAGTTCAGTTTCTGGTCAATGGTAACCCCAGGGTGTTGAGAGTGGGAGATTCAGTGATGGTAATGCCATTGAATGTCAGAGGGTAATGGTTAACTCCTCTCTTGTTGGAGATGGCACTTGTGAGGCGCAAATATTACTTGTCACTTATCAGCCCAAGCCTGGACATTGTCCAGATCTTGCTGCATTTGGACATGGACTGCTTCAGTATCTGAGGAGTTGCGTATGGTGCTGAACATTGTGTAATCATCAACAAACATCCCCACTTCTGACCTTATGATGGAAGAAAGGTCATTGATGAAGCTGAAGATGGTTGGGTTGAGGACATTACCCTGAGGAACTCATGCAGTGAAGTCCTGGAGCTGAGATGACTGACCTCCAACAACCACAACCATCTTCCTTTGTGCTCGGTATGACTCCAATCAATGAGAGTTTTCCCGATTCCCATTGACTCCAGTTTTGCTAGGGCTCCCTGATGTCACACTTGGTCAAATACTGCCATGATGTCAAGAGCAGTCACTCTCAGCTCACCTCTGGAGTTCAGCTCTTTTGTCCATATTTGAACCAAGGCTGTAATGAGGTCAGGGGCTGAGTGGCTCTGGCAGAACCCAATCTGGGCGTCAGTGAGCAGATTATTGCTAAGCAAGTGCCACTTGATAGCCCTTCCATTACTTTACTGATGATCGAGAGTAAACTGATGGGGCGGTAATTGGCTGGGTTAGATTTGACCTGCTTCATGTGTACAGGACATACCTGGGCAATTTTCCACATTGCTGGGTAGTTGCCACTGTTGTAGTTGTACTGGAACAGCTTGGCTAGAGGTGCGGCAAGCTCTGGAGCACAAGTCTTCAGTATTATTGTCGGAATATTGTCACGCCCCATAGCCTTTTGCAGTATCCAGTGCCTTTACTGTTTCTTGATATCATGTGGAGTGAATTGAATTGGGTGAATACTGGCATCTGTGATGCTGGGGACCTCCGGAAGAGGCCGAGATGGATCATCAAATCGGCACTTCTGGCTGAAGACTGTAGCAAATACTTCAGCTTTATCTTTTGCACTGATGTGCTGGGCTCCCCCATCATTGAGGGTGGAGATTTTTGTGGTGCCTCCTCCTCTAGTGAGTTGTTTGATTGACCACAACCATTCATAACTGGATGTGGCAGGACTGCAGAGCTTAGATCTGATCCGTTGGTCGTGAGATTGCTAAGTTCTGTCTATCACTTGCTGCTTATACTGTTTGGCATGCAAGTAGTCCTGTGTTATAGCTTCACCAGGTTGACACCCCATTTTTAGGTATGCCTGGTGCTACTCCTGGCATGCCCTCCTGCACTCTTCATTGAACCAGGGTTGATCGCCTGGCTTGATGGTAATGGTAGAGTGGGATATATGCCTGGCCATAAGGTTGTGTTTGAGTACAGATCTGCTGCTGCTGATGGCCCACATCGCCTCATGGATGCCTAGTCTTGAGTTGCTAGGTCTGTTCAAAATCTATCCCATTTAGCATGGTGGTAATGCCACATAACACGTATCCTTCAATGTGAAAGCGGGACTTCATCTCCACAGCAACTGTGCGATGGTCACTCCTACCGATACTGTCATGGACAGATGCATCTGCGGCACGCAGGTTGGTGAGGATGAAGTCAAGTATGTTTTTCACTCTTGTTGGTTCCCTCATCACCTGCCGCAGACCCAGTCTAGCAGCTATGTCAATTAGGACTCGGCCAGTTCAGTCAGTAGTGGTGCTACCAAACCACTCTTGGTGTTGGACATTGAAGTCCCTCACTCAGAGTACATTCTGCACCCTAGCAGCGCTTCTTCCACATGATGTTCAACATGGAAGAACACTGATTCATCAGCTGAGGGAGGGCAGTACATGGTAATCTGCAGGAGGTTTCATGTTTGGCCCGATGCCATGAGACTTCATGGGGTCCAGAGTCAATGTTGAGGACTCCCAGGGCAACACCCTCCCAACTGTATACCACTGTGCTGGGCCTGTCCTGTCGATGGGACAGGACATACAGGGATGGTGATGGTGGTGTCTAGAACATTATCTGTAAGGTATGATTCCGTGAGGACGACTAGGTCAGGCAGTTTCTTGACTCATCCGTGAGACAGCTCTCCCAACTTTGGTAGTAACCCGCAGACATTGATAAGGAGGACTTGGCAGGGTCGACAGGATTGAGTTTGCCGTTGTCATTTCTGGTGCCTAAGTCAATGCCGGGTGGTCCATCCGGTTCCATTCCTTTTTATTGACTTTGTAGAAGTTTGATACAACTGAGTGGCTGGCTTGCTAGGCCATTTCATTTAAGAGTCAACCACATTACTGTGAGTCTGGAGTCACATGTAGGCCAGGCTATGTAAGGACAGCAGATTTCCTTCCTTAAAGGGCATTAGTTTTACTTAGTCATTTTACAACAATTGACAATGGCTTCATGCATCATTAGACTTTTAATTCCAGATTTTTATTGAATTCAAATTCCACCATCTATGGTGGGATTTGAACCCGAGTTACTCTGGGCGATTGGATTACTCGTCCGGCGACAATATCACTACACCAACACCTCCCCACAAATCAGTTTGTACAGACTATGCAAGGTCCCTGACGCTTCCCTGTTCACAGGAAGATGAAAAGAATCACTGAATGCTATCTGCAAAATACCAGAAGAAAGACTTACATTTATATAGCGCTTTTCATGACCACCGGACATCTAACAGTGCTTTACAGCCAATGTAGTACTTTTTGAAGTGTGGTCGCTGCTGTAATGTAGGAAACGTGGCAGCCAATTATATACACAGTGAGCTCCCACAAACAGCAATGTGAAAAAGACCTAATAATTTGTTTGCGTACTGATTTATCAGGATAACTCCCCTGCTCTTCTTCAAAATAGCGCCATGGGGTCTTTAACATCCACCAGAGCAGGCAGATAGGACATCAGTTTAATGCCTCATCCGAAAGACAGCACCTCCAACAGTACAGCACTCCTCAGAACCGCACTGGACTGTCAGCCCTGTTTATTTTTGTGCTCAAGTCCTCGAATGGGGTTTGAACCCCACCCTTGTGACTCAGAAGTGAGAGTGCTACCAACAGAGCCGCAGCTGACATACAGTAAAAATCCCTTATGTCAGCTTCAAGCCAGTAGATTCTGCTGCTCTGTCCCTGGTAACTTTGTAACATCCCTTTGTGGATTACTAATTGGTTTCAACATGCGAGTCAGCAAAAGAACGGGGACGTACAGGTTTAAAAGCAAACTCACCAGATCAAAATGCAGACCGCTGTCCTTAAACTTTTATCTGTTAACCCAGTAACAAGTGTTCTTCAAATTAACTCAATGAAAAAGTGCATTTCTTTTATTCAACTCGAGCTGCCGAATTCCTCTTTCAGTGCTCAAGAAACGTTTTTTTTTTAAATTCAGGAACTCCCTGACAGCAATATCAGTTGGTCACACGTTTCTATTTGCTTGCTGAACAGTTTAAAAATGGGACCATAATGAAAGTAAAAACTTGTGTCTCTTAATGGTCTGCTGAACATTGAGGAACTTCTGTATCTCACTGCAGGTAAAAAGTACACACCCTCTCCCCACCCCATATACTTGTTATAAAAAGAACTGTAAAGGGTTGGGTTTTGAGTGGAGCCTGGTTGTGTTCAGTGTGGGGTAGTTGCTCAAGAGATAAATCAGGTCACCACTCTAACAGACCCCTACATCTGCTCTCTTCTTAAAGGAAATCATAACACAAACCCAAAATAGGTAATGTGAGGAAAAGGAAATACAGAACCAAATGCGTGTCACTGATAGGAGTACAGAATGGGGTGCAGGATGTGCAACACTGAATCCAGAGAAGGTAGTCCCTTCACCCTTTCAAAATCACACCCTTACTACATTCCCATTAGAGAATGTAGTTTTTAAAAAACAGCAACTCCTTTGGCCTCAACCAGTCTTCCCCACAACCTGCTCCTGCTGTTTGTCACCATCTGTATAAAGGAACAAATCATGCTGCTGTCCTATATGTGATCTTTACTTTGCCACTGTGCATGGAACACTAATGCAAGCAACCTCTAAAGACATCTTACCCTTATATAGGATGTTTTCCTTCCAGGATAAATCTTCAAGGCCGGTCTCACAGCTGCTGTTAGATTTGTTGCACAGGATAGTGCAAAGACTCCTAGAAACACAAACCAAGGGGACAACCACATAAGATCCAGATCAAAGACTATGGCCTTTACTAATGTTAACATGAAATAAACCCAGTGTTCGTATTTATCCAATGTTCACATCCTAGGACACAGTTCCACGTATCCTGGCCAATATTTATTGCTCAACAAAAATCACTTAAAAAAAAGCAAGATTACTTGGTTGCTATTGCATTGCTGGCTTCGTTTTGAGCAAATCTCTGACTGCATTTCACACATTGCAACAGTGCTACACTTCAAATGTACTTCAATGGCTGTAAAGCACTTTGGAATATCCTGAGGTTGTAAAAAGGCACTGTATAAATTCAAGTCTTTCAGTTTCTTATTGTGGCCACAATGCTGTGGTATTTTACCCAAATGGGAACCTTTCACATGTGAGCCTAGACTTGTTAGATGCTGGCAGATTAAGGCAAGAAGCTATGATAGCCTGACTCAAACCTGTCCACATAAGGACTGGGATTTACCACTCTGGGCTTAAGTCCCATGGCGGGGGTGGGAAGATAGCGGGTCTCCTGCCACAGAGCCTAGCGGAAAAACCCACTGAATCGAGCGACACTGCACAGATTAATTTTGCAGCCGGGGGTTTCCTGGGAATCACATAACCTGGCGGACAGGTCGTGCACTTCACCATCATATCCGGGTGCCATTTCAAAAGGCAACCGGCCAGCTACTCATTCACTGCATGTTGGTGTTCAGAGGCAGACATGGCAGTCTGGAGTCAACAAGCACCAGCCCCATGGTTCAGCAACGCCCCGCTGGGCACTTCTTCTAACAGTGGAGGACTGGCGGGGGGGGGGCATCCTTTACCTGAAGGATGGAAGGAGGTGGCCCACCTATCTCACCACACCTTCATGGGAGGAGGTCGCCAGGGTCGTGAGTGCCAATTTGATCCAAAGGAGGACTGCCATGCAGTGCAGGAAAAGAATGAATGACCTCATCCATTCCACCAGGGTAAGTAAGCCCTCCACTCCCTATACTCACCTCACTGAATGGGAACTGGGAAATGGGCCTCAGTGGCAAGGCCACCACCATCTGTGCTGCCCATACATAAAACCCCTTTGTAAGATGTTGGGGTGCTGCCTCACTGCAGTCCATGTGCTCTGCAGATAGGGAGGCGAAAGCAGGTCACTGACCTAGCCACACTGAAGGCATAAATTTTGGGAAGGGGGTGGCACTGGTTGGCATAGAGGGCAACTGCAGGCACTGCTGCTGCCATGTCTCTGTTGTCCTTGTCCTTCTAGCTGCTGGAGCTCGCAGGTCTGGAGGGTGCTGCCGAAGTACCCTTGGGGACCAGCAGCAGTGCATCTTTCATATGGCACATATTTGCTAATGGATTTTTGGTGAAGATTGTCAGCACGCGAATGTCACTTGCACCACAAGCACTCACAAACCATCTTCTATCTTTACGTAGGAGAGGACAGCACACAACAGGGATGAGAGAAAGACGACAAGAGCAGGCATTCCCAATCTCCGCTCCCTCACACAGTATGAAGATCGGGCTGCCAAGCAAGGACTGTGAAGTGCATGTGCCAACGATGAGGCCAGCCTCCCCCAGCCATCCAGTGAGGAAACTTAATCTCTGCACAGAGAAACCTGAGGGTGATGCTCAGTGCAATGTAGGAGGCAGCCCTTGCAGTCGCTCATTTGCTCCTCTTTCCATTACAGTTGCCAGATGAAGAGAGTGAGGCCAGACCCTGAGTCTGAGTCCATCCCCAGCCTGCAGAGGACTGAGGAGGATGAAGACAATGACACCAAATTCATACCTGTAGAGATGCCACAGCATTCTCCTGCACCCTCCACCAGCTCAGAGACACACATCTCAGTGGGTCATACATCTAGTTTAGGATTGGGCTCACACCCTGGTGTTCACTGCACGGATATGTGTCCATAGCAGGAGAAAGCAGGGACAGCCAAGGTCACCGGCACTCAGAGGACTGCTGGGGAAGGGGCCAAAGCTAAGTCCAAGTCTGATGATGAGCCTCTGAAAGCAGTCCTGGAGAAGATGCTGGAGATGCAGTGAGATATGGGGGAACATCAGGCAGAGGTTCGGATGTCTCAGAGTGGCATATGAGGCAGAGGAGTCCATCTGCCTGCTGTCTGATGTAGGGGCCTTGACATATGTGCACATCGAGGACTCCATGGGGAGGATGGTTGAAGCCATTGAGAACCTGGTCCAGCTGAATGCCCAGTTTTTGCCAGAAATATTCATAGACCTGCACTCCATCACTGTAGCCATGGGCGAGCTTTTGCAGTGACTACACAAGAAAGGAAGGGGCATCTCAACCTTCCTCCAGGTGCCCCTTCTCCTCAGGGAGTCAGGGGGAGGCTCTAGAGCACCCAAAGGGAGGAGGAGCATCAGGTGGACACCCCTGGGGCCTCCATTCAGGACTCTCCAAGGGTATCCCAGTGTTCCAAGTCCCCTATGTCTGTGAACTCATCACCTCCAGACTCCAGGACCGCTGAGTGTCTACCTACCCTAGAGCAAGAGACCCAAAGAAGGCCAAAGCCCTCCAGGCCTTGGGCTTCCAGAGGATGGCCACCAAGGTCAAGTAGTCAACAGGCTACCTCCACCCCTGCTGCAGATGTCAGAGAAGAACCTAGACGCAGTGGTAGGGCACGTAAAATTAAAAAGTTTTGAGTTCACTCTGGTAGCACGAGTGTACAATCATTACAAATTGTTGTTGCACACTTGTAAATATATGTACAGTTGCACTTTATGGAGGTCTGCTGGGTTTTATTGCTTCTGGTTGTGTTAACGCCTATACTCCCTGCCCCCAAATCAAGGGGCTGACCCAGGTTGGATCTGTATCCCCCTGAATCATGCCTGCCCATGGAGGCATTGATCTTAGCCAGGGCCCTTGTGAGCCATGTGTGAGAAGCCTCCCACACATGCTGTTCCCTTGTTTTCCACTGTCTAGTTTATAGAAACACTTTTCCCTTGTTAACGACAGTATATTAGGGTACCCTTTCAGTTGTCCAGTTAAGCTGACCTGCAGCTCCACCCACCCATCCTCCTTCCAACCAGCATCTCTTGAGCTGGACATCAAGGGAGTGGACAGTGCCTCAGCACAGGATGGTGCTTTTCTCCTCTCAAACAAACAGTCACTAACACTTTACACCCTCCACCTGTAACCCACACCCTCTCCCAATCACCACTGACGACGGCCCCTCCCCCTCGAAACCCACCGGTATAACCTTTATCTCCCAACTGTCACCCTTGAACCGCCCTCCCATAACCCCGCAGCCCATCACTGTCACCGTTCACATGCCCTCCCTCCCCACCATGCCACCCCAGTCATGGTCCCCATGCCCACCCTTATCCTGCCCACACCTAAGACCCGCGTCCATCTCCAAATCCCCTCCAACAACCCAAACCAGCCCGTCACCTGCCACCAACGGACCCTCACCCTCCCACCCTACCGCATTCAACTGCCCCCTTTAACTGTTACTGTTCCCTCCTACCGCTAGTACCCTCCGTTTGCCCCCAGGATTCCGTAATTGACACCACTGACTCCTCCCTCTGAACCCTCCCACATGTTCCCCTGCTGTCCACCTGTCCTCACTGTTCCCTACTTTTCCATGGTACTTGCGCCACTCCCCGGTCCCTCCAATCCCCCCTCCCCAAACAACAACAACGCCTCAAATAACAACCCCCTGCCTCACCAACCCCAAGCAAGGCTGCCTGCTTACAGCACCCAGACCCACACCTCCGGCATCCCCACTCGCCCCATCTTATGCCTGCACTCTTCTGCCCTCCCCAGGCTCCATCGACAACCCAGCATCCTGGTTGCAATGCACCTTCCACCTGCTCCAGCCTGCCATCCCAGTGAGTCTCAACATGTGCACACCACATTGGTCCGGTCGTATTTTGGATCGGCGTGAACTCCCACTAGTGGGCAGATAATAGGACAGGGCAGGGGGAGTGGTGGGAACAACCCCTACTGGGTGGTAATTTGAAACCTACTAATTAGATGGTAAACAGTTTCCCAACAGCCTTTGGCAGGAATAGTGACCTTCCATGCCATTCAGGACCGCAAGTTCCCGCCGTAGGGAAACCAATTTTTTCACTTGCACTGTATTCTCCGCCTCTTCCCAGCACAAGCTCCACCCAAGTGTACTTTTCCCCCAGAAGGGATCATCAGAAGAAAGACATGTATTCACATAGCACTTTTCATAACCACCGGACCTCTCAAAGCACTTAACAACCAATTAAGTACTTTTGAGTTTAGTTACTGTTGTGAAGCAGAAAATGCCACAGCCAATTTGTGCACAGCAAGCTCTCACAAACATCAATGTGATGATAAATATTAATCTGTCTTTTTTTGTGATAGTGATTGAGGGATAAATATTGGCCAGGGCACTGGGGAGAACCCTCTGCTCTTCTTTGGAACAGTAATATGGGGTTTTTCAAAATCTACCCGTGGATGTAGATGGGATCTAAGTTTTTCATATCCGAAAGATGGCACCTCCAACAGTGCAGTATTCCCTCAGCATTGCACTGGAGTGTTAGCCTAGGTTTTTGTGCTCAAGCCCTGGAGTTGGACTTGAATTCGGAACTTTATGACTGAGAGGCAAGTGTGCCACCAACTGTGTCATGGCTGATACTAACAATCAAGAGCTGATTGGCTAATACCCTTCTCCCATAAACTTGAGCTCTGAGACCAATTGTGGCCCTGCAATCTCTGTCCTTGGTTGAGATCAGTCAACTTAGTATAAACCGGCAATCAAACTTGGACCTTCCGATATATAAGGTTTATTACTACACCATGTGATGCATTCATTCACTTAAGCTACGGGACAATCCGCAAACTGCAAAATGGTGCCAATACAGACAGGATAGTCAAAACTAAATCAGCACACACTAACATTGTGCAATACCTTATCAGCTCAAATTACTCCTGCTATTAGTGACGCACCCATTATCATTAATTACTTTACCTTTGCTGTGTGTAAATTATCTATCTTGTTTACCTTTATAACAAAAGTCATTGGACCTCCGAGTAACTGATGATATGTGAAGTGTTCTGGGATGTTTGAGAACTGTGATAACGCGCTGTATAAATAAGCTAACTATTTTATAATTCTCTTCAGGCTCAAGTCAAGATTGCACATATTTCACAGTCCAAATGGGTGCGGTGTACAAACTTCACACACCCACCAACATTGCAAATCCCAGAAACCTTACAAATAACACCGCGCCATTTTTTAAAATCACATGAGCCAGGATTTTCAGCTCGGCGTGCAGGCGCGTGCCCGACACGCCTGAGCGTGAAGCAGCACACGATGCCATCGGACGAGCGTCCCGCCGTCAACGCGCACTCGCGCGATATTTTGTTGGCGGGCACGCCCAAGAGTTGGCAGCGCAGCCTCCAACAATTAAGTGGCCTGGTAAGGCCCTTAAGCAGGTAATTAAATAGAATTTATCGCTGCCTGTCCAACCTTATTGTTGGTGGGCGGACGAATAGGCCAAGCAGGCAGCCTTTGCACTTTTTTGCGAAACTTCATCCGTGGGCAGAATGAGGTTTCCATCAATGAATTTATTTTTAATTTTTAAGCTCACTTTTAGCATGTCCCTCTTCATGTGACTGAGTCACATGTGGGGACATGTTTACATTCATTGTAGATTCTTCAATTTTCATTTGAAAAGCCTTTAGCTCCCTGAAGCAGCTCTGTGCCTTCAGGGAGCTTTCAGTGAGCGCACGCCCCACGCATGCGCAAATTTCAGCGCTCGCCCTCCTCCCGGCAGCGCTGAGACTCAGCGCACGTTTCACGCTGACTGGCCGTTAATTGGCCAGCCAGCGTGAGATCGTGGTCGGGGCCCGATCACAGGTCCACCTGCCACACACACCCAACAGAGGGAAAATCCTGCCCGTGACTTGGCAACTTGAACTATAACACGTGCACCCACCCTGCCCATGTTTGTTCACTCTATGGTACCAGAACAGCACCTACAACCTCTCGAAGCTTGGCCTAAATAGCCAAGTGGTTATGGTACAGGGCTTGTAACCCCAAGATCAAGAGTTCAAATCTCACCATGGCAAATTATGAAACAATGTAATTTCATCTGAATAGGAACAGATGGAAACGTGTTTGTACTTGAAAGAGTTACAACCTCTCGAATTCAAGGGATTTCCAAAAAGGTAAGACTGGCCACCTAAAACATCAGTCACAAGCCAGCTCACACATTGGGACGTATCAAAACGCATCTGCAGAAGTGAATTACTCCCTTCGCCAATTGTAGCAAATGTTTTATGTATATAAGGAACTATTCGTTGCTTAACCCTTAGTTTGGATTTTTTACTAAAACTAGAAGAAAGGAATTTTATACCTGCCCCTGTTTTATACACAGAACACAGAAAGGAGTAAGGTCGAATAAATTCTGACGGTAATCTTAAAATTTAGGAAAAAATAAATCCCTCCCCATTATATGCATGTGTATAAAACATATATATATATATATATATATAAAATACACATACAGATATATATATAAATATATATATTAAAAAGTGAAGGTAGTGCAAAATATAGAATGCCACTTCCAACACAGGAATATTCTGTTACTACTCATGTGACTGACATGCATTTCCTGTGTTTGAATGTTTGCACAGCATCACACTTACTGAGGTCATATCACATGAGCAAGACATTGGTGAATGTTGACATTTTTCTGTTTTGCTTCTCACTTTTGGATGCTGGGCTAATGTCCTCTAGGTTTGCCAATTTACTGGCATCCTTCCCATTCGCCACATGGGAGCTTAGGCCAGTGGTTTACAACCTTTTTTTGGTTAAGGAACCCTATAATATATTGTGAACTTCTGTGGAATCCAAACCCTTTCTCCCTCCTCCCCTCCCACCATATAAAATAAAAATGAAAACAAAGTAAAAGACTATTGAATGAATGAATGATTATTTTTCATTAAATGTAAGAACAAAATATCTTGGAAAAAAAAATTGGTAAAATTTTCAAATGACCTGAAAATTGCACAGAACCCTTTAGGGGTGCTCAGGGAATCCTTGCATTCCATGGAACCCTGGTTGAAAGTGCATTGCCTAGGTCAGTGTTAATTTGACAACGGGAGCACCACAGGCAAGCCTAATCCTGTCCTCACCCAATGCCTTTTTCAGCAGGGGTCGCTGGATCAGCGATCAGAATCAGGATTCCTGGCTGGGGAACACCTAAGATTATTTAGCACCCCTTCCGCAGCTCTGTTCATATTCAAACTGAAGCAAAGACCTGGGACACCTCAGCCTTCCCGGTACCATATCAGCCAGTACTGTGTCATCAGGAGAGCTCGTGAATTTCTTTTCAAACAAACCTAGTTAAAAGACAAAGTAGAAGAGAAGATAAACCAAGCTCAGTTGGGTGATAAGCATGGGTTTTAAAATCTTGCTGGTTTTAAGAGCAAAGACGGAGGAGGATTTCTATGGCCTGTCAGTCCTGCTGTTATAACTCATATCTCATTGATTCCAGGTATTGTATACAGTACTGATCTCCTTAGTTAAGGAAAGATGTAAATGCATTAGAAGCGGTTCACAAAAGGTTTACTAGACAAATACCAGGAATGAGCAGGTTGTCTTATGAGGAAACATTGGACAGGTTAGCTTGCATCCATTGGAGTTTAGAAGAGTAAGAGGCGACTTGATTGAAACCTTTAAGATCCTGAGGGGTCTTGACAGGGTGGATGCGGAGAGGATGTTTCCTCTTGTGGGGGAATCTAGAACTGGGGGGTCACTGTTTAAAAATAAGGGGTCACTCATTTAAGACAGAGATGAGGGAATTTTTTTTCTCTCAAAAGGTAGTGAGTCTTTGGAACACCCTTCCTCAAAAGGCAGTGGAAGCAGAGTCTTTAAATATTTTTAAGGCAAAGCTAGATAGATTCCTGATTAACAAGGGGGTGAAAGGTTATCAGGGGTAGGCAGGAATGTGGGGTTGAGATTATAATCAGATCAGCCATGATCTTATTGAATGGCAGAGCAGGCTGGAGGGGCCGAGTGGCCTACTCCTGCTCCTAATTCGTATGTACCTTATGTGTGGCTTTAACATCAGAATAAAACACAAAAGATGTCCTATCAGTCAAATATAGTGAGTGTCTGAAATACAGGCTGGCAGAATGAGAGATAGCTGCCTTGCAACACAATAATGTTTAAAGCTGTCACCTCACAAATGATAGTTAGCATTTGCTCTCTCCTTGCCTTGAAATATCTGGAACTCCTATGACAGTTTTTCAACTGAAAACAAAAGCTGGTCTGTTTTTAGGCCAAGAAATCAATTCAAACTATCTGATGATGCAGCTTTGTTGTCATGACTATGTTATGACCCATCCCCAGGTGAGGTTCCCCAAAGTTGTGGATCCAGACGAGACCCCTCAATTTGTCACCGTCTGGCTGGGACACCCCCAAACGTTTATGCCACAGGTGAGCAGGGATGAACTGGTTCCCTGTCTTTATTCAGCACCTTCCCCGCTACTGCTGGTCGCAACAAGATTTAATCTAAAAAGGTTTCCTTTCAGGAATACCTTTTTCCCAGACCCAATTTTTCTGGTTTTGAAGGTGTCAATTTGATCAGAATTTCTTGAGTTAAAGGTAAGAGTAAGTTCATTAACTACTAAAGGCATATACAGTCATACAGGCTAAAAATAAGAATTTAGCTTGAAGTAAGTGAATATATATATATATATATATATATATATATATAAATAAATAAAAGGAAGTATAGGCAATGGTCCTTGACTCATGGAGAGTAGGATTTGAACTTTGCAACTGTTGCGATTCAAGATTCCAGTAGAATTGACTCAGGCACATGAACAGTAGGCTTTGAGGGTCCAGTAGCATTAACTCCAGAAGATGAATAGTCGGTTTTGAGGTTCCAGTAGTGTTGAATTTGGTAGAGAGGGAGGGAGATCAGAATACCTGCAAAACGGCAATTTGCAGGGATATTGTGTGTAGCTGTTACTTCTGAGTCAAACTTCCAGTACTTGTTCTCTCTCAGAATACCCACCAACAGACACCGGTGCAGCTTTACAGCTCACTTTTAACCCCTCCTTTGTATATTCCAAGTGGGACGCGAATTCACAAGTCTGTCTGGGCATTGCTCACAAGATTTCTTGATGAGATGATACCCATCCCCCATTGTGACCCATTGTCTCTATTGGAGGGAGCGATTAGTTTCTGGATTCTTTAGATGTACTTTGTCTGGCAACAGTTTGGGATTCCCTTACCTCTTAAGTCACTCAGTAGCATTGCAGCCATTGGCTTGTGTGCATTTAAAAAGACTCAGGTCTTATTTTTAAAGTCCAGTATTTCCGGATGCAATTCGGTTTTTCCTTCATCATCATGACAACAGCATGCCCCGCACTTTGCTCCCAGTGGTTTATGCGATGCACTGAGAGAAAATAGAATCATACAGCACAAAAGGCTGCTAGTCAGCCTATTGTGTCTGTTCAAGGACTTTGAGTGAGTTATCCAATTAACTCCACATCCCTGCTGTCTCCACATCCCTGCAATATTTTCCTTTTTAATTGAGTATTGCTGAAAAAAGACACGTCAAAGCTTTTCATCGTGCACTCATCAGGACAATTCGCAAGAACACCAAATGGAAAGGGAACAACAATTTGTACTACATGAGATGCAAGTGCTGATTGGTTGACAAGTGGACTCTGATTGATAGAGGCATTGTCAGGTAGAATGCACTCCCTTCTCATGAGACAACGCCTCTACCAATCAGAGTCGACTTGCCAACCAATCAGCACTCTCTTCTCATGAAGTATAAATTGTTGTTCCCTTTGCATTCGGCATTCTTGCGAATTGTCCTGATGAGTGCAAGATGAAAAGCTTCAAGAACATCTCTTTTTTCAGCAATACTCAAGTTCTGTACAACCAAAAGACTATTCAATTAGAATTCCAATTTCATTTTGAAAGTTGCCATTGAATTTGTTTCAGGGACTGCATTCTAGATAACAGCTCATTGTGTAAAATAATTTCCTCATCTTCTCTTGGGCCCTTTTGCCAATTATTCTAAATCTGTATCGTGCTGTTCGTGGATGCACTTGCATCTCATGTAGTACAAATTGTTGTACCCTTTCCATTTGGTATTCTTGCGAATTGTCCTGATGAGTGCAAGATAAAAAGCTTTGACGTGTCTTTTTTCAGCAATACTCATGCCAGTGGAAACAGTTTCTCCTCATTTAAAAAACTCATTTAAAAATCAGTCACAATTTTGAACATCTGTATTAAATTGCCCCTGAACCATTTCTGCTCTAAGGAGAACAAGCCCAGCTTCTCCAGTCTCTCCATATAACTGAAGTCCCTAATTCCTGGTCAGATCAGCTAATTCAGCCCAAATGATGCATTAAACCTGGGACTTTCCTGGGCTTAAAGACTCAATATTGCACCAGACAGTTTCTGACAGCTATCAGGGGTGAATAGTTTCTGTAAAAGTCTACTGCAATCTATTATACTGACCAGAATCTTTGGGTCTGTGAGCAGGGACGGGCCCCACGCGCCAACGTGTAAAATGATGCGCGGTGACATCGGGTGTGTGTCCTGACATCACTGCACGTCATTCAGATTTTTAGTTCGGCGGGCGCACAGCAGAGTCGACTGCACACCCACCGACCTGTCAAAGGTTTATTAAGGCCATTTAAATAATTAACTGAGCTGCCCGTCCAACCTTAAGGTCAGCGGGCAAGCGAAGAGCTCAGGTGGCCTTCACATTATCATGAAACTTCATCCACGGGTGGGATGAAGTTTCATGAAGGTTTCTAAAGTTTAATAGAAATTTTAAATAAAATTCAGTGATATGTCCCAGCTCATGTGACACTGAGGGGACATCTTAAAAATTTTTTTCTTTATTAACATTTTTTTTAAAACACACTAATCTCCCTGAGGCAACTCAGGGAGATTTCTGCGCTCTTTCTGCACATGCACGGAAGAGCGCAGGCCCCAACTCAGCCTACTCCCCCCGCCTGCACAGGGAGCGCTCAGTGCTTCCAGGTGCATGTCACACTGGGCGGGCCTTAATTGGCCCGCCCACATAAAATGGCGGTGCGCAGCCTATTGCGGGAGGCGATCGGCCACATGCCCGCTACCACCCAACCTGCCCCCCAACGGGGAGGAAATTCTCCCTACTGCGTCAGGCATGGTCAAAAATATTCAGTACTTGTTATGCTTCGTACCATACTGATCTACACAGTGCAGGAAGGTCCACAGTTCAATGTGCAGTCTATGCCAAATTAGCTTATTTCAATTGGGGAGGAGGTAGCAACACTATCTCAGCATCCCCAGGCGAGGTCGAGGGAAATTGGCTAGTATTCTCTTTACTACTTGCTATCAAGCGACACTCCTGGCAAGTGCAAATGTCAGGATGTCAGATAAAAACAGGATTGCACAGAGCCACGTTGCATTTCAAGGGAGAATAGGCTGTTATTATTTATTATCTAGGTTCACGCATGAAGGATGGTCATGAGGATGGGAAGTAATGGAGGATGGCTGATCTCCGTGGAACCATAATCATGAGTTTATGCCTTCATGAGAGAGGGGAAAATCAAGAATCCTGGGAATGCGATTGTTACTGTAAACCAGAAAGAAAATGCTGCATTTCAAAGGATTAATATCTCAATCATTAACATGGGCGGGCATTAGTAAATTGCAGGAGTTACGTGTGTCCTTGAGAAAAGATAGGAAGTAAACTAAAAAGCGAGAGAAAAATAAAAGGAAATTGTCTACTGATTTTGTAACCCACCTTACTAAACCAGAGATCCTTCCTGGTAAGAAGCTTTGGATTAGTCACATGACAAGGTTTGCAGAAGCTTGTAGGAACATATATCCGCAGCACAGCTATGATATTCGAGATATGTCCACTCCTCTATAGGAACCCATACCAGGTAATGTAAACTACCACCACCACTCGCAGCCACAGAAACAACATTGGCTACATACCTGTTGCAGGCTTCACTATTGCAGTTCATAGCTCTAATCAAGGAATTAAAAATCCATTTCCTGCTCTCCCTCTCTATCACATATAGCACCACAAACACACACACCACCTCTCTTGATGTTTCTCCTCTATCTCTTCCTCCATGAAAATTTTCTCTATAAAAAAATTCATTCCTTTGAATCCAGTCACACACACTGGCCTGGTACTAACAAACCATTCTAACACAAGGAGTAAAATTCCTGTGTTTTCTTTGTTGCTGGGTGGAGCCAGTGACACAGTGGTGAAACATGTCTGAGAATCAGAAGTCACATGCACATTAGTTACATTCTAGCAAAGGGATTAACTCTTTGATATCATTTACATTTTTCCTTACAAATAGAATTTACCACAATTATCTTTCTTTTACATTGTATTAATGTACTGTCATGGTTTTGCTCACTTACTAAGGCACATTTACACTGCAGATTTACAGGGCCTTAGTGAGACCACATCTGGAGTAGTGTGTGCAGTTTTGGTCTATTAATTTAAAAAATATATATATAAATGCTTTAGAACCATTCAGAGATGGACTCATTCCTGGGATGAAGGGGTTATCTTATGTAGAAACGTTGAACAGGTCAAGCCTATATTTATTAGCGTTTAGAAGAATGGGAGGTGATCTTATTGAAACATATAAGATCCTGAGGGGACTGGATAGGATGGATTCAGGGCACTAGTGAGACCACATCTGGAGTACTGTGTACAGTACTGGTCACCTTATTTAAAGAAGGATGTAAATGCGTTGGAAGCAGCTCAGAGAAGGTTTACCAGTCTAATGCCTGGAAGAAAGGATGGACAGACTGGGCTTGTATCTGTTGGAGTTTAGAAGCGTTAGAAGAGATTTGATTGAAACATATAAGATTCTGAGGGGTCTTTACAGGGTGAATGAGGAGAGAATGTTTCCTCTTGTGGCAGAACCTAGAACTAGGGATCACTGTTTAAAAATAAGGATCGCCCATTTAAAACAGAGATAAGGCGAAATTTTTTCACTCAAAGGGTAGTGAGTCTTTAGAACTCTCTTCCTGAAAAGGTGGTGGAAGCAGAGTCTTTGAATATTTTTAAGGCAGAGGTGAATAGATTCTTGGTAAGCAAGGGGGTGAAAGGTCATCGGGGGGTAGGTGGGATGCAGATTTCAAGTTACTACCAGGTCAGCCTGACCTTATTAAATGGCAGAACAGGCTCTGGGGGCTGAATGGCCTACTCTGCTCCTTGCTCCTTGTTCGTATGTACCCAGAGGATGTTTCCTCTTGTGGGGGAAACTAAAGCTAAGGGACATAGTTTTAAAATTAAGAGGACTCCCTTTTAAGACAGAGATGAGAATTTTTTCTCCCAAAGGGTTTTTGGGTGTGGAATTCTCTTCCACAGAAAGTAGTGGTGGCTGGGTGTTTGAATTTACTCAAGGCAGAGTTAGTCGGGTTTTTGTTAAGCAAGGGGGTCAAGGGTTATGAGGGGCAACCAGGAAAGTGGAGCTGAGACCACATCCAGATCAGCCATGATCTTTTTGAATGGTGAAGCAGGTTCGAAGGGCCAAATGACCTCCTCCTGTTCCTATAATATCTGTTTGAACCTGGTATATGCTTGGAGCAACATTGGGTATGCAGAGACAAAGTATAGTGTTGCCACTGCACCATCTTCTGGCTAAGGGAAGTAGGAGTCTTAGATGCAACCAAAATGTTGATTAAACTTGAAATTTTTTGAGTTGGCTTTTCACGTGCACTGAAACATAAAAAAAGAGAAGTTTCTGAGCAGTCATTTAAGAACTTTTTACAATAATATAAAAGCAAAATACTGCGGATGCTAGAAATCTGAAACAAAAGCAAAAATAGCTGGAAAAACTCGGCAGTTCTGACGGCATCTGCGGAGAGGAATACAGTTAACGTTTCAAGTCCGTATGACTCTTCATCAGAACTAAGGAAAAATATAAATGAGAAGAAATATAAGCTGGTTGAGGAGGGTGGGACAGGTAGAGCTGGATAAAGGGCCAGTGATAGGTGGAGGCAAAGAAGTGATTGCCAAAGAACTTTTTACAGTCTGCTTAGCAATGGTTGTATGTATGGTACTAAATCAGAGATGTGAGGACTCCTCGAGACGTTCTTGGATTACTAGCTGATGTTCACACATTACAATGATGTGAGGGAACAAGGCAATTGTGAGGGACATACATAAAATGCTTTTGAGGCAATCCCAGCTCAATGGGTGTACAACACAAAATTCACAAACTAGCCACAAGATGGCAGGTGACACAGGAAGTGGGGATGCAGAATAGGCATTTTCCTAAGTATGGGTTAGTTAAGGCATGTTAATGGGATACAGCAGAGGGGGCGTTACACAGCATCTGTCCATGCAGTATCAAGCCGGGGAGGGCTGAAAGGGCAATGTGGTTTGACATTAACCCCTAACTCGAAGCCATTCTGTACCCAACCGGATTAACACAGAAAGGTTTATTTTGCAAGGTCAAAACAAAGGAAAACTATTCCACTCATCTTTAGTGAACGCAAAAATTGTGATGTTATCAAAACAAAAATACCAGCAAGTGTACCAAAATGAAAATCAATTCTACCTCATTTCAAACTGGTGCTGATTATAATAACAATTAACCCCATCCAGTCAATCAATGAAACAGAAAGGAAAAAGCAAAAGCAAAAGATGCTGGAAATCTGAAACAACATCAGAAAATGATGGAAGCACTCAGTAGCTTTGGAGAGAGGAAGGGATGGGTTCATGATGCTCCTTCATCTGAATCAGCTTACACAGAGGAACAGAGCCAGGCGGAGTGAAATCAGAGAGAGAAAGAAAGAAATGAAGAGGCTGGGAGTACATGGAGGACAGGATACAACTGAATGGCAGAGGAAGACAAAAGGAAGCAATAATGAGAGGCATTAGAGAAATAAAAGATTCATCCAAAACCCAGAACATGTGCAAGTAGAAACAGCAGAAAAGCAAAGGCCAAGGGGTACATGGAAAATCAGGGAAAGGCAAAGCAGCTCCTGTGGCCCGGGAGTATGGTGGAAGGAAAAAGCAGTTGAGATCAGGGATGCAGACCTCCCTGCCAGCTGTGTGCTGATAGATCTTCACCTTGAACATCAGTCCACAGCTTCCTCCATTCCTGGAAGCACTGTTGCATCATCCTACACCAACACTCCAGCACCTACTGTCCAAGAGAAAATGAAGCAGTAGTTAAGGTCTGATGTTGTTAAAATTGATGTTTCAGCCAGCCGGCTGTTAAATACTTAGTAGAAGGAAGAGAAGCTGTGTCCCGAGCTTGCATTAAGCTTCACTGCAACGTTATAGGAGGACAAGGACAGAGAGGTCAGAGTGGGAGTGGGATGGAAAATTAAAGTGGCAAGAAAATGGAAGCTCAGGGTCACACGTGCAGATAGAATGGATTTGTTCAGCAAAGCAATCACCCAATCTGCAGTCATCTGACGTAGAGTGAGACCTCATCATGGGCAGGCGACAGAATATCAGGTTGGAGGTTAAACCCGGAGGGGGGGTTTCAGGACCTGGATGGTGCTACGGGAGAGCATAAAACACAATAGAAGCAGGAGCAGGTCATTCAGCCCCTCGAGCCTGCTCTGTCATTGAATAAGATCATGGCTGATCGGATTCTGGCCTTAACTTCACTACCCAGCCTGCCAGCCCCCCACCACTACACCCTCCCCCACCACCACACCCCCCCAACCCCCAGCCAACAACCTTTGACTCCTTTGTTGCTTAAAAGTCTGGCTAACTCAGCCTTAAATATATTCAGTGACCCAGCTCTACTCTCTGTGGCAGAGAATTCCAGTGACTAACAACCCTCTGACAGAAGAAATTTCACCTCATCTCAGTTTTAAATGAAAGACCCCTTAAGTTTAAACTGTGCCCCCTAGTTCTAGATTCCCCCATGAGAACAAACACCTCCTCAGTATCTACCCCGTCAAGATCCCTCATAATATGTTTCAATAAAATCACATCTCATTCTTCTGAACTCCATTGAGTATTGGCCCAACTTGCTCAACCTTTCCTCATAAGACAACCCCTACACCCAGGAATCAGCCTAGTGAATCTTCTCTGAACTGGTTTAAATGCAAGTATATCCCTTCTTAAATGAGACCAAAACTGCAAACAATATTCTAGTAGCAGTTGACGCAAGGCTCTGAAGAAGGGTCATACAGACTCGAAACTTTAACTCTGTTGTTCTCTCCTCAGATGCTGCCAGACCTGCTGAGGTTTTGCAGCAGTTTCTGTTTTTATTTCAGATTTCCAGAATCCACTGTATTTTGCTTTTATCTTACTGTAGCAAGGCTCCCCTACTTTTATACTCCATCCCACTTGCAATAAAGTGCAACACTCTATTTGCCTTCCTAATTACTTGCTGTATCTGCATGCTCACTTTTGTGATCATATACAAGGACATCCAGATCCCTCTGAGCCACAGCATGCTACAGTCTCCCTCCATTTAAATAATGCCTTGCTTTTCTATTCTTCCTGCCAAAAGAAATGAAAGGGTACTTGTTGCATCTTCTGTGCTTGTATTGGAAGATGCCGAGCAGGAAAAAAACAGGCATTAAGGGTGACGGAGGAATGAACCAGGTGTCACAGAGAGAATGGTCCCTTCAGAATGCTGAAAGAGGAGGGAGGGTAAGATGTGTTATGGATTGAGACATCATGGAAGATGGTCCAGTCAGAGAAAATCACATAATCCCCAAGATTAAAACAAGAGACACTATACAAAATCTGATCCCCCTCCCTGACACCCTGCCAGCACCTGGTTGACACAGCAATAGTAAACCCACATAGGTTGCGCACCAAATTTCTCATGCATGCTTTACCCCACCCAAACAAACCTCAGCTCTAAAGCTAACCCAAAACTTTCCAGGTATTGAGCAAGCAGAGAAGTACACAGTGACATCATCTCCACTACCTGGAATCAATCTCAATGGTCTGTCTGCAGCAGAGCTAATTGGCCTGTTTCTTAGGGGACAAGGATGTTTGACAGTGCTCCTGGCTGTACCAGGACATTTGTTAAGTGCAAAAGACTATTCTCCCAAACAGGCTTTTGAGGTGCCAAAACATTATAATTGGTGGCGGGCCAAGTTTGTTTGTCCAATAATTTGGCTTCAAACATTGGGTTCAAGTATCACTGAGGTCTACCAGACATACCAGGTGAAACATTCATCCTCTTGTGTCTACAAGTGTAGGTCAAGTATTAACAAGGAGCAGCTTTGATGAGGAGTACCAGAGGAGTATTCCTAAACATTTCAGAATGTATTAGGTCTTGTTTAACCTACCCCTTTTCCTAATGGAACAACAACTGAACAAGATAATTTCCCTACAGCCATATATAATCTTTAAAATCCAAAGAAGAAGGGATTTCCTAATAGTTTGGATGGTAAAGGCTCTTTATTAACCTTCCCACTACAAGCAGGAGAGGGTCACTGGAGGCTAAATCTTCAGATTCGAATTAAGCAACCTTGACCTGCTGCCTACGATTCCATCTCCACAATGGTGGATATCAGACTATCCCATTGTGGGGAAGTGTGGATCCATCATTAATATATTTAAATCAAGCTCCTGGAATGCTATAATACTACAACCATGGGGCTGGCGGGAGGGGAGAGTCAGGATGTGGACAAAATTGAGCAACACTTTATCAGATTGGCTAAGGTCAAGAGGGCAGGTGTGAAGAAAGGTTCAGCGCTCCCAGTTGTTTTCTCAATTTCTTCTCAGAACTGGTTTGATGGGAATACATGTGACTTATTTGTACAATCCTGAGGTGTTCACACAGAGAATATCTGAACAGGTGGCACCATGGCTGCTTTTGACTGGATTTCCAATGAGGGAGAGAATGAGCATCAGCAGCTGTAAGGGCATGCTGAGGAGGGAGCTGCAATTGGCCAGCAGAGAAGGGAGCAACAGAGGAGTCCCAAGGGTCAACAGACAGGAGCTCAGCTCCCTTGAGCTCTCAGAGGAGCAATGCTTCTGAAAGTTGATGTTGTCATGTCAGGTGGCAGCAAACATTTGCAGCCTCACAGAAGAAAACCTGCTTCCTACTGCACCCATATGAACTACAAAGCTTTTCTCCTTTTTCTAGCCTTCCTAAATGGAACAACCCCAATGGCTTCATAGTGGCAGGCTGCTCTGATCCCTGCTCTGACTTATGAGATGCTCAGGGCCAATGACCCCCCAGGTGTTATAGTACATGAGGGTCTCATCAAAGACTGCTCTACCTGCATCAGTGCAAGGGCATAATGGGCCAACAGGAGAAGAGGCAGCATGTCGGGAACTTGTAAAGGAGTGGCAAAGGGTGAGATGCAAGAGGAGCTTGCACTTTTATTGCCCCTTTTGTAACCATCCCTCTCCTCAGCCAACACCACAACTCTGCAGGAAAGCAGAATGGAAATCAGCGATACCTCGTAAACCCAGGGTTAATCCTGTCCATTATCCTGTGTAGGACAATAGGTACTTTGGAATCCATCATTTGCGGGGCCTGGAGTTAATGACCCAAAATTCAAATTCCACAAAGGAGGCCACTCTCCAAGGCTTGCAACATTACTCCACAAGTATTTCAGTTGGTCTTCTCCATTTCGCACAATTGCTATTGATGCTCTATCATTCTCCTTTTCTGCAATGCCTTCCCCCAGCCCCACCAAGTTCAGCATCTCTGTCTAACTGAGCAGGACTTGGAAGGGTCTGTGCCCTCCAACACGGACTCTCTACCGCCATCTTTGTCACCAATCTCTGCTCATGCTCACTTGTGAAGTGTGATTCATCAGCTGAGGTCCCCACTAACTCTCAAACAGGACCCAATGAAGTGCTCATATCTGCACTAGGGTACTGTGTGGCATGTGCTCATGCACCCTCAGCAAGAATCAGCTCCTCTGAGGAATCCTCATCAACAAAAGGCTGTTCTTCACCTGATGGATCTGGAGGACAGAAGAGATGGATATGATTTAGTCATGGAAATGTACAAATGTTGAAATGCACATGATTACGGTGATTATATTTTACTAGATGCTGAATTCAAGTCACAATGACTAAGTCTTGCGGGTGATGTGGGCCTGGGAGGTTAATTCTGTCACCCTACTAATTTGCAATCAAGTGCAAATTCAGCATTATCCACATTTGGGAAAGCTGAGCTACTGCTAATCTCCAAAGCTTCTTGTTCGGCATTGATTGGCTCCACAATCTGTGGCAGTCTGCCTCTGGTCCCACTCCCTTGTATTTTGTGCTCACCTGTCTTGTAAGGGAGAAAAACAAGCCAATGAGTGGCTGTAAGGCTTGTGTGCATCTGATGAATACAGTGCATTCGGTGCGGGTGACACCGCAAGTGGCACTGGCACTAGGGAACACATTCACGGTAGCATCTGAGAGTGTGTGCTGAGAATCAGGAGTGGCGTCAGATTACTAAAGGATAGGGACAAGTGGCAGTGGTGGATGGAGGAAGGAGGAGGTGAGCAAATTCACTGAAACAGAATGATGGGTGTTGCTGAAACTTAAGTGGATATGAGGAGTGATGTGAATGGAGTACACTTAGACAGGCAGAGTGAGATGTGTGATAGCACATAAACAGGATATAGGTGCTCACCTCTTGGGCCACCTCCGGCCGTACCTTTTTTGCTATGGCAACAAGTTTCTTTTCCTCACCACTGCGAGGAAACTCAGCCACATTCCTCACCCTTCCCACACCCAGTAGTACATCCAGGAATGCCTCATTGAATCTGGCCATGCTCTTTGCACTCATTACTTCCAATTTTCTCCTTCACCTTCAATGAACACAATGCACAATCCACAAACCTCCTCCAACATCACATCTGTGAAGTGAGTTCTTTAAACAGCCGCAGTGAAATCATGCCGTGTAGGTTCACTTTGCACTTGCTCACCTTCGGTGTAGATATGAAACCCGGAAGTAAAATCGGACATTCCCACACAGCCCATGAACTTCCTCATTTGTCGCCTGCTGTAAGATCCCTCCCAACTTCAATTGCATCTGTGTCAATATCAAGTACTGTCTAAGAACATTGGGGATTTAATTTGGGACCATTCTCCTATACAATCTGTACTGAGTTACCTGATCCCAACAGAGACAAGATTTGGGACTCAAAAGCAAATGAGACTGGCATTCCAGCTCATAATCACAATCCAGTAACCCCTGCTGGAAGTGTATGTGTATGAATGCCAATGAAGACAGGATTGGACTTGCCTATGATGTCCTTCCCTGTTCAATATCATGCTAATATTTACTGTTTAGATTCACTCATTAGCAACTGATGAATCTGGCAACACTGGCACCACTGTCCAACTAAGCTCTCAACACAATGTAGAGGAGAAAATTGGAGAAGCAGCCAAAAATGTGAAGAGTTTACTGTTGCCACCGTTTACAGGGTGCGTCTTCTTGTGAACAGGATTTGCCTCTTGTACATGATGGCCAGAATAATGGGGGTTGGACTATGGCAGTGCTCTGTACTACAGATCATTACTGACGTCATATTTGTTACTGCAGTCTGCGCTTAATATAAACTAAGCAGAAGAAGAAGAACCCACACAATATTTATAGAGGATTAGAAACACTTAAATACCTAAAAGTCCTCAGACCTTAAAATGAGGTGCTATTTACTTAGGAAGTTCTGAAGGAGAGTCATATTTGATTCAAAATGATAACTTTGCTTCTCTCTCCATAGATGCTGCAGGACCTGACGAGATTTTCCAACACTTTTTGCAGCTTTTTCAGAAGCCGCTTTTATACTATTTACTTATGTTTGTTCCTACTTTATGTTTGTGCATCTCACCGAGGTGCAAACTGGTGAGTAATTTATTGTCATTTACAGCACAGAAGGAGGCCTTCTGGCCAATAGTCTATTCCAATTAAAATAACTGTGGCACATAAGACATTATGAGCAACAACTTTGAAAATGTGTTAATGCAACTGTTAATGGTTTTTGCTTTTTGGCCAATGAATAAGTGACTATCTGTTTTAAATGTGGACATTTTAAGTGGTGGGGACTGTATTTTTATATAAATGAATAACACATAACCTTGAGCCTAAACTGCCCTACAACATATCTTCCTCCTAGAATGATGTTTCAGTTTGTACTGATGTTTGAGCTGTGCGGTCTAGCTCTCTCATAAGCTGTCAAATTACAGAGGAATGGTTTCATTTCCACTTTGCAATTTAATCACCAGAATTTTTAATTGCTCCAGAAGATGTTTACCTTTTATATACCAACTACCTCCCTGGCTGGAAGGATTGTTCCTACCGTCCCTACTCATGGTTATCCCCTATTATCCTGACTGTTTCTCAATAAACCTTGGTCTCTCTGGAAATAAGTTTTAGGTGTCTGAGAGCACTTTGTTTTATTGGAACAAAAAGGGATTTTTTGAATCCTAGTTTTAAACCACAATAATAGCCAATCCTCAATCAACAGGCAACTGGGACAAAGCAGTGAGGTAAAACAGCTACTCCCAAAGCCACACATACCAAGCTGATAGACAAGACAGACACCAACTGGTTTCAGGACATTCTAATTCAAGGAGAATTTGTAGGTTAGTCCAACATCCTTCCAGACAAACTGGTCCTCCTCCCTGCATCCTCACTGTGTCAGAGATGTGGTTTCTTGCACCATCTCCTGCCATTTTACCCCAGGAATATCCTTGGTCTGAATTTCATGCTTGGCGTGCATGCCAAGTTGGCAGAAGCAGGTGTGGAATCCACTCCCGGCCATGGTCGCATTGCAAACGCGATGTCACGTTGGATGGCTAATTAAGGTCCACCCAACGTGAAATGTATCTTCTGAATGGTCGGGAAGGGCCGGGCGGAGTTCTGTCAGGCTCCGGGTCCAACGGCGAACTGGCTGGCACTTTAAAAATCAGCAAAGGCTGCCAGGGGAGAATCTTTAGAGCCGGTCCGGAGACCGGAAAATGGCCTCACCAGCGGCAGGAAACGTCAGGCAGGAGGGCTGGTCGGTTGGGCACTCGGCTTTCCTGTTTCTAGGGAGAATGCCTCGCCATCCTCACGGAGGAGGTCAATGTCAGGCGGGACACTCTCGTACCCAGAGATAGCAGGAGAGGCCACCACACCAGGCCAAAAATGCCTGGGAGGAGGTGGCAGCCGAGGTCAGCAGCCATGACGTTGTGTGGCGCACATGGGTGCAGTGCCACTAAAGGTTCAACGACCTATTGCACTTGGCAAGGATGAGTGCCAAGTTGGCATGGATCGGGTCATCCCCCTGTGGAGATCAGGGGTGTTAGAGCCTGAGTGCCAGCTGTCAATGACGCCGGAGGTGGCCAAGGGGGTGAGCCCGGCGGCTTGGCTTGAGTGCCTTGTGACTCGAGGGTCATGGCTTGGATGTGCCCTGCAAGGTGCTCCTCAGGTGGGGTTGGCCAGGCTGCAATGTTGCTGCATAGTAGAGAGGGGATTAATGAAAACTCCTCTGTCCTTTCAGCAGAAGAGGAGCCATAACAACATCGAGAGGTCGGGGACAGGCAGAGGCCCTCCAAACCTCCTAATCTTGACGAGGTACAAAATGGATGGATTGGAGCTGGAGAAACACCTACCATCTCGGTCAGCCGGTATTGGAGAGGCTGGGGTCTCCGACGAAGGTAAGAGGTGAGAGTGTCGGATTGTGCAAACATTCCTATGTAGTCTCATCATTAGTGGGAATCTCAAATCTGGAGCCCCCATTGATCATTGAAAGATGATGACACCATGCCATGCCACAGGTGCCAAGGCATGGAAACACTTGGCCTCCTCTCCCTTCTGCCCCTATCTTTCTCCTCAGAGGAGGTGCCACCAGTGGGGACCACAATCCTCATTACCAGGGTAACAGAAGACTGTCTGATACCTAGAAGGGTCCACACGGTCTGAAACCTCCAGGGGCCTTGGAGAAACCAATGAGTCCTGAAATGAAGCCTAGAAATGCTAAGAATGAAGCTCAGAACAGAGATGAAATTGTCAAGTTCAAATAAGCAACCAGCAGCAAACTATCTCCTAAACTCCTCACTACTCACAATGGCAATGCTGCTGACCCTTTTTATCCCGCCCTTGGATGAGGTTTTGTTAAAAATGGGCTGCCCGTCTGCCTGTTTTGATTGTGCAGGCAATGTAAAATCGAGTACAATTGGCTTTTTAATGGCTTTAAGTTGGTGGGCGTGGCTCTGACACCCGCACACGCCCACCGACCTGAAGATTGCTCGCGTGCGGGATGAAGTCGGGACCCCCCGCCTGATGTCAGCTTGCGCTATTTCACATCCGTTCGCAAGGTGTAAAATTCTGCCCCTTGAATTTTAACTTCCATAGAGCTTCAGTTGCTTTGAGACACAATGATAAGAATTTCTATTTATAATACCTTATCATGTCAAGGGATATTTTTTGAAGTTCAGTCACTGTTATCAAGTTGGCGAATACACCAGTTAATTTAAACACAGTTAGGTAAGACAAAAAGCATGGGGAAATAGTGACATAGTGGCAATGCCACTGGACTAGTAATCCAGAAGCACAGGCTAGTGCTGTGGGGACATGGTGTCAAATCCCACTAGGGCTGCAGGTGGAATTTAAATTCAATTAATAAATTGGGAATATAAGGCTAGTCTCAGTAATGGTAAGTGTAAAACCCATCACTGATCATCATTAAAAATCCATCTGGTTCACTACTGTTCTTTCAGGAAAGAAATCTGCTGTCCTTACCTGGTCTGGCCTACATGTGATTCCAGACCCACAGCAACGTTGTTGATCCTTAATTGCCATCTGAAATGGCCTAGCAAGCTCCCAGTTCAAGGACAATTAGGGATGGGCAACAAATTCTGGCCTTGCCAATAATACCCTCATCCCATGCAAGAATGAAAAAAAAAATCAGATTTTAGTGGTCGATGGGGAATGTTGGCCAGGATGTAGGAAAGATTTCCTGTATTTGAGTAGGGAATAGGACATTTTATGTCCACCTAAGCAAGCAGCCAGAATCTCTGCAAAAAGACAGTACCTTCCTCAAAGCAGCACTCCCACAGTCATGCATTAACGCCAGCCACAATTATATACTCAAGTCTAGTGAGGCTTGAAACCACAACTTTCTGGCTCAGAGGCAAGAGTGGTACCAGTTGCACCAAGCTGACACTTAGGCACAGAGTTTTGCCACGATGGAGAGGCTCTCTGTCATGGCAAAAATCCCGGAAATGGCCAAAATTTTTAAGTCCTGTCCCCGAACACAGCATTTTGCGTCTTCGCGAGAGCAGGACTGGAGTTCAGCTGGGGTTCATGCATGTGTGATTTGAGGAGACAGCTAGCCATTTAAATCAGCAGCTGCCACCACTGAAGTGAAATTTTGGAAGGCCAGGAGTGTGGAACCCAGACTTTTCAGATTAGAACAGGTAAGAGGTGGTCTGAACTTAGTAGATTCATTTGGATAGTCAAGGTACCCCTTTGGGAGAGGTAAGGCACCCTTTGGGATTGTTAAAAATGAAAATGATTGTGCACTTTCTACGCACAAACTCATTGGAACTGTCCAGCTGTGTCAAAGCTACCCAGGAAGTGTCAAAGCTGTCAAGGAACTGTTATTGGCATGGTGTGGGTAAGGGCAAAGGGTGATGGCTGGGGGCATGGGTTGACATGAGTTGGCACTAAATTGGCATGGAGGTATGGGGCAATGGGTTGGATGAGTAGAGGGAATGGAGTGGCATAGGTTGGCATGGATGGGACAAAAGGAGTGCGCGGAGGGAGTGAGGTGTGAGGGCTGAAAGGATGTTTTTGGGTTTTTTTCATTTATTTAAACACAGTGCCGAAGCACAGAGGCAGGCCTTGCACCCAGCCCACCTCCGCACTTGATAGTCTCCGCACTCATTCCAGAGTTGCCTGCCCAACTCCTATTACAACACACACACCACCCCCACCCCAGCCCACCCCAAAATCTGATCTCCGGGTGGCCATTTTGAAAGGCTGTCTTCGCCGAGTCCGAAATATCCCAACTCTGTGAACCCAACCCGGGGACGTAAATCTGGGTCTTGGCTCTTCACTTCCAGTACAACTAAACCTCAGAATAATATAATCTCTCCACCCAGACACACTGGAAACCTCTCTCTTTCAGTCTGTTGGGCTCTGTTCAACATTAGCTTGCATTAAATATGAAATCTGATTTTTGTTCTTTAAAATGGAGAGCACTGGGCCTTTCCGGTGACCATGGTTGTTCAAATAAGTCTTGTTAATGGCCTAAGAGAGTAGACAGGTGACCGGCAATGATGATTGCGGATATTAGAAATTTGAGTCAAGGGGGAAGGTTAAGGAAGTTCATCTATTGGAAAAAGGAAGCTTTGAGATGATCTAATTAAAGTTCTCAACATTATGACAAGAATCAACCAAGCAAATTCTTCAGGTTGAGAAAGGGGTCAAAATCACAGGAAGTTAGGAATAATAATCAAAAACAAAAACAAAAATAAAAATACCTGGAAAAACTCAGCAGGTCTGACAGCATCTGTGGAGAGGAACACAGTTAACGTTTCGAGTCCGTGTGACTCTTCAACAGAACTAAGGAAAAGTAGAAGAGAGGAAGAGAGGTGAAATATAAGCTGGTTTAAGAGGGTTGGGACAGGTAGAGCTGGATAGAGGGCCAGTGATAGGTGGAGATAGCCAAAAGATGTCACAGGCAAAAGGACAAAGAGGTGTTGAAGGTGGTGATATTAGCTGAGAAATGTGCTAATGGGTGACATTAAGGGTAGAAAGCAGGACAAGCAAGGTACAAACCCTAGTGGGGGTGGGGTGGGGGGAAGGGATCGAAATAGGCTAAAAGGTAGAGATAAAACAATGGATGGAAATACATTTAAAAATAATGGAAATAGGTGGGAAAAGAAAAATCTTTATAAATTATTGGGAAAAGGGGGGATCGGAAAGGAGGTGGGGATGGAGGAGAGAGTTCATGATCTAAAGTTGTTGAACTCAATATTCAGTCCGGAAGGCTGTAAAGTGCCAAGTCGGAAGATGAGGTGCTGTTCCTCCAGTTTGCGTTGAGCTTCACTGGAACAATGCAGCAGGCCAAGGACGGACATGTGGGCACGAGAGCAGGGTGGAGTGTTGAAATGGCAAGAGACAGGGAGGTCTGGGTCATGCTTGCGGACAGACCGAAGGTGTTCTGCAAAGCGGTCACCCAAGTCTGCGTTTGGTCTCTCCAATGTAGAGGAAATCGCATTGGGAGCAGCGAATGCAGTAGAACAAATTGAGGGAAATGCAAGTGAAGTGCTGCTTTTTTTGAAAGGAGTGTTTGAGCATTTGGACTGTGAGGAGGAGGGGAGTGAAGGAGCAGGTGTGGTACCTTCTGCGGTTGCATGGGAAGGTGCCGCGGGAGGGGTTTGAGGTATAGGGGGTGATGGAGGAGTCGGCCAGGGTTCCCGGAGGGAACGTTCCCTGTGGAATGCCACCGGGGGGTGAAAGGAAGATGTGTTTGGTGGTGGCATCATGCTGGAGTTGGCGGAAATGGCGGAGGATGATCCTTTGAATGCGGAGGCTCGTGGGGTGATAAGTGAGGGCAAGGGGGACCCTATCATGGTTCTGGGAGGGAGAAGAAGGTATGAGGGCGGATGCGCGGGAGATAGGCCGGACACGATGAGGGCCCTGTCAACCACTGTGGGTGGAAAACCTCAGTTAAGGAAGAAGGGAGACATGTCAGAGGAACTGTTTTTGAAAGTGGCATCATCAGAACAGATGTGAAGGAGGCGAAGGAATTGAGAGAATGGGATGGAGTCCTTACAGGAAGCGGGATGTGAGAAGCTGTAGTTGAGGTAGCTTGGGAGTTGGTAGGCTTGTAATGAATATTGGTGGACAGTTTATCACCAGAAATTGAGACAGAGAGGTCAAGGAAGGGAAGGGAAGTGTCAGTGATGGACCATGTGAAAATGATGGAGGGGTAGAAATTGGAAGCAAAATTAATAAATTTTTCCAGGCCCAGGCGAGAGCATGAAGCAGCACCGAAGTAATCATCGATGTACCCGAGAAAGAGTTGTGGAAGGGGGCCGGACTAGGATTGGAACAAGGAATGTTCCACATACCCCATAAAGAGACAGGCATAACTGGGGCCCATGCGGGTACCCATAGCCACACCTTTTATTTGGAGGAAGTGAGAGGAGTTGAAGGAGAAATTGTTCAGTGTGAGAACAAGTTCAGCCAGACGGAGGAGAGTAGTGGTGGATTGGGATTGTTCGGGCCTCTGTTCGAGGAAGACGTTAAGGGCCCTCAGACCATCCTGGTGGTAAATGGGGGTGTAGAGGGATTGGACATCCATGGGGAAGAGGAAGCGGTTGGGACCAGGGAACTAAAAATTGTTGGTATGATGTAGTGTGTCAGAGGAATCACAGATGTAGGTGGGAATGGACTGGGCAAGGGGAGAGAGAATGGAGCCAAGATAGCAAGAAATGAGTTCCGTGGGGCAGGAACAGGCTGACACGATCGGTCTGCCGGGACAATTCTGTTTGTGGATTTTGGGTAGGAGGTAGAAGCGGGCCATCTGAGTTTGGGAGACTATGAGGTTGGAAGCTGTGGAAGGAAGATCTCCAGACGAGATGAGGTCAGTGGCAATCCTGGAAACAATGGCTGATGTTCAATGGTGGAGTCATGGTCCAAGGGGAGGTAGGAGTAAGTGTCTGCGAGTTGACGCTCAGCCTCTGCGAGGTACAGGTCAGTGCGCCAGACAACAACAGCACCAACCTTGTCATCGGGTTTGATGACAATGTCAGGGTTGGACCTGAGAGAACAGAGTGCAGCAAATTCAGAGAGAGACAGGTTAGAGTGGGTGAGAGGAGCAGGGAAATTGAGACGACTTTACTATAATGAGAATCAAAGTCAGGTTGAACATTTCCATTCCAATGGTAACACAGTTATAGAATACATCATCATGGAAGGAATCTAGTACAGATAAGCTCTAGAAACAATTATATACATTTTCAGAGTAATAAAGGACTGTGGTATATGGTGAGAAGTTGCATAACAGAAATTGATCTTCAAAAACAATCAACTGACTTGCTGGGCTTACCCACACATTTAGATACGTAGGTATTTAGGTGACTAGATACCACCATAAGTAGATTTTTCCTACTTTAATATAAAGAGTAATGCTGAGGATTATTGCAACTCCCTTTGTTATCTCCTTAAGAGATTCCAAACCAGTTCATTGATGATAAGTACTGGATTTGCCAAGTGAGATATCATTTTCAAGCTTTTACTGCCTGCTTACGTGCTTAATGCTCCATGGAAGACAGTGGACAGAGTTTCTTATGTTATTTATTTTTCCTAAACATTCACTTACTTAAAACAACATCCTGGTATCGCTCCAGAGCCAATCCTTCTGCCAAGTCACCTTTCAGAAATGGAACACCTAGTCTCTGATCTGGGACATCAGGAACCAAACAAATTGCCTCAATTTCTTGATTCTTTGTAACCTGTGTGTAGTCTGGAAAATTCTTCGTCAAAGTCAACATATATCAAGTGCAGTATCTCCAAGTTGGCCAAATAAATTCTCACTTCTCCAAGTAAACTCTCAATCTGTAGCCCTAAATTTGGTGCAAAGGGAACATGAAAGCAATTTATCTTCAGTGAATCTTTGTTGGCGTGCTCAAATCGAGTTGTCAAATCATCTCAGAACTTTAGTTACGAATGAATTAGACAGATTCATCATGTTGGATTCTTATTTCTTTCAAGAAGGAGAATGGACTCCAGAGGGTCTATCCAACAGTGGAAGGGCTTTGGGCTCAGTTTACTAAAACCCACTTTCACAGCCATATCTCCTTTGTCAGTGACTGTCTCCGTCTCCGACTTACCCCACGTGGATTTCAACTGAAATTCCATCCCTCTTGTTTTGAACCCACCCAGGATTACAGGTATCTCCGGGACATAAAACGTTTCTCGGACTGCTGTTCCCATCACATTCTGAGAATCACATTCAGTGCCATGCGCCGTCATATGAACACACTCGACCTCTCCCTCCAGCAGCACCGCCGTACCCTTTTTCAAAGCTGCGCCTGCCCCCAGTTTCATTTTATTCTTCGCCTCAACAAGAAACTTTTTCTCTTTCTCTCAAGTGCTAAGGAACGCAAGCTCCAACAACTCATCAACACCAACACCCATCTAGGACCCTCCACCCCTGCCTGTCCCTCCGTCCCCACCCCATCTTCCAATCCCAGCCCCAGCCGTGTATTCACCATACCCCCTGACCTTCCCCTCTCCGACGCTAAACGTTCAGTTTCATACCCTTACGCCCTCATCTCAATGAATTTTGGGCTCGGCACGATGCTGAACTCTTCTTCCGCCGTCTTGGTCTCCATGCTTACTTCTTTGGGCAGGAGTCCTCACCCCATTCAACGGATCCTTTTACCCACCTCCAATATTCTCCCTCCACCTGGACCCCTCCCTCTGGATTCTTACCTTCCCTTGATTTTTTCATTGAGAACTGTCGTCGCGACATTAGTCATCTCAATTTCTCTGCTCCTCTCACCCATTCTAATCTGTCTCTCTCTGAACTTACTGCACTCCGTTCTCTCAGGTCCAAACCCAACATTGTCATCAAACC
Source organism: Carcharodon carcharias (assembly GCF_017639515.1). Lineage (NCBI taxonomy): Eukaryota > Metazoa > Chordata > Chondrichthyes > Lamniformes > Lamnidae > Carcharodon > Carcharodon carcharias. The sequence goes on along the minus strand of NC_054481.1, from coordinate 101,529,499 downwards.
CGCTGACAAGGGTGGTGCTGTTGTTATCTGGCGCACTGACCTCTACCTCGCATAGGCTGAGCGTCAACTCGCAGACACTTCCTCCTACCTCTCCCTGGACCATGACCCCACCACTGAACATCAAGCCATTGTTTCCAGGACTGTCACTGACCTCATCTCCTCTGGAGATCTTTCTCCCACAGCTTCCAACCTCATAGTCGCCCAACCTCGGATGGCCCACTTCTACCTCCTACCCAAAATCCACAAACAGAACTGTCCCGGTAGACCAATCATGTCAGTTTGCTCCTGCCCCACGGAACTCATTTCTCGTTATCTTGACTCCCTTCTCTCTCCCCTTGTCCAGTCCCTTCCCACCTACATCCGTGATTCCTCTGACACCTTACGTCACATCAACAATTTCCAGTTCCCTGGCCCCAACCGCTTCCCCTTCACCTTGGACGTCCAATCCCTCTACACCTCCATCCCCCACCAGGATGGTCTGAGGGCCCTTAGCTTCTTCCTCAAACAGAGGCCCAAACAATCCCCATCCACCACTACTCTCCTCCGTCTGGCTGAACTTGTTCTCACACTGAACAATTTCTCCTTCAACTCCTCATACTTCCTCCAAATAAAAAGATGTGGCTATGGGTACCCGCATGGGCCCCAGCTATGCCTGTCTCTTTATGGGGTATGTTCCAGTCCTACTCCTGCCCCCTTCCACAACTCTTTCTCCGATACATCGATGATTACTTTGGTGCTGCTTCATGCTCTCGTCAGGACTTGGAAAATTTATTAATTTTGCTTCCAATCTCCACCCCTCCATCATTTTCACGTGGTCCATCTCTGACACTTCCCTTCCCTTCCTTGACCTCTCTGTCTCAATCTCTGGTGATAGACTGTCCACCAATATCCATTACAAGCCTACCGACTCCCACTGCTACCTCGACTACAGCTCCTCACACCCCGCTTCCTGTAAGGACTCCATTCCATTCTCTCAGTTCCTTCACCTCCGTCGCATCTGTTCTGATGACGCTACCTTCAAAAACAGTTCCTCTGACATGTCCTCTTTCTTCCTTAACCGAGGTTTTCCACCCACGGTCATTGACAGGGCCCTCAACCCGGTCCGGCCCATCTCCCACGCATCCGCCCTCACGCCTTCTCCTCCCTCCCAGAAACATGATAGGGTCCCCCTTGTCCTCACTTATCACCCCACCAGCCTCAGCATTCAAAGGATCATCCTCCGCCATTTCCGCCAACTCCAGCATGATGCCACCACCAAACACATCTTCCCTTCACCCCCCCCGCGGCATTCCGTAGGGATCGTTTCCTCCGGGACACCCTGGTCCACTCCTCCATCACCCTCTACTCCTCAACCCCCACCTATGGTACCTCCCCATGCCCATGCAAAAGATGCAACACCTGCCCCTTCACTTCCTCTCTCCTCACCGTCCAAGGGCCCAAACACTCCTATCAAGTGAAGCAGCATTTCACTTGCATTTCCCCCAACTTAGTCTACTGCATTCGTTGCTCCCAATGCGGTCTCCTCTACATTGGAGAGACCAAACGTAAACTGGGCGACCGCTTTGCAGAACACCTGCGGTCTGTTCGCAAGAATGACCCAAACTTCCCTGTCGCTTGCCATTTTAACACTCCACCCTGCTCTCTTGCCCACATGTCCGTCCTTGGCTTGCTGCATTGTTCCAGTGAAGCCCAACGCAAACTGGAGGAACAGCACCTCATCTTCCGACTAGGCACTTTACAGACTTCCGGACTGAATATTGAATTCACCTACTTTAGATCGTGAACTCCCTCCTCCATCCCCACCCCCTTTCTGTTTCTTCCCCCTTCCTTTTGTTTTTTCCAATAATTTATATAGATTTTTCTTTTCCCACCTATTTCCATTATTTTTAAATCTTTTATGCCCCCCCACCCCCACTAGAGCTATACCTTGAGTGCCCTACCATCCATTCTTAATTAGCACATTCGTTTAGATAATATCACCAACTTCAACACCTCTGTGTTCTTTTGTCTGTGACGTCTTTTGATGATCTACTCCTATCACTGCTTGCTTGTCCCTACAACCACACCACCCCCCTTCACTTCTCTCCCCCCCCCACCTTAAACCAGTTTATATTTCACCCCTCTCCTTGGATTCACCCAGTTCTGCTGAAGGGTCATGAGGACTTGAAACGTCAACTCTTTTCTTCTCCGCCAATGCTGCCAGACCTGCTGAGTTTTTCCAGGTAATTCTGTTTTTGCTTTGGGCTCAGGTTTTGGTTTCCCTTAGAGGTGCGATCACTTATCAACAGGCTATAATTCTTCACAAGCTAGAAGGCTTTTCAATGAGACACAGATGCATTTCAAGTTGGCCACCTTCATGTGTTCATCAATAACGCTGCTTTTTTAAAAACTAATGTAACTTTTAATTTTAAACTGAGTAACCTAGGTGAAGGCACAAGCCCCACTGTGCAAGACTCCACAAGATGTAAAGAGTATGTTTTCAAATCAGTGTTTTATCCTAAATAGATTAATGCTTAGATTTTTCAAAAAACGCCAACTGCAAATATACAATAATCTAGGAGTAATGGTGAGATAACTCTAAACTTGTTTTTTTAAAAGCCTAGAGGTCATACAAGAAGGGGAACCTAAAGTGTGGATAAGGAATTCCAAGGTCAAAAAGAATGAAGTTGAGTCAGAGATAGTACAACAAATCTTTATGTATTCCCCACTGATGTTCAGCCATGTGTTCAAATTTTAAAATGATAGGAAATACTGTAGTCATTTCTTCCAGTGAACTACTGTAGTGACTCCTGTGGTTTGGGTATTGTTTACTACAATGAAGGGGAAATAGTTAGTTCTTTTCAGTTAAAGAATTATTGCAATGAGTTCTCCTGGTCCAGGCACACCATTAAGGGCTTCCCTGTGCAGGATTGACAGTACTCATGTTTCTCTTAATACTTGAGATTCCTGTAAAATGGAGCGATCTCCAAAATTGCTTTGTCATGTTCCAGCAACATCGCTCTGTCAGAGAAAGACAAAGTGAACCCTCTCCCACCCACCTTCAGCTCCTATCGAGGAGGAAGGATAAGTAGTCCTTAAGTTAAAATGTTTTGGTTAAAAAGCACCTCAAATTGCATACTCTGTGATAGCTCAGCCCCCTATCAACAGAGCTGGTCATCGGAAGTCTGTACCTTTTCACACATTAACTCTCCAGTGTGAAGCCAAGAATCATCAATACAATAGAACAGAGCCACAAGAAAGAAAGAGAGAGTGAGAGAGAAAACTTGCATTTATATAGCACCTTTCACAATCAAAGTCAGGACTGTAGCTGTTCATTTATGATTTCAATAATTTCCATTATCCTCTACTCTCATAGCAAATCAACTCGCATCCGTGTGTAAGCAGACTTAGACAACGTCTAGGCTTTGCCGGACAAGAAACAGATGGCACTTGTGCTATGTAAGTGCCTGGCAATGGCTATTTCCAACAAGGAAAGGCCTAACCACCAACCCTGATCCACAACCACATCACTAACACCAAATCGCTCACTGTTATATACTGGGGAAGGTAGGAGAGGGTTTGTCAGCAATGTCCAACACTGCGGTTACAAAAACAGAGATCAGTGAGTCATGTAATGACCCTTCAAAGCCCCCTCCACCGTCAGGAGTATGACGAAACACTCATCTGGATGTGTTCAGATGCAACATCACTCAAGAAGCTTAACATCATCCTGAATAGAATAATTCACCTGATATTCGCCCAAACTCACCCATCCCACCACCCCCAGCCCCCTCCCTACCCCACCTCCATCACTGGTACTCTCTAGAGGATGCACTGCCATTACTCACCAACATGAACTTTGACAGCAACTCCCTACCCTATGACTTCTACTACTAAAAAGTAGAAGAGGACCAAGAAACACTGTCACTTCCAAGTTCTCCCCCAGGTCTCACAGCATCCTGATTTTGAAGTATGTCACGGTCCTTCATTGTTGACCTGTTACTATTTTGGATACCATTGTGGAAACATCGTAGCAGCAAAGGTGGCCCTCGCCACCTTTCGGGGAAACTAAGGATGGACAATGAATGCAACATTGCTCACAGAGGTCTTGTTGTTCTGTCAGGAGTGCCCTGCCTCTGAACCAGCAGCTCTGGGTTCAAGTCCGACTCCAGGACTTGTTGACCATGGAAGGATCATTCATGATATGGTTCAACAGGCGGATAATCAGCTTTCTAATTCTTCCAAAACTTCCCCAAAGGGGAAAAAAAGTGCGTGAAGATAAGAAACAAACGTTGCTTCCACCAGGGAACCTTATTTATCAAAGCAAGGATCAGCCCGTTTACTTCAAATTTCAAATAATAACATTGAATATAAGAGACCGACAAATGTAATAGAGAGAGGCTCACCCTGAACCAGAGGCTATGGCAGCAGAGTCTGAAATAAAAATGAGAGAAATTTAGGATTGTTGCAAGTATAGTTTTTCATCTTTTTTTCCCCCAAATCAAGCCTTCCTACTCTTAGATCCTGAATGTGCTGAATTATGTTGGGTTACCATTTCATGAATGTTATCTGTCCTTGGGTAACCTCATTCAATTATTTCTCATGTGTAAACCTCTACAGTGAATAACCACAGGTTATTCAACCAGGCAAGGCTGCATAACGTAGCCTGACAATATTCATATCTGTGAGAAATTGGGAACAAAACAGACTGATTTTGTCTCATTACCCCTCCAAGCTCCCCACTGTCACTCAAACTAATTCAGGACGGAATTCAGATTGAACCAGGACCTCCCTGACATGTATAGCTTAGTTAAACCGGCAACAATACATTTCTCAATTTAGTTATTGAAGGGCCAAGGAGCAGTTCTTTGTGACATGCTCTTGTAAAATGAACAAATGGTTCTCTTTATAGAAAATTGTCATTTGCATGTATAACAGCCTAAAAAAAAAGTGGGCAATTGCTGCATGATCCTGCACAGCCAGCAGGGAGCCTGCATCTACAGCAAGTGAACCTTCAGGAAAATCAAGAGAGACAGTCTGTAAATTTTCCACCTATTCATTTTCATGAATGGAGGAGAATCATGGGCTGCATTGCTGTGATTTCCCAAGATGCACTCCCTGTGAATGCTGAATTGCAGTCACCCGCAGTGTGCATTATTACAAAGAGGCCAATTAAATTACACATTGCAACGATGGATTTCATATTTGCAAATTAATTTAAACAGTGTTCTTTGTGAGTTCTGCTCTGAAATTCCGGGGAAAAATCCGTGCACAGTGCAGGAAGTTTTAAAGCATCGACCTTCAGTCACCGAAGTTTGAGTTCATTACTGACCTTCCACCTTTGCGATCAAACTTTGATTCTAGCCCAACCAATGCAATTAATGTCTCCTCACTGTGACAATATGGTGCATAGGCTTGGAGCATGTCAACCCACTTCCTAGTAGGCCACAGCATAATATTGTCCATAACCTTTTACAAATTAGCAACCTGACCCTGTAAACGGCAGCTTGTGTATTGATAACCTTGGGCATACAGGCCACTACATACGAACATACGAATACACACTAAAGTACTCTCCCTCCTTGCTTGCCTAGAAATGCAAGAATGATAAAAACAAAGTGTGGGACAAATTCTACTGAAGGTCCAGTGGGCAAATACATTGTGTGGTCAAATACGAATAATGTTTGAGATTTTATCCGCAATCTGTGTGGATTTTGGTGATTCCAACTGTAGTTGCAGTTAGTGTGCTATGATTGACCTCAGTGCCCATTAAGTTACAGAGGGGAAAATGCCCCAGGGACCTTGCTCCAGATTGCTGTTTAGTGATCCACGGTGAAAACTGAATGTGTGTACACAAGGGCGCAAAACCTTTAAATTCAAAGTCAGGAGAGTTTAGGAAACAATTCTTCCTGAAAAGGATGGTAAAAATTGTGGAACACTCTTCCCCAAAAACTAGGAGATGTCAGCACAATAAATAATTTTAAATCTGAGATCGAGGGGTTTTTTTTTGGCTGGCCAAGTATATTAAAGGATATGGAATCATGACAAGTGCAGTTAACATACAGATCAACCACGCTGACATTGAATGGGGGAAACAGGCTTGAGGGGCTGAATGGCCTACTCCTGCTCCCATGTTCCTTTACACAGGTATTGGGTGAAGAGAGCAACAGGATCAGCTATCATACATTCCTGCATCCAAACATCATGACTGATCGTTTGGGCGCAATACCCGAGGCTGCTAGTGCCTGTGGAAAAATGCTGAACCTTTAAGAATGGAACAGGGAAGAAAATTGATGGGAAGACAATAAATTAAGGACTGAGGAAAGTCCCTTCATCCCATTGCACCCACTTCCTTCACAGGTTCTGTACAATCCATAACTTCTCCAACTTACTAAAATCCCTGAATAACCATGTGTGAAATAGTTAAACTGATAATACTTTTTCACACTCTCCCTGACTCAAAAGGGCAACTGTATGAAATATTGCAGTGGTCACAATAAAACAAGAACTCCAGGGCTTTAGGGAATATTTGTCATGCTTATTTTTCTAATGCTGTTACTAATTGGGAAACCCACAATGATAAATCAGTCAATCTGTGTAAATATAATTACTTTGGGCAGTTGAATGAGATTCAGGAACGAACTGTTCCTCTCCTTCTTACCTGTGCTGGTAGAATGTGCAATTGAATCTGTGGAAGACATGACATTATTGAGGTGAGATGTCGAGCTCAGAGTTTCTATCGTGTGAACTATAGAAGGTGGGATGGAGTTCGGTGGGACTGAAACCTGCAGAGATTGGATAGACTTCGCTGATTCAGACACGGACATGGTGTCAGCAGCCTGATTATTGCCTGTGTTTTCTAGTGGGATACTGAGTTCTGGCTCGTTTCTGTCTTCTTCTTCAGCCAGACTATCATCAAAGTCAAATTCTTCCCCATATTCTTCGTCTGAAGATGACTCCAATTCTTCAGTCAATTGGCCATCTGTCAGAACAAAGACAGAACTCAGGTCACATTGACTAGCTTTACAAGCAGTTCCAATTCAAAACTATCTAACTCCCCAGTGTGTGCAAAATCGATAAGACTCTTACAACACTTCTCCTGAAATCCTGGATACCATCCAAGAAACAGCTTGTAATTTGACAGGCATTTCTTCTGACAGCACTAACTGTACAGATCTTATTCGCTATCACAACCTTTTTCCTTCTCCCTGACCTCATTCTTTATATTCATTCACAGGAATGCAGACGTCACTGGCAAAGGCAGTGTTTATTGCTCATCCTTAGCTGTCTTTGAGAATGTAATGGTGAGCCCCAAATAGCTTGCTTGGCCATTTCAAAGGGCAATTAAGAGTCAACTGCATTGCTGTGGGTTTGGAATCACATGTAGGTCAGACTCGATTAGGATAGCAGGCTTCCTTCCCTAAAGTACATAAGTGAACCAGTTTTTTTTTAAATGATAATCAAGTAGTTACAGGGTCACCACTGCTAATGCTATTTTTTTAATTCCATATTCATTCAATTAACTGAATTTAAATTCCCCAGCTGCTGTGGTGAGATTTGAACTCATGTCTCTGAATCATTAGTCCCAACTTCTGGATTATCAGTCCTATTATTTAACCACTATACTACTTTTCGTAATTCTTACCATCACAATCATTGCTCCTTTGAATACTGTCCTACACAATGTTTGATCTCACTCTGTTGCACTTAAAACTCATTGCACCACTTCCTTCTCTAATTCATTCTTTCCCAGGTATCTCAAAATCAGAGGTTGCACAGGCAATAGGCTTTTAAATGCAAGCTTGGCTTTATCTAACCTCTACCTTTCGACTCATCTCATCTTTTTAATCTTGGCCGTGTCCAGCACATCAAAGAACTGTTCCAACACCAGGAATGATATGTCAGTGGACAGCATTGTGCTTCAGTGTGCTGTTCAGCAACATAACACACTCAGGGCTGGATTATCCTCCGCAACAGAAAGGTCACTGAGTGGACATCTGCCTGCGCATGAGACACCATCTAGTGGTTTTCAGTGATTTTCCTACCATTCTGTGGTTTAGTGCCACTGGGTCGAAGGGAAATGTGGTGTTGCTCTTAACACTTAAGAAACTGCAGCTGCTTAAAGGAACAGAAGCTGTTGACATTGAAGAAGATTGCAAGGCAGCATTGGTCTGAAATGACAGAAGGAGGGCCAGTATCAAAGCCTTCAGTTATACCAAGAATGTCCCAAATTTTCAAATACTTCTGCTGCAAGTGAGAAGGGCATGGAGAGATTGGCTTTCAGACATCCAAGAGAGGACGTTTCTGTAGCAGAAGGATCTGGCACATAAAGGGTTAACATGGGACTGATAACTGTACCGCCCAAACAGTGATGGAAGGGAGCACATGACCCGAACCTAGGGGCCAGTGTAGTGTTGGACAGAGCCATGTGTAGAAGCAAGTATGGAGGCAGCTCCCAGCTTGGACCTTTACTGTACCCATGTATATAGTTTCTAGCAGTTAATAGATACTTACTGTTGAACTGCCTAAGACTACGAGTACCTTAATAAGAGCTATCGAACTACACCTAACACCTTACAACTGTTTCAGCGAGTGCTACGGAGGAAAGTGGCTGAAGAAGTTTGTGCAACCTCAGCTAACCAATGAAAAATGTTAATGATCACTAATTAGTGACTCCAACAAATTAAGTCATGAGATCCCTAAGAATTCTGGAGGTATGACTCAACTTCCTACCTACCTTATATTCCTACCTTCTTACGTATCACGTCCTCACACTACAACTGATGATGCGAAAGCTATTTGCAAGGCATCTCAGGTCCTCCACTTACACTCCTTCTTCACCTTTCCATTGTGCTTCAGACCAAGCCCAAGACCCATGTGGCAGTGTTAGGTTCATAAGAGAAAGGAATCGCTGCAGACGCCCAGATGAAATTAAACATCGCGTTGATCAGGTGCCTTTCTCAACCTTTATGCAAAGGAAACAGTTGCCTATAAAATCTGTGGCAAGGAATTGGCATTTGTGGAGCCAAGGCACTCCTCCAACTGCTTAGTGTGCATAATGAGGAAGCGCTTTGGGGGCTCACGAGAAGAGTGGCCTGATTGACAGTCATCAAACATTGTCTGGGCTTCCACAAGAAGAAAGGTATTTGGGCACCATACTGCAACCAGCATCACGAAGAGAGATGATCTGGTCATTAATACATTGCTATCAGTGGGAGCATCCTGTGTGCAAATTAGCTGCCGCATTTCATACATTACAAAAGTGACTCAAATTCTAAAAATCACTTCACTGGCCTTTAGGTGCTTTGGGGTTTCCTGAGGTCAAGCAAGATGCTATATAAATGTAAGGCTTCCTTTGGAAAACTCATGCAACCCAAGGAACACCATATCCCCAACTCAAACTTTCAAAAGAGACGGGAAATTGGAGGTGGAAGAATCAATGTGCTTCATAAATAAAATTGTTGATAATGATCTGAAGGTGAAAGAGTTAACACCTGTATTGCGCCAGCTCTGCTGATTATACTCTCTCTCTTTGTTATCATTCATGTCAGGGATTTACCTGGTTTTGATTGTTGTTCCTCCTCATTTAGCTGACTTTCACATGCGGATGCCCCTTGTACCACACTCTCTTCTTTCCTCACTGTATGACCCACAGCCATGCTAGACAAGCGGAGCTCAATTTCCTCTCCCTTCTGATCTGAAAAGAAATAAACAGCTCGATTAAACTAGGAACGATAATGGCAGTGTTCTATTATTATCAAGGGACATTCGACTCAGTCACATTATTCTTTTCAAACTTCATGCTGCATTAATGCTCCACAGCTCTCTGATACCCGAGCCAATGAATACAAATGAATGGCACGCAGCATATTACAAGGGGCCTTTAATGGCCAAGTGGCAGACTGGCACTGGTGTGCCACCATGTGATGGTGCTTGAGTATTTCACATCAAGTAGTTTAAATGAAAGTGAACATCAGGTGAAAGAGCTGAGAAAATTACCAAATGACAAATAAAAGCTTTCAAGAACACAGGACAAAAGTGCCATCAACTAACTGTACATGCAAGAGTCCAAAGGGAAGCAGCAAGCACTTCTCTTCACCCGTGAGCATCAGGCCACAGCATGGTTGTGGGGTTATTCTGCAGGGAAATAAATTGTGCTCTTCTGATCTCATTTCTGAAGTGTACCCTTATTAAAATTGATAAAACAAACAATTGTTTTTAAAAACTGTTGTGTTAAAGATTTATAAAACGCAGATGCCCAGTTGATTCTTCCCCTAATGGCTATTGTTTCATGCTATGGCCAATAATTTCCTCAGATCTGTTCCAGCTTTGTTGTCACAACTTCACCAGCGTGTCAGAAATCCCATATACGCATGTAAACAGGACTTTTGCCACACTTCTGGCAAAGTTATCCATAATGTTGCAGGAGAAACTCTAAAGGAATTTTTCACCAGCGTGAGACATTAAACCAAGGCCCCTGTTTGCCCTCTCACATGGATGTAAAATCCCATAGCCAATATTTATCTCTCACCCAACATCACAAAAGCAAATGATCTCATTGCTGTTTACAGGACCTTTCTGGTTACAAACTCAATGCCACATTCTCCTGCATGACAACAATGACCACACTTGAAAAACATTTTATTGGCTGCAAAGTGCTTTGGGGTGTGCTTTGGGGAGGACATGGAAAATGCTCTCAATTGAAAGTTCTTTATTTCTAAGGCAATCGATATCACAATCAGTTTTGGTGACAATGCAAAAAAAATATATTGATTTGGCTTGGAACTGGTATGAACTTTAACAGTGGAACTGGGTCCAAGTTTAAATTGGATGAAAAGTTAAAGCAGTTTAAGTTTTATCTTGTAGAAACAAAGTGATTAAGAGGGACATTGCTGAAGTACATAAAATTATTACATTAAAGAGCTTATATATGGTTTCTTGCAATTCTTTTGAAATGTCTCAAAATACTTCCCAATAGGGAATTACATTATTTTGGAAGTCTGTTGTTAGGTGGCCATTTTGTGCACAGCAAGGTCCCACAGACAGCAATAGGGTGAATATCCAGCTAATGTGTAATTTCACCAAGGAAGCATATTCAGAGAAATTAGTCAAATGAAAAAAGAGTGAAAATTAAATTTAGAAGAGATCGCTAGTCAACTAGTCTTGAGTGCAGTTATCTATTGCGAGGATCACTCACAACGGTGAGCAAGCAATAGGAAGAGTGGTCTTTGTGGAATGTCTGCCACCTGATGGTGAATTGTAGAATTACAGCAATTCTCACTAAATTTTTTTGTATAAACTGGAAAAGCTTTTTGTGCATGTTTGATAGAACACTGCAGTAAACTTTAGACACTTCGACAGTTACTACTTTTTCTTTACTCCTGTTGGGGTAGTGCTCTTTTTGTACTACTCTCCTGGGTGTTCAGCACTCTGCTTTGTAAACAGAAACCAAGGGCCATGATTTTCGTCACATCAGAGAATGGTGAAAATCCTGGAAACGGCCAAAAATTCTAAGTTCCACCCCTGAACCCGGCATTTCCCATCTTGGTGGGGGCAGGACTGGAGGGCAAAGGGTAGTGGGGGGTGGGCATGGGTCAGCATGAGTTGGTACTAGGTTGGCATGGGGATGAGGCCATGGGAGTGGATGGGGACATGGGTTGGCATGGATGAGGCATAGGGAGTGTGGGGGGAGCTGAGGAATGAGGGCTGGAGGAATGTTTTTTGTTCTATAATAATTTATTTAAATAGTGCCAGGGCATAGGGGGCCTTGTGCACAGCCCGCCTCTGCACCCAGCAATCTGCACATTCATTCCAGGGTCACCAGTCCCGACTCCTGTTTCAGCCCATCTGTTCTCCCCCCACCCCTAATGGCTAATGGAAACAGCTTTTCTTTGGCTACCTTATCCAAACCTGTCATAACCTTATACACCACTAGCAGATCTCTCATCTCCTCTGCTCCAAGGAGAACAACCCCAGCTTCTCCAACCTAACCTCATAGCTAAAATCCCTCATATCTGGAATCATTCTGATAAATCTCCTCTGCACTGCTCAAGGACCCTCACATCCTTCCTAAAGTGTGGTGACCAGAATTGAATGTAATGCTCTAGTTGTGGCTAACCAGAAGGTTTAGCATAACTTCCATGCTTTTACACTCAATACCTCCATTAATGAAACCCAATGGACTTGCATCTTCATGAGGTGAACTGCTGTCAGTTCCCTGAAGACTGCTTGGGAGCCAAATGGTAGAAGAAACAGGTACTTGTGTTTGGCTGGACTCTATCAATGTAAAGACACCTTTCAATGATAAACATCTTGCAAAATTGGTCCAGATGGTTGTTGAAACAAGACTTCTATCGTCATTATGTGGAGTACAACAGCTACTGATTGCACACAAGCAAGGTGGCCTTTTGGGAAGTCCAAATCTAGATAGGGAGGGACAGGATGTTGGCTTGGTGTCCAACATTGGCTTTAGTGCTGATGAAAATTCATTCTGAAGCCTCAATACCTTAAAGCCTCAACATCACAAAACACGTAAGGGAATTCTGTTTTGGGGGGAAAAAAAATCAGACTTTTGGTGGCTGGTTTACATTTTACTTATTTCTGAGTGTGCCATTTATAAACCCAACAATCTTTAAGCCTACAGCCCACTGTCACATCCAACAGCCATGATGTCATGCAATACTAATGATATTTATTAATTGCATAGCTACAAAATCTCAAGGAGAAAACTCTTTGTATTTGCAATATTAATTAAAAATTCAGGCACAAACCCAACAGAAAGCATCCGAGACTGGAGGGTCTTGCACAATTAGGTAACTTCCAAAATAAATGTGAGCAAATAAACAGCTTCTATCTGCGTCAAAAGAGGCCAGGGAAACATCTGTCCTGAGAATCTGTGGGCTGCGATCCTGGTAGCAATGCCAGATTGCATCCTCCGGCACTGACCCCAGCACAGTTAGCAGGGTCATCAGGAGGGCAGATTTACATGGGCCCAGTCGGTGTCCATACCACTCATATCTCCGGCATTCATTTACCTCGTGTGACCAGAAAGGCTTGTTTACCATCAGTGCAGGGGGCAATCAGGGCATCCCTCAAGTACCTATTGAGCTGCCCTCTTCCTCTTATGGAGGAGATGAAGATCATCTTTTTTTAATAAAAAGGACTGACATGTCTCACCTGGAGTCCTCAGTTACACCCATATGGATGCCAATCCTTTTAACTGCTCAGTGCACCACCGTCCAGTGGTACAATCAGGGAAACATTAACTCCCAGTATATGGAGCCTCCAGATTAAACACCCTCCTCATTACAGCTCACCACTTCAGCAACAGTGGCCTTGGATGGGGGCAAGAGAGGCTTCCAGTATTGAGAGAGTTACGGCATTAGAATGTTAGATCTCCAAGTTAAATTCCAGGCCAAAGTCATTAAACTGACACGGAAACCATCCTACTATATTATTAATATATTTAATATACAAAGGGTTTCTTTCTTACATCAGCAAGAGTTGCCATTTAGAACCAGTTTGATGCAGAAGTGCCTTTGTTTCGCTCCTGTACATGGAGCACATAACTTTTTATGCGCAGATCTGACACAGTTGTCCTGCAACAACCAACAGTAACAAAAATCCATTATTTCCTGAGTCTCCCACTCTGCCTCCCAACTTAACGCGACATTTGATTGTACTATGGCCCGAGCATTCACAATTTTTGGGCTCAATTCAGAGCGAAGCTTGAACTGGATTTTAATTAAAGAAGTAGAGTCAAATCATCTATTTTGTTTCCCTTGGCTTGCAGGGTCCTGTTGGAGGCTGATTCAGAAATGTGAAAGATGGTCCATTCACATATTAAAGTCTGGGTTCTAACTTTCACACTGACATCCTTTTGAGCCTATAAGGGAGTGGAGGAGAAGGACAATAATATAAGGAAGTGGCATATGAAGGAAGCTTGATACTGTTCTCTCACAACCAGAATACAATGCCAATGTAAAAGGGCTTAACGTTTTATAGTTGGACCACAGCTAACAATGTTGGTGAATTGCAGGACTGGGAGGGGGTATTTGAAGGCAGCCTTGCTCCAGATGGCTATTGTACACTATAAGCAATCTAACATTTCAAAACATGGCTATGATATAAGTGCTGATGAGTCACAGGAAATCACATGCAAAATATAATTCATAATGCCAAGCTAAATGTATTAATTAATGGTATGTAGAGTGTTAATGTAGAGAATATGTAGTTTATCTTAATAAAGCTCCAAGCAATTATGAAACAGGATGTAACGCACTTTACATTTTCAGGAGCCACCTTGCCTGTAGGACAAACTGAATTAGTCACATATATCACTTCAAATATTTCCAAGCTGTTCATGTCCTGGTTCAATCAAAGATTAACTATGTTTAGGGGTGGATTTTTGCAGAGTCGGGAAGACTCTAGGGACTTTTAAAACTGGAGGGCAAGGCCTGGATATGCAAGTCCTGTTCCCATTTCCGACAGATCCACTTTTTGCCGGTAGGGGAAAGGGGGAGGGATGGGATTCACACAGAAGGAAACCTGAGCTCAGCAGAGCCATTTGAACTCAATGCTGACTTTAAACAGATCCCGTTTTGGCTGTTGCAAGCACCTTGAACCACAGTGTGGGAGTCACGAATTGATGAAGGAGACATAAACGCTCTTGAAGGGTGGATAAGATCTGCATTGCTGTCAGAAAGTTAAAGAGCATGGGATTTTTAAAAAGTTCAAACATTAAAAGAGAATAGGCTGCAGCTGTCACAGAACTTTAAAAAATCTCTCTGCTGGACTGCTTTGATTGACATGCCATCTGCAGCAGATTGGGGAAAAAATAATAGCATCTGTTTGTGCCGAGTTTCAACCTAGTTCTTTGTTGACATTTCCCCAAGGGCTATTATTAGGTCATTATGAATGCTTGACTGAGTTTCACAAGCTACAATTATCTCAGGGGGTTCTGAGTTCACAGTTTAATTGACAGTTTAAAGAAGTTATTAAATAATTATTTGTCTTTGATGTGGGGTCTGATCGAAGTTTTGATTCTATACAAAATTAACCATTTGAATAGATTTAAAAGTTTTGAACGGGCTCTTTCACTATCAAGTGTGTAGCAGTGAGAACTGAATAAGTTTATTAGTTAAATTTCCACATGGCTCCTGAGGTTTGCCCACGGTGGATACTGGGTGAGTGGCTATGGAAGTGGCATGGAGGATATGAGGGGCCATGGGCAGGGGTGGGGGTTTGGGAGAGAGAGGGAAATGCAAAGGGTGAGGGTTGGAGGGCCTAATAGCTTCTGAAACAACTGGGAAAAGGTCCCAGAGAACCAACGAGCACCTTATAACCAGCCTCCCTTGGTACCATTCTCATCCCTGTGTATGCCTATGCTCTGCTTCTGGGGTCAGCGAGCCCAACTCCATCCCAACCCTACTGGAGTGAAAATCACACATTTGGGGTACTTTTACTGGGGTGGATCGGGCAAGTAAGGAAATTTCCCAACTCAAACCACCCACCTCGGTAGCAAAAGTCCAGCCCTTAGAACCTGCCCAAACCCTTGAATTAATTTAAAGTGTATTACACTGAATTTTACAGCACAGAAACAGGCCATTCAATCCAACAGTTTATGCTTCCCATGAGACCCCTTCCATCTTATTTCATCTTATCCAATCAACATTTCCTTCTACTCCTCTTTCCCCCATGGTACTTACCTAGATGCATCTGTGCTACTCGCCTCAACCACTCTGTGTGGCGCTGTAACATTCTAACCACTCTCTGAGCAAAGGCATGGTCACATGTTATAGGGGAAAAATGTGGCAGCCATGGGATGAATGAACAATCAATTTGTTTTGGTTAGTACCGGTTTGAGGGTGGAATGTTGCCCAGGGCATTAAGAGCATATCCTGCTCTGCTTCAAATCATGCTATGGGTTTTTAATATCTATCAAAATCAATAGATAAGGCCTTGGTTTAAAGTCAAAATCCAAATGAGAAGATGTATGATGATCCAGCATTTCCTCCGTACTCCCTCGAAGTGTTGATCTAAATTATGGGCTGGGATTTTCCAATCACGCCATGGCAGTAGCGCCATGGGGGATGTGGCAGTCCAGCCAAAAGTCCATTGACTTTTGGCAGGACCGGACGACCCTGGCAGCATGCAAGGCCAGAAAATCCCACCCAAGAAATCAAACTCTCTGAACAGACTTCAACCCAAGACCTTCTGATCTGAGGTGAGAGCGTTAGCCTTGTTCAATTGCCTCTAACACAAAGCAAAGCAGAGAAAGCCCATGGAATTTCTGATGGGGAGTTAGAAATCAGTCACTAACCAAGGTTTCAACTGCCTTTGTTCATGCTGCATTGATACTATAGAACCGCCTCTTGAATAGTGTCTTGCCCACACAGTTATACTCACGGATTTCTGGAAAACGGACGGTTTACTTTTAAAACAAAATGGAGAAGGGACACTCTGCTTTGACACAAAATGGAGTTGAGAGGTCAGTGAACTCTTTCCTTTTCTGTCAAAATACATGAAACTACACAAGGCTGGAAGCTAGCCTGCTTGTCCAGACAGGACTTAAAAATGCAAAAGACCTTTAGGGATATTTCATTAAGACATTAAAATGCAACAAACCTTTCCTTATGGATTAATGGCTGCTATATGAACTTGCAGACAACTTGGCTTCAGAATGGAACTCCACTGAATGGGTGCAAAAAGAAACCATTCTATCCCAAGGAGATACAAATGGATGGAACTCAAACACTATTGTATGCCAATGGTCAAGTCATCAGAGACCATTTGTGTGGATAACGGAAAGCAGATACTATGGTCACCTGGCAGAAATTTTGATGAGGTACATTTATTCTGACACATTTTTGGGAGCAGAGAGAATGAGAGGGAACAGATCCAGACTAGCAAAGGAAGCACTCTGCCTAGGACCCATCAGCAGGCAGAGAATTGGGGTGAGCTTTTACCTAACAATTTGCAGAACAAAGCCAGGTTTTCACTACAGGTTTTCAACTGCAGTGAAGCCAGAAACATGTAAGCCGCTGTGAATTTGTCATCAGAAACTTCCAACCTCCATTTCTTCTGTGAACCAAAAGAAAATCATCAGCCTGCAAGTTTTCAAGACTGAAACTCAAGAGAATCAAGGGTGATAGTCAAATTTTGGACTCTTAGGATCGAAGTGTATGCTTGACCTTTTGTAATCACGTGTGTGTGTGTGTGTGTGTGTGTGTGTGTGTGTCTGTGTGTGTGTGTGTGTTGTTGCAAATACAAAACTTACGAGAAAATCTGTGTTTTATCTGTTCTTGAGAGTTACAGCACTCAAGGGGTTAAAACACATCTCTGTCTCCAGTCAGTCAATTGGTGGAAAAAAAGGGAAACCATCCTATCATCTCTCCCCTGTCCGTACCAGTAGTCTGAGAGTCCAGTTACCATGTACACAACTGCATTCATACCACATATGACATGAAATTTGGTATAACTGATCAACGGTGCACACAAAATGCTTCAAATACTTGTCTTTCCTCAAACACTGGCAAGGTCCCCACAAGCCAGTAAGTGAAAAATGCATCACCAGCCTATGCAGGAAAGGATCAGCTACCCAAATATTCCACCAGGCAGTAAACATTGTAGACCCCCTATCAAATAGCAGGGCTTATATTAACTGGGAGTTCTTGGTACCAATGCCAGGGAGGGTGAAAGTGAAACATTCATACTTCCACAGCTCTATCAGATGATGGACATGAGTTTTTTGCCTTTGGAGCAACACCGCATCATTTTGGTCATAACTTCCAAGCTCCCCATTGGATTTGGGGAGGTATCCCAAAGATGCACTGGGGAACCCCTCTTCAAACTTCAAAAGGTATGGGTTTGCCTGGCAATTGGTCAGAAGTGCAAACTTCCTTTGGGAAATTGCCTGGTTCTGGAAAAGTTCCAAAAATGTGATTTAAATCACAAACTTAGGATGGTTCTGGCTGTGTTACACAAATTGCTACTCAAAAACAGTTAGAAGAATTAAAGCCTCTTCTAACTTTGGATAACTATTGTAAAGACACAGGCCGCGCCCCAAACGGGGCTTCCCTACATCCCGAACCCCTCAGGGGTCTCCACCATGCTCCAACTACGCTCCCCAAAACAGTAATCCCCACCCGACTCCCTATGGGATTCCCCCCCGCCATGATCCGCGATTCCCCTCACCCAGAAAGGCACAACTACCCCACCCGCTGACCAAGCACCCCCCCCCCCTCCCCCACCCACTCACCCAGACTGGGCCTCTGACACCCCCCCAACCCTCAATGTCCGAACTCCACCCTCCCACCACCCCCTCCATGATGTCCAACACCCCCCACCGCTCTCATGATATCACACCCCCTACCCCTCCCCTGATATCAGATCACCCCTTCCCCGATGTCCAACCTCACCCTTACTCCCCTGCCGTTGTCCAAATTCCTCCCCACCCCCCCAGTGTCTGAGCAAGGTATGGTCCATTATCTTAACAGTCATTTAAAATTGTCACCTATCCTGTTTTGAAGCAGACATTCTAAATTTTGACTAGGAAGAACAAAAATTCCTAAAAGTGTCAACTTTTATCGGATGATACTACGTTTACCTCTGTCATTCCAGTTAGTGGTGAGGCCCCATTTGTCTGTTCTCGTAGCTCAGCTGGGTGTGAAAGTCAATTCACTAGAGAAAGGAGCTTCTGCTTATCATTCCTACCTCGACTGATGTCATTAAAAAACATTAATTGGGCATCCATCTCATCTCTATTTGAAATCGTTCTAAGGGCAGGAAAGGTGAATGGCATGACAACCCCCACACTCTTGACTTCCACAGCATTCTCCTGCACAGTGCTCCTCAGAAGGTGGCAGAAGTTGGAGGTCAGTCATCTCAGTTCCAGGACGTCACTACAGGAATTCCTCAGGGTAGTGTCCGAGGCACAACCATCTTCAGCTGCTTCATTGATGATTTTCCTTCCACCATAAGGTCAGAATTGAGGATGTTCACTGATGATTGCACAATGTTTAGCACCATTTGTGACTCTTCAGATACTGAAGCTGTCCATGTCCAAATGCAGCAAGACCTGGACAAAATCCAGGCTTGGGCTAACAGGTGGCAAATAACATTCATGCCATGGTTGAAGAGGGAAAGGCCATTGATGTGGTGTATATGGGCTTCCAAAAGGAGTTCGATACAGTACCACACAACAGACTTGTGATGAAAGTTATAGGTCATGGAATAAAAAGGACAGTAGCAACACGGATACAAAATTGGCTGAGTGATAGGAAACAGAGGGTAATGATTAATGGGTAATTTTTGTGCTGGAAAAGGTTTGTAGTGGAGTTCCCCAGAGGTCAGTATTGGGACCCTTGCTTTTCCTGATATATATGCATAAGTGATCTAGATCTTGTTGTGCAGGGGACAATTTCAAAGTTTGCAAACGACACAAAACTTGGGAGAATTGGAAACTGTGAGGAGGACCGTGTAGAGCTTTAAAAGGACATTGACACATTGGTGGAATGGACAGATAGGTGGCAGATGAAGTTCAATTCGGAAAAGTATGAGGTGATACACTTTGGTACAAAGAACATGGAGAGACAGTATAAAATAAAGGATACTATTCTAAAGGGTATGTAGGAGCACAGAGACCTGGGTGTATAAGTACATAAGTCATTAAAGGTGGCAGGACAGATAGACAGAGCTGTTTACTGGTTAGACCTCAGCCGGAGTACTGTGTACACTTCTGTGCACCAAACTATAGGAAGGATGTGAACACATTGGAGAGAGTGCAGAAGAGGGTTATGAGTCCAGGGATGAAACACATCAGTTATGAGGAAAGATTAGTGAAGCTGGGACTGTTTCCCTTGGAGAGAAGAAAGCTAAGAGGAGACTTGATAGAAGTTTTCAAAACCATGAGGGTTCTGTACAGAGTAGATAGGGAGAAATTGTTCCTGCTCATAAACAGATCGAGAACCAGAGGGCACAGTTTCAAAGTGTTTTGCAAAAGAAGCAAATGCAAG
Organism: Carcharodon carcharias; assembly: GCF_017639515.1. NCBI lineage: Eukaryota > Metazoa > Chordata > Chondrichthyes > Lamniformes > Lamnidae > Carcharodon > Carcharodon carcharias. The sequence continues at coordinate 101,509,505 of NC_054481.1, read as the reverse complement.
GTGAGAAAAAATGTGTTCACACAGCGAGTAGTTAGGATTTGGAATGCACTGCGTGGAAGTGTGGTGGAGGCAGGTTCAATTGAGGCATTCAAGAGGGCATTGGATGATTATTTAAACAGAAACAATGTGCAGGGTTACGGGGAAAAGGCAAGTGATTGGCACTCAGTTAAAATGCTCAGAGAGCCGGTGCAGACACGATGGGCCGAATGGCCTCCTTCTACACCGTAACAATTCTGTGATTCCGTGAATGCGCTGCCTGAGCGTATAGTGGAGGCAGGTTCAATCGAATCATTCTAAAGGGAATTAGACTGTTATCTGACAAGTAAGAATGTGCAAGGGTTACAGGGAGAATGCGAGTGAACGGAACCAAGGGAATTGCTCATTTGGAGAGCCGGTGCAGACATTATTAGCCGAATGACCTCTTTCTGCACTGTAACAATTCTGTGGTGTGCAAGCTGACTGCTCAATTTCCCTATATATTGAGATGTGCTTTGGAACACCTGGCCACTAAAAAAGCTTTACATAGGGGAGACTGTGTCATAGTGGTAATGTCACTGGACGAGTAATTCAAAGGCCCAGGCTAATGATCTGGGGACATGGGTTCAAAGCCCACCATGGCAGCTGGTGGAATGTCGGGCAGTAGGATTAGGCTGGGTGGCTCTTTTTTGGTACAGACATGATGGGTCAAGTGGCTCTTTCTGTGCCGGAAACTTTATGATTCTACATGTGACTCCAGACCCAGAGCAATGTGGATGATTCTTAAATGCTCTCTGAAATGGTGTGGAATTCCGCTCAGTTCAAGGGCAATTAGGGGTGGGCAACAAGTGCTGGCCACAAGCACACGCACACACGTTCTTTCATTAAAATACAAACTGGGTACCAAAGGTCTGATTTTCCATCTTATGTGGTGGAGGCATTCATTATGGGGCACTCGTCTCAACGAAATACCCCAAGGTCCTTTTACAGAAATATGGTTGCCAAGGCTGAAGAGGCAATTTTATAAGAGGTGGGAGAGAAGCAGCAAGCTTCAGAAATTAGGGAATGAGTCCCAGAATAAGGTGGTTGAAGGTTCTGCCACCAGTGATGGAGCAATGAACATGCAGAAGACCAAAGCCGGAAGAGCAGAAGATATACGCAGATGGAGAATTGTGTAATAATACAGTAGAGAGAGGCCACTGGCTGATTTGCAAACAAGGTTGAATATTTTGAAATCAATGAAAGAATAAGAATAAAAATGCAGCATTTTCACATCCTAAGGAAGTGCCAAAATCCCTTATCACTAATTAAATACTTTTGAAGGGTAGTTATTGGTGTAATGTAGGAAATGCAGCAGTCAATTTGCACCTAGCAAGCTCCCACAAGTAGTAATGTAATAATTTTTTCGTGATGTTGACTGATGGATAAATATTGGCCAGGACACCTGTTCTTCTTCTAATAATGCCATGGGGTCTTTTGTGTCCATCTGAGAGGGCAAATAGGGCCTTGCTTTAACATCTCATCCATTTAGTGGGATACAGAGTTATTGACGGTCACTGCGGGCTGGTAAGGATTGGTGTGCAGCATAGGGTGCAGGTTCCAGAATTTCTAACAGAATTTATGGAAAGTTTATCAAATTTTAATAGCCAGAACTCGAGCCATCATCGACTCCCCTCCTCCTTACACTAACCTCTGCAGCCATCTGTCTGCATTTAGACTTGGCAAAAGATATAGCCTGTTTGTAGAGTGAAGGAGGAAAATGTGTCTAATTGTTTCTTATCGTAATGGGTACTGGCTCAGCCTAGGCTTCTCCTGTGTTCAAGGGTTTTCAAGAATCCAGATGCCGTGAGGGGTAGATTCCTATTCTACATGTTTTGATTTTACTTCTGTGATTCCTATAATGATTGTCAGAAGTTGGCTAGGACTGCTGTTTTGTCCCTGATTTATGGCCGTTTCTACCAGTGTTCAGGAAAGGACTGCGTCAAACACATACCTAAAGAGGCTCCAAAGGAAGAAAGGCAAGAGGGGGAGGGTACAATTTCTATCTGAACTTTCTATTATCTTAAACTATTTTGACATGAAGAGGAAAGTACGCACCCAGCCATCAATTTTTCTTCTTTCCTGAATGTACTGATTCAATATTGGGTGGATGTTCCATATTCCATGTAGCAGTGAGCACCTCTCCTAAGTGGCCATTCTAAATAGGCAAATCCGGACTGCGAATGGCACAGGCCATTCGATCAAGGACAGGGGAGAAAGTAACAGCTGGATATGATCCACACACAGATGCTCTCCAGCAGGGATCACTGAATAATGAGAAGGGACTCGAGCCGATTTATCCCTTTCCTACCCAGAGGTGCTGAGGCACATTTTCACTGCTTCCTCAGCTAAAATCAGCTAACACCTGTTGCAAGGTTGTTTGGTGTCTCACTGAGAGGTCTGGAAGCTTGTGTGATTGAACATAAGCTGTTTATTGTTAACACACAACAATGAAACTATCTCCAAGGTATGGCGCTATCTAAGTGCTTTCTTCATGCTGAATTCCCTCAGATTCTCTCTACATCACAATGTGGGCAGTACTGTTCTCCAGTCCCACACTAATCTTTGCTATGCCGAACACCCTTATGCCACACTTCCCCCCAAATCTTAACCCAATATATTTACAAAACAATCTTTCTTTACATGCTACCCCTTCTCCCCCCATCCCGCACCCGCCCCCACCCACACCCAAGTCTCTGACATTATAAATTCAGACGGTCTGGAGGCTTGAATATTCTTCCAGATCTCATTTTTGTCCTATTTGGAGGAGTGGTGAGTTTAGTTGCTTTGAGCAGACCATGTTGGTTTGGAGTTGAAATCGTAGTATTCCATATTTCTGGCACTTGGCTGTCTCCATCTGATTCGCTTTTTGCGCTCCTTCGAGTTGAATTTCTCTTTATCAACAACACGTCTGCTTTGTTTGGGCACCGTGGGTTTGTCCCATTCCTTCCAAAGGGAATATTCACTCGTTCATTCATGGAGTGGATTTGGGCTTTCTTTTTCTGCAATGTTCGCAATGATCTTCCTGAGAATAGAAGGTGTCTCTCCCTCATGTTTGAGCATCCCTCAACCATGAGCTCAACCTACAGTTTGGCTTCCATTGCCACACTATGTTCACTTCTGCATCCTTGTGACTCACTAAGGTGTGCTTTGATGAGTTGGTGGTCACTGCTCTCCTGCTCCAGCGTTGACTTACTGCTGTGTGTTTCAGATGATGACTGCAGCTTCATTGCTGTGGTTTTCGCTAGTCGTGTGCCAGCAACTGTTGGGCTCCGAGATTGGGGCTCATCATTCTCCTGTGCACCTACTGCTCAAAGTATGTTGGGGCTCATCTGAAGGTTTGGCTGATCCAACCGAAGAGGAGCTTCTGCCGTCATCTGCGAAGGAGTTGGATTAACCGGCTCTGCAGAGTGAAGACAAGTTAGAGATGAAGTCCCAGTTGAAAGTATCTACAACTGGTGGACCTCACAGGAACCTGCTGTTCCCTGTAGTTGATGACAGAGGTTGCTTTGACGTCTTCTGCCGTTTTGAGGAGGTTAAGGGCTACATAGGCATCCTCGCTTCAGAGAGAAAAGGATTGGTTTTAGATGACATAGAAAATTTTGAATATTTGTTCGTGACCATACCGGAATGGTTCTAGGTTATGCCTGCACCCGAAAGGCACATTCCTCCAGGACTATAGAGTGATTTGTCTGTTGTTCATAACCAGAGGTCTTTCAGCCACAGTTCCTTGTCTGAGAGAACCTTAACAGTGGCTCCCATGTCTAATTTGAAATTGGTGAGGTGACCATTTACAGATGTCAGCATTCCAAAAGGAGAATCCAAGATCCTTGATCCCACCCAAAGAGAATGGTTGGACTTCATCCTGGTGTAGTATCTCAATCTCATTGACTGTTTTGGTATTCTCCAAGTCTCGAGGTCCTAGACTTACACAGCTTTCCAAAGTGTCCCAGCCAGTTGCAGTTGAAGTACTGCACAGAGATTGTTGGGCATTGCTCTAACCTGTGAAGTCATTTGGCTTCACAATGCTGGCGTGGTCACCCACCATCTTGTGGTCTGTTTGGGTATTGCCATCCTTGGTCTGGAGTCTCCATGCCCTTTTGTTGCTGTATGAGTTGGAGTTGCACTATACAATGCTTTAACTTCACCATGTAAAATGGGCTATCGTTGTTGGTGGATTTCAGACTGCCTGAATATTTGGATGGCTTTTTCTAGGATCAGATCTTCTTTTGCCTGTAGCATGTCCAAAAGGGGATTATCAGCCACTCCAACTACTATTCATTGTTTTATGAGCTCTTAAGGTTGCTGTAGCCACAGCCTTCAGCCAATCTGTATAACCCATTTATGAAACAGTCAACAGATTCTCCAGGCTGCTGGGCTCGCTTACTGAAATTTGCTCGCTCTAAAATTTAATTGAAAGATTTCAGAAACTCTTCAAACTTATCTTAAGATTCATTTATTCCTTGCCTCTCAATAATGTCATCAGCAATCAAGCCTACTGAGTACAGTAGTGTATTCACTTGTTCAGCCTCCGTCTTCTCGTCTAATCTTGAAGCTATCGCGTATCTTTAAAATCTTTTTCACGAAAGCCCCCAACTCTGTACCCGGTTTGGCCCTCGTCTCAGCCCAAACTGGATCTGGTAGTGTTGATTTATTATTATCCACTGCCATTCAGCACAGGGGAGCACAGTTTTAAATGTTGTGTCTGTTTTAAAGACGACGCTGCAGTAGCCATTTTTTTTCTCTTCTTCCCATGCTTGTCAGGTTTTGGTGGGCTCCCACTGCGATTGCAAGCCTGATTTCAAAGGGATTGACTTTTTGCAGCAAATCTTTAAATCGAAGGTCTGGGTCCTTTAGAACATTTTTGGAGTATTCCATTAAAAGGCGATTCCTGGCTCTGGCTGAGGTTTTAAAAATTTTTCTTCAACGGAGCTCGGTTGTCAAATGGTATGGCATCGACCCTGGGCCCGGGCTGGCCGTGGTGATTAAACAAACAGATTGCTCTGCTGGATCAATGCTCTGAATACTGTTAAAGGCTAGTTCAGCCTTTGTACTGAATCTTGTTTTTTTTTGCTACTCAACCTTGTGATCTGGCTAGATGGGGACTCACAATGGACCTCCATGTGCCTCTATATACTCCTTTAGCTGCATAGTGTATTTTTCTTCTGCCCTTACAGCCTCCACATCTGCAATGCAGCTTCATTTTAGGCAATCTCCAGTTGTGTCTTCAGTTCAGGTTCTAAGACCCCTCGCCAAATTCTCTGGGGTTCTGGGTTCATTCATTAGCTACTACCACGTTGTAAAGTTGTTTGACGTCTCACTAAGCAGTCTGGAGGACTCAGATTCTTAGATGTTTACAGCACAGAAGGAGGCTATTCAGTCCATCATGTCCGCACTGATCAACAAAGATCTGACTACATTAATCCCATTTTCCAGCGCTTGGCCCATAGCCCTGGAGGCTATGGCAATGCAAATGAATATCTAAATACTTTTTAAATGTTACGAGAGTTTCTGACTCAACCACCTTTTCAGGCAGTGAGTTCCAGACTCCCACCACCCTCTGGGTGAAAAAATTTCTCCTCAACTTCCCTCTTAGCCTTCTACCTCTTACCTTAAATCTATGCCCCCTGCTATTGACCCCTCTACTAATGGAAAAGGTGCCTTCCTAGCCACCTTATTTATGCCTCTCATGATCTTATACACCTCTATCAGGTCCCCTCTCAACCTTCGCTGCTCCAAGGAAAACAAACCCCAGCCTATCCAATCTTTCCTTATAGCTCAGGCCCTCCAGCCCAGGCAGCATCCTGGTAAATCTCCTCTGCACCCTCTCCAGTGCAATCACACCCTTCCTATAATGTGATGACCAGGGTTGCACACAGTACTCCAGTTGTGGCCTAACCAATGTTTTATACAGTTCCAGCATAACCACCCTGTCTTGTATTTTATGCCTTCTCTAATAAAGGCAAGTATCCCATATGCTTTCTTAACCACCTTATCTATCGGTCTTGTTCCCTTCAGGGATCTGTGGATATTCACATCAAGGTCCCTCAGACCTTCAGTACTTTCCAGGACCCTACCATTCAGAGTGTAATCCCTTGCCTTGTTAACCCTCCCCAAGTGCATTACCTCACACTTTTCTGGGTTGAATTCCATTTGCCACTGCTCTGCCCACCTGACCAAGCTTGTGGGATTGAACATAAACTGTATACATATATTAGGTATAGCCCTACCTAACTGCCATCTTCAAGCCGAATTCTCATAGACTCTCTCTACACACAGTCTACTATCGTGTTATTCTATATCATAATGTGGGTGGTACTGATCTTCAGTCCCACATTCGTCCTTGCCATGCCGAACACCCTTTTGCTACAATGCCAACCAGGAATTAATTGCAGGTTTATTTGGCCTAACATACAGTATTCATACCCAATGAGGCAGCCAGGCACAAAGTTCTTAATATTTGCTAGCAATGCTCCTTTAACAGCACAGTATCGACAAAACTGTCTGAATGCATCATTCCATCTCTAATACAAGGGCTACCTAAGGAATTGATTCACATTGATACCAAACCTTTCAGTCTTCCTTCCATTTGCTGCTAAGGCAAAAATTAATCTAGATCCAAATCATTTCAGCCCACTTCAATTTATTGTTCTAGAGTACCAACCTAAGCATCTCCAGATTGTAATATCTGGCTATTTCTTAAATTAATACAGTGGACCTGACCTCAGCCATTCTTTGTATAAACCCATTCCAACTATTGATCACCATTACGCAAATAAATACTTCTGGACGTCTAACTGAAAGCTGCCCTTCACAGTGCAGACACAGACACAGAGTCCATGTCCTGTTATACTGCTGCTCTGCCACATCTGAAAGCACTCTTTTGGATTTAGATTATCCCGTATCTGCAAGGTTCCCTCAGGCATCTCTTTACAAAGGTGAAGAACATGAAGATCTTACGTCTTTCTTCATAATTCTTTCCTCTCACACTTAGGACCACCTCGTTGTTATTCTTTGCACTGCCTCTATGTGACTGTTATGTCACAGTGACCAGAACTGTGTGCAATTCCTCAGCTGAAGCCTGATTAGGACGTTGTATAGCTTCAGCATGAACTGTGGGGATTCCGTTCGGCACAATAATAACATCCTATTTGCTTTATTTAATGATGCCTCACACTGTCACAGGATTTCTTTTGGCTTCTCCCACAAACAACGTATTAATGATACTCATGTAATGTGTGTCAATTTAGTGTTACCCTGGGAATAAATTAATACATAAAGCTCTCCCTCAAGGTAAACTCCTATTATATTCCTTTTAAGAAATCTTTCTCAATTATTGGACTTTTGCCTTTTCAGGAACAGGACTGTTTTTTATTTAAATGTGGCATAGGTAGGTGTACATAAATAAAATCTACTCCCTTTTTGTGCAGTAGGCTGTAACGATGACATACTTCCAACCCTACCTTCCTCTGTCCAATATGACTAAACACCCCTATATAGTCACACACATGCACGTATGCAGGTAGACACACTAGGGTTGCAAATCGTCCCCTATTGTCCTGGAGTCTCCAGGAATGAAAGGCCAATCTCCCAGACACTGTTGCAAAACAATCCAGGAGGAAATTCATTGGACATTTAAATGAAACTGTGTACTTTTTGTGTACTTTTTCCACTTCCTTTGTTTATCAGTTATAAAAATATTAGACATGAGCAAAAAGGGCGTTTGAGTGATAGTCAAGAATTTTCCAATTGTTAAGGAAGAGCCGGTCTGCTTTCCAATTAGTAGCTTGCAGGGATGGATGTATCAGATGCACCAATGAAGGGTGCACACGGAGGCAGAGCAGTTCATATATCATTGCACCCAAGTGTCCCACCGTCGAGAGGCTGAATACAATATGATGAAACCTTCTTGAATATGTCATATCACAGTTGGAAACCCTAGTACACACATAGGTTGGCCCATGCAACAACTGCACTCATCCCAATTCAAGGTTCGGGATCCAATGCTTCTCAAAGCTACTCCCAATGCATCCAGAGATGTCAGTACGCACACCTAAGTCTACCCAATACAATTACATCAATTCCAACACAAATACCTGCAGTATCATCAACAAACGCCTATAGTTAACCAATTCCAACATAATACACAACTATAAGCAAACACAATGGGCCACCATCCCTAACAACAGGCAGGAGAGGGTAGAGGAGAGGCAGAACTTAAAGACTTAAATAAAGAGAACATTTCCCAACATGGCACATGCCACCACCTATTTTTTTTTAAAACAGTAGATATTGTGGTGTCTGAGTGTCTCATCATCAAGAGGTTGGAACATAATTAACATTTTCAAATTAGGCACCCACAGTGCAATAGGGAGCTTGCCTTAAAATTCACTGCTGCTGTGTGGGTTTTCTCGAATAGGAATGCTTCCCCCAGCTCCTCAATGAAGCCTTCGGCCTCCCCTCTGCTGATCGCAGCTTCTCTTCCCTCTGCTGATCGCCAAGCTCTTCCTCCTGCAACCCCACCACAAACCCCAATCACTGATTCACCCCTTCCCTCCACAACTGCCTAATTTCCAGGGGCCCTCCCCAAGGCTCTCCTTCCTACCCAGCCATCTGTCAGGGGAGAGACAGAACAAAACATAGGTAATGAGGTTTTGCTGTTAAGTTTGGCAGGATCTCCATGGTCCCTCCATGTTCTTCAGATAGCGATGGTCTCCCCTGCATCCTACCCATAAATATCGAGCCAGTGTCACAGCGACTGCAACACATGCAAATACATTTTCTCCCCCAGCCTTTTAAGACAAATAGGCATAAAATCTATGTAAAAAGTCAATGCGCATCTAGTTCTTACTGCAATCTAATTCAACATACTGGAATTCAACTTTCTTAATTATGTAAATCTATTAAAATAACATTGCAATCCTGTCCCAGCTGGTTAAGGCAGTTGAGTAGGTGAGCTGCACAGCGTAGGAAGGTCGCAGGTTTGATTCTATCTGTGCCAGATTAGCCTGCCTCCACAAGAGCATTTGCAGGGGCACTACAAACACACTCTGCACCCATGGAGGGAAAGGGAGCAGGGAGGAAGGGAAACTTCTTGATCACTTTTTTGACAACATCCTGTCAGAAAATGGATGTTAGATGGGAGGCCTTAATCTGTCTTGGCTGCAGTAGTCAGTGCAAACCACTTACTGGCTCAAACACAGGATACCAAGGGGGCGAGGTGCTGGAGGGAAGTTGACTCCTGTAACATTATATTCTGACTGTGCCTTCAGGAAAGCAGGAGAGTAGAAAATGGACAAGAAGAGGGAAAAAATAATAGCCAGAAGATCTGTCAAATATACCACTTTACTGACAGTAACTTAGGTTAAAAGTGATAGACAATAGTCACTGGCTTACAGAATTAGCTCACCACAAAAGCACTTTCCTGTATTAAGAGAGGACAATAAACGTTCATATGTAAAACTTCCATTCACTGCTTAAGTTGTCTTTAGTCAGAGGGGAGCTTTCATGATTGGAGGTTGAACATCTAATGGGTGGTTCTACATTTCAACTGTTTGAACCCCCTTACCAAGAAACCCATCCCCCCATCTGATATTTAAATCAGCCATTCTTCCACTCTCCTCACTGTCACCAACTTGCAGTCACTGAGGTTTGTTTTGTTTTGTTCTTCAATAACTAAAAGATTAATCAGAAACAGATGGTGTTGCTCAATCTCTTTCTGGAAAAAAATGTTTACACCATTACAGCTGATGACAACCCTTTTGAGGAAGTCAAAGATCAGCCAATAGACAATTTACAGTCCAGAATTTTCCAGGCCTCAACTTCCCCACTTTGTAAACAAGTATATCAGAGACAGCCGAGGAATGTGATGCAGTACTAGGAAAAACCTCTTCCTAATGTACAGCATCACAGCTCTGCCTGGGTGTTCTAGCAGCCTTTTTGGATTAAAACATTTAAGGGCTAAATGAGCCTCAGCTTTTGAGGTTGTTATTTTTCCTCTCTGTCTACCTTGAAATTTTCTCTCCTCTGTTTTTGAAGACACCTACAGGTTCAACGTGCACTAGCCACCCCTGATATCTCAGCCAAGTGGTCATTCTTTGTGTGAGAGCCTTGTCCATGTCACTTTCTATTTCACTGAATGAGACATCACAGCCAAACCCATTTCTGACAACTGCTGACAAAGCTCATTATTAATAGTGATCACTTGTTGGATATCTGGAGCTATAACCTTGCTCAATTTTCCCCTCTTTAGCCCAACAGGATTAAGACCAAGTAAAGCTGCTCTATCACCACCTCAGTTAACTTAACAGGTACTGGAGAATCAAGTCTGGGGGCTTCTTGATCTTTTACGGTTTAACTAAACCACTGAGTTTTGCTTCTTGATTTTATGTTGAGGGTCCTCTACAGATGTTTATGTTAATGCTGTGCATTTAAATTGTAATAATTAGCTGCACTGAAATGGTAATGTAATAACAGATTTTACTTGGTAACAGTCCCTGCGCCACTTTGAAAATAATTAAGACCTATCCTTTAGAATAGGGAGAGATATCAGACTTTCAATGATGAATTGAGTGTTCATTCATTTAAATATTGTAAGTTACCTCTTGTTCACTGCTCAGTTAAAGTGTAGTAAGCAGTTAATACCCAGTTAATGTCCTCCACACCCTCTGCATGGTCCTGATTGGGCTCAGCTGCCAACCCTCACTGCCTAGGCTCACAAGCAGAGAATAACATGGACACATGGGCAAGGCATAGTACACTTGCACGGTGCCTACTGTATCAGCTACAAGTATGGCACAATGTCATCAGGTGAGTGATGAATGTTGGGAGGGAAGTGGGGAGAAGGATTATCATGTATCACTCATTTATACTTTATGCTCAAAATAAACCATTTAAGCTTTCATCACTGACACCAAATCTTGTATATAATACATGGTGCTAAGTTAATGTACTTTCTGGTAACAAGTATTAAGACTCCAGTCTGCATCGATATCAAGTCCTTTTTCTTGACACTCTCAATTAAAATTTGCACTGAATGTTTTTTAGGCACCTCACAAAATCTGGTTCTGACAGCAGTTTCCAGGTTTCCACTAAAATGATATTCTGAAGTAGGTAACGGGAAATTCTACTAAAACACGTTAGGCTGAAAAATTCCTGGTTTCCCTTACCTCCCCATTAATAAGTGTCTCACCTTTGTTCAGTAAGCACCATCCCTTTCCTTGCTTCCCCCTATATTAGCACACAGGAGACAAACAAGTGGGTGGGCGGGAGGGAGGGTGGCTACAGCCATGGACACATTGTATGACTATATGCAGCTTCAACAGACTACAGCAGTCAATCATCCTCTGTGTATCTTTCAACACTATGTAGTTTTTCAACATGTGGGAATGTGGTAAATATTCCATAACTATCAATTCAGCAGCACAAAGAGAATGTGGTAAAGTATTCCATAGGTATCAATTCAGCAGCACAAATCAAAATATCACATGGCCAAATAATATTGATTCACTGCATTCCATGTGGCTCACTGAGGCATTGAACTATAGAAATTACAGCGCATGCGGAGTCTATTTGACATGTTGTTCTAATTCTAATTAACCAGTGTTAATCTTTCCAATGGAGCTTGGTGTTCCAACCCTATTTCCCTGACCTTATCTTCTGGCTTCTTATATATTTTGTTTTGAAATACTTATCCAATTCCTTCCATGTGATGTTATATTGTATTTCAATGCCCATTTACAATAACACACTTCATATTCTAAGGTGTGGTCTCCTCTACACTGGAGAGACCAAACGCAGTCTGAACAATCGTTTTGTGGAAAACCTCAATTCAATTCACGAGTGTGACCCCGAGCTTCCCATTGCCTGTCATTTTAGTTCTCTACCTTGCTTCCACTCTGATCTTTCTATCCTTGGCCTGTTGCAGTGTTCCAATGAAGCTCAATGCAAGTTCGAGGAACAACACCTTGTCTTTCAACTGAGCACTTTCCAGCCTTTTGGACTCAACACTCGAGTTCAACAATTTTGGGTCACAACCTCTGTCCCCAATTTCTTCCATTTTTCCTTGCTGGTTTGGTGTGGACAGCAGCTACTCAGGATCCTGCCATTAACACTTCCTCTAGAATATCTTTTGTTTTTTTAAACTTGTCCCATTACCACTCCCATTGGCTTCGCACCATGAAAATTTGTCCTGCCCTCCACCCAATCACAGACGTTCCTTTCTGATCTTTTTCCCATCCTTCCCCCTTCACTTGCTCAAAAACCTATTACATTTCAATCTTTTCCCAGTTTTGACAGACGGTCACAAACTTGACATGTTAACTGTTTCTCTCTCCGCAGATTCTACCAGACTTGTCGAATATCTCCAGCACTTCCTGTTTTTATTTCTTTTTATTCAAACTTCCTACTTTACTCCTCAAAAAGCAACCCTATTCATGAACTGAATGGAAACAATCCTGCATAAGGTCATCACAGAATCACAGGCATTACAAAACTGAAACAAATCATTTGGTCATTCGAGTCTGTGCTGGTGTTTTCCTTCATACAAGCCACAGCTAATCCTACCCTCTTGTATTTTTGCCCACACTTTTCAATGTCCCTCTTTTTAAGACATCACCTAATTCCCATTTATATATTTCATAGAATATATATTTATGGGCTCCCCTACTGCAGTAATTACATGATCTACCATACTGAAGCAGAACATCTCCCACCCTCCGCCATTTTGCTTGGAAAGCTATATTGTCTGTTTAGCTAAAGCCCATTCTGGGCAGACCTAACTGAAAACCAACCTAACATAAAACGGTGGAAACATCTCTCAGATGACGTGGATGATTCCTCCATCGTCTCAATTTGATATGGTCTATGTTAACATGCAAATCTGAAACACTTGTCTCATATTCCAACTAGTTTGTCTAAACATCCCAGGCAGCTTGCTTCTCTGGGAGTTTAATTCATTGTGAATTGAATCTAGCGTCAAATTGCATGGAAGGGATTCCCTCTCTGCTCCCACCCGCCCCGACCTGGCAGCGGTTTTACGGTGGAGCGGGCAGGGCCTCGGACAGGAAGACTACCCTTGCCCCAATCTCCTGCCCAGGCTCAATTTTTAGGCTGGCAGGCATATGACAGCTCGAGCAGGCAACTCGAAAACAAACGGAGTTCAATCTCAGGTAGGGGGTGAGGACGCCTCCATTAGAAGGCCCGTTCTGACTAGGGGCACCCTCCCTATTGGACCCAGTGACCTCCAGCCCTCCCTCCCTCTCCACCGGCCTATCCCACGTTACCCTGATCACAACCCCACTGGCAACCCCTCAGATTTTGCCTACCCTCGCTGTCCTGGGACACCTGTCATTTTCCTGTCCTCCGGGTCCCAGGACTCAGTTGCAGGCAGCTCCCTGCAGTGCCTCTTCTGGCCACTGCTGCGCTGTGCCTGGAGGACTGGAGAGCTGCTGGCCAATCTGATTTGGCATGACTTCCTCCTGAGTGACAGCGGATGTCCCGCCTAATGCCAATCAACGCTCGTTAGAGCATAAAATGGCATCGGGGTTGCTGGAGTGGGTGAGGATATGTTCCCCACCGAGCCCTGCCATTCTGAAAATTCAGGCCCTGATCACTAACCACTGCTAAAAAATTTGTATGTGAACACTAAGGTGCAGATTAGCTGTCACACTCCCTATAGTGGAACTGTCTCCACTCACGCACAAAAAATATTCTGAGAAATCTATGCTAGCTGGAGGCAGCATTTTCAAGGGAAAGAAGAAAATGATTCATATACTGTTGTTATTCCTCGTGAACATTTATTAATTAAATTTTCAAAGCGGTTTCCTGATGAATTTTGAAAAAATGCAGGGCAATTTTTGTAGACTTTTGCTGATGTGCTACTGCAGCCATCCTGACAAATAAGATTGTGCTTTACATCAGACATCAGTGGGGCCTAACTGTACACCAACTGTTTTCAGCTGAATTGGGCTACCCTGTATCAAGATTCTAGATAAATAAAGAATCCCAGTGTTCTCTGGAACACAAGCAATGTCTTTTTTTTTTGCATGAAACTATGTTGTATACAAGGACAATCCAATACTTCCCATGACTTCATGCAGAGAAATGTGTTGGCCTATTGTTAAAGCGGATCTTCCCTGTAGGGCTAAATGTGATATTTACTGACCCCATATAGTGATCATCTCTCACTCAACTCCAATTTTACACTTCTTCTTCTGAAGCCACTAACTCATTCCTAACTACTCTCCAATCCCTCATCTAAGGAAACAACCTTAAAATGTGAAATCTGAGGAATACAGATCACATTCTCATATGACGTTTGCATTATCAGTAATATTGATCAAGAATAGTGGATTTTTTTCTGTTCCTTAATCCAAGGATGATGCTGAGGGCAATAGTAGTGTACCTACTACTGTCCCAGCTAAGATTATCTAAGTACTGACCAGGCTTTGGGTGTGGAGGTTTCCTGGACTGTATGGCTCACTGTACATGGAGTAATGCATGTGCCAATAGAGTCATTAAAGCAGCCATAACAATGACCTTCCCTATGAATGCTGCTGTTTGAATTGTATGTATGTATGTTTGTCTGTGGATATGGGAGGGCAAAGACAATTCCAGAAAAACCTAGGTCAAAGTAACAGCGTTTGAACAATGCATGGCATTATTCATGTGCGAATCAGTCAGTGACTAGTGGTGAGGCAGAAATACTCCCTGAATTGCAAATCTCCACAAGTTGCTGGATGATTTGCACCACTCTGCCATTAGCTTCATGAAAATGGCAGCATAACATCTGCATGATTTTCATGGTTGCTACATTTGTACATTAACTGCCCACTAAACTGGCCACAGACAGTTAAGTCGGGTAATTAGACAGCATCAGCACCCTTTTAACAACTTGATAAATGTTTATGATTGCCATAAAACATGAAATGTTTCTTGTCCGGTAAGTGAACAATTAAAAAAATGTGGAGTCACATTCCTTCAGTTTGTGAATTGTTGTTGGAGATCTTTAAAATGTAATTTAAAAAAAAACTTTTCCTTTCTGACTCTTTCCTTCTCTCTCTTAGTCCAACCTTTCTATTCCTCTTTATTTGCCTTTCTGACATTGAATTCGCCCTCCCTAATTCACCCTCCATCTCGGTCCTTCCTATGATTATTTCTGAATCCTTTACTATCACTGGGTGAGGAGACGCACTGTTCTTCCAATTGTTCAACATTCCAAATGTCCTTGCCACACCGTTATCAGTTTGAATTTACATCAACTCTGTAGACAAGAAGTTTAAAACTTAAAATGCGCATAAGCATGAACAAGATGCCAGCAAAACCTAGGCCTTATCTGCAGCCAAAGGTAATGCATCTCAGGTTCCTCCCCAGTTAGAGGGTGCTTTTGACTCAATTGCTGAATTCTAGGTCAGTAAGCCATACAGATGGGAAATGTCCCAGTCTGGACTGAACTTACTTGAATATGGTCACAGCAACAATTGGAAGTGCTACAGTTGACTTCAATGCTTCAGGGGGAAAGAATCAGCCATGGCCCCTGTTGCTGCTTTCAATGAATTATATGCTACTGGCACCCAGAATCAGGCTTGGTTATGATGGCCCCAACTGTCCAGTAGCTTGTTGAAAACCAGGGTTTACACTTAAGAGTAGAAAATGGGGGAATGGCTGGTGCCTGTGGATCCAAAACTAAGCATGAGTAGGCGGCAGTCCTTCAGGAGAGAGAAGGGCCAAGCCAAAAATAAACTCATTCATTATTCATAGCACACATACATACAGACAGAAACTGGACTTGAAATTCATAGGAATTCCAGCAGTCTCCCATCAGAATTATAACGGGAGATCAGTGAAACCCCACAGGATTTCAAAACCACTATCTTTAATCCACTCAGAGTGTGGTATACCCTTTGTGTTAACCTTTTGTTTTAGGTACTATGAACGTGCTTGCAAATTGATATATTTGGCTGTATATACAATAATAAGTCACGGCATTTTAAATAATTTCTGTAAGTTTTTGAAACATTTGTGAGGCATTTAATAAAGAACTATATAAATGCAAGTTTTTCTGTTACTGTAGAAACGTAGCAACCGTGTGTTTGGTTCAGAGCGCCCGCTGGTTGGCAGCAGTTACCAAAGATTTGATTATGTCTCCTTGCAGGAATAAGCTTGGATTCCTGATGTGTCGGGAACGATGCTGTATCAAGAGCTGCAAAATGCATCAGAGTACTTGGAACGTCTGTGGCTGATGTGAAGTCCAGCTTTACTCTTGCCATTCCAAATATCATTTATCCTACTATCAACATGGATGTCTCATAAATCAAGCAGATAAATGCAATGCCAAGCTTTTGAGTACGGAGACTGCAACCGGATGAAATCTTTCATCTTCAGGAAGATTAATAAGGGGTCAGCCGAGGCTCAGTGGTAGTACGGTCTCCGAGTCAGAAGATTATTAGGTTCAGGTCCCAATCTAGTCAGGCACTTCACTGCAGTGCTGATGGAGTGCTGCACTGTTGGAGGAGCCTCTTTTGGGTGCAACATTAAACCAGTCTGCCCTCCCAGGTCAATGTAAAAGATTTCATGGCGCTATGTCGTGGAACTGCAGGGGAGCTTTTTCTAGGATTTTCTTCAATATTTATGTCTCGACCAACATCCCTGAAACAAATTATTCAGTCATTTATACCTTCTTGTTGAACTCTGTTGTCTGGAAAGCCACTTTTCCTACATTACAGCAGTGACCAGGCTTCACAAATTGCTTCACTGGTTGTGGACTGCTTTTTGATGTCCTGAGATGCTGCAAGATACTATATAAATACAAGTTCTTTCTTTCCTTCAAGGTGAAGCCGCAAACCCTGAATTACAAGTGTAACATAGTGGCTAAAAATTCCACAGACAACCATAGCTGAGCAAGAACAGAGGGCAGTGAGACCTCTGCCCAATTGTTCATACAAATCTCTTCCTGTTTTCAGAGCACATACTTTCCACAGTGTAGGTGAGATCTGCAAGCTTGCATATGTATGGCCACAATTTGGCAGCATTGCTTGATATGAAGAGAGCTAGAAAGATAAATCTACTCAAGAAAGCTTTAGGTTTTGAAGTAGATGGACCAAGTATGCATGCATTATTTTCTCTCAACATTTCATCTGGTTCAGACAAACTTACAGGTGTTTAAATACGGCATGTTACCAGGTTTTTGACTACTTTCTATAAAAGGATTCTAGTCTAGTTCGTATTAAATGTTATTTAAATCTTTGGATAAGCCAGGTGCTGGGGATATGAATTAGATCCACATGAACCAACTGATGGAGGGCTTCTTCCCTCGTACCTCTTTCATTTGAGACAAGAAGCATTCATAAGGACATTCTAGTAAATGTTTGAACCCAATTGGCTGAATTTTCATCTGGGCTTGGGAAAACCCAGCCTATGCACTTTCGTGGCTTGCAAAATGCAAACACGGCCCATGTGATTTTACAAGGGATTTTTGTCTTTTCACATGGGTCAGGTTCACAATGCATTCTGTGAGCTGCAGTGGGGTGCATGAGAGGCGTGGGTGCTGAGGCGGGCCAGTTAAAAGGCCCTTCTCAGTTGACCAACACAGCCTCCCAGTTCCCAACATCATTTAAAGGCCCCCTAAAAATCATCCCCCAAGCCACCTCACATTCACTGACGCCACCCACATTAAATCTCACATCCCTCGTGCTATCTCTGCCTCCATGCCCCCTCAAATTCCCCATGCTCCCTCACATTCTCCATGCAACCCCCTGCCCCACTCATTTCCCATGTCACCTTTATACCCCCAATGCCACCTTATATTCCCCATTCCACCTCTAAATAAATGTCCTCCATTACTACTTGCCCAGTATGCACCATGTACAGTTCTCAGCAGCCATACAGCTGCAAAGGGAATTATTTTAAAATCATTGGAAAACTATTAAACTCCCAACATTCCAAGAAAACTCCAAATTCAAACTCACTATCATTGATACTAAACCAAAAAACCTCAATGGGAAAAAAAGTTGTAATCCTGAAAGTACCTATTAGATTTGTAAAGAAACAAGACACCACTCAAAAGACATATTCTATTACAAGCTTGTAAAAGTTTCAATAGTTCTTCATTCAATAAAACTACCTGCTTAGTTTGTGCTTTTGAAACTCAGCCGAGTATTCATAATGGAACAGCTATCATAACAAATGCTCCCAGCTCCATTGAGAGAACAGATATCCATTTCCATTTCAAAACAGAGTAACTGCCAATCAATGGAAGGAGAGCAGATGCACACCATTTGTTCTACCTTCAGAAGCAGGGGTTTTTTTTGAAAAACAGCCAGATCTGCCAGTCCAACTAAATCAGAGCACAAAAATATAACAGCAGAGGACATTTAAAAAAATTATACATTATATAGTGTTTTCTCCATTGGTGAAGTACTGTACTGTATTCCAAAAGTACTGTAATGCATGTGAACAATTACACAATGCTGGTCAACTTAAGGGTCAAGTTACCTCAAGGACAGATCGCTGTGATGAATCAATACATTAACAATACAGTACAATTTAGCACCTAATAGTGACATTTTAAGGTGTAAAAACATTTTACACTTAATTTTCAGAACGTTCCCGACTCCTCAGCAGTCTTTCCATTTTCTTCATAAACTCTCAAATCTGGCATGCTTTTAATGGGCTTTCAAAACCCACACTACCAGGCGAAAATGGTGTGTGGAAGGAAATCCGATTTTCATCCCCCATTTAAAATGGTGAACCCAATTTCAGGGAGGGCAGGTACGCGTTTTGCACACTAGGCATTCCTGACGTGCAAGAAGGCCAGAGGAAAATGGCACAGGGTCAGGAATATGGAGGAAAATCAGATTTCCTCAAAAAAAAACTCGATGCGTGAGCATTCACACACCAAAACATGTTTCTGCATCCGGATGAAAATTCGGCCCAGTTATGTTCCAACGGCTGTGTTCAATAAAACTCAGCGGAGGGTAGCTGTTAGGTCTGACTGACAGCCCAGCTAGCCAACCTACGAAGAGGGTGCTGGAGAGTGTTAGACCACAAACTATTGATTTCCTATCGGCTAAGAAAAGAACACAACACACAGAAATCCGGTTTGGAAGATAGCATGCTGAAGACTGTTACAGGTTGAGTGTACTCTCGTTGAGCTTAGTAATAATTAGGCCCAGGGAAATTACTGGTCAGAATATATTTAGCCAGCTAACTGGGGCAGTGTGGCATATTTCATCATATTTTATGTTAAGAAAAGTCTTATGAAATTGTTGTAATTCATTATAGTCACTGCTTATTGTTAAACTTTTCTGCATAAACAAAAATCAGCTTGTTGATTTATTTTTGGCCTTGTCTCACTAAACTATCCTTCAGTGCACCCTTTGGGAGATTAGAGAAGTACATGTGGGCAACATGTAAGAATACAATATTCACTTTGCATGATAAAGGGTTTCCATTGTTCTAGTCCTCTTAGATCATTTCCACATTATTTGAGTAGGTAAGGATAACTCCTGACCATGAGGAACATGGGTCCACTTAGGGCTGACACCAGTGATCCTGAACTCAGGAGAATATCATGTGTAACTCAAAATTCATAATAATGTCCTTATTGTGCATAGTGTGTGACAGTAAGACATATACCAATTTCTTAAATGGCCCTCACACCATGAGGTTTACACACACATGAACCAGGATGACCACACACACACACAACCAGGTTGACCACTTGAGAAACTGAACATCAATGGTGGCTACACTTCAAAAGTACTTCATTGCCTGTAGCACCATGCACTTTCACTTTATCAATAAGTATTTCATTTAAATGGTTTTTGAAAGTCCAGAGCACTTTCCATTTCAATACACTTGACTATTTCCTCAAAGGACTCTATTAAATTTATCACCAATGTTATCCTGCACCTTGGAGAGCAATTCAAAGTAATGAAATTGGGAAGCACCATTCATTGGATAAAGTAATGAATCAGTAAGTTCTGCCAAGTAATGCAGTAGACACCTGTATATATCCTAGAAGAAGTTGGAACCATAATGTTTGAGGGAGTAAATAACCTTTAGCATCACTGGAAGTACGGATCCTGAGATTGAGGTTTTCTTCATGCAACAGAATGCACAATGCTGAATCGCAAACTGTGAAGACAGTTTTCCAATACTACCAGGTAGCTATGCCTGGTGCTGTAGAGATAGATATTTGAGTAATGACGGATGCAAATCAGTTCTTCCACCCTGCAGTCTGATACCCTGGCCCTGTCTTTTGACTCCTTCATCCTCTTCTATCAAATCAGTTAGAGAGCAGCAGTGAATCCAATACCCATTACTTCCAAGCCAATTGCAGTCAAAATGTTTAGAGCAGTCTAGCTTTAAGAAATCTTTTCTATCAAGGCCTTTAATTTCTATAGTCAAAAAGTTTATCCCAAGTACACAGCAGGTCGGCATTGTAAACTCCTTGATCTTTCTGATTGGTCAATGTGTCCTTCATTTGAATTTAATTTCAGGATTGTATTGAGGCTTACAAACATTCTGTGCGAGACCAAGGAATGATGACAATCCACCACAAGAAGGGATTTTACACAAGGCAGTACATTAGCAGGAAAATGGCGGCTTTAAAAATGCTGTAGTTGTTAACCATCTTCCCTGGCACCTGGTGGAATTTCTATCCTTACATTTTACACATTTAAAAAGGAACATTCACTGGCAATTTCAAGGAGGAAATTTCCAATTGGTCTATTCCAGAAAAGCAATTATATGAAAGAATCATATGAAAGAACTGTTTGCTTGACACCCAAATAAAATGGTCGCTCTTAAACACCTCCAAAGTTGCTGTTTCCTGCCACCGGGGGCACACAGGCAAACTTCTTTATAATAGTGTACCACCCAGGAAGCAGGGCTGCAGGATAAATGAGGAACACATCTGTAACCTATCCCTAAACACGTTTCTATTCATGTTGTATTACAACAATAATCCTCAACAGTATATCAGAGTTGATGGGAGCATAGGTCAGCAATGTCCTACCTTCTGGTTGGAAAGGAGGGGAATCAGAGGAAGCCATTCCACAATACACCGCCATCTGTCACATCAGCAAGAAGATCCCCGGCCTTTCCTGTTGCAGGAAACATTAGTTTTAATAAAAGCCATGAAATGATCATTTTATATTATGTTTAAGTACAAGCTGTAGTTTGTGGTGGGGCCTGAAAAAGCATCATATGATGCGCACTCCTACTGTACAAACCAGCAGTACAATAGTAATGAAGTGAAATCTTTCTCACATAAAGATACGGTAGGTGACAATAATGGGTAAGCTTCACATTAAAGGGTATTTTTCATTCCTCTATAAATGTGCTGACTTGGCGCTGGAGGCTGGTTCCACAGTCCTAGTTGGCCCTCAATACCTAGTCAAAAGTGACCACCTAGACAGTGAGTGTTGGTAAGCTATTGTACCACGAAGCAAGTCACATCAAAGCCTTATCCATGAATGAAACGTATACTTTCACATTCCAACATATTGCATATTGCAATCAGATGCATCACCATCGGGCAGGCCGGTAATGCTAACCTTGAAAGCAGTTAGATACCAGTTGGCAGTGGCAATCTTGCTTATTTTCCTTCCCCTCCCTAGCCCAAGAACACTGGGCTCCATACCTGCCAAAGCTAAGATCAGCAAACTCAACACAGCTCAGTAAAGTGAGCCTTGCTGGGACCTTCCTGGTCTATTTGGGTCAAGGTCACACCCATTTATCTAAAGGGGCACTCAGTTAACATTGCTTCAATGGAATATCACTGTGGGTCTCAAATTGTTGTTTCTTCATTAAATCACTGGAATAAGAGGTTGTATGAATATGTACTCTGTCCGTATCGTGGACCACAACAGTTCTGTGAAGTTTACTAGTCAAAGGAGAAAAAGAATATTTCCCCTAATTTTCTTCTCTCCTTTTCTGAAGGCACTGACTATTTGTAGCTGAGACTGAAGGCAAAAGGCTTCCAATATCAGCCAAGTGGATGACTTATCTCCATCACTGGGTTGGTCATTCAATCCCATCAGGAAATATGCTTCAGCTGACCAATAATTAGATAACCCTACTTCTCCACCTTTTCCAGTTCAGATTCGGTATTATCTTTCCTCCCATTGACAATCCATACAAGATGAGCAGAAATAGCCTCTTCAGCCAGGGATATCAGTCAAAGGTTTGGATTTAAACTCAGGCCTTCGAATGAATGCCTTAGTGTCATAGCTACCAGTCTGAATATTTTAAAATTAAGTTTAGAAAAAACAATCACCTAAATTAACAACCAATCTGTTTGGAATAGCTTTCTCCATTTGGGCACCTGGGAGATACTTTGAATTCTAAAACATATTTCCAATAGCAGTGAAATTGGGACTTGGAATTCAGTTGGCACCTCAAGAGCAATCTCAGACTTTTGTCCCAAACGGGCACCCACTGAGAAGGATCTCCACAGGTGCTTGGAGGCCTGAACAATTTTCTGGGTTCAGGACTCATTTGATAGTTGCCAATAAGCAATGGGCGCCAAGCTGGTGCCCCACTGCTGCTCACCAGCTGTGGGGGATGCTGGCAATTGTCTGTTTCCAGTAGCTCACCCGAGGTACAGAGCCAACCATGGAAGTATCAATTCCTACCACCACGTCTCTGTTATATGTGTGTATTCTGCAATAGTTGATTAGATGATGAATCAAACAACTTTTAGATGATGAATTTTTACAAAATTTAGTGATGAAAGACTTGAACTTATATAGCACCTTTCCTTGACCACTGGATGTCCCAAAGTGCTTTCCAGTCAATGAAGTACTTTTGAAGTGTAGTCAATGCAGTAATATAGAAAACACAGAGCCAATTCACACACAAGATCCCAGCTTGAGATCAGGCTGAGGCCCCAGATTGGCCAGGATACCAGGAGAACTCCTCTGCTCTTCCTCAAAATAGTGACATGGAACTTTTACATCTGCCTGTGAGGGGGGGGAGCAAAAAGGAATGTAATGGGAGTAGGGAACAGTATAGTGAGGGGCATTGACACTGTTCTCCATAGCAAAGAGCAAGAAGTCCAGATGGCAATGTTGCCTGCCTGGTGCCAGGGTTCAGAACATGTGCTCAGGGCTAGAGAGGAACTTACTTGGGAAGGAGGAGGATCCAGTTGTCATGGTCCGCGTAGGTATCAATGACATAGCCAGGATGTGGAAGGAAGTTCTGCACTAAATTAAGGAGCAGAACCCCAAAGGTAATAATCTCTGGGTTATTACCTGAACCACATGCAATCTGGAATAGGGCAAATAAGATTAGAGAAATTAATGTGTGGCTCAAAGACTGGTGTAGAAGTGGATTCCGGGTCATGGGGTACTGACACCAGCACTGGGGAGGGGAGGGGGGTGGTGCTATACCATTGGGACAGTCTATACCTGAACCATGCTAGAGCTGGGGTTCTAGCATGCTGCAGAACTAGGGAAGTAGAGAGTTTTAAATTAAATAGTGGGATCAAATTTGGGAAGATGTGGTAAACCAAGGAGTAGAGACAAGGCACGAGAGAAAGGTACTAATATGGGAAATGATGTAGACCATGACAAGAAGGGACAGAGAGTACAAATCTACAAGCAAGTCAGCAAATAAGGCTAGACATTATAAAAATAAAATATCAAAACTAAAGGCTCTGTGTAGTCAATGTGCTCGTAGCATTCAAAACAAAACAGATGAACTGACAGCGCAAATAGAAATAAATAAGTACAATCTGATAGCCATTATAGAGACACAGATTGGGACCCAAATATTTTTTTTTTCATGGGTTGTGAGTGTTACTGACTAGAAGGCATTTAAGAGTCAACCATATTGTTGTGGGTCCGGACAGCAGATTTCCTTCCTAAAGGACATTAGTGAACCAGTGGGGTTTTTTTTACAACAATTGGCAATGGTTTCATGCTCATCACTTTCAATTCTAGATTTTTATTGATTTCAAATTTCACCACCTGCTATGGTGGGATTCAAACCCAGGTCCCCAGAGCATTACCAGGTTTCTCTGGAATACTAGGCTAGTGACAATACCATTATGCTACCACCTCCCATAACATTTAGGGAGGTCAGGAAGTTAGGACAAGTAAGTGTGACTCTGTTAATTAATGATGGTATTGGCACATTAGAGAGGGAAGACCTAAGTTCAGGAAACGAGGATGCAAGACCAGTTGGGTTGAGAAAAGAAATAATATAAGGCAAGAAGTCGCCTGCGGGAGCAGTGTACTGGCCCCTAAAATGTAACTACACAGTAGGATAGAGTATAAAAGGAAGAGATAATGGGAGCTTGTCAGAAAGGTACAGCAATAACCACAGGAGATTTTAACCTATGTTTAGACTGGAAAAATCAGATGGGCAAAGGTATCATAGATGAGTTCACAGAATGTTTTTGGGATAGTTTGTAAGAACCGCGCATTCAGTAGCCAGAGGCCAGGTGATACTAGACCTGGTATTCTGCAGCAAGGTAGGATTTATTGATAACCTCATAGTGAAGGCATCCCTAGGTAGCAGCGATCACAATATGATTGAATTTTACATTCAATTTGAGAAGCAGATGAGTGGGTCCAAGGGTAATATTTTAAACTTAAATAAAGGCAATTATGAGGGCATGAAAGCAAAGCTAGCTAAAGTGAACTGGCAAATGAGGTTAAGGGATAGGTCAAAAGAGACGCAGTGGCAGACATTTAAGGAAGTATTTCAGAATACACAGAATTGATACATTCCAAAGGGGAGAGCCCACTATCCACAGTTAACTTCAAAAAGTAAAGACAGTATCAAACTTAAAGAAAAGATATATAAGTGAGCAAAGTCAGTTGGCAGGTCAAAAGATTGGACAGAATATAAAGAACAGCAAAGAATGACGAAAAGATTAATAAGGAGAGAAAAATCAGAATACGAGAGAAAACTGACGAGAAACATAAAGACGGACAGTAAGAATTTCTATAGGTATTTAAATAAGAAGAGTTAACAAAGTGAGCATTGGTCCTGTAGAAAGCGAGTCTGGGAATTAATAATGGAAAATAAGGAGATGGCAGATTAATTGAACAGGTATTTTGCATCAGTCTTCACTATAAAGGATACAAGTAACATCCCAGAAATAGCTGTAAATCAGGAAATAGAGTGGAGGGAGGAACTCAGGAAAATTACAAATCATCAGAGAAGTGGTATTGAGCAAATTGTTGGAGCTGTGGGCTGACAAATATCCGGGTCCTGATGGACTTCATCCTAGGGTCTTAAAAGTGGCTAGTGGATAGTTGACGCAGTGGTTGTAATTTTCCAAAATTCCCTAGGTTCAAGGAAGGTTCCATTAGATTAGAAAATAGCAAATGTAACTCCTTTATTCAAAAAGGGAGGAAGGCAGAAAGCAGGAAACTACAGGCTGGGTTAGCTTAATATCTGTCATAGGGAAAATGTTGGAGGCTATTATTAAAGATGTTATAGCAGGGCACTTAGAAAAATTCAAGGCAATCAGGCAGAGTCAACATGGTTTTGTGAAAGGAGGATCATATTTAACCAACTTATTGGAGTTCTCTGAAGGAGTTACATGAGCCGTGCATAAAAGGGAACCAGTGGATCACATCAAATTCAGGAAAATAAAAGCTCATGGTATAGTGGGTAACATATTGGCATGGATAGAAGATTGGCTAGCTAACAGGAAGAAGACAGTTGGCATAAATAGGTCTTGTTCTGGTTGGCAGGATGTGATGAGTGGTGTGCTACAGGGATCAGTGCTGGGCCATCAACTTCTTACAATGTATATAAATGACTTGGATGAAGCGACCGAAAGTATGGTTGCTAACTTTGCTGATGACACAAAGATCTGTAGGAAATTAAATTGTGAAGAGGACGTAAAGAGGCTACAAAGGGGCATAGATAATTTAAGTGAGCGGACAAAGAATTGGCAATTGGAGTATAGTGTGGGCAAATGTGAAATTGTCCATTTTGACAAAAAAGCATATTATCTAAATGGTAAGAGTTTGCAGAGCTCTGACATTCAGGGGGATCTGGGTGTGCTAGTGCATGAATCACAAAAGGTTAGTATGCAGGTACAGCAAGAAATTAGGAAAGCTAATAGAATGTTATCATTTGTCACAAGAGGAATTGAATACAAAAGTAGGGAACTTATGCTTCAGTTGTACAGGCACTGGTGAGACCACAACTTGAGAACTGTGTACATTATTAATCTCCTTATTTAAGCAAGAGTGTAAATGCATTAGAAGCAGTTCAGAGAAGGTTTACTAGACTAATACCAGAAATGAGTGGGTTGTCTTATGAGGAAAGGTTCGACAGGCTAGGCTTGTATCCACTGGAGTTTAGAAGAGTAAGAAGCAACTTGATTGAAACCTATAAAATCCCGAGGGTTCTTGACAGGGTGGATGTGGAGAGGGTGTTTTCTCTTGTGGAGAATCTAGAACTAGGAGTCACTGTTTAAAAATAAGGGGTCACTCATTTAAGACAGATGAGGAGAATTTTTTTTCTCTCAGAGGGTCGTGAGAGTTGGAACTCTTCCTCAAAAGGCAGTGAAAGCAGGGTTTTTGAATATTTTTAAGGCAGAACTAGATAGATTCTTGATTAACAAGGGGGTGAAAGGTTATCGGGGTTAGGCGAGAATGTGGAGTTGAGGTTACAATCAGATCAGCCATGATCTTACTGAATGGGGGAGCAGGCTCAACAGGTCCAGTGGCCTACTGCTACTCCTAACTTGTATGTTCATATGTACCCAAGAGGGCAATGAGGTCTCGGTTTAATAAGCCATCCAAAAAACAGCACCTTTGACACTGCAGCACTTCAGCAGCCTTGATCATTGTGCTCGAGTCCTGGACTTGCACTCAGAACGTTTTGACTCAGAGGTGAGTGTGCAATCAACTCAGCCATGGTTAATATGGCCTAATAAAGGCCCCAAATTTGATTTGCAGGCTGCTCTGAATTAGCTGACCTAAATCAGATGGCTGTTGTGACACAAAAGTCGACTTCTGCTTCCCTGGGCTGGCAGCGATGGAACCCAGGTGACCACACAATTGAGCTCAAATGCAATGCCCTCTGTGATCTCACATGAAAATTGAGATCAGTGGAAATGTACTCCCACCAGTCTCAGTGCCTTCGGAAGAGAGATAAATACTGCGAAAGTAAATGATCTTTCAGGTGATAAATGGCAATTTATCGTTAAAAAAAAACACTGACTGAATATTGCCCTCGAAGAAGTCTTAAATTATTCTTCTGCAGTTATTTGAGTAAGGTCATGTATAGATCAACCTGTGTCCCAAAGCATCACAGGCATTTTCACAATATGTGAGAATTAATAGCATTATTTTAATATTGCAGTACTGCCATAGTCAGACCATGAAAAACTGTAAAAATAAGGTTAAAAGACTGGCTATGAGTTCACAGCAGTGTTTGTTACGTGGAAATGTAACACATGTACGTGTGATAATTGCTAATTACATCATTACTTGTTAATTGCAGTGATTTTCTGCTAAATCGAATAAAACAATTTGAATTGAATAGAACCGTTAATTGCAGCATGGTTAAAATCAGCAATCAGCAGAAGCTGATTTAAACCAGACAGGTAATCACAGCAAGACAGGGAGAAGTCCTTATCTGGCTAAGCCAATGGAAGACAACAGACAACTTGGGAATACACTAACCAACCAACAGCCACTCACCAATCCACATCTAGAAGAGCACGAGCTCTTTAATGTAACCCCCTGAAAAAGTCCCACAAAATTGTGCTCAAGAAAGAAGACAGAAGCTATATATCAACAGAAGAGTCCTGGTGAACCAAGTAGGAAGATCACAGTCAAAGATCACTTCTAAGCAACCTATAGTCATTTCAGATTGACCACTTGAGGGGTAACTATATGATTTACTTGACACCCTTGTTTAAAATTCTCAATAATGGTGTTGGATTTCGTCTGGAATTGTGTTAATCATTAATCTCAGTCTCCAAACTTGAGAAAGAGGTAAAATCCCCTACAAAACAGTGACATTTATCAAATGCAGCAGTCAACTGGCATCCTGCACCTTCAGGTCCTAGGTCAGTATATTATTTGGCTTTACTGTTTTTGTGTATGTCCCTCACAGCTATATTTCAAAATAAATTTAGCACTTCTGTTGGGGAGAGGTGGTGGGATAACTTTTCCCTCACCTCTCAGTTGTTTGCACTAAGATGCATATTTTAAAGGGAGTGTTTTAAACCCTTTGAGTGTGTGACTTTAAAGGGTAGACACGAACAGGCTTTCTGCCAAGTTAAAATCAAAAGAAAAGATAAACACTTGTTCACACAACACCCAAAATGTAAGCTCAGCAAAACGCTCACTCCCTCAAACACACAGAC
The DNA here is from genome assembly GCF_017639515.1 of Carcharodon carcharias. Lineage (NCBI taxonomy): Eukaryota > Metazoa > Chordata > Chondrichthyes > Lamniformes > Lamnidae > Carcharodon > Carcharodon carcharias. The sequence goes on along the minus strand of NC_054481.1, from coordinate 101,481,139 downwards.
ATACACACACAAGTAAAGATGAGTTGTACAGATGACGTGGACTTAGATTATTAATGGAATAACAAGAAGACAAATTGCATGTTTAAATTAGTCCTTTAAGATCAAATCATTGCAGGCCTGGATGGGATCCTCTCTCATAGTTCTTTTAAGGTGAGTGAAAGTTGGAAGTATCTGGGTTTTCAGATGTAGCTGAGCTCCTGTAGAAAAGAGTTCTATTTTTTCCATAGGTAGGAACAATTTAGACCCTCTCTCACTGCCTCAGTTGACTGGTTGTTAGGCAGAGTTCTGTAATCTTGTTGAAGGATGGTCCCTTGTATCCTGTTGGTCTCCAGGCTGAGCTGCCCCTGGCTGGTCCTTGGAGTTATAAGATGTGTTATCTGAAGTCAATTTAAATCAGGTGACCAAATGATCAATACTCCTATTGTCCACACTAATGATTAAAAGTTAGAAGCCATTGGTACACAATGGGGGATGAATGATGGCCGTTCACACCGGCTTGTGATAAACTGGTTTCTCCACACCTATTTTGTTTCAGGTTCACAGAAACTGAGTCTGGGGGACCATTATCTTTGAGTTCCTGTTAATTTCCAGACAATGGAAGCTGTAAATTCACAAGTGATTTTTTGTCCAAATGTCTTTTCAAAAGGGGGGTGGGGATGGTCTCCACCCATGGACATTTACATATTAATGACTTTCCAGAAGCTTGAGATATGTATCCAGAATGACCTTTGGCCATCTTTTCAGCAGAATATTGTTTTTTTTAAATAAAGAAAAGGTCCATTTCAAGAAGTCCACATTGAATAACATTTGTATCTTAAAAGTTAGAAATATGATATGTCTTTACTGGGAATAATACTTTTAATACAGCCTGAAGACACTTGTGACTTCTCCTGCATTCCCAGCCCTACACAGGTTCATAGGTTCATCCTGTGAACCTATGGTCCTCCACTTACACCTGTGGAATTCACTCATGAGTGAGATTCAGCATTGTTTGCTTTCCTTCTATTGCTCTCGAAAACAAGGGAGTACTATTAGGAAGCAGCACTGTTCTCGGATCCATAAAGCATCACTCATAGAACTATGCGAGTTGCAATTTTAAGTTGAATCTTGTTATTTCCTGTCCCTTTTTCCAGTGGTGTGTGGTCTCCAATTTGCCAGCCGACATATTTGAAATCCAGGACTTACAACCTGATGAATTGCAGCCAATCACTCTGTGGTGAAAGTGATGCAGCATTCCGAAGAGTGGATCATAGAGAAGGTATCATTTAGATTTGTGGCTGTCAACAAGTAAGTTAATGGGAAAAAGTGATTACATTACATCCCATTCTTTAAAACAAATATCTGGCAGACAGGAGGAAACAAATATAAGCAGACAGTAAAGTCTGGCCTTTTTCAATCAACTATGAGCCTGACCAAAGGTATTGCATGGCATGCTATTCATCCACTCAACATGATATAAACTCGTCCTGCAGTAATTTCCAGGGTAACCTTCATTAGAATATTTTGGGTGAGGTACATTCATAATGGACTTGCCGAATTGGGAGTTTGACAAATGATTTATATGCCTGCAGCAGCTTCAAAAAAAAATCATTACTGCCATTTGTGTTCAGAAAAGGAACTGAGATTGTAGTCTGGATGAGCCTCCAACTAAATACCGGAAAGGCTGAAGCTATTGCCTTCAGTCCCCACCTCAAAAACCCTTCCCTAAGGTGTGGTGCCCAGAATTGCTCACAGCACTTCAGGTGTGGTCTAACCAGGGTTTTGTGTAGCTGAAGGATGACTTCTACTCCTTTATATTTCAGTCCTTTAGGTGCCAAGGCCAACATTCCATTTGCAATTTTCATTATTTTCTGTATGTGTTCATGATATTTTAATGATCTATGTACCTGGACTCCTAGTGCCTTTGGCCCTTCACTATTTAGAAAGTATTCTGTTTCATCCTTTTTATATCCAAAGTGGATAATCTTGCACTTTCCTACACTGAAATTCATTTTGACAGTTTTGCCCATTCTACCTTATTCTATCACTACCTTCTTGTAATCTTACACTTCCATCTACGCTGCTTACAATACCGCCTATCTTTAGTTCGTCAACAAACTTGGACATAAGGCCTTCAAACCCATCATCTCAGTGATTAATACTGTAAATAGTTGAAAACCTAACACAGACCCTTATGTGATACCGCGAGTCACATGCTGCCAATTAGAGTACCTACCATTGTCCCTACCTCTATCTCCTGTCATTCAGCCAATTTCCTAACCAGCTCAATAATTTAGTGAGCCTTTGTTCAATTCCCTCTAAGGCAAGGATACCCTTTCTCAAGAAAGTTGACCAAACCTGTACCCAGTACTGTCGGTGTGGTCTCACCAAAACCTATAAACGAAGTAAGGATTCCTTACTCTCATACTTCAGTCCCTTACAATAAAGGCTAATATAACATTTGCCATCCTAATTGCTTGGTGTACCTGTGATTCTTGTACAAGGACTGCCAAATACCTCTGAATACCAACTTTACTAGTCTCTTACCTTATAAAAATTATTCTGCTTTCTCATTCTTCCTTGTAAAGTGGATAATTTCATACTACCCCACATTATACTTCATCTGTCATCTTCCTTTCCAATCACTTAACCAGTCTACATCCCTGTGCAAGCCTTTTTGCACCTTATTCAAAGCTTACTTTCCCATCTAGCTTGATATCGTCAGTAAATTTAGATATATTGCACTCAGGCCCCTCATCAAATTCATTGATGTCAGTTATAAATAGCTGAGGCTCAAGCGCTGACCCTTGTGGAACTTCACCAATCACATCCTACCATCCTGAAAATGGTCCATTGATTCCTACACTGCTTTCTGTCCATCAGCTAATTCTCAATGTTAATGCCATACTAATGAATTAACCTCCATCCCATGAGCCATAGCCTTGTATAACAACCTCTTGGTTGCCATCTTACTGAATGCCTTCTGAAAACACAAATACATTACATTCATTGGTTTTCCCCTTATATACCCTGCTAGTTGCACCCTCAAAAATCTCTAATGAATCAGTTAAACAAGATTGTCTTTTCATAAAGAAGAATAAAAAGCGCTGGAAAAACTCAGCAGCTCTGACAGCATCTGTGGATGGAAAGACAGAGTTAATGTTTCATGTCCGTATGACTCTTCTTCAGAACTAAAGAGAAGTCAAAATAGTGAAATATATACTGTTTAAGGGGTTGGGACAGGTGAAGCTGAATAGAAGGCCAGTGATAGGTGGAGGCAAAGGAGAGATTGCAAAAGATGTCAGAAACAAAAGGTCGAAGGGGTGTTGATGATGGTGATACTGGCTAAAGGAGGTGCTAATGGTGACATTAAGAGTGGAAAGTAGGATGAGCAAGTGACAGATGGCCCCAGTGGGGGTGGGGTGGGGGGGGGGGGAAGGTGTGGGAAAAAAAATCGAAATAGGCTAAAAGGTGGGGATGAAACACTGAATAAAAATGGAAATAAATTTAAAAAATAATAATAAAAATAGGTGGGAAAAATATATATATATAAGTCAAATAAATATTTGAAAAAAGGGGATCAAAAAAGGGTAAGGATAGAGGAGAGAGTTCATGGTCTGAAGTTGCTGAACTCAATGCTATGTCCAGAAGGCTGTAAAGTGCCTAATCGGAAGATGAGGTGCTGTTCCTCCAGTTTGCATTGAGCTTCACTGGAACATTGCAGCAGCCCAAGGACGGACATGTGGGCATGAGAGCAGGGTGGTGTGTTGAAATGGCAAGCGACGGGAAGGCCTCCGTCATGCTTGCAGACAGGTGTCCTGCAAAGCGGTCACCCAGTCTGCATTTGGTCTCTCCAAAGTAGAAGAGACCGCTTTGGGAGCAGCGAATGCAGTGGACCAATTGAAGGAAGTGCAAGTGAAGTGCACTTCATCTGAAAGGAGTATTTGGGCCCTTGGACGGTGAGGAGCGGGGAAGTAAAGGGGCAGGTGTTGCACCTTCTGCGGTTGCATAGGAAGGTGCTGTTGGAGGGGGTTGAGGTGTTGGGGGTGATGGAGGAGTGGACCAGGATGTCCTGGAGGGAATGGTCCCCACTGAATGTCGCTGGGGGGGTGGGGTGAAGGGAAGATATGTTTGGTGGTGGCATCATGCTGGAGTTGGCGGAAATGGCGGAGGATGATCCTTTGAATGCGGAGGATGGTGGGGTGAAAAGTGGGGACAAGGGGGCCACTATCACTTTCTGGGAGGGAGAGGAAGGTGTGAGGGCAGAGGCATGGGAACTGGGTCAGACACGGTTGAGGGCCCTGTCAACCACCGTGGGTGGGAAACCTCAGTTATGGAAGAAGGAAGACATGTCAGAAGAACTGTTTTGGAAAGTGGTATCATCGGAACAAATGTGATGGAGGCTCTGATGCCCTAGATCATGTCAATAATTTCCAGTTCCCTGGCCTCAACCACCTCCTCTTCACCATGAATGTCCAATCCCTCTACAGCTCCATCCCACACCAGGATGGTCTGAGGGCTCTCCGTTTCTTCCTTGAACAGAGGCCCGAACAATCCCTATCCACCACCATTCTCGTCCGTCTGGTTGAACTTGTTCTCTCACTGAACAATTTCTCCTTAAACTCTTCACATTTCCTCCAAATAAAGGTGTGGCTATGGGTTCCCGCATAGGCCCCAGTTATGCCTGTCTCTTTATGGGGTGTGTGGAACATTCCTCGTTCCAGTCCTACTCAGGCCCCCTCCCACAACTCTTTCTCCGGTACATCGACGACTGTTTCGGTGCCGCTTCATGCTCTAGTCTGGACCTGGAAAAATTTATTAATTTTGCTTCCAATTTCCACCCCTCCATCACTTTCACATTGTCCAGCACTGACACTTCCCTTCCCTACCCTCTCTGTCTCAATTTCTGGTGATAGACTGCCTACCAATATTCATTACAAGCCCACCGACTCCCACAGCTACCTCAACTGCAACTCCTCACACCCTGTTTCCTGTAAGGACTCCATCCCATTCTCTCAGTCCCTTTGCCTCCGTTGCATCTGTTCCGATGATGCCACTTTCCAAAACGGTGCTTCTGACATGTCTTCCTTCTTCCTTAACCAAGCTTTCCCACGCACGGTGGAAGATAGGGCCCTCAACTGTGTCTGACCCATCTGCCGCGCCTCTACCCTCACACCTTCCTCTCCCTCCCAGAACCATGATAGGGCCCCCCTTGTCCTCACTTTTCACCCCACCAGCCCCTGCATTCAAAGGATCATCCTCCGCCATTTCCGGCAACTCCAGCATGATGCCACCACCAAACACATCTTCCTTTCACCGTGCGCCCCCCCCCCTCCCCCCCAATCGGCATTCTGTCGGGACCCTTCCCTTCGGGATACCCAGGTCCACTCCTGCATCGCCCCCAACACCTCATCTCCCTCACACAGCACCTTCCCATGCAACCGCAGAAGGTGCAACACCCGCCCCTTTACTTCTCCCCTCCTCCCGTCCAAGGGCCCATACACTCCTTTCAAGTGAAGCAGTGATTCACTTGCACTTCCCTTAATTTGGTCCACTGCATTCGCTGCTCCCAATGTGGTCTCTTCTACATTGGAGAGACCAAACGCAGACTGGGTGAGCGCTTTGCGGAACACCTTCAGTCTGTCTGCAAGCATGACGGAGGCCTTCCCGTCGCTTGCCATTTCAACACACCACCCTGCTCTCATGCCCACATGTCCGTCCTTGGGCTGCTGCAATGTTCCAGTGAAGCTCAACGCAAACTGGAGGAACAGCACCTCATCTTCCGATTAGGCACTTACAGCCTTCCGAACTTAACATAGAGTTCAACAACTTCATATCATGATCTCTTTCCTCCATCCTCACCCCTTTTTTCAAATATTTATTTTTTAATTTTTATGTATATATTTTTTCCCACTTATTTTTATTTTTTTTTTAAATTTATTTCAATTTTTATTCAGTGTTTTATCTCCACCTTTTAGCCTTTGTCGATCTTTTTTCCCCCCACACCATCCCCTCCCCCGACCCCAACCCCACTAGGGCCATCTATCACTTGCTCATTCTTTCTACTTTTAATGTCACCATTAGCACTTCCTTGAGCCAGTATCACCACCATCTACACCCCTTTGACCTCTTGTTTACAACATCTTTTGCAATTTCTCCTTTGTCTCCACCTATCACTAGCCTTCTATCCAGCGTCACCTGTCCCACCCCCCTTAAACAGTATATATTTCACCATTTTTACTTCTCTTTAGTTCTGAAGAAGAGTCATACGGACTTGAAACATTAACTCTGTCTTTCTCTTCACAGATGCTGTCAGGCTTGCTGAGTTTTTCCAGCGCTTTTTGTTCTTATTTCAGATTTCCAGCATCCACAGTACTTTGCCCTTTCACAAAACTGCTTCCTCGACCTAATCATATTGTGACTTTCCAAGAGCCCTGTTACCACATCTTCATTAAAGCTCAGCATTTTCTCAACAATTGATGCCAGGCTAAATGGCCTATAGTTCCTTGTTTTCTTTATCCCTCTTTTCTTGAACAGCAGGGGGTAAATTTACTACCTTCCAAATCATAGGGACCATTGTAGAATCTAGGGAATTGTTGAAAACCAATGCGTCCAACTCATTCAAAACCTCAGGGTGTGGACCATCAGGACCAAGGGATTTGTCAGGTTTGTTCCATTAATTTCCCCAGTGATTTTTTTAAAAACCAGTATTAATTACCTTTAGTTCCTCACTCTGATTGGATCTTTGGTTCTCCACAATGTCAAATATGTTCTTTGTGTCTTCTACATTGAAGACAGACAAAAAAATTTTGACTAATGTCTCTGCCATTTTCTTATTACCCATTATAATTTCTCCTATCTCTGTCTCTAAGGAACTCATGCTTAACCTCTTCCTTTTCACATACATGTAAAAACTCTTACAGACTTGGGCTGATAAGTGGCCAGTAATATTCACAACATACAATTTGCAGCAATGATCACCAACAACAAAAGACAATCTAACCATCTCCCAACAGCATTTGCATCGGTGAATCCTTTCCATCAACATTGCGGGGGTTACCATTGGTCCAAACTTTAGTGAACAAGCCACATAAACACTGTGGCTACAGGAGCAGGCTAGAGGCTGGGGACTCTGCAGCAAATAACGCACCTCCTGACCCCCCTCCCCAAACCAAAAGCGTGTCTCATCTACCAGGCACAAATCAGGAGTGTGATGGAATACTCTTCACTTGCCTGGAGAGGTGCAGCTTTAACAACGCTCAAGGGGCTCAACATTACACAATGGCAGCAGTAAATACCATCTACAAGGTGTACTGCAAAAATTCTCTAAGACATTCTCAACAGTACCTCCAAAACCTATGACTTCCACCACCTAGAAGGACAAGGGCAGCAAGCAGACCGTTTGCAAGTTCCTCTATATTTGCAATCTTTCACTGTTGCTAGATCAAAATCTTGGAACTCCAAACCCAACAGCACTATGGATATATCTACACCACAATGACTGCAGTGGTTCAAGAAGCTGGTTCACTACCACCTTTGCAAGGGTAATTAGAGATGAACCATAATTGCTGGCTTTGCCAGTGGTGCCCCTATCCCATGAACAAATAAAAATATCTGCTTTTATATTTCTTGCCAGTTTACTCTATTTTCTCCCTCTGTATCCATTTATTGGTCATCCTTTGCTGATGTTTTAAACTTTCCCAATCCTCAGGCTTCCTACTCTTTTTGGAAGCATTGTAAGCTCTTCTTTTAATCATATACCATCCTTAACTGCTCCAGTTAACCATAGCTGTGCCATATTTCCAATGGAATTTTTATTCCTCAAGCAAATGCATATTCATGGAAAATTCTGAATTATTCCTTTAAATATTTGCCTTTATCTACTATCATATCTTTTACTCCAATGTCCCAACCTATGTCAGTCAACTTGCCTCTCATAACACCATAATTGGCTTTACTTAAATTTAAGACTCCAGTTTCGGACTCAACCACATCACTCTCAAACTTAATGTGAGATTCTACCACGTTATGATCACTCTTCCCCAGAAGATCCCTCACAAGAGATTGCTAATTAACTCTGTGTCATTATACAAGACATGATCTAAAATTGTTTGTTCCTTAGATGATTCTTTGACATATTGTTCTCCTAAGGTTTGCAGACAAACATCGCATGGGACTTTGTGTTTAACTGGGACCATTAGGTCTGTTTTCCATGCTTAGCCAACATCCAGTACAAGTAGAATGGCAATGATGTTGGTGCAGTATCTCAGCATGACAATATGTGTGAGCCTCCTCTGGTACCCACATGTGGCAGAAAGGAAACAGGACCAGGCTGCCTACGCAGCACCACAAAAAGCACAGCCAACCTCTGAGGAGACAACAACCTTCTTAGTCATAGGAAGCTCCTATTATAATATGGTACCCAGCACACTTGCCACTGAGGCAACACCTAAGAGACACACAACAATAAGGTTTATGAAGGTGGATTTTCCTTTACCACCCCCCCCACCAGAGGAATGCACAGTTTTCTAGGATAAAGGCCAGCAAAGGGGATGCAGACCCATCACATGGTGACATAACTTGTTTCCAGAGGCACTGCTAACCAAAGTTCAGGTGACCAGCCAAAGGCTTGAAGATGAGCACTGTTTAAACTTATTTCAAACACCTTTAGTATTTAAATTTTCAATTAGAACAAGGTTGTGTCCTCTGCGCCCCAAGTTACCAGCATTAGGTCCTATAGGAGCTTCCCTGAACCATCTAAATGGGCTAACAACAGAGGAAAAGGAGTAGACTATTTAGCCCGTCACACCAATTCCACCATTCAATGAGATAATGATTGATCTGCAACCCAAATGCACATACCATTTATCCCATTTCTCTTAGTACATTTTTTTGGTTTACAAAAATCTCTCAGATTCAAAATTAACAATTGACCTAGCATCAACTGCCATTTGCAGAAGAGCATTCCAAGCCTCTACTGCCATTTGCAGAACTGTTTCTTTATTTTATTCCTAAAAGGTCTGGCTCGAAGTTTTAGATTATGGTCTCTGGTCCTAGACTCAGCAGAAATAGGCTATGTGAATGGTCCAAGGCAGGAAATCCTAACACTCGTTGGGCTAGACTAGAGCAGTACACTTATTCTCCTGTCTATGTTAGGATGGGGGTGGGGAGAGGGGACAGGAAAATCTTCTCTACGATTTCATACTTTGCACATTGGCACCAAAGGAAACCCACTTCTATAAGAGCCAGAAACACTCAATATGCATTTTCACTGAAGCAAGTTAAATTATGATAAGACTAAAGATGTTTGTACATACAAATACTATGTTTGCCAAAGTTTGGAATTAGCTTTAATCAGATGGCATGAATGAGAGCTTGATGACTTGTTGCGCACAGGAAAGGACTTGGAGGTGGAGTGCCTTAAAATGAAAGCATTGTGACAGCTCCCAGGAAGGGGTCATTCATTTGAATTATGCAGTGTTGCAAATCAGCTGCCCATTGAAAGAATGCAATCTTTTATCATAGGCAGTGACATTGAGTAGGGAAGCACTTGGGGACATGTGGGAGCAAACTATGACTCCTTGCCCTTTCATGATACTGTAAACTGTGTATGGAATAAATATGAACTTGTTTGCTTTAGCAAACTGCATCTGTGATTTGCTTAGTGAATATGTGCAAATGTTAGTGCAAAGGGGAGCCTGAAATGATTCCATTGCATCAAAGTTAAGGGGTGATCTTAACAGCCTCCAGCAATGCCATACCTCTAGCGGAGATGAGCTATAGACTCACTGCATGTGGCATAAATCAATGATGGCTTCCTTGATAAAGCCATGATTCCTTGATTCATTAAAATAAAACACATGGTATGTGTGTCTGGTGTGAGGTGCTAGCAAGTGAGTGTCGTGCAGTATTGCCAAATCAGTCAGAAATTTCTCCATTGCTTTTCAATTTCTAAAATGCCAAGATACAGAGAAATTCTCAATAGAAATGGCACTTTGTGCCCTTTGTGAGCAGGCAGGCATGGGGATGAGGGAAACAGCAGCCTCACAGCAAATGGCACAAAGGAGATGTCAAGATGTTGGCAACAGCTGAAAACCAAAATAATCCTACAGAAATGAGGGAGAAATAAACTTTAATGAGACATGCACATTGATGCTGGTCTCCTTAAATTCTCTTATGCATTCTCCCTAGTGCCTAGCAACCTACAAGCACCATATAAATTATGTTGGGAAACCGGGGGAACCCTATAAAATGTCAGTGTCAGTCTTAAAGCTTTGCATCCAGAACTTATAAATTGCAATACATTTGCTCCATCAGTTTCTTTTTAAATTGAAAATTCTAGGTAAGATAAGAGGGTAGGATAACTTCCTACAAACAAATCACCTTTGTGAACCCTCAATCCAGGCTAATCATGGACATCAGGAGGAACAAGGGAAGGTAGCTCATGGGGCAAGGACCATTGCAGTATTAATAAAATTGTTAGATGCTTTTTTCAAATTCATTCATGGGATGTGGGTTTCACTGGCTGGGCCAGCAGTTATTGCCCTCCCAAATTGTCCTTGAGAAGGCGACAGTGTGCTGCCTTCTTGAACCACTACAGTCCATGTATTGTAGGAACATCCACACAGTGCTGTTAGGAAGGGAGTTCCAGGATTTTGACCCAGCAACAGTGAAGGAAAAATGATACAGTTCCAAGTCAGGATGGTATGTGACCTGGAGGGGAGGTGGTGTTGTTCCCATGCATCTGCTGCCCTTGTCCATCTAGGTGGTAGAGGTTGCGGGTTTGGAAGGTGCTGTCAAAGGAGCCTTGGTGAGTTGCTGCAATGCATCTTGTAGATGGTACACACTGCTGCCACTGTGCATCAGTGGTGGAAAGAATGAATGTTTAAGGTGGTGGATGAAATGCCAACCAAACAGGGTGCTTTGTCCTGGATGGCGTCGAGTTTCTTCAGTGGTGTTGGAGCTGCCCTCATCCAAGCAAGTGGCGAGTATTGTATCTTGCTCCTGACTTGTGCCTTGCAGATGGTGGACAAGCTTTGGAGAATCAGGAGGTGAGTTAATCTCCCCATAGCATTCCCAGTGTCTGACCTGTTCTTTTAGTCACAGTATTTATATGGCTGGTCCAGTTCAGTTTCTGGTCAACGTTAACCCGCAGGATGTTGATAGTTGGATGCTATACAAGGAAGAAGAATACTTATCCTGAATAACAGGATAGTAAAAAATTGGTATTACTATAATCCCAGATTAATAATACTGTATGACTTCAACTGAAAAAAAAAAAGATTAATTGGTCATTATCACATTCCTGCTTGTAGGAGTTTGCTGTGTGCAAATTGGCTGCCACGTTTCTTACATTATAACAGTGACTGCACTTCAAAAATTGTACTTCATTGGCTGCAAATTGCTTTGAGATACCCAGCGGTCATGAAAAGTGTGATATTAATGCAAGTCTTTCTTTTTTCATCAAGTGCCTTTTGAAATTCTATATAAATGCCAGCTGCACCACCTTTATCAACCCTCTCTGTTACATCACCAAATAATTCAATCAGGTTACTCAGACATGATTTACCTTTAAATGAATCCATGCTGGCTGTCTCTCATTAACCCAAGTCAGAATGAATTTTGTCCTGGACAATAGTTTCTAGTAGCTTTCCCATCACAAACTGACTGAACTGTACTTAACGGTTTATCCCTCTCCCCAATTTTTGATTAACATTTGCAATCCTCCAGTCTCCAGCTCCACAAGGAGCAGACATTTTTCAGGACTTAGAATAAATGGCCATCATTTATGCATGAACTAAGGTGGCAACTGCTGACTTGCTATTCCACAGTGTGGCATACCAACGAATGCTTGCTCAATATCCATGGGAGTATTTTCCACCTGGATTTGCTGGAGACTACTCAAGGGTGGGAACTGTGGCTGATTGCTACAATTGGGCATGGCATCGAAGGGAAACAATCATACATTGCAGCAGATGAGACCTTCCCTATCTGAACGATGCAGTTACATACTGACCATTAGCTAACTGGGCTATTGGGGAAGCTCCTTTTTATTTTAGAATCAATACTTAACATTAAAACAAGTATATTAATCACCACACCAGTCTCAATCCCAAGCTACAGCAAAGGCAAAAAGCATTAACATAATGGATTAGTTTTAGTTACTGCTTATTCAGATTCTCTGTACTGTCTTCCCTCTGATCTCACATCAGGCTTCTTCACTGGTGGCCAATGATATTTTGGAACACTTTGTGAGATCCTGACTGCATCAGCTGAGCTTGAAAGCATACTGTTGAGCTATTCAGGACTCTTGTTATTGAACAGCAGATAGATCCTTTGGAGTATTTGTGAGTTAACTAATATTAACAAAGGGAGGAAACAACATGGGGGAGCAGTGCACTGGAAAAACAAAGTGTTCATTCACTTAACCGGCTGGCAAAATGCACTGCCTGTTCTAGCACTTAGCTCTAAAAACCAGGAAGATCCCAAATTCTCTCTCTACTCAGGGCTGACTTTACTGAGGTGGTAGTAGAAAGACTACAATGTGCCTCAGTGCCCAGGTGGAGAAGGAACAGTGAACCATACAGTAGTATGATTCCCTAACCCTAGATACTCTATACCCTGATACCTTGCTCAAATAGTCATTTATTGACATGAAAGTATATAAATGATGAAATAAATAACTGGTAGGTTGTTTGACCATAAGTCCCACCCTATCACTACCTGACAGTCACACATAGGAATTTTCAGCAGGGAGTGAACTGGCCACTTATTTCCCTCAGCAGCACTGGGGCAACTTAAGCCTACTGTAAAATCCCGAAAGCCACACCAGTGAGAACAGTTAACCCATCACACACCGATAATTGAACTTGTGACCTTCCTAAACCCATGTAGCACAATACCACATTAGGCATTGCCTTACTGAGCCCAAGGACAGACCTTCATTTCTGTTACCTGGGTTATCTTTCCAACAGCTGTGTGTGTGTAGCACCCAGTTTTAATTCCTGATCTATACTGAGTTCGCAGCCCTTAAATATGGCAGCAACTGAGACACAATTGGCCTTAGTTACCCTTTATTGGGAAAGAAAAAATAAATCAGCTATGTTATTGCAGACCAGAAACTCCTGTTGAAAAGTGAACTAATGCACACGGAGTGGGGGGAAACAGGTTCGACCCACCTCATCGTCAAAAAGTCTACGTCTAGGCTTACGCATTGAGAATAATCACCTGGACAACCAGCACGAATCAGGCCAGTAAAAAGCCATTGGCGATGAAGAAAAACTTTGAAAAAATTCCCAACTCCCAGTCTGATGCCACATTCCTCAGTATTTTGAGAGTGTGATGTTGGTGCATCCTCAACACGTTGTTGCAATGACAGTGGGCCTGTGAGTCATGTCAAAAACAGTAAAATATGTCTGGCATGGACCCAGCAGAGGCCAGAAATGGATCAAAGAGGCACTAAACTTTGTCCAGATCAGCCAAGCCGTGAGTTTGAACCGATTCTCTCAGACCCTCTTCACTTGACACCATCAGTGCCTTCCCAAACACATGTCACATAACATGAGAAACGCTCACGCTTCCAGGTAAATAAAGTGACCTCCAATCGTTCCCCCAGCGAACAAACTCCTCCCACTTCATCCCAAATTGCACGGATACACACCCAAAAGAGCTGCTGTCACCCGGAATTGGTATTTTGCAGCCGTTCAATCAGAATTCTCTAGCCACCAATCACCAACATCCCCCCCCACCCCACCCCCAACCTCCACCCCCGTCCTTTTTAACACTTCAGCGCAATTTTATTATTTTGAATATAAATTGAACTTGCTCGTTTTGTCCTGGTGTGGTTGCCTATCTCCCAGCCTCCCTATGCCAATAGGACTGAGGTCTCCTTTGCTAGCTCCACTAGGTCCCATTGTAACATACTGATTGGCAACGCGACAATGAGTGCTTGATGAACGTAGGGTTTGTGTGCTGCATCTTCGGTGCAGAAACACACTTTCCCACTTACCCGGTTATGTCTTTGTTGCCATGTACAAAGAGCTGGAGACGGCACTGGTTCTGCGGGACTAATATTAACTCGCAGGGGTGGAAACATTAAGCCTCACTGGTCATAGTCTCTGCATCAGAACGTTGTACATGCCATATTTAGTCGACACAGCCAGCAGAAAAGAAATCCTTCAAAAATAATGCTGGCATGTCTGCAGACTCCCAGAAGAAGCAAGCAGCGCTCAGTCACTAGGTCTCTCTCTCTCTCTCTCAGCCTCTCCTTCCCTTTCTGATCAATAGAAGCGGCTCAGATCCTGCACAGAGTTGGGCATTCATACAACCAATGGGATCGCTCAAAGTTGCTCCGCAATCCTCAAGGGCGCTTCAGTCTTGCAGCAATGAATATTTATCAGCTTGCGCGCTGTACTCTGAACGGCCAGCAGCTGGACTAAACTACTTTGCCTCCAACATGAGATTTCTGCAGCTCAAACCTCATACCAGCTTTGCGGAATTTTCCAGGGAAAGAAACAACAAACAACACGTCGGGAAAACTGGGTGGGAGTTGGAGTTTAATAATTGCAAATGCGCTGAACAGTGTGCAGATCTCATTAGAGTCCCGGTATCCAGGATACAGTAGGCAAGCTCTTGCAATGACAGCAACAGCATGACCTAGATGGGGGGCGGGGGAGGCTTCACCCGGGCTTGTTCAAGCATTAACAGACTTCGTTGTTTAAAAAAAAATAAACTTTTAGTGATCAGCGAAACTCATTAAGAATTTAATTGTACCGAGGTTTTAAGTGCCCCCACTGACGTAATGAGATTTTGACCGTGTTTAGGGGGTAATTCAATGAGACAATTGTAAAAATGGAACTTTGTAACAAGTTTTTCCTTATTAACCATGCCCAGAATTAGTAAGAATTCTTAGTTTTTATAATCAATTATTTATAATCTATTAATTGTTTCAATTTAGACGCTGCAATGTAAGCAATCGTATTGCCCTGAAATCTTTGGGACAAATTTTGTAAAATAATGTATCTTTATCACTTTTCTCCCCTTTAGGGTCTAGTTTCAGGGGTGTCAGCACTCCTGATCAGGTACCCACACATGTGCACTTTTAAACATCATTTAACAATGTTGTTTAACATAGTTCGCTGGTTAATGATTGGAATTAGGAACTCTGCTCTTTCTCATTCTAATCTAGAGGGCACCAAGACTAGTGGCAGCTCCCCAATGTTGGGGACCAAATCTGGATCCCATCTGATGTGTGTGACTCAGTCAAAAATAAAACAACGTAGATGCTGGAAATCTGGAGGGCAAACAGGAAATGCTGGAAGTACTCAGCAGGTCAGGCCCAGTTCTGATAAAATGTTGCAGGCCTGAAACATTAACTTAGTTTCTCTCTCCACAGATGCTACCGCACCTGCAGAGAATTGCCAACATTTTCTGTTTGTGTTATGTATGACTGTACAAGTCTGGGCAGAAAATTTAGCAACCAAGCTATGAGGAACAAAGGCTTACCAGTGTATATTTACAGGTGTCTATACCTGCTGAATGCCTTTACCCCCACTGTTTTAGCTTGGAGTCAGCATAATGGATATTGGTAGTCAAATGTGCCACCAGGCTCACATATTAGTAATCATTTAATCAAAAGTGAACAATAGCAGTGAATCATATAAAGTGCAGCGTAGTAAATGGCTATATTTTACTTCCACCCCAGAAGCAGCAATAACTTATCCTGGAGACTCACCTTATCAGTTCATCAGAATATTGAAGAATATTTCTTGGGTGCTTTTGGTGTAACCTGGGTTTGTGGATTGAGAGATTATCATGGATGCCACTGAAAATGTACTCTGTGCAATTGTTTGTCAATAGGGCAGCCCCAGCTATCATATTTCCCCTTAATAAGGGCCACGCATGTCACTGAGAATATTACAAGCTAAGAAGGATCAATAGTTTAATTGTTCTTGGTGCATTTTCACTGTTGTGCTTTCAGCAGATATACCAGAAAATCAAGAAGATCGCTCAGTTGGCAAAGGCACTGATTAGAACAGGACCGAGCTATAAGAACCAAGGAGGAGCTAGGTTTCATCCCCAAGCTGCGTTGATCGAGCTGATTATATCTTTGACAGTATTTGTAGTGTGATAACTAGCTCAATGGTATTGCTTTAGAGAGAAGTAACATTCGTCCATCTATTGGCTATCCAGTGACTCCAGAGACTTGAGCACAAAATCGAGATTGACACATCAGTGCAGTACTGATGGAGTGCTGCATTGTTGGATGCATCATCTTTTGGATGCTATTTTGAACTGAGGCGCAGTCTCTCCTCTCAGGTGAATGTAAAAGATTCCATGGCACTATTTTGAAGAAGACTAGGGGAGCTCTTTGCACTGTCTGGACAATATTCATCCCTCAACCAACTTCACTAAAACAGATTATCTAGTTATTGTCCCTGCAAGGAGAGACAATATTATTGCACATTTTGTAAAATATATAATTTCCAGCAAAAAATACACTTACTTAATAGGAGAGCACACCTCACATTAATCAGTTCCAACAATCAATAAAACTCAAGTACAATAGAAATTATTTATGGTTTTTAATTTCAATCACTTAAGCAGAACCATTCATTAATCTGGAATCATCTGTACCACGTTGGTATGTCTTTGTTTGGAGCAGCATTCCCAAAATGGTTTGTACACAAATGTTTATAAAAAACACATATTCCTTTATCTACCTGAAATCTTTGTGTTCTTTTTCTATGTTCTCATTTTCTCTATTTCTTTTTCTTTTTCCAAAAAAATGAGTCAGGTAATATTTTAGACCTCCTTTCAGTTCATCCGTATGAAGGCATTGGAACGGCTCATCAGGTAGCAGTGAAGAGAGAAAACCCCATCAGCTTTTG
Organism: Carcharodon carcharias; assembly: GCF_017639515.1. Taxonomy (NCBI): domain Eukaryota; kingdom Metazoa; phylum Chordata; class Chondrichthyes; order Lamniformes; family Lamnidae; genus Carcharodon; species Carcharodon carcharias. Next base: position 101,464,271 of record NC_054481.1, on the reverse strand, counting down.
CCCTCTGGTTCAGGTGCCCTGGCACCAATTGTAAACCTTTTCCCATCACATGAGCAGGAAACCTGACTGATCGTACCCCTTTCTAACCCAGGGGTAATTGTCGGCTTTTTTATAATCATCTCAGCTGAGGTTAACTAACACAGTCCAAGGAATTAACCTTTGGAACAAAAACATAATTACCTGGAAAAACTCAGCAGGTCTGGCAGCATCGGTGGAGAAGAAAAGAGTTGACGTTTCGAGTCCTCATAACCCTTCAACAGAACTGAGTGAATATAAGGAGGGGGGTGAAATATAAGCTGGTTTAAGGTGGGAGGGTGGGGTGGGGGGAGAGAAGTGGGGGAGGGGGGTGGTGTGGTTGTAGGGACAAGCAAGCAGTGATAGGAGCAGATAATCAAAAGATGTCACAGACAAAAGAACACAGGTGTTGAAGGTGGTGACGTTATCTAAATGAATGTGCTAATTAAGAATGGATGGCAGGGCACTCAAGGTACAGCTCTAGTGGGGGTGGGGAAAGACTAGCAGGGCATAAAAGATTTAAAAATAATGGAAATAGGTAGGAAAAGAAAAATCTATATAAATTATTGGAAAAAACAAAAGGAAGGGGGATGAAACAAAAAGGGGGTGGGGATGGAGGAGGGAGTTCAAGATCTAAAGTTGTTGAATTCAATATTCAGTCCGGAAGGCTGTAAAGTGCCTAGTCAGAAGATGAGGTGTTGTTCCTCCAGTTTGCGTTGGGCTTCACTGGAACAATGCAGCAAGCCAAGGACAGACATGTGGGCAAGAGAGCAGGGTGGAGTGTTAAAATGGCAAGCGACAGGGAGATTTGGGTCATTCTTATGGACAGACCGCAGGTGTTCTGCAAAGCGGTCGCCCAGATTACGTTTGGTCTCTCCAATGTAGAGGAGACCGCATTGGGAGCAATGAATGCAGTAGACTAAGTTGGGGGAAATGCAAGTGAAATGCTGCTTCACTTGAAAGGAGTGTTTGGGGCCTTGGACGGTGAGGATAGAGGAAGTGAAGGGGCAGGTGTTGCATCTTTTGCGTGGGCATGGGGAGGTGCCATAGGTGGGGGTTGAGGAGTAGGGGGTGATGGAGGAGTGGACCAGGGTGCCCTGAAGGGAACGATCCCAACGGAATGCCGCCAGGGGTGGGTGAAGGGAAGATGTGTTTGGTGGTGGTATCATGCTGGAGTTGGCGGAAATGGCGGAGGATGATCCTTTGAATGCGGAGGCTGGCGGGGTGATAAGTGAGGACAAGGGGGACCCTATCATGTTTCTGGGAGGGAGGAGAAGGCGTGAGGGTGGATGATCGGGAGATGGGCCGGACACGGTTGAGGGCCCTGTCAATGACCGTGGGTGGAAAACCTCAGTTAAGGAAGAAGGAGGACATGTCAGAGGAACTGTTTTTGAAGGTAGCATCATCAGAACAGATGCGACGGAGGCGAAGGAACTGAGAGAATGGAATGGAGTCCTTACAGGAAGCGGGGTGTGAGGAGCTGCAGTCGAGGTAGCTGTGGGAGTTGGTAGGCTTGTAATGGATATTGGTGGACAGTCTATCACCAGAGATTGAGACAGAGAGGTCAAGGAAGGGAAGGGAAGTGTCAGTCCTGGACAATGTGAAAGTGATGGAGGGGTGGAGATTGGAAGCAAAATTAATAAATTTTTCCAAGTCCCAACGAGAGCATGAAGCAGCACCGAAGTAATCACCGATGTACCGGAGAAAGAGTTGTGGAAGGGGTCCGGAGTAGGACTGGAACAAGGAATGTTTCACATTCCCCATAAACAGACAGGCATAGCTGGGGCCCTTGCGGGTACCCATAGCCACACCTTTTATTTGGAGGAAGTGAGAAGAGTTAAAGGAGAAATTGTTCAGTGTGAGAACAAGTTCAGCCAGACGGAGGAGAGTAGTAGTGGATGGGGATTGTTCGGGCCTCTGTTTGAGGAAGATGCTAAGGGCCCTCAGACCATCCTGGTGGGGGGTGGACGTGTAGAGGGATTGGACGTCCATGGTGAAGATGAAGCGGTTGGGGCCAGGGAACTGGAAATTGTTGATGTGACATAAGGTGTCAGAGGAATCACAAATGTAGGTGGAAGGGACTGGACAAGGGGAGAGAGAAGGGAGTCAAGATAACGAGAAATGAGTTCCGTGGGGCAGGAGCAGACTGACATGATTGGTCTACCGGGACAGTTCTGTTTGTGGATTTTGGGTAGGAGGTAGAAGCGGGCCATCCGAGGTTGGGCGACTATCAGGTTGGAAGCTGTGGGAGGAAGATCTCCAGAGGAGATGAGGTCAGTGACAGTCCTGGAAACAATGGCTTGATGTTCAGTGGTGGGGTCATGGTCCAGGGAGAGGTAGGAGGAAGTGTCTGCGAGTTGACACTCAGCCTCCACGAGGTAGAGGTCAGTGCGCCAGATAACAACAGCACCACCCTTGTCAGCAGGTTTGATGACAATGTTGGGGTTGGACCTGAGAGAATGGAGTGCAGTAAGTTCAGAGAGAGACAGATTAGAATGAGTGAGAGGAGCAGAGAAATTGAGACGAGTGCTGCTTCATGCTCTCATCAGGACTTGGAAAAATTTATTAATTTTGCTTCCAATCTCCACCCCTCCATTATTTTCCCATGGTCCATCTCTGACACTTCCCTTCCCTTCCTTGACCTCTCTGTCTCAATCTCTGGTGATAGACTGTCCACCAATATCCATTACAAGCCTACCGACTCCCACAGCTACCTCGACGACAGCTCCTCACACCCCGCTTCCTGTAAGGACTCTATCCCATTCTCTCAGTTCCTTCGCCTCCGTCGCATCTGTTCTGATGATGTTACCTTCAAAAACAGTTCCTCTGACATATCCTCCTTCTTCCTTAACCGAGGTTTTCCACCCACGGTCATTGACAGGGCCCTCAACCGTGTCTGGCCCATCTCCCAATCATCCGCCCTCACGCCTTCTCCTCCCTCCCAGAAACATGATAGGGTCCCCCTTATGCTCACTTATCACCCCGCCAGCCCCCGCATTGAAAGGATCATCCTCCACCATTTCTGCCAACACCAGCATGATGCCACCACCAAACACATCTTCCCTTCACCCACCCCTGGCGGCATTCCGTAGGGATCGTTCCCTTCAGGACACCCTGGTCCACTCCTCCATCACTCCCTACTCCTCAACCCCCACCTATGGCACCACCCCATGCCCACGCAAAAGATGCAACACCTGCCCCTTCACTTCCTCTCTCGTCACCGTCCAAGGGCCCAAACACTCCTTTCAAGTGAAGCAGCATTTCACTTGCATTTCCCCCAACTTAGTCTACTGCATTCGTTGCTCCCAATGCGGTTTCCTCTACATTGGAGAGACCAAACTGGGCGACCGCTTTGCAGAACACCTGCGGTCTGTCCACAAGAATGACCCAAACCTCCCTGTCGCTTTCCATTTTAACACTCCACTCTGCTCTCTTGCCCACATGTCTGTCCTTGGCTTGCTGCATTGTTCCAGTGAAGCCCAACGCAAACTGGAGGAACAACACCACATTTTCCGACTAGGCACTTTACAGCCTTCTGGACTGAATATTGAATTCAACAACTTTAGATCTTGAACTCCCTCCTCCATCCCCACCCCCTTTTTGTTTCTTCCCCCTTCTTTTTGTTTTTTCCAATAATTTATATAGATTTTTCTTTTCCTATTTCCATTATTTTTAAATCTTTTATGCCCTGCTAGTCTTTCCACCCCACCCCCACTAGATCTGTACCTTGAGTGCCCTGCCATCCATTCTTAATTAGCACATTCGTTTAGATAATATCACCACCTTCAACACCTCTGGGTTCTTTTGTTCTTTTGTCTGTGACATCTTTTGATTATCTGCTCCTATCACTGCTTGCTTGTCCTTACAACCACACCACACCCCCAACTTCTCTCCTCCCAACCACCCCCACCGCGCCCCCCCCCCCACCCCCCACCTTAAACCAGCTTATATTTCACCCCTCTCCTTATATTCACTCAGTTCTGTTGAAAGGTCATGAGGACTCGAAACGTCAACTCTTTTCTGCTCTGCCGATGCTGCCAGACCTGCTGGGTTTTTCCAGGTAATTCTGTTTTTGTTTTGGATTTCCGGCATCCGCAGTTTTTTGTTTTTACTCATTAGATAAACTTGCTGAGCCACCCAGGGGACAGAACAATGTCCTTTAATCTAAAGGAGTTACCGCAGGAAGAAACAGTCTGCTGCATATGACTATTTATTTACTTCCAAATAACTGGACTGATATGAAATGTGTTTAGAATGGAATGTGCCTTTTAGATAGTTTTGCACAACAACTCAAAACTGAAGGCTATTGCATATGAGAGCTATACTGTGGAATTCACTCTACTGTCCATTCTCTGACCATTCAGAGTTTTAATTGTGATTAGCGTAAGGCAGGTTTATGAAATTGGGCGTTTGGGATTAAAATTCTGCTATCCTGTGATTTTGAAGTATCAGATTTTGTCTCTATTTTTAAAGCAACTAGTTTGTCTTGAGTTGACAAAACATTCCTTTATCTTCTCATAACTGAGCCAGTATTGTACCTGTTCTCTGTTAATTCTCACACCCCCTCATGGTTTCAGATATGCAAAAAAGAAAAGAAGATTGAGAGATTTAATTTCTGGTCCACGCCCATTTAGCCGGTCTCAACAGGAGTGGTGAAAGAGGTGATATTATGAAAGAGCCGCCATTGCCAAAAACTTTAGCTTCTTTCACCCTGTGGAAATGGGGCAATATCAGAGCGAAAGTGGAGGTGGTAGGTTTATTCTGTTGTAATATTTCCTGCAGCTTTCCACAGGGCAACTGAGGCATATGCCTGAATCAGGTGGGAGTGACATTAATCTGTGCAAATCAGGGTGCTCTGAGTCCACAGAACTTTGTGCGATTTTAACTACCTACTGGGTGACTAGAGAGTCTAGGACTGTTATCTTTGGAACACAGGAAGCTGAGGAATGCCTAATTGAAGTGTATAAAATTATGAAAGGTCTAGGTAGAATGGATTGATAGGCCTTATACCCTTTGATTGAAGGGTCCATAATCAGGGGCCATAGATGTAGAGTAAAAGGTAGGAAGTTTAGAGGGGGTATAAAGGGAAATTTTTTCACCCAGAGAAAGTGGTGGAGATCTGGAACTCACTGTCTGAAAGGATGCCAGAGACAAAAAATCTCATAACATTTAAAACTTATTGGATGTACATTTGAATTGCCGTAACAAACAAGTCTACAGACTAACAGTTGGAATGTGGGATAAAAGAAATGCCTACCTTGAAGAAGTTTTGCCCTACTCTCCATCAGAATTTTTGTATCTCTCTTTTGCCTTGTTCTTCCTTCATTGCTTTCCATTTCTCTCCTGGTGTTTGACAAGGTATTTACTAAAACCTGCTTTCACAGCCCACATTCCTTTAGATAATATCACCACTTCAACACCTCTTTGTCTTTTTGTCTGTGACATCTTTTGGTTATCTCCACCTATCACAGGCTTCTTGTCCCAACACCACCACTCCACTACCCCCCCCCCCCCCATCCTTAAACCAGCTTATATTTCACCCCTTTCCTATTTTTACTTAGTTCTGTTGGAGGGCCATGAGGACTCGAAACGTCAACTGTGCTCTTCTCCACCGATGCTGCCAGACCTGCTGAGTTGTTCCAGGTATTTCTATGATAAAAAGAAAAAAACTGCAGATGCTTTAATCCGCAGTTTTTTTCTTTTTATCACAGAAATACCTGGAACAATTCAGCAGGTCTGGCAGCATCGGTGGAGAAGTGCACAGTTGATGTTTTGAGTCCTCATGACCCTTCAACAGAACTAAGTAAAAATAGGAAAGGGGTGAAATATAAACTGGTTTAAGGATGGGGGGGGTGGTGGAGTGGTGGTGTTGGGACAAGAAGCCTGTGATAGGTGGAGATAACCAAAAGATGTCACAGACAAAAGGACAAAGAGGTATTGAAGTGGTGATATTATCTAAAGGAATGTGGGCTGTGAAAGCGGGTTTTAGTAAATACCTTGTCAAACACCAGGAGAGAAATGGAAAGCAATGAAGGAAGAACAAGGCAAAAGAGAGATACAAAAATCCTGATGGAGAGTAGGGCACTCCAGCACTCCTCCATCACCCCCTACTCCTCAACCCCCTCCTATGGCACCAACCCATGCCCACGCAAAAGATGCAACACCTGCCCCTTCACTTCCTCTATCCTCACCGTCCAAGGACCCAAATACTCCTTTCAAGTGAAGCAGCATTTCACTTGCATTTCCCCCAACTTAGTCTATTGCATTCGTTGCTCCCAATGTGGTCTCCTCTACATTGGAGAGACCAAACGTAAACTGGGCGACCGCTTTGCAGAACACCTGCGGTCTGTCCGCAAGAATGACCCAAACCTCCCTGTCGCTTGCCATTTTAATACTCCACCCTGCTCTCTTGCCCACATGTCTGTCCTTGGCTTGCTGCATTGTTCCAGTGAAGCCCAACGTAAACTGGAGGAACAACACCTCATCTTCCGACTAGGGACTTTACAGCCTTCCGGACTGAATATTGAATTCAACAACTTTAGGTCGTGAGCTCCCTCCCCCATCCCCACCCCCTTTCTGTTTCCCCCTTCCTTTTTTTCCAATAAATTATAAAGATTTTCCTTTTCCCACCTATTTCCATTATATAAAAAAAAAACCCCACTAGAGCTATACCTTGAGTGCCCTACCATCCATTCTTAATTAGCACATTCGTTTAGATAATATCACCAACTTTAACTTTAACACCTATGTGTTCTATTGTACTATTGTCGTTGACATCTTTTGATGATCTGCTTCTATCACTGCTTGTTTGTCCCTACAACCACACCTCCCCCCCCCACCTCTCTCTCTCTCTATCTCTCCGCCCCCCACACACACACCTTAAACCAGCTTATATTTCAACTCTTTCTTGGACTCGAACTCAAGTTCTGTCGAAGGGTCATGAGGACTCGAAACATCAACTCTTTTCTTCTCCGCAGATGCTGCCAGACCTGCTGAGTTTTTCCAGGTAATTCTGTTTTTGTCCAGGTATTTCTGTGTCTGTTTTTGTTTTGGATTTCCAGCATCCGCAGTCCTTTGCTTTTATCTCCGTGCTTAATTGACTGCCACTTCTTTTCAAGAAATGCCTACCTTGAAGACGTTTTGCTCTACTCTCCGTCAGGATTTTCTTATCTCTCTTTTGCCTTGTTCACCTTCTTTGCTTTCCATTTCTTTCCTGGTGTTTGACAAGGTATTTACTAAAACCCGCTTTCACAGCCCACATTCCTTTAGATAATATCACCACCTTCAAGACCTCTTTGTCCTTTTGTCTGTGACATCATTTCGTTATCTCCACCTATCACTGGCTTCTTGTCCCAACAACACCCCCACCCCCCCCCAACTTCAACCAGCTTATATTTCACCCCTTTCCTATTTTTACTTAGTTCTGCTGAAGGGTCACGAGGACTCGAAACATCAACCTGTGCTCTCCTCCACCGATGCTGCCAGACCTGCTGAGTTTTTCCAGGTATTTCTGTTTCTGTTTTTGAGTTGGAATGTGGGATTAGGTTGGATGGGTGTTGGACATTGCTGACATGATGGGCCCAATGGCCTCCTCCCATGCTGTAGGTTTCTATGACTCTATGGGCAGGATTTTTAGTTTGGCGGACATGTGCGATCGGGTGCCTGGGAGCAGCCGAGGAATGGACCGCCGACTGTGATCGGCCCCTGACCACAATTTCATGCTGGCTGGCCAATTAACAGCCAGCCAGCGTGAAACATGCACTGAGAGGCTCAGCACTGCCGGGGTGGGGGCGGGGGGAGTTCGAGCACTGGAGTGAGTGCAGGCACTGGGGAGCGCGCTACGAAAACTCCCTGAAAGCAGAGAGCTGCCCCAGGGAGCTGAAGACCTGAGTAACCTAAAATAAAGATCACAGAAATGGAAAAAACATCCAAGCTGCATAATCAGTCACCTGAAAAGGTAGGTAATGAAAATGCTATGCACAGAAAATTATTTTTAATTTATCACGGAAACCTCATCCCACCTGTGGACGAGGTTTCCTGAAAAATGCAAAGGCCGCCTGGCCGATTCGCCTGCCCGCCAACCATAATGTTGGATGGGCCATGAAAAGTCTCCATCAATTACATTGTTAATGGGCTTAATTACCCTCTTAATTGTCAGCAGGCGTGCTTCCAAGTTTAGCGTGTACCCACCGACCGAAATATCGCGCGAGTGCGCAATGACGTCGGGATCTCCCACTATCAACATCAAGGGTTACCACTGACCAGAAACGGAACTGGACTAGCCTGTAGCTACAAGAGCAAGTCAGAGGCTAGGAATCCAGCGATGAGTAGTTTACCTCCTGATTCCCCAGAACCTGTCCATCATCTACAAAGCATAAGTCAGGAGTGTGATGGAATGCTCCCCACTTGCCTGGATGAGTGCAGCTCCCACAACACTCAAGAAGCTTGTCACTCTCCAGGACAAAGCAGCCCGCTTGATTGGCACCACATCCACAAACATTCACTCCCTCCACCACCAATGCACAGTAGCAACAGTGTGTACCATTTACAAGTTGAACTGTAGGAATTCACCAAGGCTCCTTCAACAGCACCTTCCAAACCCATGACCACTACCATCTAGAAGGACAAGGGCAGCGGACGCATGGGAACACCACAACCTGGAAGATCACCCCCCAAGTCACTCACCGCCCTGACTTGGAAATATATTGTTGTTCCTTCACTGTCGCTGACTCAAAAACCTGGAACTCCCTTCTTAACAGCACTGTGGGGTATCTACACCACATGAACTGCAGAAGTTCAAGAAGGCAGCTCACCATCACCTTCTCAAGGGCAACTAGGGATGGGTAATAAATGCTGGCCCAGCCAGCGAAGCCCACATCCTGTGAATGAATTTTTAAAAAGTCAGATGAATGTGGCGTTGTACATCGTATCCTATCATCAGAGTTTTGTCTTCCACCCTCTCCACCGAAGCACTGAATGATGAACAGTCATGGTTACATTCAGGTACTCATTGGTCCAATCGGGTCGGTATCACTTCAGGAAGAACAGGTTTATTCTCTATTGTTACAAACAATGTATAATTTCAAGTTGAATTAATATATATATATATATTTACAAGATATATACTTGTGTGTTAAGAAAGGTAAAAATGGTTTCAGTTTCAGTTATGGTTTGTTTATGAACCTTGGTGCCTGGGAGTCTGGATAGACTTGTCACTGAGAGATTTCAGGTCTTTTGGGCTTACTTGTATATATACATTTTTAATGAGGTTTTACAATCCCTGAAGTGAAAGAGATGGATTGAAAGGGGACTTCTGGACAGAATTCCAAGGTGAGATCTTTGAAGGTGAAGATTGGAAACCCTCATGAGAGAGGATTTTTCCCTCGTTGGGCAGGCTTGGCAGGGGCAGTCAGGAAGCACAGATCTGCCTCAGGGAGATGAACAGTTTTCAAAATTAACAATAAAGGTTCCTAAAATGTTATAAAACATGTCCCCTCATGTAACTCTATCACATGAGCAGTGGCATGTTATTGATTAAATTTTAAAATTTTTATTTTCTTTTTATTTACTGTTGGAAACCTCATCCTGCCCATGGATGAGGTTTCCTAAAAAATGCAAAGGCTATGTGGCCTTTGCGCCTGCCCGCCAATCATAAGGTTGAATGGGCAGTGGAAAATTTCTTTTCATTACCTTTTTAATGACCTTAATAGGCCTTTTAATTTTCGGTGGGCACGCTGCTGGCTCCGGCGTGTGCCCACCAATCGAAATATCACACGTCATTCTACGCTTGGCCGGATCCAAAGCGCTCCCACCCACCGAGATAAAAATTCTCCCTATAGAATTTCAGTAAGATTGGTTGACTCACAGTGTGACTAACATCTGGGTGGGTCATTGAGAAATCCTGGAACCCATTTTGGTTGCATCTGTCATTGTGTAGTGTGGTGTGTTCAACCACAATTGGCTTGTTAATTCACATGTACCTCACACTTAACCTCAATTTTCAAGTATAAGATAAATCTTGTAAATTGTTTTATCTTTCTGACTTTGTATCATAAAGTTTATTTTTTGTTTGTTGAAAACCCATGGAATCTTGTGGCTTTATTCTGTTGTCAGGGATAAATATTTTGATTTTGTATGTGTAACAAATGTAATAGCTGACACCAGCATCTCAGATCCCCTGAGCATCAACGTAACAGGCTGCAGAATGTGTCCTGAAAATGGTACAAGGGAGTTTTGAATGGAGTATAGCAGATGAAGGGTGTGTCTGACACAACCACAGTCACCCACATGACCCCAGTGATGATAAACCCCGGTCTATGATTACAACCACCAGGGAAACCTTAAAGTGCCCTCAACCCCATCCTAGACCCCAGAGTGGATTTGTGGTACAGGTCTCCAGTCAGAACCTGTTTGAGAACATACACCACAAGATAGTCTAATTAATGACATAGCCACTATCTATGGTGCAAGGACATCCACTATTAACTCCATGGACATAGCAGGGATAGATGACAAGGTTAATCACCTGATCTCCACATTGCAGGAACTTATGTTAAGAGCCAATGAATTGGAAGGACAGCAAGGGCAGGCAGGGAAAAGCTGGCCAGATCCTTCTGAGGATTCATGTAGGTTCTAGCAGACTATGTCCACACCATTAACCAGGTGTCAGTATCCCTACATCAGGCCTCCATACGGGCAGGCAAGCACAATGTGTGCACAGCCTATGGCACATGGTGCCAGGCAATTTGAGACTGGGGTATTAGGGTGGATATTCATCCTTGGATCAGAATTACCTCTCATACATTGGTGGTAGTACAACTGCTAATTGCTAAAGTAGTGACGAAAGCACTGCGCAAGCCTGGGGAGAAACAGAGTATACTAGATGTAGTTTAGGAAATACAACCGTGTGAATCTAACCACCTGCCTGACCCGCAGTGATGGGGCGAGGAGAATAGGATAGTTTAGTGTTAGTTGGCCATCTTGTGGGTTAGTAGCCAAGGGCCAAAAGAGGCATATGAGGATGCATCATGGGATTACCCAGGCTTAACCAAGTTGCGAATATAAGTTTTAAGAGTGTTTGCAGTGAAAAAAAAAACTAGAATGAATATGACCTTGAATGACTAGCCAGTGGGTCACTCCATGATGAAGCTAAAGGAGTGTGATCTTTGGGTTAGAATAAAATAAGTTGATGAATGGTCTATGAGTTATAGTGTAATAAACTGATAGCTTGACCTCAGAGTCAAGATATGCAGTTGGCTTGGCACAGCAGCAAAATATCCTGACAGATGAACATAGTTTATGTTTTGGAATGAACTGTGAACATCGTTTGTGCTAAAGGTCAGGTCATTCCATGATTTTTTACAAATTCCTCCGGAATTGCGGGAGTGAAGAACAGGTCATTCTGTGTTTATGTTGTAAACTAATTTGTAATTAAGGATGTAACAATTAGACATACAAAGTTAGAACATTGTGAGTTAATTATGAGTTATCCCAAAGGTGGTTTTTTAAGCAACCAAAACTGTATAACTTCAAATTGCCTTTTAAAGCATTCTGAAAGAACATTTCCCATGTATTCACACTTGTAATAAATAAAGAACTGCTACTGAATCTACCTACAGTCTTTTAGATACTCTGCAACACTATCAGCAAGTGTCTTGAACCCCAAACTTTGTCCACTTTAAATGAAACGTTATTAGTCCCTAATCGGATCTCACCAACAACTTGGGAGGTCTGGCAAGAATCATAACAAACTGCAATGCAATTATTTCTGTTCCATTTTTTGTCTTAAAGATACTGCCTGTTATTTGGGATGATCCCCCAGGTGCCAAAAGTATCATCGCCCCTCATCCCCCAGCACGTTGCATGAGTAACCATTCCACATGTGAACCTTAATAGTGAGTGTCAATCGGCCATTCAATCAAAACAAATACCACAGCCATTCCCAATCCTGTGCTCACAAGTGTCCCATTTGTGCACACTTCCCAGCAGGCGTCAGTGGACAGCACCCAAGAGTGAGAACCACAACTGATATTTCCCTCCTTAGACCAAGGATACCTCAGCAAACTATTTGCTCTTCTACAGCTATCCTAACTTAGAACATTACGGAATATGAGCCTTCTTGTCTGTGTAGCTCTGTAGCACATTAGGCTTTATCTACTAAGCTAATGGGGAAGCATCCACAATTACAAGCTTACAGCAATGATATGGTACATTTGAAATATAATTTCAAGAGAAAGTTAATTTTGTCAATTGTCAGATACAATTCTAAATATTGCAAACAGAAATGTATGTATGCATAACAAAAACAGAATTTCCTGGAAAAACTCAGCAGGTCTGGCAGCATCGGCGGAGAAGAAAAGAGTTGATGTTTCGAGTCTTCATGACCCTTTGACAGAACTAGGTGAATCCCAGTATGTATGCATGATGTGTCCTGGCCATGGCTAAACTTTGAGTAGTGGCAGAGGAGCACAGCTGTCCAACATAGTTCCTCTGAAGCATTATTATAAAATTTCCCCTCAAGTGATATCAGGAATAGAGAGTCCTGCAACACCACAAGTATGACCGGTTCCGATAACACGTTGAAAGAGAATGTTAGTCAGGGTTAATAAATGTTGTGCACCTGGATGGAATCTCTGCTAATTCAGCTGGCTTAGTGTAAACTGCAAAAAACTGCTTGGAATTAACAGTAGTTTGAAAAGCATTTAATAGAGAAAGACAAAATACTGCAGATGCTGGAAATTCAAAATATATACAGATAGGCCCAGATTTTCATCCCTGGGTCAGGTTTGGAGAGTTGGGAGATTTCCCGATCTTTAAAAATGGCCGCCCACTGTGTTGTGGGGGGTGGGGGGTGGGATGGTGGGATGGTGTTCAGGCTGAAATAGGAGTCGGGGTGGGCGACTCCTGGACGAGTGCAGAGGCTGCCGGCTGCATTGGCTGGCTGGGCATAAAGCCTACCTCTGTGCTCTGGCACTGTGATTACATTAAAAAAACCAAAACCCTCCAGCCCTCACTCCTCCACACACTCCCTATGCCCCACCCATGTCAACCTATGTCAATCCATACTGCCCACCCATCCCCGTGGCCCCTCATACCCCCATGCCAACAATGCCAACTTACACCATCCCATACACCCCACTCACCCTCCTTTGCCCTTACCCTCTCCATGTCAACTCACCCAGTATCCTTTGACACGTCCTGGATAGCTTTGACAGTTGTGACACTTCCTGGACAGCTTTACAGTTCCTTGACAACCTGACACTTTCTGGATAGCTTGACATGTCCTGGACAGCTTGACACTTCCAATGAGTTTGTGCACAAAAATGCATAATTATGTTTAATTCTAACAATCCCAAAGGTGCCTTACCTCTCCCAAAGGTGTCCTGGGACCCTATCCAAAGAGGTACCTTACTTCTCCAAAGGGATACCCTGACTATCCAAAGAATCCACCAATTTCAGACCTCCACTTACCTGTGCACTCTGGGTTACATGCAGCTAGGGTTCAAAAATCAGAAATCAGTAGAAGCAGGTGATGATTAAAATGGCCAACTACCTCCACGAGTCACATGTGCGCTAACACCGGCCTGACTCAGTCCCACCCCTGTGATGATGGGAAATGCCAGGTTCAAGGGTGGGACTAGAAATTTCATTCATTTCCGAGATTTTCGCTATGACAGAGAGGCCCTCTGTCGTGGCGAAAATCCAAACCTATCATGCTGGAGATACTCAAGCAGGCCAGGCAGCATTTGTGGAGAGAGAAACGAAGTTAACTCTTCATGCCAGTGGAATTTCATCAGGCCATTGTTAGAGAAAGGCTGCTTATACTCAAGAGCTCTGCCCTTCCAAACAGGGTTCTCCTTTCCTCTGTAAGTGCACAAGTTAATGACTGCATTAAAATACCCAGGAAGGGACTTTTTCTGAAATGCATTAACAAATGCGCTATCAGAGGGAATTTATCTTCTTGATCAGAACAGGGTTCAATTGAAAGGTATGCCTCAAACACAAATTGACCTTTCTCCTCAGAACCTCACTGACTTGCTGTGCATTTTACCACATTCTATTTTTATTTCAGATTTCCAACAGTCTTGCTTTTACTTTTTATCTTTAAAAGTCGCAAGCTTCAGTCCTATAATCACACAGTTTAGAACTTAAATTGGTTTAATAATTCCTTCACAAAAAACAAACAAAAACACTGTTCATTTATCATATAATAATGGATACAAAGTATAAACCATACCACTGATCTTGTCTTGTCCTGCAGCCAGTTCAATATTGTATCAACACTTACTTTGAGCATTTGTCCCCACCGCCTTCATGCTCACTTTTTTGGGCAGGAGTCCACCCCCAACCCCTTTCAACAGATCCATTCACCGCCTCCAGTAGTCTCCCTCTACCTGGACCCTTCCCTCTGTCCTCTCACCTGCTCTTGATCTTTTCATTGAGAACTGTCAGCGTGACATCAGTCATCTTAAATTCTCTGCTCCTCTCACCCACTCCAACCTGACTTGTTCTGAACTTGCTACACTTGGTTTTCTCAGATCCAACCCTGGCTTAGCTATCAAACCTGCCAGCAATGGTAATGGTGTTGTTGTCTGGCATACTGACCTCTACTTTGCAGAGGCCAAGCGCCAACTCTCAGGCACTTCTTCCTACTCCCCGTGGACCATGACCCCACCATTGAACATCAAGCCATTGTTTCCGGGACTGTCACTGACCGCATCTCCTCTGGAGATCTTCCCTGCACAGCTTCCAACCTCATCGTTTCCCAAACCCGCACAGCCCACTTTTACCTCCTTCCCAAAATCCACAAACAGGACTGCCCTGGTAGACCCATCGTGTCAGCCTGTTCCTGCAACTCAGAAGTCATTTCTTTATATCTTGGCTCCATTCTCTCTCCCGTTGTCCAATCTCTTCCCACCTACATTCGCGATTCCGCCAGTGCCCTACGTCATATCAACAATTTCCAGTTTCCTGGCCCTAACCGCTTTCTCTTCACCATGGACATCCAAACCCTCTACACCTCCACCCCCACCAGGATGGTCTGAGGGTTCTTCGTTTCTTCCTTGAACAGAGGCCCAAACAATTCCCATCCTCCACTACTCTTTTCCGCCTGGCTGAACTTGTTCTCTCACTAAACAATTTCTCCTTTAACTTGTCTCACTTCTTCCAAATAAAAGATATGGATATGGGTTCCTGCATGGGCCCCAGTTATGCCTGTCTTTTTGTGGGGTATGTGGACCATTCCTTGTTCCAGTCCTATTCAGGCCCCTTCCCACAACTCTTTCTTTGGTACATTGGTGCTGCTTCATGCTCTCATCTGGACATGGAAAAATTTATCAATTTTGCTTCCAATTTCCACCCCTCTTTCACCTTTACATGGTCCATTTCCAACGCTTCCCTTCCTTGACCTCTCTGTCTCCATTTCTGCTGATAGACGGTCTGCCAATATTCATTACAAGCCCACTGACTCCCACAGCTATCTCGACTACACCTCATCACACTCCGCTTCCTGTAAAGACTCCATCCCATTCTCTCAGTTCCCCTACCTCTGTCCAATGACGCTAGCTTCCAAAATGGTGCTTCTGACATGTCCTCCTTTTTCCTTAAACCCCACAGTGGTTGACAGGGCTCTCAACCATGTTTGACTCATCTCCCGCACCTCTGCTCTCACCTCTTTGCCTCTCTCCCAGAATCATGATAGAGTCCCCCTTGTCCTCACTTTTCACTCCACCAGCCTCCGCATTCAAAGGATCATCCTCCGCCATTTCCGCCAACTCCAGCATGATGCCACCACCAAACACATCTTCCCCTCCCCCACCCCCGCCAGCATTCCGTAGGGACTGTTCCCTCTGGGACACCCTGGTCCACTCCTCCATCACCCCCAACACCTAATCCCCTTCCCATGGCACCTGTCCATGAAATTACAGCAGGTGTAACACCTGCCTCTTTACCTCCTCAACGTCTGAAGCCCCAAACACTCCTTTCAGGTGAAGCAGCACTTCACTTGCACCTCCTTCAATTTGATCAACTGCATTCGCTGCTCCCAATGCGGCCTCTTCTACAATGGGGAGACTAAATGCAGACTGGGTGACTGCTTTGCAGGACAATGTCGCTCAGTCCGCAAGCATGACCCAGAACTTCCTGTCGCTTGCCATTTCAACACTCCATCCTGCTCTCATGCCCACATGTCCGTCCTTGGCCTGCTGCCATGTTCTAGTGAAGCCTAACACAAACTAGGCACTTTACAGCCTTCCGGACAACATTGAGTTCAACAACTTCAGGCCATGAACTCACTCTTCCATCTGTACTCCTTTTTTAATCCATTTTTTAAAATACTTATTTGTTTTCAATTTATTTTTATTTATTCATTTATTTTGTATATCGTTTCTCCCCAATACCTCCCCACACACACCAACCCCCCCCCCCCCCACCCCCCACCCCACAACCCCCACAGGGCCATCTGTCACTTATTTCTATGTTGTGCTTTCACAGAGCACTGACCCTTGTTCTGCTATTAACGCACTCTACCACTCTCAGCATCTTCTTTAGTCTTTACCACTACCATTAACACTCCCTTTGCCTTGTGTCCATGACATCTTTGTCAATCTCTCCTGAGCTCCCACCCATTCCCGACCATCTATTTTGCTTTCACCTGCTCCGCCCCCTCTTAAACAGTATAAAATCCATCACATTTTTTCTTCTCTTTAGCTCTGAAATACAGTCATACGGACTTGAAACTCTCTCCACAGATGTTGCCAGACCTGCTGAGTTGTTCGAGTTTTTTGTTTTTAATTACTTTGAGCATTTGTTGTCTTCTCTAAAACCAGTTTCCCATATTATATTAATAGCACAGAAATAACTTGATTTTTTGGGTTATTCCGTGGCTGACCAGTATTTTTTACAAAGAAGCCTTGGTGAAGGAGCAACACCCACAGTACAACACTAAAGTAGATAATGGTGAGAGAGAAGGCAAGTAGATCAGGAAATATGGATTATGCCACCCTGTGCTTGGATTTTAAAAGCAGTGGGAAAAGACTGAGGGAGGTGAAAAGTCCCACAGTTTAAAAAAGCTCAGCACAGGAAACTAATTTCAACAAAACAAGGATGGTGGGAGGAAGAAAAAGATGCCTGATGTTATATTTGCAGCTTAGAAGAACACAAAAGTTTAGCGATGCATAGGCCATCATTGTATTTGTGAAATAGAGAGACACTAAATTGTTAAGACAGGGATTAAGACATTTGAGAGTAGGAGTAATAGAAAGTTCACCTATCGTGCAACAACATTCACCTGACCATGAATGACATCCCTAAACGTCTCAGAGGTCTCAGACTTCACGGAAATATATCTCCTGTATAATAGGCTTGTTCTGAACAGCTTCAGCATGTTAATGTGCAAGACACTTAATGCACCAGGGAGAAATATTACATAGAAGCATTGAATTACATAGGATAAAGAGCACAGCAACAGGTCATTCAACCTAACTAGTCCATGCCAACAGTTAAGATCCACTCAAACTTCTTTGCATCCTTTCTTATCTAACTCTCTCAGCATGACCCTCTAATCCCTTCTCCTTTATATATTTATTTAGCTTCCATTTAAATGTTCCTATACTACTTTTCCAATTTCCACACTCTCACCCCTGTCTCCGGAAAGAAGTTTGTTTAAATTCCCTATTTGATTTCTTGAGTGACTCTCTCAGGTTAATGGTCTCTACTCCATCAAAACCTTTCCTAATTTTAACAACCTCTATTAGGTCATCCCTCTGCCTTCAAAGAGACCAAGCCTATTCATCGTTTCCTAACAGGTATAAACTCACACTTCTGGTATTATCCTCATAAATCCTTCTTGCATCCTCTCCAGTGTCTATGTATACTTTTTATAATATGTTGACCAGAAATGTACATAGTACTCCAAATGTGGTCTAACCAAGGTTTGATTTAGATTTAACATAACTTCTTGTCTTTTCAATTCTCTCCTTCTAGAAATAAACCCTTGTTCTTGGCTTGTTTTACTTATACAACGATTAATCAAATATTGTATTAGTGCACCAATAGTACCCCGCCGTGTGGCACAGTGCCATAAAGAGCAGCAAAGTCCAGGTTCCATTGTTGGCCTGTGTTCTCTGATTTAAATTGGAGCAGCAGTTGGGTACTATAGTTGGCAAATATGCCCTGAGTTACAGAAGGAAAATAAATGCATGACTAAATAATTTTTCTATTGTATGAAGTGTGTTGTCAGTCATGGTCAAAAGTGTTCCTCTGTTCCCACGCCAATTGCTGTCAAGTTCAGTGTTCTCCAACAGATCTATAAAGACATTCTTAGGGTCTGGAGAGAACATTTTCCTTTGCTGGCATATGACCTGTAGCAAAAACCCATCTACGTGAAGGCTGGAAAAACTGACCAAGTGTGCTGCACAGATTGAAGGCTTTTTTGAAACAGCTTGATGCGAGGAAGTGGACCATGCTCTGTGCTTTCAGGTTAGTGGTGTAGGCGGTGTTCGTGATGAATTCCTGAAAGCTGGTTAGCTGGGGGGAAGGGCAAACAGCACAGATCTTGGAGAATAGTACTCAGAACCACCAACTCACTTTGTAGCTGCCTCTTCTGAGGCTATTGATTAGGATTCTGTTAAAGGCACATGTGCATACATACCCTTAGTGCTCTAGTAAACAGTTTTGATTTCTATCTACAAGAAAGGGGATCCTAATGAGCTTGAAAACTACTAGGGACCTTACTAATAATAGGATACCTTTTGGATTGTTGTGACACACACGTCAGAGGAAGATAGCAGAGCAAATTGAAAGGAACCGACAAAATTTTGCTCTCGTAAGGAATATGTAAGAAAGGTTGCAGCTTTAAATTAGATCACAAAATTCCATGGAATTGCATTCCATTTCAACGTATTCATTGATTTTACTAAGGCTAGTGTCTCATGTAGCTCTCATGAAGAAGGTACAAGATATGCAAGTACAAAGCCAAGTCTTGGATTTTATTTGCAATGTATACTCCAGTGCCAAGATTTATGTAAGGGTAGACAAGAGACTCTGTGAACATGACTCTTTTGAAAGGGCAGTGAATCAGAGTCATCCACTGTCACTCATTCCATGTAGCAGGCACAGATGTCACCAGGATAGGTTCATCATGCGAAAGGAAACAAATTTATGTTTTTCTTATTTTACATTTGGAACCCTTCTTTTTAGAACATTAGAATTAGGAGCCAGAATAGGCCATTTGGCCTCTCAAGCCTGCATTGCTATTCAATATGATCATGGGTGATTCAATTGTAGCCTCAGCTACACTTTCCTGCCTACCTTCCATGACCCTTGATTTCCTTGTAGGTTCTGCCGAATTAATCCTAATCTGTCTAACCTACCCCTACATCACTCCTCCTGAAGAGAAGCTCCATATCCTTGGACATGTACAAATATATTAAATAATGAATAACATGAAATGCGACATCAGAGGAACAAGCCACTTGATGCGTCAGAAGTAGATTTTGACTTTATGCGACAATATAAAATGGCTAATAGTGAATCGACATCCAAGTTTTTGTTTCCATTGTGAAAGTAAAAATGGGAGATGTAAAATGGGCTGTTGATTCATATCACCTGTTTTACACTATTACGCAAAGTCAAGATTTACCCCATTGAATTTACTGGTGCTTTTTTCAGCATAGACCACTTAGTCTAAGCCCATCTTCCTGCTTCGTTCTCCTCGCAATAGAGGTCAGTACATTGAGTGAGGTGACAGGTAATAGCCTCCACAAGGGCAGATGCTTGCCTCACAGACTAGGTCATTACCAGAGATGAGTGGTTACAATTATGAGGCAAGACGAGAACTCTGTACTTTTAAAAAAAAATCTGAGGACAAGATTGACCCCCTTAACATGGTCGGTGTTGGGGATGAGGTTGTCTGTTCAAACACTATGCCAAGGCCAAAGTGGGGCAGGAGGGTGCCTGAGATCTGACTAAAGTAGCACTTGCACCTACCCAGCCTGTGTTAATTAGGTGCCTAATTGGTTAATTAGATGCTACCCCTACCGCCCCAGCAAGTCCTAGTTGGATAATAGTTGAGGGGTACCAGTACTGTTGGTTTCGACTTAAATAAATACTTTATTTATTTTTATTCATTCGCCGGATGTGGGCTTCGCTGGCTGGGCTAGCATTTATTGCCCATCCCTAATTGCCCTTGAGAAGGTGGTGGTGAGCTGCCCTCTTGAACTGCTGCAGTCCATGTGATGTAGGTACACACATAGTGCTGTTAGGAAGGGAGTTCCAGGATTTTGATCCAGCGACAGTGAAGGAACGGCGATGTATTCCAAGTCAGGATGGTGAGTGATTTGTAGGGGTACTTCCAGATTGTGGTGTTCCCATGTATCTGCTGCCCTATAGACGGTAGTGGTCGTGGGTTTGGAAGGTGCCATTGAAGGACCCTTGGTGAATTCCTGCAGTGCATCTTGTAGATGGTACACAGTGCTGCTACTGTGCGTTGGTGGTGGAGGGAGTGAATATTTGTGGATGTGGTGCCAATCAAGCAGGCTGCTTTGTCCTGGACGGTGTCAAGCTTCTTGAGCGGTGTGGGAGCTACACTCATCCAGGCAAGTGGGGAGCATTCCAACACACTCCTGGCTTGTGCCTTGTAGATGGTAAGCACGCTTTGGGGAATCAGGAGGTTGGTTGGTCCTCGTACGATTCCTAGCCTTTGAACTACTCTTGCAGCCACAGTATTTATATGGCTAGTCCAATTCAATTTCTGGTCAATGGTAACCCCCAGGATGTTGATAGTGGGGGATTCAGTGATGGTAATGCCTTTGAACATCAAGGGGTGATGGTCGGATT
Organism: Carcharodon carcharias; assembly: GCF_017639515.1. Lineage (NCBI taxonomy): Eukaryota > Metazoa > Chordata > Chondrichthyes > Lamniformes > Lamnidae > Carcharodon > Carcharodon carcharias. The sequence goes on along the minus strand of NC_054481.1, from coordinate 101,443,421 downwards.
CTCTCTTGTTGGAGATGGTTATTGCCTGACACATGTGTCACGCGAATGTTACTTGCCACTTGTCAGCCCAAGCCTCGATATTGTCCAGGTCTTGCTGCATTTGGACATGGACTGCTTCAGTATCTGGTGCTGAACATCATGCAATCATCAGCGAACATCCCCACTTCTGACTTTTTGATGGAAGGAAGGTCATTGATGAAGCAGCTGAAGATGGTTGGGTTGAGAACACTACCCTGAGGAGCTCCTGCGGTGATGTCCTGGAGCTGAGATGACTGACCTTTAACAAGCATAATCATCTTCCTTTGTGCTAGGTATGACTCCAGCCAGCAGAGAGTTTTCCCCCTGATTTCCATTGACTCCAGTTTTGCTTGGGCTCCTTGACGCCACACTCTGTCAAATGTGGCCTTGATGTCAAGAGCAGTCACTGTCACCTCATCTCGGGAGTTCAGCTCTTTTGTCCATGTTTGAACTAAGGCTGTAATGAGGTCCCATAATTTAGTCCCATAATCTATAGTTGCTGCTGTTGCAATCTTCTCCAAAATTATCCAACTTAACAAACCAATACCAAAAAACATTTGTATTAAGTTACACATGTATCTCATTTATAATTCTTTGATGTCTCATGAAATTGAGCCATCAGTAGTCAATCTGGCTATACTGCTTTTGGTTGAAAAAAAAGGTAGACAGAGGTGTGAATTAAGTGTAGCTTCACAGAATCACAAATAGTTCCCTAATTTATAGATTTGGTCATCATTAGTAAGGTGAACTTCAAGCAATAATGTTGCTCTGTTCTTCATCTTAATTTATTTTACTAAGTGTTTCAAGCTGCACTTTTGTAGGCATGTTTGATGCATAATATTTGAACTGATTATGCACGAAAAGAAAAATAACTTTAACAACAGGTCAAGTGAACATGGGAAAACATGTAGCACTATAGAGCCACAGCACCTAGATGCTGGAGGCCTGAAAAGTGAATAATGGCAAGTTCCAAATTCCAAAACAATGGAATACAAACCTTGCATTCTGCTTTACAGCAATTCAGGCATTTAACCCAGGCATGACAGCAAGGTGTGACAAAAATCATGACATAGGACACGTGACAAAGGGAAATGGAGGAAGGATTTATCATGATATAGATACATAGCTAGATGATAGATAGATGGACTGATAATACGCATTGATACTTAATTGAAGTTAGGATGATATGCAGTACATACAATGATGTAAACTTATTCATTACTTGTTCACATTTATTGTATATGAAGAATAATAGATCAAAATACTATGAATAGCCAAACAAAGATGACAGAACGAACATACTATACAGAAAATTAAAAAAAAGTAAAATGCAAAAACAACAACTTGCATTTATATTGCCTTTTATGGAATAAAACATCCTAAGTTGTCCTTCAGGAGCGTTACCAAACAAAACTCGACATCGAGTCACATAAGGAAGTATTAGGCCTGATGACCAAAAGCTTGGTCAAAGAAATAAGTTTTAAAGAGTGACATAAAGAGAGGCAGAGAAATGCAGGGAGGAAATTCCAGAGCTGAGGACCTTGGCAACTGAAAGCACCACCACCAATAGCAGGGCAATTAAAATTGGGAATGTTCCAGAGGTCAGAATTGGCGGAACACAGAGTTCATGGAGAGTTGGGGTCTGCTCTAGATTACAGAGCTAGGTGAGGCCATGAAGGGATTTGAAAGGACGGATAAGTATTTTAATATTGAGGCATTACTTAACAAGAAGTCAATAAAGATGAGTGACCACAGGGAAAATGGATGTGAGTTAGGACATGAGCAGCAGAATTTTGAATGATATCAGAAGGGTAGAATTTGGGTGGATAGCCAGGAGTGCATTTGAATAGTTAGGTCTAGAGATTAATAAAGGCATTGATGAGCAGCAAGGAAGCTGACACAAAGGGAGGAGTCAGGCAATTTGATGCAAGTGGAAACAGGAAGTTTTAGTGGTGGTGCTGTTATGTGGTGGGATGTACAACTCAGCGTCAGATACAACACCAAGGCTGGAAACAGTCTGGTTCAGCCGCAGACAATTGCTAGTGAGAAGGATGGAGTCTGTGGCAAGGATCGAATATGTGATGGGCACTGAAGTCAATGCCTTCCCAATATTCAACTGGAAGAAATTTCCGCTTATTCAGGAATGGATGTCGGACAAGCTGCCTGACAGTTTAGAGACAGTGGAGGGGTCAAGGGAGATGGTAATGAGGTAGAACTAGGAATTGCTGCATCTATGTGGATACTGGTACTGTGGGTTAGGATGATGTCACCAAGGGGCAGCATGTAAATGAAAGATAAAAGGGGCCAAGGAATGATCAGAGTTTGAATTCAATCACAGTTTTAGTTCAGAAATAATTTAAATTAGAGACTCTCACACATCAGTGGGTAAGATTGCTTATGTATCTAAGGGCAACAAATGCTGGCCTAGCCAGCGACGCCCACATCTCTTAAATGAATAAAAAAAAGAAAGACACACAATGACAGCTATTACCCCTTCACCCATACAGATTTAAAATAAAACAGATTATCCAATCAATATCACAATACTGTTTAGGGGAGCTTGCTGCATGCAAGTTGGCTACCCCATTACCTAATTTGCAACAGTAACTACATCTGCATATCATTATAAGCCCAGCTTGTCAAAATTATCCCCCCACGCTGGATAATCCGAGCATGTCAGTGTGCGATCACGTGTTTCATAACTGCATATAAATGACATGCACCTGGCGGGCTGCACTTCGCACGGGGCTTTGAGGTTCATTTGCCTACCTTGCTTCGGGCAGCACTCGCAGTCATCAGTGCCAGGCTTTGCAGACAGCACCACATCACTTATAAAGGGGTTTTGGGGCCGGTCTCTACATACCAGACAAGCCATAAGGCGGGGGCAGCTTCTTAACGACTGCAGGGATAAGGCTTGCTTGGGGATCGGGGAGAAGTGGCCTCAGGCAAGAGAAGAAGCTGCACGGTGAGGGCTGTACTGGGGAAGGAAGGTATCCCAGGGTGTGTGTAGGGGCACAAGTTGATCTGTGACATCAGGATGGTGAAGGCTGAGAAGGCAGTCTTCAGGGGAGATCAGGTGAGATTGAGATGAGAGGGCATGTGTGAAAGAGTGAGTGGTGATGTCCCTTGAGCTGGCAGCAAGTGAGATGTCAGTGAATGTTTAATGGGGCTTGAGTGAGTGAGTTTAGAGTGCTGAGATGGTTGCCTTACCCTGGTGGCACAGTTGAGATCATTCATCCTCTATCTGCATTGAATGGCCAACCTCTTATGTGCAGCATTGGCACTGATCACTACTGTCATCGCCTACCAAGCCGGAATCCTGCAGCCAGAATAGGGGTGGAAGACATCATGGCTGCCTCCATGGCTTCCAAAAGGTACTCGAGCGATGTGTCACTAAACCGGGGGCCTGCAGGCTTTTTGCCTTTCGGGGCCATGTCTTCTTTGCAACAGTCATGGGCTGGAAACATTGAGAGGTGTGTGCGCGGCTGCTTTATCATGCCGGGCGCCACACTTAAAGTGCATGGTGGGTGAATTGGAGCCCATTCATCATTGAAATGGTGTGTTTTCCAGAAATGCATGATTAATGAGGCGGAATTGGGGCAATACGTTGTAAAAAGCCGCCATTGCGGCCGGCGGGTAAAGCGTCCTTTTTTGTACCGGCACACTTCATGCAAATCTGGGACAATTCCACCCACCATGTCTACAGGGCAACTGTGTGTGCACATGTGTGGTCGAAATTCATCAACTAATGTCTAAGACTCATGGTGGCATAGGAATGTACAGCACTGGGAAAGATCATTGCAATCCAACAACACAGTCCTACTCCTAAGTTATTCTTAAAGGGCGACTTTACTCCTATTAAATACCAGGAGGGCTGTTTCCATTGTCCAACATGGCATTTTGCATGCAACCAGACATTGAGCTTCCCTACTGTTGGTTAAGTTTTTCTAATGGCCTGATCGCTATGTGTAGTAAAGCTGAAAAACAACACTGTTTTCCTTTGTGAGTTATAAATGAGGCAGTATATTGCCACTGGAGGCAGAGAACAACACTTGGTGAGATGCTAAATGACTGCCTCCAATGTAACTTGCTACTAATTCCCCCATTTTACTTTGTCTGAGAATAGATTCTCAGTCTGCCACGTTCACACTGTGAGTGTGAACTCCACAAACTTTCCCTCAACCCTGAGGAAGGATTTCATGAACGCTTCCGAAATGTGCAGTATGCTGCATCACAGCTCAATTTGTCCTAAACCTCAGTTTCTTATGAAGTGTGCTATTGCTTTGCTGATAAGTTGCATTTTCCCTTGTTAATTCGGGGTTCTTTGTGCATGAAAAACATCATTGTGTACCCATGGGAATCTTATATTGTGTCTCTAACACTCAGGTTTGGAAATGTGAATGGTTCAGCCAAGAAGCAAGAGCCAAGAAGCAAGTAGTTGCCAAAACAATTATTTCCTAGACAAAAATGTTGCATGTGGAGTTTAAGTACAAAGCATACTATTCTGAATCATTTCTTGATGAACACAATAACAGGCAAAAATACTTTGAATCAAACTGGGTAGAGTATATTTCCATGCACAGGACTGTGTTAACTCATGTCCATACAACATTTCGTAGACTATAATCATTTTCACAATGTTTTTTAACAAGGTGGCAACTTCTGTAACCCTTAAAACATGAGAGGATCCCAGGGTTAAACTTGGAATGTGTAAATTCCCAATAAAAAGAGCAAATTGATTATATGTTTTCGATGTTGACATCTGATCAGAGACAAACAAAAAATATCGAGATGGCAATTGAAGGTAACACGTGGGAAACAATTGAGCAAAAGAGAGGCCAAAAGAGAATTTGAAGAGGTTTGTTACCATTCTGTTTTTCCTCCAAATTTCCCCCCTACTTCTTCAAAATGCACTGACTCTTTACTAACTTCAATTCCTGACAATCCTCCTGCACAAACGCAGGTGAATATTTTTCACATTTGCGCCTACAGTGTTTCTTGAGGTTAGTTGGCCTGGATTACACCTGGATTCTCAATCAACATCAAACCAAAGGGCCGATATTAACCCTTCCTGACTGGATGGAAACTGGACAGTTGCATTTGACTGGGTGACTGTGTGCTAATACCTCACCTGAATCCTGCTGTCTTGAATTTTAACCTGCTCTTCTGAGCATTTGGAAAAGACACCAGCCCAAAGCCAAGGGGATTCTTCTTCAAATATGCAGATATCTTTAGGTCCTCCTGCTACCCAAAAGTCCGCTCCCTCCAGTCAGCCAACTGCCACTTTCCACCTGTTTCGGGTGGGCAGCTAAAGGGCTCTGAGCTATCAATGTCGAGCATGTTTGGCTCTCAGCCCACCCCTTGCCCATCCTAGTCCCTCCTCCTATTAAAATCTCATACGTACTTTCCAGCAGGATCCATTGGTTAGTGAACAGGAGTGGGAACACTGCCTGATTTTTCGCATCCATAACCCGGAGGGGGAGGGCGGGGGGAGGTGGGGGGGTGTTGCAGCTCATTATCAAACTTTTTAACTGTTGCCCAACTTGAGATCAACTGACTCAGCAAAGTCCAAGATCATATCTTTCTGTATCAGTTACATGCTGGGCAGCACCTTTACTAACTGAACCTGCTAATGAGTCAATTTGTGGAATATTTGAATTACCATCCCACAAATGGTATTACTCCTAGGTTAACCGCTATTCTAGTGTTTCGGGTATGAAAATGCTGATGTGACTCTGAATGAGTCACAGATTGCTTAGATTTGTTTAGATTTATTATTGAGCTTTTATATTCTCATAAAACTGAAGACCTTCCGAGAATCTGGCACCTTCCCTGTAATGTTCAATGTATTTAGACACAACTTCTGCTTGACTAACAGTATTTTAAAATAAGAGAATGCCTAATTGGATATATACTTGAAAAGGGAAAATTCGCAGGGCTATTCGCAGGGGACTGGAACTAAATGGACTCTTTCAAAGAGATGCCATGGGCTGAATGGCCTCCTTCTGTGATATGGCATTTTTTGCTATGTTAATTCTCCATTCAAATTCCTTCTCACTTAGCAAAAATAATTATAATTGGCTTATTTGTTCAAAAGTAATGATTGCAAAACAACTTAGAGAAAAGTTCATTCAACAACCTACCTAAAGGGTGCAAGTACAATCTCTCCAATCATACAAAGTCTTTAGATTCTTACATTAAAGATTGCCCAGTCCATAAAAGCAAAATCTCACAGTCATCGCATTGTTTGACTTCCTGCTGAGTGCCTTTCAAATAGTTTCATTGTTTTTTTTCCCTCTTATATTTCTTGATCCAGGGTGCCTCACTGTGAACTTTACACCTGCAACAGAAGCATTAATTAGAGTCTCAAAGTGTTGTGTCACAATCATCTGTCCTCAGCAATTATAGCTAATTTGCTTTTAAGTGTCTTAAGTAAATTTGATTAAGACGACGGCTGTTCTTAGAGTTTAGGTTTGCAAGGATATGTATTTCCTAGTGTTAGCTTGGCAAGGACTTGCGTGTCTTCAGCCAAGTTTAATATGCAAAACTCCCATCAATATTTGTGGAATGGTGGTTTCATCAGGGGATTTTATGGGACAGAATTGGGAAGGAGGGAGGCAGGCAAAAAAATCAGATGGTGTTATTGGAGTCAGCACAAAATAAGAGAGATTCAAAAGTTCTTTTTGATTTGAAGAAAATGACTGAAAGAGGCATTTGGTTCCCAGGTGACCCCTGGTTAAGGCCTACCCATCTCTGCATGTCCTAACCCTAGCATGGGCATCAACATCCTTTCAGTGCCTCATTCAAAGTTATCATTCCTTACGTGTTAGCCTAGACATGTATCAGCAGGTGACTGAACCTTGGAGGGCATCGCAGCTGAACCAATCACATTTTCTAGTTGACGTTTTGAGTCCTCATGACCCTTCAACAGAACTGAGTAAAATTAGGAGAGGGGTGAAATATAAGCTGGTTTAAGGTGGGGGGTGGGGGGGGAGAGAAGTGGGGCAGGGGTGGTTGTAGGGACAAGCAAGCAGTGATAAGCAACTTATCCCTACAACCACCCCACAGCCCCCCCGACACAGCCTGCCATCTCAGGTGTTTGTATTGATCCCATATGAAGAAGAGCAGGGAAGCGTTGTCCTGATCAATATCAAATCCTCAATCAACATCACAAAAATTAAATTATCTGGTCGTTATCGTGTTGCTGTTTGTGTGAGCTTGCTGTATGCAAGTTAGCTGCCACATAGGGGCTGGATGAAGTTACTGAGATGGGGAGGGGTGGTGGGGTTGGGGGAGGGCAAGAAAAAAACAGAGCAGGCTCGACTGGCCAAATGGCCTATTCCTACTCTTAATTCATATGTTCGTATTTTCTACTTTATGCCAGTGACTACACTTCAAAGGTACTTCATGTAGAAAGCTTTGAGGCATCCTGTGGTCATGAATGGCACTATATAAATGCAAATTGTTTTTTTTCTTTACAGCTTGAGACCAGCTATACTGAATTCTGCAGCTCCATAATATCACAGTCCACACTTAATATTCAAGCATATACTCACACTCGAAAGAGTCACTGGATATTGAGCAGGGACAGGAGTCCTGGGTTTTCCCTTCTCCAGCCTAATGGCACACTAAGTTCTAACATAGTGCCCAGCTCAGGCACCGAGTGAAATCAGGGGCCGGATTATGGAGGCAAGCAAACTAAAAAGATGGCACTGATGTGCGTCCTGACCTCTTGCCTCCAGGCCCAGCTCTGACAGTCTTCATGAGGGAGGGAGGAGGGCGGGAAAGTGAAGTTGCCATTAATTAGGCGCATTAAGGGTGACTAAGCAGCTTCTTAACAGTGCGCCTTCTGAGGTAACAAAATTTTCACGGGGGTTGGGTGGCTGTTAGGAGCTGCGTAAAAGCTGGGAATGGCTCCAGTTTGTCAGGAGCAGAGTTGGCAGCATGAAAAAAAGTTTCATTTGACTGGAAGAAGTGCAAGTTTTCAAGAAAATCTATTGCACAGCATTGAAACTTTAATAACATTAACATTTCTCTACCCTATTCTGGGTTCCAGCTCTCCATCGGGTCTGGCCAATTTGAAGATGCAAACACTTTCATTTTTTTCAAATCATGCGTAGATGGTAGCCACAGCAATGGTTGCTGCATCGTGCCAGAATACAGCCCGCTTCCCTGGTGCCCTGCTTCCATTCCTGCCTCTCTCCCCCCTCCAGCCACTAATTGGCCAGCACTCATGACCCCTTACCAGTTAGCCCCTCACCTCCACCAAAACTGGAAGCTGTCACCTGCTTCCTGTCAGGGGTGGATGCACGACACAAAAATAAACCTGTCTCATGAATCCCGCCTCCTCAGTTACCCCAGGTAGCTCAATAACAATGCCAGTGCATGCCACCTTTTAAAAATTGGAGGTACAGGAATCATGATCAGATGAAGTGGTTGAATGGTTTCCCACTTTTCCATCTCCTTGTTTGACTTCAACAGGTTTGTTTGTTTGAAAAAGCTATACTTGACAATTCGAGAAGTACTTAACTATTTACGTGCTGTGGTCATAGAAGAATCAATAGGACAGGTTTTCTTGAGTTTAACAAAGAAAGGGATTAGCTTTATTACACTTAAACCAATCTAAGTAAAATAATAAAATATGCAACGGCTTTCACACATACACACTCGAAATTCACAAATACAGATTACAGAGTGAGGAAGGCCAGATTAGAGTCCATAAAAAAAGGTAAAGATTATACAGTCTGTAGTTTAGTGACTTGGCTGATTTCAATAGTCTTGATGCTTCAGATTTAAAGATGTAAATGTCTGATTTGGTTGTCCTTTGGGAGAGGGTTGGATTCTTTTAAGAAATCTCTGTCTGTAGCAGAGCGTTCCTGCATGGTCACCGTACGCAAACAGGGCTTAAAGGTCACCTGGTTGGTGAGAGAAACAAGGAGGCAGGAGGGACCCCACTTAGGTCTTCTCCCTAAACTGTTCTCAATTCTGCTGAGAAAGTATGTGCTTAAAACCTACAAAGGGTTGGTTTGTCATGTGATGTTCCTTCTTCAACTGCCAGGGGAATTAAAAAAAAAAGACATTGGGCGGAATCATCCCAGATTTGCACTAAAAGCAGTAGTGGGCAGGTGAAATGATGTTTTACCCGTTGGCTGAAATGGCAGCTTTACATGTGGTATTGCCCCAAACCCACTGCATTAATTATGCATTCCCAGGAAACACGTCGTTTCCATGGCGGTTGGGCTCTCATTCGCCCGCCACATCGTCACTTCAGCGCTTCATCACGCCGGGCAACATATTTAGACTTCAGCCACATGCACACCTCTCAGTGCTTCCAGCCCACAACTGCTACACAGAAGACATGACCCTGAAAGGCAAAGAGACTGCAGCCCCCACATTCAATGATGGATCCCTCGAGCACCTTTTGGACACAGTGGAGGCTCACCGTGATGTCAACCACCCTCACTCTGGCCGCAGGATGGGCAGCAACCTCACTAACCCAGCTTGGGAGTCGGTGGTCAGCACCAATGCCCTGCAAAAGAGGACAGCCACCCTGTGCTGCTACAAGATGAATGGTCTCCTCCATTCTGCCAGGTTAATTCACTGTTCTCATCACTCTCAACTCAAACACTCACAAACCTATCACCCCTCAAGGGACAACACCAATAACTCACACACATAGCCTCACATCTCTATCAGGCTCATACCCTCTCGAGCTCACGTCCTCATCCTGTCCATGGCTCCACTCACCACACGAACATTCCATGCAATGTCATGTGTCCTGCTCACACTCTCTCCATCTGTTTTCATGCAGAAGAAGCTTGCTCACATCAGCAAGAAGAGTCCCAGACTGGGGTCAGAGTGGCCCACATTGGCCCCCTCAACTTTGAGGAGTGTGCCATCATACTGACTGGTGAGGACATGGACTGTGCCTGCAGTGACAGTGAAGTCGGCAGCAACCACCCTTGTAAGGATCCTATACAACATCACCCCTCTGTCAACACAAATATGAGTGCTCTCTCTCCTAGTTTTGAATCTGCTGCCATGCACTAATCATCTCTACTTTGGTTCACAGGGAGCTCTGCCAAGCGACCGACACCCTCAGTCAGCCAATACCTCAGCTTCACCCAGGTCCTCACCTCCAGCCAAGAGGACACTTCCTCCATGGAAGAGCTGGAAATAAGCAGCCTGGAAGACCTGTCAGCACTTACCCACACACTCCACCAGTGCAGAGCCACAAATCTCGGTGGAACTTAGATCTAGAGCAGGCTCGGGTTTGCAATCTGGTGGTCACCACATGGACACACGTCCGCGCTAGCAGGAGGCAGATTTGTGCGAGCTCCCTGGCACTCGGGGGGGCTGCTGGGGATCAGGCATCTGTGAGGTCCAAGTCAGATGATGAGCCTCTAGATTTGGCCTTCAAACTCAACCTGGAGAGTCAGCAGAAGGGCTGGCAACATCACACAGCATTGTTGGAAACCCTCAACAAAGTGGCGCGCGAGTCAGAGGAGTCCATCTGCCTACTCTCTGATGAAGTGGTGCCCACATGTGTGTGTATGGCAGTCTTCATGGGGACGATGGCAGATGCCATGGACACTCTGGTCCAGCAGAACGTGAAGGAGATTGTACAGACCCACTCTCTATCACCGGAGCCATGGGTGAGTTCCTGCAGTGGCAATGCGAGAGAGAAACAGGGCACTTGGACATCCATCCAGGTGCTCCTTCCCCTCAAGGAGTTAGGCATGAGCCCCGGGACACCCGCAGGGAGAGAAGCAGCAGCTGGACACCCCTGGGTCATCCACTCAAGAATCTCAGAGGCTGTTCTCTCCCTCTGAGTCCCCTTTGCCTGTGACCCCCTCAACCTCGTCCTCTATCATCGCAGAGGGAGCAGCTGCCCAATGAGTGATTCTAGAGGGAGAAGTGTGTGTGGCAGGGTCTTTTGGAGCCACGTGCAAGCACTCTCTCACGCACATGGATCCTTCACGTACCATTCTCACCTCAATGTCCTGAGCATTTTGAATGCTGCCTGCTGGGGTTTGCTTTCACTTGTCCATCTGAGCTGACCTGCATCTCCGTCCACCCAATGATCACACTCCTATGCAGCACCTGATCTTGCCCATCACGACTGTCATTTCACTTTCGGTTTGGACAGCATGGTCTGGATTCGCTTTCTCGTCAGCTCCCCATCTTTTCCCCTCCCCCAGTCCCCTATTTCTTTTCCCCCATCACAGTTGACCCCCTGGCATCAACTTCCACGTCCCCTCCATGACTTATCAGCCACAGCCTTTTTCCTGTGGCGATGTCCAGGTGAATGAACACATTCCCTTCCTTCCCGAAAATCCCAACCCCATCCACCCCCACCTCTTCCTTCCCACCCCCAGGGTCCGTGCCTGCCTTTGAGTCCCTACCAAGCACCCTCACCCTCCCTTCTACTGCTACCATTGAACACTCATCAGGAAGATGACTGCCTCACTCTGCCCTCGATCATTTTCATCACTCCCTCATACCATGCCCATTCTCAGTTCACTCCCCAGGAGACAATCATGGACCCATGACCCCTCACTTGCACGTTTACCTGGACATCCCCGCCTCCGGACCCCTTCCCCCCGGAATTCTTTCTCCTGGGATCCCTTCCCCCACCCAGAACCCCTTTCCCCCTCCGGACACTTTCCCCCAAAACCCCTTCCCACCTCTGCACCCCTTTCCCCTGGAACCCCTTTCCCTCTGGAACCCTTTCTCACCTCTGGACCCCCTCCCCCCTCTAAACCCCTCCCCCTGGGGACCCCTTCCCCACCCACCACGCACCCCCTCCCCCACCTCCCTGGACTCCCCACTCCGCTTAGTGTCTCCTGCTTCCTGACACCCTCAGACACCCTTATTTTTCTTGCCACCCTTAATCGTTCCCCTCTCCCAACTCCCAACTTCCTCCAGCCTTACTCTTTCCCCTTTCCTGACTCCCTCAGACTGTCTCACTTCTTCTCCCAGCTTTACTCCTTCCCCCTTCCTGAGTCCTTCCTCCACACTTAGTCATTCCCCTCTCTGGACTTCTTCTTCCCCTACCCGGATTCCTTCACCTCTCCACACTCATTCCTCCCCTTGGTCTCCTTCCCCTCTTCACACTCCTTACCCCTCCAAACACCTTCCTTTACACCTTCCAACCTCCTTATACCTACATCCCCAGTTGCCATCTTCTCCCCCATTGCCTCCTCCTCCCTCTGCACTCCCTACCCCTTCCAAACCTTATCCCAACACTTTTATTCCCCCCTTCCCACCTCACCCTCCAACAGCTTCATTCCCCCAACAACCTGAACCCCATCAAAACCTTCATTCCTGTTGCTGTCAGGCTCCAGCATCTTCTGATTGTGGATGTCTGCAATGTGAGCAAGAACCTGGCAGTAAGTACCAATTTCTGTACATCACAGTTGTCAAGGCGCGTTCTGCACTGGCATGTTTTCCTGCGGATGATCCACTGGGGGAGGGATGTGTATGGCAGGCTGACCTCATATGCTGCTGTATTACAATGAGGTTCCTGACGTCTGATGGTGGCCATTGACAGGCTGAGTGTACAATCGCAAACTTGTTTCACGACATCGTGAATCCAATTTTTGGCCTTCTCGCCATATTGTCTGCTCACGCCACCGAACACACCCGACGCCAGCGTGCACGGAAAATCTCGGCCATTGTCTGTGTATTCTAAAGGTGACTTGGTTAGCTCATGTTGGAAAGCTAACTTAGTCAGAGTCCCATTGTCCAAGTAATTAGTCTTAATGGCCTGATCCCAAAAGTTGAATACATCATATGATTGCCTTGGATGCCTTGCTGCTGAGACAGGAGATGTGAGTCCTTCACACTCCGCTGAAGTCTTTGCCCCAGATTTCCCTCCCTGGGTTGAGTTTGCCAAATCAGGAGATTTCCTGCCATGGTGAACCTGACCTTTAAAAATGACCATCTGCAGACGAGATTTTCAGGCAGGGGTGGGAGGCCCAGGATGAATCTGCAGGCTGCTAGGTGCAGAGGCAGGCTGGGCTCAAGGCCTGCCTGCCTCTGTGCTTCAGCACTGTGTTAAAATAAATAACAAATAAAACAAAAACATCCCTCCATCCCTCACCACCTCAACCCCCCCACACATTCCCTACACCCAACCCATGCCAACCTGTGCTAAACCATTCCCGCCACCCACCCCATGGCCCCTCACACCCCTATGTCTCCTAAGTGCCTTTATACCCACCCCATATTCCCTATGCCAACTTAATACCAAATCATACCAACCCATGCCTCCACCCACAACCCTTTGCCATTACCTCCTCCATGCCGACTCACCTGGTATCCTTGGATAGTTCTTTGACAGCTTTGATATTTCCTAGGTAGCTTTGACACTTCCTAGATAACTTTGACAGGTTTGACACTTCCTGGAAGCAATGACAGCTGGACAGCTCCTTAACATTTTCTTGACAGTTGGACAGTTCCTTGACCGCTGGGCAGCTCTTTTATAGCTTGACAGTTCCAATGAGTTATTGTATAAAAATTGTTTAATCATATTCAGTTTTCACAACCCCCTAAGGGTACTTTACCTCTCCCAAAGGTTGTCTTCTCTTTCCCAAAGGTATCCCAGGACCCTATCCAAAGAGGTACTTTACCTCTTTGGTTATCCAAACACATGCACCAAATTCAGACTTTCTCTTACCTGTTCTAAACCACACTCTCCAGATTCCAAAATCCCACTCCAGTGGAGGCAGCTGGTAATTTAAACAGCCAGCTGTCTCCATGAATCGTGCATGTGCAAACCCCAGCCTGACTCCAGTCCCACCCCCAAGAGGGGGGGGGGAGGAAGTGTTGGGGGTTTGGGGACAGAACTTAGCATTTTCAGCAATTTCCAGGGTTTTGCAAAGATGGAGGGGCTCTTTGTTGTGGTGAAAAGAATTGTCTTTGATGGGTTTTGCAGACAGACTGACTCCACTGCAATGAATGGGAATGTTTGGTTTGGACATATAGTAATACAGATTGGGGTTAGCCACCTTGGGCAGTGAGTTCCACTCCGTTTAGTCTCTGTGTTTTTATAAGTTCAATTCAGGTTTCCAGTTAGAGGATTAAAAATCATTATTCGGCATTAAGGACAATTTTGTGACACAAGTTTACCCCTTAACTCTCACAAGGCAGTGACTCCTCATTTTATTCCCTCTAGTGACTACCTTCAGAATTGTAAGCTAACTTAAAGTAGTACAACTTTAAGTAAAGTGTAAGCATATTTTGGATATTTATACTGGTTAGCGGAAAATTGGTAGGGTATGTCATAGCTGTAAAAAGATTCATATCTCACAAGCCCCATAGATGGAACAGTTAAAAAGCTCGTTTGACCAAGTTAGGTTTTAATGGGCTTTTCCTGAAATACCATATCATACTATCTTTAGTACTTTCACTGACATTGGCACCAATAATCCACAGGTCCCTGCTTAATCAGCAAAGTCAAGTTACACATCCAGTGTGACATGAATATTTCAAAATTGTGTGTTCTAGCGGGTCATTGATTATGGAGTTCTTTAGTAAAAGAGTAGCTTTGGTCCATATCTTTAACGTGCTAATGCTGTTGTCTTCTTATTGTGATATCTGCGTTATTTAAGTCTTTTACTCTATTTTATGCTTCTTGGCCCACAGAAATGTAATGACATATGTACTATTTTATCCAGTGATGATTTCCAATAACAAAAGTTTACCTTATATGTCTCTTTAGGCTTGAAGTTTCACCCTACCAACCTACAAACTACATGTCAAGTATTACTAAATTCAACCAAAACAAAACAAGTTTCATTTTTTCAAAAACATAATTTATTCATAAAATTTGTAAAGGTGTATTACATAACAGTTCAAATTTAACATTACATATTGTGCAAAACAGACCTGTTTCTTTCAACACATGATGGCTCTTTGAAATATCTCACTACACTTAAAATTGCAGGTTATATTTACAATCTTCATTTCATCTCAAACATACAGCCCAAGGAGTTTTATAGGTTCCAGCACCTCGGTATATAATAGTGGGAGGACCTTAGACAGTGGCCTTTCCCCATTGAGCCTTTGTGGTGGCTGTCCCAAGTTTTAGTGCATCCTCAGCACTTAGTTGTGGACCTTGGATTGTGCCAGCCTGCAACACTCAGTCATCAACAGCTCTTTTCACTAGAAGACCAACAAGTTTTAGGCAGAACAAAAGAGCATTTTTCACCAAATTGATGGTCCTCCAGTTGATGTTTATCTTGGTGTGCATCTCTGGAAACAGCTAGTAAAGCACAGGGTCCTGTGTTATGGAGCTGCTCAGGATGAACCTTGACAAAAACCACTGCATCTATTTCCTGCTTGGCAAAGACACATTCCAGAAGGAGATAGGCAACAGTATCTTCCCCATGCCTTGAGGGCAGCATACAGAGGGGACAAGACTCCAGGCATGCAGGAAGGATCTAACAGAGAGACCCCTTCTCGCCACCAGCCAAGCTATTTCTTAGTGCTTGTTTGGAAGTTCTGGCAATGAGGCATTTTGCTAAATGACAGTCTGCTGAGGGAATCATCCAATAGGATTCGCCATCTCCTTTTCCCGCAGGGCCTTATGTTGCATGCAGACTGATGGTCCTCTGGTCAAAGATCCTTTTCTGCACAAACTTTTCCATGAGAGACTGGTGGTGCAGCACGGATCCAACTAACGGGAGCATTCCATGGCAATGTGGCCAGACCCATCCTTCACAATACTGGGGACAGATGGAACCTCAACAATTAGTGACACTCGATGTTTGCGTACTGAGGGTCTGCACATAACTTGATGCAGCTGCATACAAGATGGCAAATTTTAAGTTTAGGTGTGTAAACATTTTTTTCCATTTTGTTTTATTTTCCCACCCTCCCTCTTTTGAACATCTCTCCTCACATGCACCATTTGGATCAAGAGAACTGTTTGGCATGAACTTTGTTTTGAAATTATTCCTTGGGAATGGGTCAGAGCAGCTCATCTTGTGACTTTTCTGTTGTTGACGCTTCTGGAGAAAGGTCTGAAATCCACTCGAGTTCTCTTTGATGCTAAGGCTGAGATTGGGAACTCAGAACAATACATATTGAATCTCGATCACCCATCCCATTTTCTCATTTCTGCTGTTACTATGTGACTTCCTTTGAGCCATTCACTGATTTTCTTTCCCATGTTTAGAGGTGTGCCGTACCATTTATATAGCACCTGCAAAAAAAGAGACTTCCATTTATAAAGCACTTTTCACAACCACCAGACATCTCAAGTGCTTTACAGCCAAGGAAGCACTTTTGAATTGTAGTCACTGTCGCCATGCAGGAAACACTGCAGCCAAACCCACAGCAAACTCTCACAAACAGCGTGTGATCATCTGTTTTTCTGACGTTAATTGAGGGATAAATTTTGACCAGGACATCGGAGATAATTCCCTGATTTTCTTTAAAATAGTGCCATGGGATTTTTTTGCATTAACCAGAGCAGGCAAATGGGGTCTCGGTTTAACATCTCATCTGAAAGACAGCACCTCCAACATTGCAGCACATTCCCAGTATTACAATAGGACTTCAACCCAGAACCCTGTGATGCAGAGCCGAGAGTGCTACCAATTGAGCCACAGAAAAATGTAATTATTCAACATTGATTATTCAACAAGTGATCTTCAGATGGATCAGTTGATAACTGTACTGCCTGCTGCAAAACTGTTACTATAGGGGGTTATAGTGCTGCTGGACCACAAAAGAGACCAATCCACCAGAGTGCTGTCTTGACCATTATTTAATGATCCCATGCTCCTCCCTCTGCCCCTCAAACACACAGTGTAAAATGTAGTTGTATAAACCTCAAATCAGAGCAGGATCAAGCTCTCACATTACCCACATGATCAAATAACCTGCCAATATTAACAGACTAGAGTTGAGCATGAGGAATGGCCACTTGGTCAAGGTACCGGAGGGTGGCCTGGCACCCATGAAACTGAATCCCAATACAATCAGTAGATTTGGGAGATAATGGCGGAGTGAGTTGTAAGGGCAAAAATGTTAAACAAAGAAAAAAATGACAAATAGCTGAGTGCTTTTTTATGAGTCTCTGGACGTATTTTAAAATTCCTATCCCTTTGCATTCTTGTTTATATCTCAGCATGCCCAACTTCCCTTTTTAGGTCTTGTTTGGATAATTGAGAGTTGAGAACTTTGGGCCATTCCATGAACCCATCAGAGTGTGTGCTGGCATTGGATACAGATCTCTTTTTGTTTGGCAGCCGTTTTGATATTTAGCGCAGCAGATGTCTCTTTTGTGATAAAATACAAGTTGCATGTGTCTCTCCTTGTCAGGGTTCAGCCCTGATATCCAGTTACAGTTGATCTTCCCTTCCAGAACACTCAGGCTGCTCCAAAACACAGCCAGGGAAGTACCTGCAGAATTCAGTCTATTTTCAGGAAAAGGATTTTTAAAAATATAATATGAAATAAAATATAATATAAAATATATAGTGGGTACCCTCAGGAGGCTGTTCCAAGCATGATGAAGAGCTCATTGAAGGTCTCTAGTGTGCCACAGAATAATAAGATGTGTCTTGTGTGGTTATGATTTTCACACATGGTGGGCAACTACTTCCAGCAATGCCACCAAACTACTCCAAACCACCACTGTGAGCAGGGGGTTAATAAATTCCAGCTGTTTTATTTTAGGAGAAAATATCAGAGGGTGTGACACTGTGCCCTTGCCAGTGGCAGAAGCCTGAGGAATTAAATTTACAGAGAAAAAATATATAAAAAATACTTATGATCTCCAGTCTGACGGCTCAGTGAATAAATGCACTTCCTGATGTGCTACTGTGTTTTATATACTCCAGGAGGGTCCTCATTCTCATCTTGAAATCTTTTTATAGTCTCGCCTACCCTAACTTTACAATCTTCTTTGGCCTTATGTCCCCTCCAGCACCCTTTGCTTCTCTGACTCAGTCGGTTGAGGTACAGATCTACTATGTTCTGATAGCTTGTGAGGCTGAATAGTCTACATCTGTTCTTTTGTTCTTCAGTGCAGCCCCTCAGTCCCCAACCCCACCTCAGTTCATCACAATTTTCCATTGGTGAAAAAGCTGTTAGCCACGTCAGCCCTACTTTCCAAAACATAGCATCCCACCAAATCTTTAGGCCTTTCTATTTCTCTTCAGGCCTTTGAAAAACTTTCTTAATAACCTTTTTTGATCAACTCTACTACCTCTCTCATCATGCCATGATGTCTATTCTTATTTTCTATACAACACACTTCTTCCATGTTCCTTAGGCTCAGGGGTGGTACCGGAGGACTGGAGAATTGCAAACATTACACCCTTGTTAAAAAAGGGATGTAAAGATAAGCCCAGCAACTACAGGCCAATCAGTTTAATTTTGGCACTGGAGAAACTTTCACAAACAATAATTTGGAACAAAATTAATAGTCACGTGGAGAAATACAGCTTAACTAAGGAAAGCCAACATGGAAAATCATGTTTAACTAACTTGCAGGAGTTTTTTGAAGAGGTAACAGAGAGTGCTGATGAGGGTAATGCTGTTGATGCGGTACACATGAATTCCCAAAAAGGCATTTGAAACAGTGTGCACAACAGACTTGTGGGCAAAGTTATAGCTTATGGAATAAAAGGACAGTAGCAACATGGATACAAAGTTGGCTGAGTGACAGGAAACAGAGAGTAATGATTAATGGATAGTTTTCAGGCTGGAGGAAGGCTTGTAATGAAGTTCCTGGGGGTCAGTATTGGGCCCCTTGTTTTTCCTTTATATATAATTATTTAGACCTTGGTGCATGTACAAGGCACAATTTTGAAATTTATGGATGATACAAAACTTGGAGCATTGTGGACTGTAAGGATAGTTTAGAACTTCAAAAGGACATAGACAAGTTGGAGGAACAGACAGACAGGTGGCAGATGAAGTTCAATGCCGGGAAACGTGAAATGATTCATTTTGGTAGGAAGAACATGGAAAGACAGTACAAAATAAAGGGTACAACTCTAAAGGGGATCAGGAGCAGAAGGACCTGGGTGTATATATATTGAAGGTGGCAGAGCAGGTTGAGAAAGCAGTTAATACAGAAAGTGTCCTAGGCTTTACTAATTGGGGCAAAAACACAAATACCTGGAAAAACTCAGCAGGTCTGACAGCATCTGCAGACAGTAATACAGTTAACATTTCGAGTCCGAATGACTCTTCATCAGAGTCATTTACTAATTGGAGAACTGAGTACAAGAACAAGGAGGTTATATTGAACTTGTATAAGATACTAAACAAAAACAGAATTACCTGGAAAGACTCAGCAGGTCTGGCAGCATCGGCGGAGAAGAAAAGAGTTGATGTTCCTCATGACCCTTCAACAGAACTGAGTGAATCTTAGGAAAAGGGTGAAATATAAGCTGGTTTAAGGTGGGTGGGTGGGGGAGAGAAGTGGGAGGGGGGGGTGGGGGGTGGTATGGTTGTAGGGACAAGCAAGCAGTGATAGGAGCAGATAACCAAAAGATGTCACAGACAAAAGAACACAGAGGCGTTGAAGGTGGTGATATTATCTAAACGAATGTGCTAATTAAGAATGGATGGTAGGGCACTCAAGGTACAGCTCTAGTGGGGGTGGGGTGGAAAGGATAGCAAGGCATAAAAGATTTAAAAATAATGGAAATAGGTGGGAAAAGAAAAATCTATATAAATTATTGGAAAATACAAAAGAAAGGGGAAAGAAACAGAAAGGGGGTGGGGATGGAGGAGACAGTTCAAGATCTAAAGTTGTTGAATTCAATATTCAGTCCGGAAGGCTGTAAAGTGCCTAGTTGGAAGATGAGGTGCTGTTCCTCCAGTTTGCGTTGGGCTTCACTGGAACAATGCAGCAAGCCAAGGACAGACATGTGGGCAAGAGAGCAGGGTGGAGTGTTAAAATGGCAAGTGACAGGGAGGTTTGGGTCATTCTTGTGGACAGACCGCAGGTGTTCTGCAAAGCGGTCGCCCGCTTTATGTTTGGTCTCTCCAATGTAGATCATTCCCTCCAGGATACCCTGATCCACTCCTCCATCACCCGCTACTCTTCAACCCCGACCTATGGCACCTCCCCATGCCCACGCAAAAGATGCAACACCTGCCTCTTCACTTCCTCTCTCCTCACCGTCCAAGGGCCCAAACACTCCTTTCAAGTGAAGCAGCATTTCACTTGCATTTCCCCCAACTTAGTCTACTGCATTCATTGCTCCCAATGCGGTCTCCTCTACATTGGAGATACCAAACATAAACTGGGCGACCGCTTTGCAGAACACCTGTGGTCTGTCCGCAAGAATGACCCAAACCTCCCTGTCGCTTGCCATTTTAACACTCCACCCTGCTCTCTTCCCACATGTCTGTCCTTGGCTTGCTGCATTGTTCCAGTGAAGCCCAACGCAAACTGGAGGAACAACACCTCATCTTCCAACTAGGCACTTTACAGCCTTCCGGACTGAATATTGATTTCAACAACTTTAGATCTTGAACTCCCTCCTCCATCCCCACCCCCTTTCTGTTTCTTCCCCCTTCCTTTTGTTTTTTCCAATAATTTATATATACTTTTCTTTTCCCACCTATTTCCATTATTTTTAAATCTTTTATGCCCTGCTAGCCTTTCCACCCCACCCCCACTAGAGCTGTACCTTGAGTGCCCTACCATCCATTCTTAATTAGCACGTTCGTTTAGATATCACCACCTTCAACGCCTGTGTTCTTTTGTCTGTGACATCTTTTGATTATCTGCTCCTATCACTGCTTGCTTGTCCCTACAACCACACCATCCCCTGTGCCCACTTCTCTCCACCACCCCGCCCCCCCCCCCACCCCCCCAACCTTAAATCAGCTTATATTTCACCCCTTTCCTAAGATTCACTCAGTTCTGTTGAAGGGTCACGAGGACTCGAAACATCAACTCTTTTCTTCTCCGCCGATGCTGCCAGACCTGCTGAGTTTTTCCAGGTAATTCTGTTTTTGTTTTGGATTTCCAGCATCCACAGTTTTTTGTTTTTATCTCTTTGTATAAGATACTTGTTCAGCCTCAGCTGGATATTGCATCCATTTCTGCGCACTGTACTTTAGGAAAGATGTGAAGGCCTTGGAGAGAGTGCAGGAAAGATTCACAAGAATGGTTCCAGGGATGAGGAACTTTTATGGTCTGGAATGCACTACCTGAAACTGTGGTGGAGGCAGATTCAGTTGAAGAATTCAAAAGGGGATTAGACTGTTATCTGAAAAGGAAGAATGCACAGAGTTATATGGAGAAGTTGGGAAAATGGCACTGAGTACATTGCTCATTTGGAAAGCTGATACAGATACAATGGGCCAAATGGCTTCCTTCTGAACAGTAACAATTCTGTGAACACCTTGAATGTTTCCCTGCATTAAAAATTATATATAAATGCTGGCAGTTGTTCAATCTCTGATCTTGATGACTTAGTGGATGACCATTTGAGGTAAGTTAAAGGCCAAGTAAGGCCAATTATGAGAGGCCAACTGGAGATTTTCAGTGAGTCTGTGACCCCCCTTCCCCCAGTAGTGTCAGCAGCACAGCAGCTCCCAGGAGGTGACGGACTGGAGCAACCAGCACTTCAAGCAGACTCTGAGGCCATCCCCACCAACTAACCCACAACTACCCCTCCACAGTGGTGACCTGGCAGCTGTTGGTTATCTTTTTATTTCAGGCTTTTTTAAAGTTGCTGACAGGGTACCTCCATCTCTCTCTGTCCATTACCTGCAATGGCAGGCTGCAGCTCATTCTGTGCTGAAGGACCTCCTATTGACCTTCCAACTTTGAGGTTCGGTCTGTTGTTCTTAATTGGATGGTGAATGCATCCTCAGGCCACTGACTGGCCTGCTGGGTGACTGCTCCTGACACAGTGTGAGGTCAGGACTCCCAGCTGACCCCAGTCCAAAATGCAAAATCCTGCCCGATGTTTCTGGGTTCAGCTGAGATCAGGCTATCCCATTACAATGAAAAATGGTCACCATGATGGGGTAATGGAGGGACGGCCTCCCATTAATGATCAGTTTATAGAGAGGAGAATAAAGGCAAGCAAAGAATATATTTTATATGTCAGAAGAACACAATTTTTGTAATTATTTTATTTTAGAAAAGTAATTAATTGGAAGAAAATATCCCTTTAAAGAAAGTGTCAACATTGCAGGAAAACTGTTCTTATTTCTGTTATTTAAAAATAATCATCTGTAAACATTAATGCTGTTAGGGCAATCGTCCATCTGTTTTGGACCCGATGCTGTCTTTGTTTAGGCTGTAAATCCCTAAGACAAACTAGATACCAAAAATCTAGTTTCAATTCTATTCACTTGCTATTTTGCCTCATGAAGTGCAAATGTAAACTATTAAAAGGCTGTTAAATTTAAATTAACCTTTAGCAGCAGCAACTCAAACATCAAGACTTAGAGCACGATTCAATTCCCTGCCACAACCCTATCCATCATCTGACCAACTTGGACATGGCAAAAGGTGTCAATTGTCATGGCACATTTGGAGGAAAGGTTTCCATTCTTGCTCACTATGCAGTGGCCCCTATCAACGAGTGTGTGAACATTGGGTGAGGACAGTATCGGACTTGGCTGTGACACTCTCCATATTAAACACCTCCCAATAATCACATATAAAAAATGGGCACTCAGCCAAGATACCAGAGGCCAATCAATGCCTATAGAAATGTAACCTAGCAAGAAATCATTGCCTTCATGAGAGGAAACAAGGGGAAATAATTGGCAAAAACAAAAGCCAACCTATATGTGTAACAGTGACACTAAAATGGTGATGCAGAGATTAAAGTGCAGCTGATATTAGAGCAGGCAAACTTTTGTTGGAGAACTGAGGCTTATCACCAAGAATGTCAGGACAATTCCTTGCCAGGACTAATCATTGTTTGTCCCCCGCACCCCATCCCCCACAATGAGTACAGACAGCACAATTAAACACAGTGAACATCACTTGTAAGCAGACTCAAACACAGAACAATTGAACACTACAGCAATGAGTACATACAGCAACTCATGAAGTGCTCCTGCTGGAATGCTAAATGGAGGTGGCAGCCAAGCAGGGAAAGGCACAATCTGAGACTAGTCACAACTCTCTATATAATAGGCATATGTGTGCACACTGCACTGAAACACATGGGCAAAGAGTGTGGTACCTCATGCCTCATTAATTTCCCTCCACATGCTGGGCATCCTGAAATGAGCAAAAAAATGCAGTTTCAATGCAGCATCCAACAGTATCAAATTGTCTGTTATCAGATTAGGACTTCTTATTCTGTTCTTGCTGAGGTGCAGGAGTTGTGGGGAGAGGTCTGTAAATCCTAACTTTTTCGCTCAGGGAAATGTTATATTTTGGATCATTAATTCATTGCAGTTGAGCTGCAGATTTGTGAATGAAGAGGTTATATTGGTAACTCTGGTGAGAATGTGAGTTATAGGTTTGGTAATAATAGCCACCATAATCAAATCCCATTTTCTCAAACTGAAGGTGACAATTTTTCAGGGTGGATATTATGTTTACTCTGCATCAAGAAGAGGAGGAAAAGGGAAAAAATGAGATTTTTTTGCTGAAAGGAAAAAAAAATGGAGATTTCTCTGGTCTTTGTCTAGGAAGAAGTAGCTCCTCTGTCTGCCTCCCCCACAATCATACCACTTCTTTCAACCCACCCACCATACTCGATTCCAAGACCCAGTGATCATTCTGATCATTTTAGGTGCTTAAATCTGATTTTTGTGCCATCAGATATAATAGTTTAATTCGACTGAGATCAGCTGTTACTTTCTAGTTTAGAAGCTTCTTCTGGCTTGTTTACAAATGGATTCCTGCACAAAGCCAGCTATAGACACAACATTAGTACAAACTAACAGAAAAAAACAGTAGAGAGAATAATGACACACATATAATGAGGGAGATTAAATACATTGTACAAGGGATACACACAATCATACCATGAGTTACAGAATCAATATGATGCAGCTAATGAAAAGGAAACAGATCCGTTTTGTATAGTTCCATTCCAAATCCCTGTGAATTCCCAATCTTAATCAGTTGCAAAGGATCCAAGCAAAAACTATTTTGAACATTATCCAGTAATGCAGACCAAAACTGCTGTAATTTGGCATCAATTTGGAAATTTCAATCAGAGGCCCCAGTTATGGAAATGGAAGTCTCATAATGTTGCAGTAATGAATGCTCTTATACAGTTGTAGTAAAGGCACATTGTAGAAACAGTGTAGAGGGAGCTTTATGCCAAATCTAAATGGTGTTACACTTGACCAAGGAATGCTTGTTCCTGGCACTGGGTGTGAGAAGTGGAAAAGTGGTCCATTCTTTAAAATGATGAATACAATCAACTTCTCACCACCCCACCCCCACCAAGCCCCCAAGCCCAGCCCTCTGCCACCAGGGGACAAAAGTTGAGACAACGGCACAGAAACTATGTTGGCAATACTGACCTAGACATCATTCTATACCTTCAAGCTTTAATTTTCATTTTACAACCTCTCAGCTGTCATTTATTGAAGTGATGTACTATTGCTGGCCATTCTGCCTTCCTCTGCAATGTGATATTGAAAGCATCTTTCAGGAGTATGTAGAGTTGAGCCAGAACAATAGACATTTGAGTAAGCAGCTTTATTTCCATTTGCACCTGATGGTATTCTGCCTGCAGCTTGTCCACATCAACACTTATGGCCATTACCTTCTCTGATATCTCTTTCAAATCTGTCTTGGACCAAACAAGGGAATTTTAAAATCTTTTAGATTCTTTCCACTGCCTAATATGTACTGCGCACTCATTGTAAAGTTTTCAGAATTTCAGGTATTCTTTTAATATAGATGTAAGTTTTTTTTTAAAATTTCACTACACTTTTAAAAAAAAATGTTCGAACAAATTCCTGTGTAACAAAAACATCTATTTCTTTCAGGCTGGCATCATATTTCAGCTGCTTGCTAATTTGTGTACATTATCAGAGGCCCTGGGTTTCATACGATGAATCTGAGCCAAATCCAGACTGCTGGTACTTTCCAGACCCCTTAAAATTTCAGCTGGGTCAAGGATTGCCAACCCTCCAGGATTGTCCTCGAGTCCCCCGGGAATTAAAGATTCAATTACTGGACACTGCTACTACGAGCAAATAGGGAGAAATATCAATTGTGTTTTTTTCACTTTTTTCAAATACCTTTTTTTTTATTTGTTATAGAAAGATTGGAGACTGGAAAAATGCTGCTTGACTGAGTGAAGCTTTTGAAGGTGGGTGGTCATGTGATGAAATCTCCAGGAATACATCCAAGTGGAGTTGGCAACCATACTGAGGCCTGATAATGAGAATACCATTTACCAAGTTAATGTCACATATTCCATTTCTTTTACCAGCCTCAACTTTGACGAAGCATCCCCCTATCAACAGGGGTCTTTGTACTGGCAGACTGTGCATTGCAGCAAGTTTAAGAAATTTGTCTATATATAGCACAAAGGGACATTGTACTGAACATTGTGGGCCTCAGAGATGTTTTTTTGACTCCTATATATCCTTGTTCATTTTCTACTCTTCTCTCCTGAAGGTGCTGACGACTTGCTCAGGTATAGTTCCATATGTGTTAGCTATCCTCCACTACCTTACCCAGACAACATTCTTTATATGTGCAGGACAAAGAGCCAGCTCTCCAGGAGGCAGAGGGCAGAAAGAGCCCCTGAGATCTATATGTTCAGCATCACAATACATTCATTGTAGTATCTACTGACAAATTTCTTACAAAAGGTGCAATTTTATCAGCAGTTATGTGACCTATCTAAAATTAATAGTAAAGGCCATTAAGCCATTTTCATTATTACCAGGTGATTATACTGTGGCAGAATGCACTTGCCTACCTGTGGGCGATATTGAAAGCATCATCTGGCAACATGTTGGGGTTAACAGATTTGGCAGTCTCATTATGCAGCTGCCCACAGAGGGAGTAAAACTCCCACTAGATCAGAGATATCAGAGCTATACAAGCAAAAACATACAAACTTTATTTAGCAAATAACTTGTGTGTCTAATGTGGACATTGGCTGCCATGCCGCGTCCCTGTCAACTTTCTCAAGCTTCATTGGACCATCATCTAATTGACAAGACATTTGACAATAAGGGGCGAGGTTTGATAGATTCCAATCATCATCTAAAACACATCACAGATTCCAAACAATTTAAATGCACATGACTATCAAAAATAATTGCTATTTCTTCATAGTGGGTGTCACCATGCTAAATCCAGCCTCTGTTAGTCCCCAGGACTTTAGTTCCTGCTCTTCATCTGTGCTCCATTTTCCACCTCAGGACCATCTACTGAGATCTTCCATGGCCCATTTCTACATTTTGTGAGGTATCCGAGAAAATCATTGGAATGACTGGATCTGTTTTCTATCTTCTGTTAGGGCCACTGATGCCATCTTGCGCTGTCACAATGTTGCTCTTGCTGATAATGCTCCAAGATGCTACATGTAGTGTAATGGATTAATAGAATATGCTAACGAGTGCTGTAGACTATGATATATCTGTGACATCAGCAGTCATGTGTTAGAGATTCTGTACAGCAGATAGGCAGCACTCAGAGGAGATGTGCCTACTCGGTAACCCACCTTGTATAGATTGTACATAGTATAAATAAACTAGTTTTGAATAACTACCTGAGTCAGGCTGCAGTCCCTCTCCATAACATACACATCCTAGCACATCCACCAAACACTACGAGCAGGATTTTCCAGTCCCCACCACGGCAGGTTTAATGGTGAGGAGGGGGCTGTGGAGACAATGTGGCAGGAGCTGGAAAATCGGTTTTCCAAAAAATTGGCTGGCATGAAATGACGGCGGGAATGTGCGCACCTGCCTGTCATGGCAGGTCGCCATTCCCTCCAGGCTGCGTGAAACCATTTTGCATCCCATTAATGGGATGCAGATGAAGGCCCAACCAGAATTACCCCCCCCCCCACCCAAGCATTTGTGCTGCCAGTGGGATTTGGCGCCAGTCCAGAACACGCTTGGACCAACATGGCGTGTACATGTTAGGAATTACCTGGAAGGAGGACTGGGGCAGCCGGTGGAGATTGGCAAATGGAGACCTCCAGCAACCATGGAGTGTGGAGGGTGCAGGATTAAATATGTGGATCTTCTCACTGTAGCAGCTTCCAGGAGGTGGATCTTCTAGCTTCAGGTGGGTGGCTGCATGAGGCACTGTTGGGCTGCAATGGTCTGTGCTGGGGGACAGGGTTGCAGGAGGAGAGGAATGAAGAGGTGGGGTGGGTTTAGAGGGAATTGGTGATAGGGAAGAGTGGTTAAAGGGCAGTGGGAGCTGGTAGAGTGGAAGGGTGAGGCTTCGGCGATGATGAGTGAAGGGGATTGAGATAAAAGCCTTCCGGACTGAATACTGAGTTCAACTATTTTAGATCATGAACTCTCTCCTCCATTCCCACCCCCTTTCCGAATCCCCCCCCCCTTTTTTTCCAATAATTTATAGATTTTTCTTTTCCATCTACTTCCATTATTTTTAAATGTATTTCCATCCATTGTTTTATCTCTACCTTTTAGCCTTTTTTGATTCCTTCACCCCACCCCACCCCACCCCCACTAGGGCTATCTGTACCTTGCTTGTCCTGCTTTCAACCCTTAATTAGCACATTCCTCAGATAATATCACCACCTTCAACACCTCTTTGTCCTTTTGTCTATGACGTCTTTTGGTTATCTCCGCCTATCACTGGCCCTCTATCCAGCTCTACTTGTCCCACCCCCCCTTAAACCAGCTTATATTTCACCTATTTTTACTTAGTTCTGTTGAAGGGTCATTCGGACTTGAAACGTTAACTGTGCTCCTCTCCGCAGATGCTGCCAGACCTGCTGAGATTTTCCCAGGTATTTTTGTTTTTGTGAAGAGGATTGAGTGTTGTTGGAGGGGATCTGGAAAGTGAAGAGGATTCTGGAGGTTGTCCGAATGGGGGGTGGGGGCAGACCTATTGTCACAGGGGTGGGCTCCTCAGGAAGGTGGGGCGTGGATGTTCACCTGCACGTGACAGAGGATGATAGAGGCGGGTTGAAGGGTAACTGTGGGAAGGTCAAATGTTACATCGGAGTGGGGGGGGGGGTCATTGGTTATGGCGGGTAGGGTGTGGGTCACGGAGGAAGGGGTAAAGGTACTGGACTGAACATCAAAGATGTTCCCTGGCCGCTCGCAATGATGAACAGCCTCATGGTCAAAACACAGAGATAAAAACAAAAAAACTGCGGACAAGTTCTGTCGAAGGGTCATGAGGACTCGAAAAGTCAACTCTTTTCTTCTCCGCCGATGCTGCCAGACCTGCTGAGTTTTTCCAGGTAATTCTGTTTTTGTTTTAGCCTCATGGTCAAGATCTCCTGATGCTTCATGTGAGTTGGGTCTTCGGCTTGGCAGAACGGCAGGTCATCTCAACTGGACAACTGAAGGGGAACCACAGTACTGACAATGCTAGGGCGTAGGAATAGATGAGCATGTGCAGGGTAAAGACTCAGCTTGAGTGGGAGATTTCTTGCACATGACTCACAAGGGCCCTGGCAAATATCTTTGCCTCCCTGCACATGCATGATTGCAGGGGACATAGGCACAGCCTGGGGTGTCCCTCTGAGAATGGTGAGGTGGGGGAGGAGGGGGGCACGCACAGGCTTAAGGACTACGAATCACAAACAAACCACATCAGTCCTTACTAAAGTACAAATGTACTCTTTTTACAAATCATAGTGCACCCATGCAACCTCCTGTAAAATCAAAACTTCTTAATCTTGTATTCCTACCACTTCTTCTAGGTGCTCCCCCAACATCTGCAGCAGGGGTGGAGGCAGTTTGCCCTGTTGTCTTGGAGGGCTTTGGCTGCCGTACTCTGAAGACCCGAGGCCTGGAAGGCCCCAGCTTAATTTGGTTGTCCTGCTGTGCGGCAGCTGCTTCCCCTCTGGTCACAGAGGACGAAGCTGAAGGGGTCACAGGCAAGGGGGATTCCAAAGGGCCAGAAGCCTTTAGAGAATCCTAAGTAGAGGTCCCAGGAGTGTCCAAAAGCCGCTCCTCCTCTCTTTGGGTGCCCGTGGGCCCCTGCCTGACTCCTTGAGGGAAAGGGGCACCTGGAGGGAGGTCGAGGTGCCCCGTCCCCCTCTCACGTAGCCTCTGCAAAAGCTATCATGATGGAGTGCAGGTCTCCGCGCATCTCCAGCAGAAACTGGGTGTTCTGCTGGACCAGGTTCTCTACGGCGTCCGCCACCCTCCCCATGGAGACTTCAATGCATGCACATGTCGCACCACTTTATCAGAGAGCAGGCAGACAGACTCCTCCGCCTCGTGTGCCACTCCTGTTGAGGGCCTCCGACATCTCTGCCTGATGTTCCTCCGCTTCTTGTAGCTTCCCCAGCATCTCATGCAGGGCCCATCTCAGAGGCTTGTCATCCAATTGGACATCACAGATCTTCCCGAGCAGTCCACTGAGTGTCAGTGAGTTTGGCTGACCATGCCTCCTCCTGCTGCAAATATGTGTCTGTGCAGTGACCACCAGAATGTGAGATCCTGCCTGAACTCTGTGTCTCTGTGCTGGTGGAACGTTAAGGTGACTGCTGTGACACCTCTACATGTGCACTTTCTTCCTCCTCCCCCATGTCCTCAGTCCTCTGTGAGCTGGAGGCACAGGACAGGGCTTCCTCTTCTTCTCTCAACCACTTCCTGCTGGCACCTATGAGTGAGAGATGCGAAAGTGACTGACTACATGAGCTGCCTCCAGCGTGGAGAAACACATGACCCTTAGGTTGCTATGTGACCTCATTATGCATGGTTCCTTACTGGATGAAGGCTGCCCACCAACGTCTCCATCTGTGCAGGCTTGGTCCGGTTCTTCCCCTGCCAGCTGGGCTGCCCACTCCTCAAACTCTATGAGGTTCCTGAGGTCTGGCCAGCCCCCTCCCATCTTTTCTCTCACTCTTGTTGTGTCTCAAATTTTCCTGTGCAAAGAGAGATGGGGTTGAGAGCAATTGGGTTTCATGTATCTTTCTCATGCTTCCAGTCTTACAAATAACCCACTGTATTGTGTGATAGATGCACTGCAGGTTGTCCACAAGAGTTCTGAGGCAGTATCCTCCAGAGCAGTGAGCCCATGTAGGTAGAAGGATGAGGATGACAGAGCATGTCATTAGTGGTGCTTGCTAGTGCCCTTAATGGAACGGAAAATTCCACCCTACGTTGCTGTACACATTACCTGCCTAAAGTAGTGTCATAGTGAACTGTACTGGTGCAACAATAATGGGCATAAAGCCCATGCAATCTCCTGAACTGGTTTTGATCAGCTGAGAGGGTTAGAACAGAAGTTTAGAGTTTTGTTTTCCTTATTGGCCCTTGTATTTTTGTTTCCTCTCCCACGGCTGCAGGGGTGAATGGCATGTGGGGGGGATGGAATAAGTGCTAGTCATGATGTTCCAGCCATCATAATTGTGTGGGCAGGTTTGAAAGTAAATTGCTCTTTTCCTGCCCATCAGTTTTGTTTGTTGGCATCTTATCCTAGAGTTAGTCCTCAACCCTGTTTTCACTCCTCAGTATGCAGTTATGCAAATGAATAAAAGCCATCAGTTTATTCAGCCTCATTCCTGCCAAAAGTGAACAGAAAGATTGATTTGCATTTATATCGCACTTTTCACGGCTCCCAGACATCTCAAAGTACTTTACTGCCAATAAAATACTTTTGAAGTATAGTGGCTTTTGTAATGTGGGAAATGAGGCAGCCAATATACTCACAGCAAACTCCCGCAAAAGGAAATGTGAAAGTAACCAGATAATTTGTTTTTGTGATGTTGTTTGAGGGAAACATATTGGCCAGGACACCAGGGATAACGCCCCTGCTCTTCTTCAAAATAGTGCCATGGGATCTTTTACATCCACCTGAGCAGGCAAATTGGACCTCAGTTTAATGTCTCATCCTAATGACAGCATCCCCAA
The DNA here is from genome assembly GCF_017639515.1 of Carcharodon carcharias. Classification (NCBI taxonomy): domain Eukaryota; kingdom Metazoa; phylum Chordata; class Chondrichthyes; order Lamniformes; family Lamnidae; genus Carcharodon; species Carcharodon carcharias. The sequence goes on along the minus strand of NC_054481.1, from coordinate 101,412,392 downwards.
CAGTGCAGCACTCACTCAGTTCTGGCACTTCCTCAGTACTGCACTAGAGAGGCAGTCTAGATTTTTGTACTCCAGCCATGGAGTGGGACTTGAACCCAAAAGTTTGTGGCTAAGAGGCAAGAGTATTTTCAACATTACACAGCTGACATAAGAGATTCGATGTTGAACTAAAAGAATTCCAACAGGCTAAGAGAGATGGAGTGTGCATGGGGGGAGGAAAAGAAAGGGACACAAGAGTACTGCCAGTAATCTACTATTGTATAAACAACAAGAAAAACATAAAGCTTCTTTAACAGCAACACTGGTGAATACTGTTACACCTCATTGAATGTTTCACTCAGAAAACAATGTGTAACCCATTCAGCCGACAGAGCGCATTCTTACAACGTACTTACTGACTGGAATTTTCTGGGCCTGTCGGGTGTCATGGCGGGTGGGAGGGGGAGGGGGGGTGTGGAAAGCAACATGGCGAGAAGGCCGAAAATCGATTTTATGCCGTTGTGAAACCAGTTTGTGATCATCGGCTCCAGCCGTTAATGGCGGGCTGCGCATTTCCCACCGCCGGATGTTGGAAACATAATTTTAATACATTTACATCTAATTATAAGCCTGGCTCACCGGAATCATCCTCCCACATCAAATTTACTGCCCACATTGGCATGACTTCAGAACAGTGTACTTCACGACTGCCTTTAAAAGGCATGCACCTGGCAACTTGAACTTCAAAAGGAACTCAGAGGCGAGTGCACACAACCTTGCACAGCGCTTACGAGCATCACCCATACGACATCAAGGAAGAGGCGCCATGCATTTGCAGTGGGTACAGGCAAGTCATCTTTTCCCAGCTGGCTTTCACTGTGGTGCCAGGGCAAGGGCTCCAGTGCGGATCAGGCTGAGGGGTGGAGCAAGGCAGCACATACTGAAGGAAATACTCAAGCACATGCTGGGGGGTGGAGGAAGTGGGGGGTGAGGGGAGTAGCCACAAACTTGGAAAAGCAATCAAAAATGAGCATTCTTCAGACTGTTCAGCTGCAGCTCCACTGACATGCTTGGAGTTGGGTCTCTGAAGCTTTTCTGCCCACCCAAGCAACATAAAAGCATCAAAGTGCTACCAAATACTCCAGAACGTTTCACCCCTAAGGTGCAGACTGTTTTAGGGGGCAGCAGAGCAATTGGTCGACTAGGCAAGTTGTACAATCCCCTTGTGAAAAGTGCCCATGGTGCAGTCACTAGTGAAGGCACTCACAGTCCCTTGCAATGCCTTTATTAAATTCTAGACCAGTAACAATTATGGTTCAAGCTAACAGAACAGCCTTGCAGTGTGGGTTAGGAGAATACCTGTGCCTGAGATGAGAGCACAGCATGCAGTCCAATGGATGAAACTGCCACCAATCTAACAAGTGGAGAGGAACGGAGGTGGGTGGGGTTTTGGACTGCCAATGAGTGCACTACACATTAACCAAGAGAGGCTCTTAGTACATCTATGCTAACCCACGCATCTCTCTCTTTGATCCTGCAGGAGGAGAACATCAAATCATGGAGCCTGGTGCTTTAACAGTATGCCTCATGGCTTACAGAGGCCAGAGAAGAAGAAGACAGCAGCAGAGGCGACTGGCTCGGCAAAGGGAGGAGCACCTCCCTCAAGATGAAGGGGCAGCAGGAAGATGCATGCAGCTGAAGATCCTCAACGAGCCGCCACTCGTAGGCACCTCACTAGACCCAGGGTCCATAGATGGCACCTGTCATTCCTACAGATGACTGAGAACCAGTGTCGCCGAAGGCTGCGCATGTCTAGGGAACTGGTCGGTCACATATGCCACTTGTTGCAGGATTTGGCACCATGGGGACATGGAGGGAATCCAAGCATGTCAGTGAGCTGCAGCTAGTGGTCATGAAAGTGACTGCAGCGCTCAATTTTTATGCCAGAGGCTCCTTCCAGCGCTCCACAGGTGACATGTGCAGGATCTCGCAAGGCTCCACACACAAGTGTATTCAAGAAGCCCAGGATCAGGAAAGCCAGGAAGCAAGAGTGCTAGGATTTGCACAGGTCTCTGGTTTTCCACAGGTGCAGGGTGCCACTGACTGCACACATACGGTGCTTAGATCTCCATGACAACAATCAGTCAACTACCTCACCTGCAAGGGCTTCCACTCGCTGAATATTCAGCTGGTGTGCAACCACCACAAACACATTCTACAGGTCTGCACATGACTCCCAGGGAGTGTGCACGACTCCCACATTCTTAGCAGGTCTCAGATCCCTGACATCTTCCAGGGTCTAGAGAGGCTGCAGGGTTTGCTCCTTGGGGACAAGAGCTACCCACAGAGGACATTGCTGATGATGTCTGTGCGGCGGTCTCAGACTGCTGCAGAGCAACTGTGTAACGAGGCTCCTGCCACGACCTGGACATTGGTGGAGCAAATGATTGGCACTTTGAAAACGTGGTTCTGGTGCCTCGACAGATCTGGTGGAGCATTGCAATACAGTCCCCGGAGGGTGTCGCGCATCATTGTTGCTTGCCGCATGCTACACAACCTGGCATTGCAATGGTGGAAGGACCTGGCTGAGGAGATGGAGGAGCTGCATGTATCCTCTGCTGAGGAGGATGTTGAAGGGGATAATGATGATGAGATCCTTGAAGGTGAGGATGCTGGCGATGAGGCTATCGCACTGGCCAGACTAAGTAGGTGCGCTCGGGAGGCCCTCATTGCTGCAAGATTCATGGAGGATGATGATGAGATGCAGTGAGGACAGTCCTGACATCCTCACCTTGCTTCTGTGAGCGTTTGATTCCTGTGTGGCTGATGGCAGTGCACATACCCTCAGTGCTCAGGCTCATGTTATGCAGACGCAGCGGAGGCTCTAATAGGTGCTAGATACCATGAGGGTGATGACAACATGCAGTGAGGACACTCCATAAATCTTCACATAACCTTTATGAATGTTTGACTCCTGTCTGGCTGAGGGCAGTTTGCTTGAAAGATGTCGTTTGGGGGTCCGAGAACTGGAGGGCCCCAGCCTGCCTTTGGGGTCCTGCTGTGTGGCAGTGGCACCCTCCTTTGCCTGTGAAGTTGGAGATGCTGGGGTCACAGGAAGAGGGGAATTGGATGGGCTGGACACTTCCAGAGTCACCTGGATGGATGGTCCTGCTGCTGCTCCTCCCTATTGGTGCCCAACGACCCCTGGCTGACTCCTTGAGGAGATGGGGAAGCTGGAGTGACATCGAGCTGCCCGCAACCCTATCACATTGACACTGCTGAAGACCAACTATGGCATCAGCAATGGAGTTCAATCAGTGCAGCAGTGCAGGGCCAATGTCCTGGACCAAGGTCTTCATGGTGGCCACCATCCTACCTACCAGTGTTGACCTCAGTGCGTTGGCATGCTGGCGCAATCACCTCAGACTGAAGGCGGATGGACTCCTCCATCATGCTTTGCAATCTGAGGAGTGCAGTGGACATCCCTTCCTGATGTTCCTGAGTGTGTCTTTGCAGCTCCAGCAACTGTGACATGACCGAGTCCAGAGGCTCGTCATCTGACTTGGACTCAGCAGATTTCTGGCCTCCAGCAGTCCTCCGAGTGCTGGAAGTCTGGGAAATCACTGCTGCCATCTGCTGTGGATCAGACAGTGCTCACCAGATTGTGAACCGAAGGCTACTCTAGAACTAGGTCCCACCGAGGTGTGTCTCTGTGTTGGTGGAGGGTATGGGTGAGCGCTGTGATGGGTCTTCAATTGGGGTGGCATCAGATTCTTCTTCCTAGGTGTCTTTGGGGCTTGGCTCGAGGATCTGGCTTGTAGACTCCCTCGGCTGCTTCCCTGATGTGCCTGCAAAAGCAAAGAGAGATAATTAGTGCATGGATCGGAGTGTGGACCAGGGGAACTGGCTCACAGCATGATTGTCTAATGGATGTTGCACTGCTGGATCCTCACTTGGTTGAGTACCACCGACCTCACTATCAGCACAGGAACTGTCCAGATCCTCGGCGGCCAGCTAGATGACCCTATTTTCAAAGTCTGTGAGGACCCTGATGTCAAGTATTCCTCGACCTGTCTGCGGCCTCTCCCTTTTGTTGTGTACCAACTTGTCCTGCATGAAGACAGATGGAGAGAGTGTAAGCAAGATGTCTGCCAGGCCAGATAAGAAAGATGCTTGGCATGTGTGATGAGTGGTGCCATGGACAGGATGAGGACACAATCCACATGGCAGATGAAGGTATGTGTGAGAGAGTGAACAGTGATGTCTCTTGTACTCACAGTGAGTGAGATCCATGTGGATGTATGATGAGTTTGTGAGTGTATGAGTTGAGAGTATTGAGAAGAGTGACTTACCCTGGCGGAACAGAGATCATTCATCCTCTTTCGGCACTGGGTGGCTATCCTCTTTTGCAGGTGTTGGCACTGACCACCGCCTCCCATGCTGGATTGGTGATCTTACTTGCTGGTCTTCACCCAGAGCGGGGGTAGAGGACTTCCGAGCTGGCTTCCATTGTGTCCATGGCACCTGAGAGAGGCGTTGCTAAATTTGGGGGCAGCATGTTTCTTCGATTTGGCAGCCATGACTTTGAAGCAGCTCCTGATCCCTTAGAGAGTGGCAGCCCTGTGCCTGGATTATTAACGGCCTGAGGTGACGGTGGGTGACCCTCTAGTGATCCTGTATGTTTCCAGGGAATGCATTATTAATGAGAAGGGTCGTGCTGGGTATAGGACGAAACGGTGCAAAATCCCACCATTGTGGTCGACATCCTTTTTCCCGCCCACTACCGCACTTTGTGCAAATCTGGGACAATTCTGCCCAGTGCCTACAGATTCTTTACTGATTCCTTTTCAAGACCTTAGAAACTGGTACAATCAATCTATTTGTCACCTCACTGCTGCAACACTGTTGATATCACATTAAGCCTTGCTGGACAATACAATTTACTTTGTATTTCCATTGACTCTTATATCATTCAGTAACTTCTGTAATGAACATAGTCTGGGATCTTACAGTACTTTCACTTGTAGGGTTGGTCAACATTGCTGGTCGCTCACGTAAAAAGAATATAGATGATGCAATAAATAAAACACACTATAAAATGGGATATATGTCCATAATTGTACTACCAATGCAGTTCTCAAGATATTAACTATATAAGTAATGTGCGCATTATCACCCAGGGCAACACCATGATTGAACTCAGTGTGGCATCAGTGGCCCAAGCAAGAGATAGAAAATAGATGCAGCTATCCCAATGACGCCCTGGGTAAATAACTCACAAATTACAGAGCTGAGCCATTGAAGATCCCAATTTCAATCCATGGTCTATACCAAGATAGCTATCCTTAGCCAAGTTGGAGGTCGGAGTGGTCCTAAAGAATCCCCCCCATTCTGATCGCATTGAAGCATGCTGGGGTATGGCTTCAAAGGCAATGCTGCTTTCCATTATCTCATCCAAGTTTGGTTTTTCAGATTTCCAGCATATATTTTTCTTGTCACTCAAGATAACTTTGCCTGTGGGAAAGTTAAAATGACTTTCCAGCTCTATTCTTATTCTGCTTTTTCAGGTTTTTGAATTTGTTGAGTATGACATTCCAGACAACACTCTCCACCTGCTTGCTACAGGGAATAAACTTCATATGGTCCAGAGAAACCTCCACATTTGCACCCAGACAGATATGCAAGTTCTATGGCTTAAAAGATTGCAGAATTGCGCATGAATTACACACACAAAAAATCAATTATCTTTGATCTTGTATGTCTGTCTATTAAACCTAATGTCCAAATCAGTCTCGACACATAAAACCGGGCGCATGTTGGGAGGGGAGGTAGAGGTGGAATCTGCATCTGGATTTTCAGATACACAGGTCATCTGAAGCAAGCACAGATCAGTTAACCAGGAGAGAATAGCTGCCATCATCATGTTAATGCAGAAAGGCAGTTACATTTCAACAGAAATTACACTTCAAAAAGAGGGAATCAAAGGGAGGAGGCACAAAAAGTTCTGAGAGAAGTCACCTCTACTCTCCCAGAACATCTTGGGGCCAGTATTGGTGGTCACAACATCTGCAACATCAGTTATGTTGGAGAAGCCTGTACCAAATTTGCAGGCAGCCCGGCCAGGGTGTGTGCAGTCTCGCCTGACATTCCAGGTGATGTCAGAGGGGCTGACAGTGCACTGTTTGTGCGTCACAAAGGATGCCATTGGCCAATTGTGACCAAAATGAGAAGCCACATGCTGCAGAGTCTCAACAGTGGAACTGAAGGTGACTGTGATTCTTAACTTTAACAAGTTGAATCCTTCCATGGGGGATCCTGTGCAGGATGAGTTAAGAGTCAGTGAAAGGTCCGTCCATAATTAGCCTTAGTCCACGAGGGGCCACTCGCATTTTTTTCTGTTCGGTGCAATTCTGCACACTGCTGTTATTCCTCCCACCATCTAGTTTCTGATATTAGCCACAATCCAGTCCTTCTCCAATCTGGCCTGTTCTTCCCTGATGTTTCATCTTCTTTGTTGCTAACACTAGACTCTCACCCCGCCTTCTCTAGTGATCTTACCTTCTCAACTTTCATTTCTTCACTTCAGCTATAAGCCCCTGAGATGCTGCGACTCTGATTTTCCTGTGGACAAATTCATTAGTTCTTCACTCATCTGTCCAGCTATTTCTAAGGACCCTTCGCCAGAGCCACATTTCAAAAGCTGTAATCCTCTTCTCATCGGCCTTATTGAGGATCCAGTTCTCACACCCAAACAGCACAATGCTCCATACCAGGGATTTTGCAAGTTATATTTTCAAGTGCAGGCCGACATTGGACGTCCTCCATACATAATTTACCTGATGAGTTGATTGGCCAGAAATTGCTAACCTTGTCTCGATTTCATTGAAATGTATAAAATAGGCGCAGAAGTAGGCCAATTAGCCCCTTGAGCCTGTTCTGCCATTTAATAAGATCATGGCTGATCTGTTTGTGTTTTGAATTCCACGTTCCCATCTACTCTGGATAACCTTTAATTCCCTTGTCTTACAAGAATCTATCTACCTCTGCCTCAAAAACATCCAATGACCTTGTCTCCACCACCTTCTGAGGCAGAGAGTTTCAAAGTTGCATGAGCCTCTGAGAGGAAAAAATTCTCATCTCTGTCCTAAAAGGGTGACCCCTAATTTTAAAACAGTGCCTCTAGTTCTGGGCTCATCCACAAGAGGAAACATTCTTTCCATATTCACTTTGTCAAGACCATTCAGTATCTTATATACTTCAATTAAGTCACCCCTCAATCTTCTGAACTCCAGTGGAAACAAGCCCATTTCAGTGTTGTTATCAAAATTTATGGTCACTTACGATCACATAAATTAAAACTGATCTACATTCACAATGGTTGCAGTCTGAATCGTTGCACTGCTCTCATTGAGTATGTCTTGTTGTTGTTGATGCTCAATCCAAACTTCTGACTTGACTCAACTCTTCAGCCAATATGGATAATTCTTGCTTTTCTCTGGCCATTAGGTTAATGTCATCAGCATAACTGATGTGTTCCAGATTTTGTGACCACCAATACTGGCCCCAAGATGTTCTGGGAGAGCAGAGCTGCCTTCTCTTAGAATGTTTTCTCCTATGACATTGAAGTAGTGAAGCGCGGCATTTGTCGTGTGTTCTGTGGAGCTGTGGAGTTCATTAACGTTGGGATGGCTGCAGTGGAGCAAAGACGGATTCTGCAGAATTCTGTAAACGGCAAGGCTGCCAGAGTGCAACTCATTGAACAGGCCATCACCCAATGAACCACCAGCTCGCCGATGTCCCAACCAGATTTTATTTCAAGAATGTCAGAATGCACATTGTTAAGGACAAAGCTCTCCTTTAAAATACGTTAACCCCTTATTATTTAAAAAATTCTTCCATTATCATGCCTTAAGAAACATGTTTAAATATTAAGTGTTTAATTTAAATGTAAAACTATAGAAAATATGAAAAAACATTTGTAGAAATGTAGCTGGAAACAAAAAGATCAAACTTTACAATAGCTGTAAACAAGAGTTCAAACGCTGTAAGCATTTGAATTGTGTGCAAAGTTTTGATAACTTTCAAAAATTTTCAAAGATTTAACATTTTCAACCGTGAATCTTTTCAAATATTCGAGACAAAACTGGGATGACAGCTTAACCTCCAGCCAGGCAGCTTCTCCACCTTTGACGATGAAGATGAAGAAATTCCCCGAACAAATTCCCCCTATTCCATCCAGATACCTTACTTGGCTCCCACATCAAGAAGAGCCCTTCAGCCAGCTGTCCCCCTGCGCGGTCTACAAGTTAGTCGAGATGGACTCGAAACTTGGGACATGGTCATAGGATCCCATTAATAATTCTTAGAGCCATCTGTGTTAGATCTATCAAGAAGATATAATAATGTCTATAATATTGTTGGAAATTATTTTAAAATAGAGTTTAATGGTATCTTGTCTATGTGTCTTAAGTGGATTAAAGCCAGCTGGTCTAGAGAGCAGAATTTTGCCCTTGGTGGGCGGGCGGGCCCCACCAGCTTGTCAGCAAGCAGGCAGCGGAACTCCGCCGCTGAAACGGGGCCTGCTGCCATTTTGAATGGGCAGGCCAATTAAGGCCCGCCCAGCGGCCTGTGCAGGAGGGGTGAGGGATTCCCCATCTGTCAAAGCGCACTCTTGCGTGCATGCGCGTGCAAGAGCGCACTGCTCCCTGAGACCAAGTGCTGTCTCAGGGAGATTACTGACAGGTAATGGGACATGTTAATAAGAAACACATAAACTTCATGAAACTTTTTAAAAACAGACATGAAACCTCATCCTGTCAGTGGATGAAGTTTCATGTATAATCAGGAGCCCGCAGGGCTGCTGGCCTGCCCGCCAGACTTAACGTTGGACGGGCAGGGTCTTTAACAATCTTAATTAGCCTGTCAATGTCTGCCCGCCTTCCTGAAAATTTATAAGGACTGGGATGACATCAGGGGTTCCTCCCGACATCATCCCACGTCATTTTCCTGTTGGCGAGCGGGCCCCGCCCCCAAATTGCCGATGGGAAAATCCTGGCCAGAGGCTTTGATGTATAGAAGTTTGAAATGTTAATTAGGTAAACATGGGGGTAATTTGCATTTTTCTTTAAACAAACTAGTGTAGCTTGGATTCAAATAGAGGGGGTGAAATATTACACCTAACCAGGTGAAGTGCAGAAACAGTGTGTTTGTTTATTTTTCCCAAGGATTACTAATAAAGTGGGTATTATGAAAGGGTCTTATGATTAGAAGAGGTAAAGTTCAAAAGACATAATGATACAATGAAAATTTGCATTCAAAGAGGAAAATATGTATAAGAAAAGGTTGTTGGTGAAAAGAGGAAGGATTCTAAGATCTAAAGCCTCCAGTCTGTAAGCCTCAAGCTGCTGTCAGCAAGGGCCCAGAGCTGAAAGAAACTCATTTTGAATGTGACTGTTCAGAGTGTGCTTTGCCAGGGGGTCTGTTTAAATCTATGTGTTTTACTGTTGCCTTAACAGAAGTGTAACTAGGATCAGATTAATTAGGGGATTTTTGCAGTTATTATAGTAGTAATTTTGTAGACATATGTATGTGCTTACAAACTTTCTTGTATTAATAAATGTTTAATTTAGTTTTATAAAAACCTCTTGAAACTTGGTGGTCTTATTACTACTGAATTCAAAGCCTGAATCTTGAAACATACAAATTGCAAAATTGGTTATGACAGTTGTTTCAAGTTTCCCTCTGGGATTTGAACAGCCCAGCATTTACCATCAGCTGTGTCATAATAGAACCAGGAAGCTGTTGCCCGTGTCCCAGCACTGAGATCCAGAGCTGCCTCATACAGCTTGCTGGGGAACTGGTGGGTCATTCATTTTGGCAATGAAATACATTTTGAGGGTGGCATGCTGCAGGATGGCAAGCAGCTCACTAGATTCAACAAAGATAAATGGGCCAGCACTTCCATCAGGAACATATGTGGTCAGCTGAGGTTTGTCACGATCAGGAACAATGGGAGTCATAGGTGGCAGTCGACAGATTTCTTTAATGAGCTTTGGAAGTGTATTCCTGCTTCCTTGGAGACCCACATAAATAGTTTGGCATTTAGCTTTGCTGGGCCTCTCATTGCCTGTGCAGCAAGCAATAGTTCTGAAGACCTGTGCTCCAGAACTTGCCGCACCCCTAGCCAAGCTTTTCCAGTACAGCTACAACACTGGCATCTAACCGGCTATGTAGAAAATTGCCCAGGTATGTCCTGTACACAAAAAGCAGGACAAATCCAACCTGGACAATTACCACCCCATCAGTCTACTCTCCATCATCAGTAAAGTAATGGAAGGGGTCATCAACAGTGCTTTCAAGTGGCACTTGCTTAGCAATAAGCTGCTCACTGATGTCCAGTTTGGGTTCCGCCAGGGCCACTCAGCTCCTGACTTCATTACAGTCTTGGTTCAAACTTGGACAAAAGAACTGAACTCCCGAGGTGAGGTGAGAGTGACTGCCCTTGACATCAAGTTTGACAGTGTGGCATCAAGGAGCTCCAGCAAAATTGAAGGCAATAGGAATCAGGGGGAAAACTCTTCACTGGTTGGAGTCAAACCTTGCACAAAGGAAGATGGTTGTGGTTGTTGGAGGTCAGTCATCTCAGTTCCAGGACATCACTGCAGGAGTTCCTCAGGGTAGTGTCCTCGGCCCAACCATCTTCAGCTGCTTCTTCAATGACCTTCCTTCCATCACAACGTCAGTAGTGGGGATGTTTGCTGATAATTGCACAATATTCAGCACCATTCACGACTCCTCAGATACTGAAGCAGTCTATGTCCAAATGCAGCAAGACCTGGACAATATCCAGACTTGGGCTGACAAGTGACAAGTAACATTCGCATCACACATGTGTCACAATGACCATCTCCAATAAGAGAATCCAACCATCGCCCCTTGAAAGTCAATGGCATTACCATCACTGAATCCCCCACTATCAACAACAAGGGTTACCACGGACCAGAAACTGAACTGGACTAGCCATGTAAATACTGTGGCTATAAGAGCAGGTCAGAGGCTAGGAATAGTGTGACGAGTAACCCACCTCCTGATTCCCCAAAGCCTGTCCACCATCTACAAGGAACAAGTCAGGAGTGTGATGGAACACTCCCCACTTGCCTGGATGAGTGCAACTTCCACAACACTCAAAAAGCTTGACATTATCCAGGACAAAGCAGCCCGCTTGATTGGCACTACATCCACAAACATTCACTCCCTCCACCACCGACGCACAGTAGCAGCACTGTGTACCATCTACAAGATGCACTGCAGGAATGCACCAAGGCTCCTTCGACAGCACCTTCCAAACCCACAACCTCTACCATCTAGAAGGACAAGTGCAGCAAATAGATGGGAACACCACCATCCTGTGTTGGAAATATATCACTGTTCCTTCACTGTCGCTGGGTAAAAATCCTGGAGCTCCCTTCCGTACAGCACTTTGGGTGTACCCACACCACATGGACTGCTGTTCAAGAAGGCAGCTCACCACCACCTTCTCAAGGGCAACTAGGGTTGGGCAATAAATGTTGGCCCAGCCAGCGAAGCCCACATCTCATGAATGAATAAAAAAAAGCTCTGATCAGTTCCTACCTAAAGAAGTAATTGGGGTACTATACATGTCCTGGGACCCTGATTGCCACATTAAAAGGGATCTTTCACCTGAACTAGTCACGTGACATCCAAAGATGCCTATTTTAAAATGCTGCTAGCTGCTTTGCCACTATTAATGGGCCAACGAAGCTACTGACTCCATTTGGAGGTCATTCCCATCCTGTTAATGCTAGACAAAGGGGAGTGAAAATGGACAAAGTTTCAGCCTCCATCAAGTTGAGAGTCCTGACTTCAACATCATGGGCCCCTGACAGGAGAACCTGCTGGACAGCCATTGGACTGGTGCTTGCAGCTGTAACATTGCTCGTGCAATGCTGCTGATTATCACAGACTCTAAGGGGCAGGACTTGCAATGTTCTCTTTGTTGCTGCTGATGGACCCCAAGGTCATCATGCCCCTTTAATGCAACTTCTCATGCCTGCAGTCAACAGGTCAGGTTCTGCTGACTTGCTAATCCATGGCCGCCTCCTGGCCTCTCTAGAAAGCTAGATGCATCCTCCATCTCCTCTGAGTTTTCCCCCACTGTCCACAACTGGATTCAGACACCTAGGAGCTCACTCAAATTAGTTATCGGAGCATCTCAATTAATTTTAGATGATAAGTTTCACTGTCATGGTTTACTATTTAGACATTATAGTACTGGAGTGTATAACGCGAATTGGTTGAATTTCAGAAGTTACAATGCTCTTGACAAACTGAATGAAAGACATTTTTGATATAAAATATGCAATGTTATCAAGTTTTTTTTAATAATTAGAGATTCAATCTGATGCAATTTAAAATACAATCTTACCTCCAGGATTATTACTTCAGTAGCCCCATTTAGTCCTGATGCAAAGCTAAAATCATTTGAAATGAGTGTATGCCCCCTAGCTGCAAAATAAATGCTGAAACTGTACAGAATTTAATTAAGTGCAGAAATGGGAGGCCATTCAGCCCACCTAACTATTGAATACGCATTATACCATCTGGCCTTAAGAGCTTTTGTCTCCACTACTTTACAGTTCCATATATTGATCAACTCCATATATTTGTATGAAGGCTTGTTTTCTGCCAGCAGTCCTGAACCTTGGTTTATATTAATATCCCCATATCCTGTAGTTTATCAAAAACAGAATTACCTGGAAAAACTCAGCAGGTCTGGCAGCATCGGCGGAGAAGAAAAGAGTTGACGTTTCGAGTCCTCATGACCCTTCGTCAGAACTTGAGTTCGAGTCCAAGAAAGAGTTGAAATATAAGCTGGTTTAAGGTGTGTGTGTGGGGGGCGGAGAGATAGAGAGAGGTTGGGGGGGGGGTGTGGTTGTAGGGACAAACAAGCAGTGATAGAAGCAGATCATCAAAAGATGTCAACGACAATAGTACAATAGAACACATAGGTGTTAAAGTTAAAGTTGGTGATATTATCTAAACGAATGTGCTAATTAAGAATGGATGGTAGGGCACTCAAGGTATAGCTCTAGTGGGGTTTTTTTTTAAATAATGGAAATAGGTGGGAAAAGGAAAATCTTTATAATTTATTGGAAAAAAAAGGAAGGGGGAAACAGAAAGGGGGTGGGGATGGGGGAGGGAGCTCACGACCTAAAGTTGTTGAATTCAATATTCAGTCCGGAAGGCTGTAACGTCCCTAGTCGGAAGATGAGGTGTTGTTCCTCCAGTTCGCATTGGGCTTCATTGGAACAATGCAGCAAGCCAAGGACAGACATGTGGGCAAGAGAGCAGGGTGGAGTGTTAAAATGGCAAGCGACAGGGAGGTTTGAGTCATTCTTGCGGACAGACCGCAGGTGTTCTGCAAAGCGGTCGCCCAGTTTACGTTTGGTCTCTCCAATGTAGAGGAGACCACATTGGGAGCAACGAATGCAGTAGACTAAGTTGGGGGAAATGCAAGTGAAATGCTGCTTCACTTGAAAGGAGTGTTTGGGTCCTTGGACCGTGAGGAGAGAGGAAGTGAAGGGGCAGGTGTTGCATCTTTTGCGTGGGCATGGGGTGGTGCCATAGGAGGTGGTTGAGGAGTAGGGGGTGATGGAGGAGTGGACCAGGGTGTACCGGAGGGAGCGATCCCTACGGAATGCCGATAAGGGGGGCGAAGGGAAGATGTGTTTGGTGGTGGCATCATGCTGGAGTTGGCGGAAATGGTGGAGGATGATCCTTTCAATGCGGAGGCTGGTGGGGTGATAATTGAGGACAAGGGGGACCCTATCATGTTTCTGGGAGGGAGGAGAAGGCGTGAGGGCGGATGCGCGGGAGATGGGCCGGACACGGTTGAGGGCCCTGTCAACGACTGTGGGTGGAAAACCTCGGTTGAAGAAGAAGGAGGACATGTCAGAGGAACTGTTTTTGAATGTAGCATCATCGGAACAGATGCGATGGAGGCGAAGGAACTGAGAGAATGGGATGGAGTCCTTACAGGATGCGGGGTGTGAGGAGCTGTAGTCGAGATAGCTGTGGGAGTTCGTGGGTTTGTAATGGATATTGGTGGACAGTCTATCACCAGAAATTGAGACAGAGAGGTCAAGGAAGGGAAGTGTCAGAGATGGACCACGTGAAAATGATGGAGGGGTGGAGATTGGAAGCAAAATTAATAAATTTTTCCAAGTCCCGACGAGAGCATGAAGCGGCACTGAAGTAATCATCGATGTACCGGAGAAAGAGTTGTGGAAGGGGGCCGGAGTAGGACTGCAACAAGGAATGTTCCACATACCCCATAAAGAGACAGGCATAGCTGGGGCCCATGCGGGTCTATCACTGCTTGTTTGTCCCTACAACCACACTCCCCCCCTCCACCTCTCTCTCTCTCAATCTCTCCGCCCCCCCACACACACACCTTAAACCAGCTTATATTTCAACTCTTTCTTGGACTCGAACTCAAGTTCTGTCGAAGGGTCATGAGGACTCGAAACGTCAAATCTTTTCTTCTCCGCTGATGCTGCCAGACCTGCTGAGTTTTTCCAGGTAATTCTGTTTTTGTTTTGGATTTCCAGCATCCGCAGTTTTTTTGTTTTTATCTCCTGTAGTTTATCGTTTGACTTCCAACTGTAGGGGTAAACCCTTCTCTTCCATTTTTAATCCAATAGTCTATTCTCCCATGCCGTGATGAGTCCAAGTGTCAATGTTAAGTCCATTATCACTCCCTGATCTTTTCAATCTTTTCCATAGTTAGTTCAACAAGTGATTGCAGTGCAAAAGGAACTGCAAAGACTGAAATAACAAACACAAGTTGCATTTATAAAATGTCTTTAATGTAATGAACCACCCCCAAGGCACTTCACAGGAGCATTATCAAATAAAATTGGTCACTGAGCCACACTATGGAAGGTAGAATGTGGGAGGTCAGCCAAAAGTGCGTTAGAATAGTCAAGTCCAAAGGTACCAAAGGCATGGATAACGGTTTCAGCAGCTGTTGAGCTGATGCAGGTTAAGAATTAGGTGAAGTTATGGAGGTGGAAACAAGATATCTAAGTGGTGCCATAGATATGTGTTTGGAAGTGTCGAGTGGGTGATCCATTTCGGCCTCCTCCAGAGGTCCCCAATATCACAGATGCCAGTCTTCAGCCAGTTCGATTCACACCACGTGATATCAAGAAATGGCTAAAGGCATTGGATACTGCAAAGGCTATGGGCCCTGACAATATTCCATCAAAAGTACTGAAGACTTGTGCTCCAGAAGTTTCCACACCCCTAGCCAAGTGGTTCCAGTACAGATACAACACTGGCACCTACCCGCCAATGTGAAAAATTGCCCAGGTATGTCCTGTACACAAAAAGCAGGACAAATCCAACCCTGCCAATTATCACCCAGCCAGTTCTCCATCATCAGTAAATTAATGGAAGAGGTCATCAACAGCGCTATCAAGTGGCATTTGCTTAACAATAACCTGCTCACTAATGCTCAGTTTGGGTTCTGCCAGGACCACTCAGCTTCTGACCTCATTACAGCCTTGGTTGAAACATGGAGAAAAAAGCTGAACTCCAGAGGTGAGGTGAGAGTGACTGCCCTTCACATCAAGGCAGCATTTGACCAAGTGTGGTATCAAGGAGCCCTAGCAAAACTGGAGTCAATGGGAATAGTGGGGGGGGGGGGAATATCTGCTGATTGGAGTCATACCTACTACAAAGGAAGATGATTGTGGTGTTGGAGGTCAGTTCCAGGACATCACAGTAGGAATTCCTCAGGGTAGTGTCCTAGGCCCAACCATCTTCAACTGCTTCATCAAGGCCCTTACTTCCATCATAAAGTCAGAAGTGGGAATGTTTGCTGATGATTGCACAATGTTCAGCACCATTCACAACTCTTCAGATATTGAAGTAGTCCATGTTCAAGTGCAGCAAGACCTGGACAATAACCAGGCTTTGGCTAACAAGTGGCGATTGACATTTGCATCACATAAGTGCCAGGCAATGACAATCTCCAACAAGAGCGAATCTAACCATCGCCCCTTGACATTCATTGCATTAACATTGATAAATCCCCCACTATCAACATCCTGGGGGCTTACCATTGACTAGGAACTGAACTGGGCTAGTCATATAACTATTGTGGCTACAAGAGCAGGTCAGACGCTAGGAATCCTGTGGCAAATAACTCATCTCCTGACTCCCCAACCCTGTCCACCATCTACAAGGCACAGTGTGATGGAATACTCTCCACTTGCCTGGGTGAGTGCAGCTCCAACAACACTCAAGAAGCTTGACACCATCCAGAACAAAGCAGCCTGCTTGATTGACAACCCCTCCACAAACATTCACTACTTCCACCACCATTGAACAATAACAACAATGTGTACCATCTTCAAGATGCACTGCAGAAACTCACCAAGGCTCCGTAGGCAGCACCTTCCAAACCCAAGAGCACTACCATCTAGAAGAACAAGGGCAGCAGATACATGGAAACTCCATCACCTGGAAGTTCCCCTCCAAGCCACTCACCATCCCGACTTGAAAATATATCGCCGTTCCTTCACTGTCGCTGGGTCAAGATCCTGGAACTCCCTCCCCAACAGCACTGTGGTTGTACCTACACCACAGTGACTGCTATGTTCAAGAAGACCGTTCACCACCACCTTTTCAAGGGCAATTAGGGATGGGCAATATATGCTGGCTTAGCCAGTGATGCCCACATCCCATAAATAAATTTTAAAAACTAATCTCAGTGTCAGTTATTACACCAAGGACCCGATTTTAACTTTGTGCAGGTGGATGGGTTTTGAATGAGTTGGAATCTCAGCCCAAGGTGGCGAAGAGTCACATTCAGCCTCAGACAGCTACCAGGGGCAATGATGGAATCAGTGGCTAGGGAATGGAGTTTATGGTGGAAAATACAAGAACTTGAAATACAGATCAGGCCCAACTGCTTCTGTACAGAGAAAAGACAAATTAATATTTCAGACGCAGACCTTAGCCAGAACTCCATTCCTTAAATTTATCTTCAATTTCTTCTTCCAATAGCGAAGCATGGCAACAGCTGGTAGCGCACCCCCCAGAGGACCAGCAGACCAAAGTGAAGCTGAGATGGGAGTCGCGGGGAGAGGGTTGCTGGTTACAGGTTGTGTGTGTTTTGGGGGGGGGGGGGGGTGGGGCGGTGTAGGTGAGTGGTGCTCAGAAGACAGGGCAGGGGGATGACACTCAGCAGATCCCCTGTTCCTGATGCTGTGCCCCTCAATCAGGTACAGAGTGCCTATGAATGAGGAACCGGACACCCAACAACCCCACACCCCCCATTCCCAAGAGCCCGCAAACATGGCAATTACCCTCCCAGCCCCTAGCTGAATACCAGTGGCAGTGGGATGAGGTGCTCAGTGGAAATTAATTGCCTATTTAAGGGCCTCAGTTAATGTCAGGGTGAGGAAGCCATCCAAGAGCCTTCCTGCTCCAAACTGAATCAGGGGCAGAGGCAGGAATGCAGCAGAGTCCCAAACTGCACTCTATAGCCTGAGGAAATGACTCCCTGCCTCCAATCTTGCCTTGGAGGAGGGCATTAAATTCCGCCCATAGAATGGTTACAGCACAAAGGAGGCTGCCGTGGTCATGCCAGGCCGTCCAAATTGATTTAGAATTACAGTCAGGGAAAAGGAGGTGGAAAATGGCCTCTTTGTGAGGTATTGGAAGACTACCATTGCCTTTGGAACCATACTCCAACAAAAATCAGCATCTCTAGGAGAGTAAGGAAGTAAACTTGGTTCACAGTGATTCCATCTTGTATTGCAGATATGGCACAAAGTTAAAGCCGATGGTGATATTCAAGCACAAAACTCCCGCCCAGAGAAAATTTTCAGAAAGGCATTGTCATCCATATTCACCAGAAAGGCTGGATGGATGAAGGCAGTTACAAGAAATAGTTCAAAAAAGTGTGGACCAGGAGGGCTATGCAAAGAAAAAGGTTTGCTCATCTGAGACATGTTCAAATTCCACCTTGTTGACAATGTAGTCCGTGATGTGAGATAAACCAACACCAACATGGCAGTTATTCCTGGTGATCTTACGAGTGGTATTCAGCCCTCGGATGTATGTACAAACAAACCACTCAAGGCAGTATCTGAAATATGTGGAACATTTGGATGAACAAACATTCACTAAAGGCAGAAATATGCAAGCACCCTCACTAGCAACAAAATGTCAATGACTCATAGATGCGTGGAATGAATTTGATCCCAAAATTGTCAAAAAATAATTTCCAAAATGTGGAATGTTGAAAGCATTTGACAATACCGAGGATGGTTACTGGTGGAATGGTGATGCTGAAGTTAACAGTAACAATGGCGACAATGATGATGATGATGATGAAGACATATGATGATGTTTTACAACCAGACTATTGGGACGAATTGTTCGGTGATTCAAATGCTGATCAGAGTGATTTTGAAGGATTCTGATGAAAGTGTTGTAGTTAATTCGTTATGGTATATATTTTGATAGTGTTGCATGAAATGTATATAGTTTGTATTTGTTATAAAATGACCCTTTGGACCAAGATGATAGTTCATAAGCATTGCGTTCTCAACATCTTGTTGTATGGCTATGAAACATGGGTGACTTACGACTACCAAGAAGAGGGTCAATAATTTCCATCTTTGCTGTCTGTGGCACATTATGGGTATATTCTGGCAGGACAAAGTCACAAATGCAGTAGTCCTCCCAAATATGGAGCCCAAAGTGAGTTGGCACTAACAATATTGGATCATGCAAGTTGTTTTTACATTGGTCTTGTGCTGCTGACTGCCAGTGCTTGGGTTTCCTGCAGCCACCAACAACTTGGTAAATTCACCATGCTTTGTTTCTTTAAGGCTGATGGCCAGAAAGCTCCATTTGGTACCAGATCTTACTGTTGTTGGTCTTCCTGGTTGTTGGTTTTTCTCAATAACCATGCTGTTGTGGTTGCAGCATGATCCTTCTTTTGATATTATAACACAATGTCATAACAATTCTACTTCCCACATTTCCCCAGCCAAAAACTTACCACAATGTACTCAGATTCAATCTGTGATGGATTCACAGAGAGAACATTTGCATTATTTGAATGTAATGAGAGGCCATTAGCATCCTTGGGTATTGGCCTGCAAAATGCATCCATTAACTAATCAGGAGGTCTCAGGTTTCATCTCTGGCCTAAACAAATAACCTGATAAAGTCAAAGTTCCAGGTGAGACACTACAATTAGCATTGGAGTACTCTGAACTAGAGAGTAAGAAAATCAGCTGACGTTCCAATCTGAAGAACATCCAATGGCTCAATGCCGAAAAATGTGTGTTTTGTTATGATTAGGTGAGGAAGGGTCAAACGGTTCCCCTTATTTCCCTTTCCTCGTTTGACCACAACAGTTTTTTCTGTTTTGCAAGGATATACCTGCCAATTTAGTCAGTACTTAATTGTTTATGTGCTGTGTTCATTAAAGAACCAATTGGACAGGTTTTACTTGAGTTTAACAAAGAAAGGGGTTAGCTTTATTATACTTAAACCAATCTAAGTAAAATGATAAAATACTTTCCAACTTTTGCTCACACATACTCGTAGTTCACACACACACACAAATACAGCTTAAGGAGTGAGGAAGGATAGGTTAGCCAAAATAGAATCCATAAAAGGTCAAAATCGACATACAGTCTGTAAAGTTTGGTGACTTGGCTGGCTTTCATCGGTGGTCTTGATGCTTCTGATTTAAAGGCGTAGCTGGCTAATTTGGTTGTTCTTCTAGAGACGATAGCGCTGGGCTGAATTTCTTTTAAATCTCTTTGCAGCAGAAGCATCCCTGGATTCTTATGGTCAGCAAACAGGACTCAAAGCTTGCCAGATGGGTTGGAGAGAAAGGGAAGGAGGGACCTCACTTGGGTCTTCACTCATAGCTTCTCAATTTGTCCTCAGTTCTGCTAAGAGAACATGTGCTTAAAACATACAAAGGGTTGGCCTGTCATGTGGCCTTCCTTCTCTCACCATCAGGGGGATCCAAATAAGGTTATTGTCTGTGTATTCCAAGGGTACCTTGATTAGCTCATGTCTAGAAAGTTATCTAGCCAGGCTCCCATTGTCCAAGTGATTAGTCTTAATGGTCTGTCTCCAACAGTTGAATACCTCAGGTGACTGCCTTAATGTCTTGAAAATGGAACAGGTGATGTGGGTTCTTCATATTCCCCAGGAGGTCATTGTCTTTGGTGGGTTTTGCAGACTAGCTGTCTCCAATCAATTGGTTTGAAACGTGGAATGTATAATAATGCACATTGGGGTAGCCATCTTGGGCTCTGATCTCAAGTCACCTTTAGACTGTGTTTTAGAAGGTCTGGTTTTAAAAGTTCAATTTGGTTTTCTAGCCACTGGATTATTTTTTTTCTGACATTAAGCACATTTTCATGACAGTTTGAACATCGGCGAGAATTGAACTGGGCTAATTCACGGTTCAGGAGCCTGTCATGACTCACTGTGTAGCCTCATAGATGAAGAATGGCCACTTGGGCAAGATTTTGGATTGCTGCCAGGGAGTGAGAAATGATTTAGAAGAGAATGGAAATAAAGCTGTGGCTGCATTATACAAAGAGTTTCAGTCGGAGCAGTAAGTTGGAAGAGTTTCACTGAGATTGCTTTCACTATTTACATTGAATCTCTAACTTTTTTGCACAATATGCTATAAGCAGTTCTTTTTAGTGTCATCAGTAGGGCTTCCCTTTGCACATGAGGCTGCATTTGAAGCTAGGTATTTTCAGTGCAGTCAATGCAACATCGACGGTCCTCTGGAAGAAAGAGCTGATTTTTCTGCATGGTGTTACTGTTTGGCTCACAGCAAGACCATAAAAATGTTCACATGAAAGCTTGAGATCAGAAGCATCAGCATTAATAAAGAGCCAAGAGGAGAGGGAAACAACACAACTAAATGGACGAATATAAAACTTGGAAAAGGCAGAAAGGAAATGTTTGAAGAAAGAGAGAGATTATTATAACACCGAAAAGGTAAAATCAAATGTTTGAGAGATAAAGAAAAGCCAAGGGAACTGAGAAAAGATAAAACTGAAAGAGCAAAAAAGATGCAAAAATATAGAATTACAGAAATAAAAACTTTGGGAATGAAATTCAACCTATCAATAATTTTAGCAAAAATACAAGATTGATTTGTTTTACTTGTATTATTGTCAGGAAGATTTTCAAGCCCTTTATTCTATCGGCAACATTTGCAAAGAAACAAAATGATAAAAATACCAAACGCACAGTTCTGGTCACCACACTGCAGGAAGGATGTGAGTGCATTGGAGAGGGTACCAGAGGATGTTTATAAGGATGTTGTCAGGAATGAAGTATTTTGGCCATGAGGAAAGATTAGATAGGCTGGGTTGTTTTCTATGGAACAGGGGAGGCAGAGGGGAGATGTAATGAAGGTTTATAAGAACTATCAGAGGCTTAAATAGCGTGAATAGGAAGGACCTATTTCCCTTAGCAGCAAGGGCAATAACCAGGGGGCATGTATTTAAAGTAATTGGCAGAAAGATTGGAGGGGAGTTAAGGAGAAGTTATTTTCACCAAGAGGATATGCTTTAAAGAGTGGTAGAGGCAGGAACCCTTATCATATTTAAAAATACTTCAATATGTGCTTGAAGTGCCAAAATCCACAAGGTTACAAGCCAAGAGCTGGGAAGTAGGATTAGGCTGGATAACTCTTTTTGATGAGCACAGACGTGATGGACAGAATGGCCTCCTTCTATTCCATAAATTTTCTATGTTTCTTTGGTCTGTTGACCATTGGTGTGACAAACAATGCACAGGTTCATATACCTGGCATCCAGAAAACACCATTCAACAACCATCACCTAAATCTCAGAATTTCCTAAATAATGAGATAATGGACATATGCCTTCAACAAGGAGAAGGGTCTTATGCAGGATAGCCCTGGGGCACCAGCCACCTTACTGTTCCTGATTTCCAAGACAAATGCCACATACCAACATTACTCATCTTTAGGTTTTCATGTAACAACTTCGGAAAAAAAAAACTATCTCCTACGGAATGAATCGCCTCCATGGTGGTCAGCAGGTTTGGTGTGATTCAGAGCCTTATCTCTACAATAATTTCCCTCATAGCTGGGTGCTGGAATGAGTAGAGGGGGTGTGAAGGACATCCATCCTGTTGTGTGCCTGAGTTCTGACCATGCCTTATATACTACTAATGTAACATTTGTTAGGCCTTTGGTTATCATTGCAAAAAAGATAAAAAAGACCAAATGCACCACATCCCATTTCAGCATGGTCCTGAAAAACTGTGTCCAGGCTAAAGTTGCATCCACAGTAGGTACTAACATGAATTAAAAACTGGGTCACCTTCAAGATGGCCTGTTGAGCTGTGCAAAACCATAATAACCATTTAACAGAGCACCCAAAATCATGTCTTACTCGTTAGGCCTTGTATCCTGGGTTTAGTGCATACTACAATTTGATTACAGACAGACAAGCAATGGCTGCTGAAAATCTAACAGGTGAAACCACTAGGGTATAGTATACGTCTATGTTGGAGTCAGAAGGATGGTGGCATAAGAGCATAAGGAATAGTAGTAGTAGGCCATTCAGCCCCTCAAGTCTGGACAATCATTTAATGAGATGATGGCTGATCTTCTACCTCAGCCACACCTTCCTGCACTGTCCCCCTACTTTTGGTCCCCTTAGTATCCAAGAATCTGTTGATCTCTGACTTGAGCAACACATTAACACTTTCTTGGTGAGTTACGCTGTTTATGTTACCACGTAAGAATTGATGGCATCTGATTCTATAATTAGGGGAATTGATAGCTTCCTTTGTAAGCAGGATCAAGAGTCCCGCATGGTATGTTGCCTGCCCGGTGCCAGGGTGAGCGACATCTCTGGCCGGCTTGAAAGGATATTGGAGAGGGAGGGGGAAAATCCAGTTGTTGTGGTCCACGTCGGGACAAATAACATAGGTAAGACTAGGAAAGAGGATCTGTTTGGGGATTACCAGGAACTAGGAACTAAATTAAAGAACAGGTCCTCAAGGGTTATAATCTCCGGATTACTACCCGAGCCATGTGTAAATTGGCATAGGGACGCAAGAATAAGGGAAGTAAACACATAGCTAAAGGAGTGGTGCGGGAAAGAGGGGTTCCATTTCGTGGGGCACTGGCATCAGTATTGGAACAGGAGGGATCTGTACCATTGGGATGGTCTCCACCTGAACCGATCTGG
The DNA here is from genome assembly GCF_017639515.1 of Carcharodon carcharias. Taxonomy (NCBI): domain Eukaryota; kingdom Metazoa; phylum Chordata; class Chondrichthyes; order Lamniformes; family Lamnidae; genus Carcharodon; species Carcharodon carcharias. Next base: position 101,389,098 of record NC_054481.1, on the reverse strand, counting down.
GACCAATGTTCTAGCGAAAAGGGTAAATAAGGTGGTCAACAGGACTTTAAACTAGAAAGTGGAGGGGGAGGGAAGGGTAAAACTCCAAGAAGTGTGACTAATGGGAAACAAAGCAGAAGGTTAGGCGTGTTTGGTGGTGGTGGTGGTGGGGGGTGGATTCAACTTCATGGAAAATTATGAAAAAACTGAAAAGAAAGGAGAGCCCAGGGGAGGCTAGTAAAGTTTCCAGAACACAGAATAGGACAGAGTGTTTGGAAAGGGCTAGGAATCTAACTTCAAGCACATCAGAGAAAGGGACGACAAAGAGAAAGGGGACAGGAAATACAGGACTGAAGGTGTACCTGAATGCATGCAGTATACGGAATAAGGTAAGTGAGCTTGTGGCGCAGATTGAAATTGGCAGGTATGATGTGGTGGGCATCACGGAGACATGGCTGCAAGGGGATCAGGACTGGGAGCTAAATATCCAAGGATATACATCCTATCAAAAAGATAGGCAGGTTGGCAGAGGGGGTGGGGTTGCTTTGTTAGTAAGAAATGAAATTAAATCGATAGCTAGAAATGATGTAGGGTCAGATGATGTAGAATCTGTGTGGGTAGAGTTCAGGAACCGCAAAGGTAAAAAAACCATAATGGGAGTTATGTCCAGGCCTCCGAACAGTAGTCAGGATGTGGGGCACAAGATACACCAGGAGATAGAAAAGGTGTGTAAGAAAGGCAAGGTTACAGTAATCATGGGGGATTTCAATATACAAGTAGACTGGGAAAATCAGGTTGGTAGTGGATCCCAAGAAAAGGAATTTGTGGAATGTCTACGAGATGGCTTTTTGGAGCAGCTTGTGGTGGAGCCCACTAGGGAACAGGCAATTCTAGATTTAGTGATGTGTAATGAGGCAGATTTGATAAGGGAGCTTAAGGTGAAGGAGCCCTTAGGAGGAAGCGACCATAATATGATAGAATTTACCTTGCAATTTGGGAGGAAAAAGCTGGAATCACATGTAACAGCATTACAGTTGAATAAAGGCAACTACAGAGGCATGAGGGAGAGCTGGCCAGAATTGATTGGGAGATGAGCCTAGCAGGAAAGACAGTGGAACAACAATGGCAGGAGTTTCTGGGAGTAATTTGGGAGACAGAGCAAAAATTCATCCCTAGGAAGAAGAAGAAGAATACTAAAGGGACGATGAGGCAACCATGGCTGACAAGGGAAGTCAGGGACAGCATAAAAGCTAAAGAGAAAGCATACAATGCGGCAAAGAGCAGTGGACCAGGGAATTGGGAAGCCTACAAAGACCAACAGAGGATAACTAAAAAAGAAATAAGGATTAAATATGAGGGTAAACTAGCTAGTAATATAAAAGATTGCAAGAGTTTTTTAGATATATAAAGGGTAAGAGAGAGGCAAAAGTGGACATTGGGCTGCTGGAAAATGACGCCGGAGAAGTAGTAGTGGGGAACAAAGAAATGGCGGAGGAACTGAATAGGTACTTTGCGTCAGTCTTCACAGTGGAAGACACGAATGACATCCCCAAAGTTCAAGAGAGTCGGGGGGGCAGAGGTGAGTATGGTGGCCGTTACCAAGGAGAAGGTGCTAGTAAAACTGAAAGGTCTGAAGGTGGATAAATCACCTGGACCAAATGGATTACACCCCAGAGTTCTGAAGGAGATAGCTGAAAAGATAGTGGAGGCGTTAGTGGTGATCTTTCAGGAATCACTGGAGTCAGGGAGGGTCCCAGAGGACAGGAAAATCGTTAATGTAACCCCCTGTTTAAGAAGGGAGTGAGGCAAAAGACGGGAAATTACAGACCGATTAGCCTGATATCGGTCGTTGATAAGATTTTAGAGTCCATTATTAAGGATGAGATTTCAGAATACTTGGAAGTGCATGGTTAAATTCGGTAAAGTCAGCATGATTTCATCAAGGGGAGGTCATGCCTGACAAATCTGTTAGAATTCTTTGAGGTGGTAACAAGTAGGTTAGACAAAGGAGAGCCAATGGATGTTATCTACTTGGACTTCCAGAAGGCCTTTGACAAGGTGCCGCACAGGAGGCTGCTCAGTAAGATAAGAACCCATGGTGTTAGAGGCAAGGTACTAGCATGGATAGAAGATTGGCTGTCTGGCAGGAGGCAGAGAGTGGGGATAAGGGGGTCCTTCTCAGGATGGCGGCCGGTGACTAGTGGAGTTCCGCAGGGGTGTGTTGGGACCACAACTTTTCACTTTATACATTAATGATCTAGACGAAGGAACTGAGGGCATCCTGGCTAAGTTTGCAATTGATAAAAAGATAGGTGGAGGGACAGGTGGTATTGAGGAGGTGGGGAGGCTGCTGAAGGATTTGGACAGGTTAAGAGAATGGACAAAGAAGTGGCAGATGGAATACAACGTGGGGAAGTGTAAAGTCATGCACTTTGGTAGGAAGAAGAGGCATAGCCTATTTTCTAAATGGGGAGAGAATTCAGAAGTCTGGAGTGCAAAGTGACTTGTGAGTCTTAGTCCAGGATTCTCTTAAGGTTAACCTGCAGGTTGAGTCGGTAGTTAGGAAGGCAAATGCAATGTTGGCATTTATTTTGATAGGACTAGAATATAAAAGCAGGGATGTGCTGCTGAGGCTTTATAAGGCTCTGGTCAGACCACATTTAGAATATTGTGAGTAATTTTGGGCCCCGTATCTCAGGAAGGATGTGCTGGCCCTGGAGAGGGTCCAGAGGAGGTTCAAGAGAATGATCCCAGGAATGAAAGGCTTAACATTTGAGGAATGTTTGAGGACTCTGGGTCTATACTCGATGGAGTTTAGAAGGATGAGGGGGGATCTGATTGAAACTTACAGAATACTGAAAGGCCTGGATAGAGTGCACGTGGCGAAGATGTTTCCATTAGTAGGAGAGACTAGAACCCGAGGGCACAGCCTCAGAGTAACGGGAAGACCTTTTAGAACAGAGATGAGGAGAAACTTCTTTAGCCAGAGAGTGGTGAATCTATGGAATTCATTGCCACAGAAGGCTGTGGAGGCCAGGTCATTGAGTGTATTTAAGACCGAGATAGATAGGTTCTTGATTGGTAAGGGGATCAAAGGTTACGGGGAGAAGGCAGGAGAATGGGGTTGAGAAACTTATCAGCCATGATTGAATGGCGGAGCAGACTCGATGGGCTGAATGGCCTAATTTCTGCTCCTATGTCTTATGGTCTTATGGTTTTTTGGCTCTTGCTTAACAATTATCTAATAACTACATGAGAACTGGGTGAATTGGATTCAAGAAAACAACATTTACATGTGGTACTACAGAACTTGGAATATTGCTGAAAATAGAGACATGCCATCAAAGCTTCATAACAATTTATATTGCATGAGAGTGCTGACTGGTTGGCAAGTGGACTCTGATTGGTGGAGGCTTTGCCACTGAAAATGCAGCACGGAACAGTTAACTGCCCAGCTTTGTTCAAATTCAAACAGGGCAGGTCAAATCTGATTGGTCAAGGCATTGCCCTGGGGAATGAACCAGGGAACAATGCACCTTTTTCAACTAAGCAAAAGCTTGGGGAACAGTCATTCCCTGGATGGTGTCATACTGGAACAAGTCTGTCTATTTAGGCCAAATAATAACAGAAGATGTTAGATGTGATCCCAAAATTAGGAGAAGGATAGAGATAGAAGTAATTTTGTGAAGATGAAGGATGTGTTAACAACATGAAAACGCAAGCTTGTAACAAGGAAAAAACTCATAAGATGCTACATTCTATCCACTTTCCTGTATGCCTCAGAAACCTGGACAATAAATAAAGATCTGTGGAAGAAAATAGAGATTTTTGAAATGTGGATGCTAAGGCATATGCTAAGAATTCCATACACAGATCATAAGACCAATGAAGAGGTGCTTGAAATCATAAGAACAAAAAGAACTCTAAAAAGTGACATCCAGAAAAGAAAATGTCAGTCTTTCAGTCATTTGATTGGAGTTGAAAAGCTACAGAGATCTCTTCCAGAGGGCAAAATTAAGGGCAGCAGAAAAAGAGGTCGACTTAGGTGTAGTTGGAGACAGACGTCACAGAGTGACTGCAGATGAGCTATAGCGGATGAGTGAGGATGGCGCAAGACAGGCAAGTGTGACATGCCATGACAGATCTCTTGGTAGAAGTAGTTGCAGAGAAAAAGAGAGAGAGCTGTGAAATGCCTTGTGTTAGGAACTAGTTAATTTTAAATAAGTTATATTTGTATTTATGGGTGTTAGAAATAAGCTATAGCTTTAAGTTTATGTTTTAGCTTTAAATTTAAATTGAATTTATGTGTTTTATTTGTAAGTTAAAAGGGTGAAATTTGTGTCTAGTTAAATTTAGAGTTTTTCTCTGGGAAAATGTTGCCTGCAGATGTGGGTTTGTGAGTATATAGCTGTATTTTAATGAGGTTTTATGACCCTTGAAGCAGTTTAGGCAAGTTTAAACAAAGTAGTGAACCCTACGCTGTTGCTTAGCAACAGGGGCCCCACTGACACAGGGAGAAACAGAAAAGCAGTTTGAGTTCAGTTGGTAGGACTATTCTACAGAAACTGGCACAGCAGGCAGGAAAGGAACTGCAGAAAGCAGGTACCAAAAGAAAAGCAGAAAGCCCCAGAAACCAGGAGTGGGGACAGGAAAAGGTTCCAAGAAATCAAGGAGAGGGACAAGGAATCTGGAACAGATTAACTGAATTTAAAGAAAGGAGTAGAGGCAAAGGCTACAAAATAAAGAGAGAAAGCTGCAGGGAACAGAATCAAGGCTAAGTGTGCTTGTGAGAAGCCAGAAGATCCGAGGACACAGCCAAAGGTTGGTGACTACTTGCTATGGGCAGGTGAAGGAGTGGTGTTCTGTTGGCATGGCTGAGTATCTGAGAGAGAATGCATGGAAGGTGAAGCTTGAATGCATGCGGCGACCCAGGGGAGAGGAACATTAGAAGGAGAGATTGAAACCCTGGAGGTGGACCCCTGTGGAAGGCATCTGAGAGAAAGCATCACTTGGGAAAATATTCCAAAGCGAGTTCTTCTAAAGTGGAGATTGTAAACCCTCAAGTGAAAGATGGAGTTCAGTGAGACCGGTTGGCTCATGGTGTGACAAACGTCTGGGGGATGTTGATGAGGGATCCATATCATCTGTTTGGGGTGGCATTTGTCACTTGATCTTGGAGAGTGGTGTGTCTGACCACAGGTTGCCTTTTAGTTTACATGGTCTGTGTACTTACTGTGAACATTAGAGTATAGATAGCTTTCATAACTTGTGTTATCCTTACAAATCTGTATACATCTGTAAAGGTATAATTGTGGGTGAAGGAATATTGTAATATAAAAGCAAAATACTGCAGGTGCTGGAAACCTGAAACAAAAATAAAAATAAAAATAACTGGAAAAACGCAGCAGATCTGACAGCATCTGCGGAGAGGAACACAGCTGACGTTTCGAGTCCATATGACTCTTCATCAGAACTACAGAAATAGAGAAATGAGATGAAATATAAGCTGATAGAGGGGGATGGGACAGGTAGAGCTGGATAGAGGGCCAGTGATAGGTGGAGGCAAAGAAGAGATTGCCAAAGGTGTCATAGACAAAAGGACAAAGGGGTGTTGACGGTGGTGGATATTATCTAAGGAATGGGGACATTAAGGGTAGCAAGGAGGACAAGCAAGTGGCAGATGGCCCTGGTGGGGTGGGGAAAGGGATTCAAATGGGCTAAAAGGTGGAGATAAAACAATAGATCAAAATAAATTTAAAAATAGGTGGGAAAAGAAAAACATTTTTTTAAAATTATAAATTATTGGAAAAAGGGGTATTGGAAAAGGGGTCGGGATGGAGGACAGAGTTCATGATCGGAAGTTGTTGAACTCAATATTAAGTCCGGAAGGCTGTAAAGTACCTAGTCGGAAGATGAGGTGCTGTTCCTCCAGTTTGGAGGTCTGGCTCATGCTTGTGGACAGACCGAAGGTGTTCCGCAAAGCGGTCACCCAGTACGCATTTGGTTTCTCCAATGTAGAGGAGACCACTTTGGGAGCAGCGAATGCAGTAGACTGAGGGAAGTGCAAGTGAAATTCTGCTTCGCTTGAAAGGAGTGTTTGGGCCATTGGACGGTGAAGAGAGGGGAAGTAAAGGGGCAGGTGTTGCACCTTCTGCGGTTGCATGCGAAGGTGCCGTGGGAGGAGGTTGAGGTGTAGAGGGTGATGCAGGAGTGGACCAGGGTGTCCTGGAGGGAACGATCCCTCAGGAATGCCGCCAGGGGGGTGAAGGGAAGATGTGTTTTGTGGTGATATCATGCTGGAGTTGGCGGAAATGATCTTTGTAACACGGAGGCTAGTGGGATGATAAGTGAGGACAAGGGGAACCCTATCATGGTTCTGGAAGGGAGAGGAAGGTGTGATGGCGAATGTGTGGGAGATGGGCTGGACACGGTTGAGGGCCCTGTCAACCACCGTGGGTTGAAAACCTCGGTTAAGGAAGACATGTCAGGGGAACTGTTTTGGAAAGTGGCATCATCAGAACAGATGCGACGGAGGCAAAGGAACTGAGAGAATGGGATGGAGTCCTTACAGGAAGCGGGGTGTGAGGAGCTATGGTCAAGGTAGCTGTGGGAGTCGGTAGGCTTGAAATGAATATTGGTGGACAGTCTATCACCAGAAATTTACGCAGAGAGTTCAAGGAAGGGAAGGGAAGTGTCAGTGATGGACCACGTGAAAATGATGGAGGGGTGGAAATTGGAAGCAAAATTAATAATTTTTTCCAGATCCAGACGAGAGCATGAAGTGGCACCGAAGCAGTCATCGATATACCAGAGAAAGAGTTGTGGGAGGTGGCCTGAGTAGGACTGGAACAAGGAATGTTCTACATACCCCATAAAGAGACAGGCATAGCTGGGGCCCATGCGGGTACCCGTAGCCACACCTTTTATTTGGAGCAAGTGAGATGAGTTTAAGGAGAAATTGTTCAGTGAGAGAACAAGTTCAGCCAGACGGAGGAGAGTAGTGGTGGATGGGGATTGTTCAGGCCTCTGTTCGAGGAAGAAGCGGAGAGCCACCAGACCATCCCGGTGGGGGATGGAGGTGTAGAGGGACTGAACGTCCATGGTGAAGAGGAGGCGGTTGGGGCCAGGGAACTGGAAATTGTTGATATGATGTAGGGCGTGAGAGGAATCGCAGATGTAGGTGGGAAGAGACCGGACAAGGGGAGAGAGAATGGAGTCAAGATAGCAAGAAATGAGTTCCGTGGGGCAGGAACAGGCTGACATGATCGGACTGCCGGGACAGTCCTGTTTGTGGATTTTGGGTAAGAGGTAGAAGCGGGTCGTCCGAGGTTGGGAGACTACGAGGTTGGAAGCTGTGGAGGGAAGAGGAGATGAAGTCAGTGACAGTCCTGGAAACAATGGCTTGATGTTCAGTGGTGGGGTCATGGTCCAGGGGGAGGTAGGAGGAAGTATCTGCAAGTTGATGCTCAGCCTCTGCGAGGTAGAGGTCAGTGTGCCAGACAACAACAGCACCACCCTTGTCAGCAGGCTTGATGACAAAGTTAGGGTTGGACTTGAGACAACGGAGTGCGGCAAGTTCAGAAAGGGACAGGTTAGAGTGGATGAAAGCAGCAGAGAAATTAAGATGACTGATGTCACGCCAACAGTTCTCAATGAAAAGATCAAGAGCAGGTAAGAATCCAGAGGGAGGGGTCCAGGTGGAGGGAGATTATTGGAAGCGGGTAAAAGGATCCTTTGAATGGAGAGAGGACTCCTGCCCAAAGAAGTGAGCATAGAAACGGAGGCAGCAGAAGAAGAGTTCAGCATCATGCCAAGACCGAAATTCTTTAAGGTGAGGGCATAAGGGTATGAAACTGAGTCCTTTGCTGAGCACTGAACATCCAGCATCAGAGAGGGGAAGGTCAGGGGGTATGGTGAATACACAGCCGGGGCTGGGATTGGAAGACGGGATGAGGTTAGGGGGATGGGTAGGGTTGGAGGGTCCTGGATGGGCGTTGGTGTCGATGAGTTGTTGGAGCTTGCGTTACTTTGTATCTGAAAGAAAGAGACAAAGTTCTTGTTGAGGTGTCGGATGAGACAAAGAATAAAATGAAATTGGGGGCAAGGACAGCTTAGAGATAGGGTGAGTCGGTGCTGCTGGAGGGAGAGGTCGAGTGTGTTAATATAGGAGCGCGTGGCACTGAGTGTGGATCTCAGGATGCGACGAGAACAGCAGTCTGAAGAGCGTTGTATGTCCCGGAAATACCTGTAAAACATGAGGGATGGAACTTCAGTTGGAATCCACGTGGGGTAAGTCGGAGACGGAGACAATCACTGAGCAAAGAAATATGGCTGTGAAAGCCAGTTTTAGTAAACACCTTGTCAAACACCAGGAGAGAAATGGAAAGCAATGAAGGTGAATGGGGCAAAAGACAAATGGAAATCCTGTCGGAGAGAAGAGCACTACTTCTTCAAGGTAGGCATTTCTGGAAGAGAAGTGGCAGTCAATTAAACACTAAGATAAAAGCAAAATACTGCAGATGCTGGAAATCTGAAACAAAAATAAAAATAGCTGGAAAAACTCAGCAGGTCTGACAGCATCTGCGGAGAGGACCACAGTTGATGTTTTGAGTCCGTATGACTCTTCAGCAGAACTAAGGAAATAGAGAAATATTGTAATATAGTTCATCTTGTTTAATAATTTTTTTTTGTTAAAAGGTCATCAGCTGACTCCTGTGGCTCTATTCAGTAGTCACCCTCCACGTTTCTAAACAAAAAAATAAAAGTTAGGATCTATCAAGCTGGGTTTCACCCTGGGATCTGACTTGTTCAGTAGTAACATCAGCTGGGATCATAGCACTTGGGATAGTTCTCACATTAAAGATGGGACATAAATGCTAGTTGTCGCTGTCAGGGGCCACAAAGGACTATAGAAGTGGGACACGAGGGATGGAACTTCAGTTGGAATCCACGTGGGGTAAGTCGGAGATGGAGACAGTCATCTAATATTGGCTCCACTCAGCAACTCGATTGTAAACTCCATTTTCTCTAGTCCATTGCCCATTCCACGGTGCACATTTAAAATCCATCAGATTTTAGTGAAAATCTAATTAAAAAATAAATGATTCTTTCCTTTCAACTGAAATAAAACATTTAACCTTAAGTGAACTATGTAAAAAAAAACGATGAAAACTGGGTTTAAAGGGCTTCTCCCAGCCAGCAGATGTCAATGTCTGAGGAGTTTTCAGGGATTTCTTTCGTAGAAACCGGTTTTCCTTCCTGGGATCTATGTCCATGACTGATTGTGAATAGAGAGCTGTCACATCATGTCACAGACACAGGGGCAGATTTACATTTTAACCTAACGGCGGGTGGGCTGGAATATAAAAAAAAGACCTACAGAAAATAACCCAACCTCCCTCCCCCATAACACATTTGCAACAACCACATCATTTCTTCCCAATTAAACGAATCCAGGTACTTAAAGTTGATCTGAGAACGGGACAAAGGGGGGGGGGGGGGAAGGGCAGCGCACTTTGGTGCATGGTTTTGAGGAGGAAGGAAAAGGCGGAAGTTTGATGCTTTAATTATTTAGAATATATATAAATATATATATAGATAAAAGAGGCAGACAGATGTGAGGCGGGTCCACGTGGTTTGTTTCAGACACAGATCTATTGTTCAGATCAATAAAAAGGCAGAGTCTGAGGGGGGAAAAGGGGGAAGAAAGGAGACAAATCTAAGGGTTTAAAACCCGGCAGGGAAAAAAAAGAGATATAATTTAGTGACTTTCAATCAAGTTGGCGGATATTTAATCACCTGCAGAGGAGATTTTTTTTTGGAAAGAAAGGAATTAATTTTGCCTACAGGACGATTTTCTTTCACTTTTTTTGGGTAAAAATTGGGGATTTGCTTCCCCCACCACCCCCTCTTTGCTGCTGCTGCTGTTGTTGTTGTTTGAGACAAGATGCCTCGCAAGAAGGTGGACAAAAAGAAAATGAAAGGTGGAAGGAAAAGAGAAAGAGACTTCAGCGATGAAGAGGAGCTGGAGCTGGAGAATCCCGGCAAGAAGATGGGCAAACCCGTCCTTCAGACTGTCAACGAACCGGAGGAGACTAAGGAAAAAATAGTAAGAAAGCCCGGGGCTTTGTGGCGGAATGGGGGGGGGGGGTGGGGGGGGGTTTATTTTTCTTTTCCAATCAATCCTTCAAACCCATGTTATCCTTCAGACGGAGCTAAAATAAATAAACCATTAAAACTTAAACGTCTGGGAAGAGGTTTCTGGCAAAAAAGTTCCTTTTTTCTTCCTTTTCGAAAAGTTTATTTTTAAAAAGAAATTCCCTGAACGTTTTAAACTTTAAAAGTCCTAACTTTTTAAACTTGATTGGGGGAGGGGGGCGGGGAGGAAAAATAAATGTTTGGAGGCCTGAACAAAGAAGCCGGGCCTGTAGAGCGACACCCTTCTTTAAATGATTTTATTTTTAACCAGACAAGAGCCGGTTGTTGAGTTTTCTTTAAATTTGGAACCCGCGTTTGGGGGGGGTTTGTACTTTTCGACCTCGCTTTTTTTTTTAAAAAAAAAACACATTTTGAAGGCTTTAAATCAGCAGCTTTACCTCAGTTATTCGCTTTATTTTAGTGTTTTTTAAAAAAAATCCGTGTTATTATTTTTGTTTTTGATATTGTTTGAGGGGGCGAGGGGGTTTTTATATGTTTTGTGTGGAGGATTTGGGGTTTTTTTTTTGTCTGTGTGGGCTTTGGGGATTTTCTTTTTCTTCTCCTGTGAGTCGCGGCCCAGGCGCGGAGGAGTCTCGAATCGAAGAGGCGGACGGACGGGATAATTAAATAATGGGGAAGTTCAAACACTGGAGCCTTCGCCGTGTGTGTGTGTGTCTGTCTGAGGAGAGGGATTTTTTTTTTTTTGGTTCGTTCGTGGGGGTCCCGGGACCCCGCGGGTCGTGGCTGTGCCGGGACTCGGGCTTCTCCTTCGCTACCAACACCACCCAGTCCCCGACTAGGCCGCACGCCGAGCCCGAAGCGACGGCATTTCCCCCCACCCCCCCCCCCCCCCCCCCCCCCCCCCCCCCGCCTCCGCCCAGACAAACCGACCTCCGCTTCCCCTCAACAACATTTAATTCATCTTCCGCCGCTTTTATTCACAGAAATGTTTACAATTCAAACTTCGATATTTTCCTGAAACCTGATATTTAAAAAAAAAATTAAACTTCTCGTCATAGTCGCTTTTCTTTTCTTTACCTTATTTTTTCCTTAAATTTCGGATGTCACGGTTAGGTTTATTTGATTAACTTTCTTGTTTTTTTTTGGGGGGGAATAAAATATTTTTTTTTAAAATTTTCGTCCGTTTCCGCTGCTCCAATTTCCCGCCATTTCTCGGGCGGCGGAGGCGACTCACTGCGCATGCTCCGGCCTCGCCTGTCAATCAACCCCGGAGACCCTGGCAGCAAACGCTGCTCCAACCAGAGGTGCAAACACAAGATGCTGCAAACTGGACATAATGGGGGTGGGGGGGAGATATTGGAACATAATTGATTTAAAAGCTGTATTTTGAAGAGTGTGATTATATAAGTTGGAATTTCCGAAAGCCCTTGGTCAGAACTTTAACTAGCAATGCTTATCTTATACAAAAACAGAATTACCTGGAAAAACTCAGCAGGTCTGGCAGCATCGGCGGAGAAGAAAAGAGTTGACGTTTCGAGTCCTCATGACCCTTCGACAGAACTTGTTCATGAGGACTCGAAACGTCAACTTGTCATGAGGACTCGAAACGTCAACTCTTTTCTTCTCCGCCGATGCTGCCAGACCTGCTGAGTTTTTCCAGGTAATTCTGTTTTTGTTTTGGATTTCCAGCATCCGCAGTTTTTTTGTTTATATATATATATTAATGCTTATCTTATATTTCATTAGTGCTTTTGCCTATGGTCCTTTGTGGACTATGGCTAACTACCTTACCATATCTTACTGCTTATTATACTGCACTCCTCACAATGGTTCATTATTATTATATAATACATATATATTTTAGCAGCCCTGTAATGAAAGCAAAATACTGTGGATGCTGGAGATCTGAAATAAAAACAAAGTGCTGGAAAACTCAACCAGCCCGGCTGCATTTGTGGAGAGAGAAAAACACAGTTAATGTTTCGAGTCCAACATGACTTTTTTGGAACTGGAAGAGTTCCAAAGAAGAGACGTATTGGACTTGACGTTAACTCTGTTTCTCTCTCGGCAGGTCTGGCAGCATCTGTGGAGTTTTTCCAACACTTGTTTATTTCCTACCAGCAGTGCTGTGTTTTGCAAACAAGAATGAATACGTTTTATATTTGTCCATAGCATAAATTCAGGGTTGGAGAAAAGTGAGCTAAATCAAGTAGTAGTGGGTTAAGTAAGATTAGTCCCAAGAAGGAAGGGGAAACTGGGAGCTCCAGAGTTTTGTGGGCCTGCAACAGAGTGCACCACCTCTCACTCAATTCAGTGATGATTTCTGTACTTCAACACTGCAGTTCTGGGAAGGAGGAACATTGGATGCATGTTTGGAGCTTAGAGTAGATGAGAGAAAGGTTTAGGAGCAATGGTGCAAATCTTGGGAGGAAAACTGAGAGGTTCTTCGTTGCACAACTTTTAGCTCCGAATGTTCCAGCTTGCAGGTTGTTTGTTTATTAGAAAGCATAGAATTAAAATGTGCATGCATTTTCCAAAACAGTTGCACCGTGGCAGTTGTATGCTGTACAGTTCTTTTTTGTAATTGGATATACCTAGCACTTGGGAGTTAACAGCATTATGTTTGGAAGAGGGGAAGAAACATTTAAAAAGTTGTCCCTTGTTCAACATCTTTGTTTTTGCCCAATTGTTGGACAGTGAAATGGCCAGTATCTGGGTCCCTCGATTGTCACGGACCTCTGGATCTGGTCGCAGAAGCCTACGGGAGCAGCTTCCTTTGTTTCCCATGGAGCCACAAGGATAGTTACCTTTTGGCGGCAGTACAAAGAGGCCTAGCAGGGAGGGAGTCTGGTCCTGGGCTATTATTGTACTGTTCAATGCTTTTTTTTTATATTCCTCCAAATTTCCCTGTCCTGGGTGTGGTGATTGGCCTCTGGTAACTCACCTAGTTGATATTTCATGCCTGAATCTTGATAGTGAATGTCAGGAGGTCTTCAAACCTGATCCTATCTTATGTTCACACATGTAAACCCTTATGTACTTATTCAGGAGAGATCTGGGATGGAACTAGAGGTTTTCTTGTTCGATGTGGCACAAAGTTAGAGTTCATTTTTTGGGATGTTAGGGTGACTATATCACCTTTTTATTTAAATTGTTGGAATATATATATATACTTTAAAATGATTTAGCCCAGCACTGAACATCACAAAAGGCCCGATAAAACTAACAGTATACACCACTGTTGATTTGAATACATCTGTGTAGCAATGACCTTCAACAATGTTCTTTCTTACGTTCTTATGTTTGTGATAGTTCTCCCATAAAAATGCAACAATTGGCAGCCTTCATTGTTCAAAGTTGCCTATTAAGTGATTGAGTCTCCTTTCTACCAATGTAGATTTCATTTTATAATTTATGTTAAAGGCATTCCACATTCAAGCCTTGTCTTTGCATCCCAATTTGGGTACTTTAACAATAGTACTATCCCTCTTAATGCTTTAGCCTCAGAGCCACAAATGCTTCACAAATGTTGCTTGCTTTGGTTATTTTGAATGTTCTTTTAGGTAGGAATAAGCACTCCACTAAGAATCTTTACAGTTTGTCATGGTGAGATTTGTGAAGGATTAGACCAGTTTGTCTTCACCATCTTTCAAGTAAGGGCCACCCTAGCAAAAAACCTGCAGTGTGAGAGCCACATTGATGACTAAATTATAATTGCTTACGACTTCAGTAAGTCACTTGAGCCAAAAAATAAACGCCAAGAGTTGAATGCTCTGCTAGTTCTATGGTGGTCGCTATGGTAACATAACTGTTACTATACAACATACATACTTAGATATACATATTGGCACACGTTGGACCATGTGGTGAATGTGACCTGTTAAAGAAGGCTGATTTTTGGCAGACTCGCTACGCCTTTCTAACGTTAAAAATAAAATTAAATAGGAAGGTAATGCTGGGTTGGGCTCTGGCTCGCTGCGACCCTCTGGCGATAAGGCGGTTACTGAAAATGGGTGGATGGAGTTAGGGAGCTGCACTTAGTGTTGATGGGAGCCGCCACTAGCTCGAGGGCCTTGCAGTGAAGAGCATTGGATTAGACCCTTCTTGATTATTCTGCAGGTGTAGAGCAATGAGGGTTTCTCCCAGGACCAAGGAGAGGGTGGTGATCACAATTTGAAAAGCCTCGTAAGTTTTTGGTGTTGCTCAGCATGAATGGTGGAGATCTGAGATGTGGTTGAGATCTGAGGTGCATCTCTGGAGTAATTTTGCATTGCGGGCAGCCAGTTATGATGAGATTGGTCTGTTGGATTCTATAGGGCACAACACAGCAGGGTCTTGGTTTGAAGTGTCATCCCTGGAGATGACAAAAATAGGTGCACTGGATGAAATGACCCAGCTTCAAGTAGGTCAAGGAACGTTGCACTCACGAGGCTTGTGCATATCTTTGCAGCAAGAAGATGCACTGCCCTGAGGTGAAACCCAGTGCCCAAACCCCCACCCCCATAGGAAATGTATGGGAAAGCTCATTTTTGTCCATCAGAGCAAATAAAATACATGATGTTGAGGAAATAGACCAAGAGGTATGGGATCCTTTCCAGGAATCATGTCAAGCTTCCATAACAAGAAAGACAAGCCCCACCCATTGTCTCAACCCAGTGTCGATAACCAACAACCCCCTCCCCCACCCCACACCCAACCCAATAAACTCCCAGCCTACCCTGTCACTGAGCATCCCTCACAGTAATGTGAGAACTATACTTGATGGCCCATGTCTACGTCTGCAAGTACGGAGTGGCCTAGAATAAGGCTTGCGTGCAAATCATTAACAACACTTGGTAGCACGGTGGAGTTGATTAGGCTAAGGAAGGACCAAATTAAAAGAAAACAACTTTTCAATATTAGTGATTTTTGATTATAGCAGGATGAAGAGTGCATCACCATTCACTAGTGATAAGCTATGTCATTCCATCCTGTCACAACGTATAAAGTAACTGCTATTCAGATTCTAGAAATTTTTTATTGTTTTTATTTCAATGATTGGACTTCTATTTTAAATGTATTTGCAGTGTGCCAACACATTCCCATCTTTGTATTTTTGTGAAAAAGGCCATTTTACCATAGGAGTTTTCTGTATGAAATAGGCCACAGACGTTTTTAATCTGACTTGGCTCATCTAATGACTGGTCTCAGGAGATTTTAGAACCAACCGGAATTGGAAAGGCCCATTTAAGCCTTGTAGCTACGTGATCTCTGGCAGTGCTGATTGGATCATACAATGTAGGGAAACGGCAGCACTTGGCACTATCATTAAAAAAAAGGGTTCAAATGCAGCGTATAGGCCTCTCTTCACTACGCCATTTTGTGTTCAGATCATCCATAGCACAACTGGATGCCTTGAAGAAATGCCTTTGTGCTTTAGTCTGAAGGAACTATCTTGATCAACGGGAGCACTGACTCATGGAAGACTTTTGTTACTCTTTTGAAGCAGATGCTGAAAATAAATCCACAGAAGTAGGCTGATCTGTAATTTGATTTTATTTTGTTACAAGGTTGTTTTTGGAAGATGTTCTTGTTTTTTGAAAAATGAGCTTGTCACGGAGGGTTTGACATGCAGATGAATTTGAAAACTGAAGACTTGTGGGGAGTTATGTTGTGCCAGTTTTATAAAGAGCTTTCTAGTGCAATCTATTACAATCCTACAAACTAAACTTATTTTCTGATATCTCAACTTGGTGGATTGTCCATTGGCTTTCGTGCACACAAGATTGTGGTATGCGGATTATCTCAGTTAACCTCAACCAAATCATGTGACTTGCCAAAATGCCATTTAAAAAGCTATAAGTATCCAAACAAGATCAAGGTGCTGGAAGCACAGTGGTCAGTCAGCATCAGTAGAGTTACCATAATATAAAAGCAAAAAACTGCGGATGCAGGAAATCCAAAACAAAAATACCTGGAAAAACTCAGCAGGTCTGACTGCATCTGCGGAGAGGAGCACGTTTCGAGTCCGTATGACTCTTCAACAGAACTAAGGAAAAATAGAAAAGAGGTGAAATATAAGCTGGTTTGGGGGGGTTGCATGGGGGTGGGGGGGGGTGGGACAGGTACAGCTGGTTAGAGGGCCAGTGATAGGTGGAGATAACCAAAAGATGTCATAGACAAAAGGACAAAGAGGTGTTGAAGGTGGTGATATTATCTCAGGCGTGTGATAATAAGTGACATTAAGGGTAGAAAGCAGGACAAGCAAGGTACAGATAGCCCTAGTGGGGGTGGGGTGGGGGGAAAGAGATCGAAATAGGCTAAAAGGTAAAGATAAAACAATGGATGGAAATACATTTAAAAATAATGGAAATAGGTGGGAAAAGAAAAATCTATAAAATTATTGGAAAAGTGGGGGGGTGAGGTGGGGATGGAGGAGAGAGTTCATGATCTAAAATTGTTGAACTCAATATTCAGTCTGGAAGGCTGTAAAGTGTCTAGTCGGAAGATGAGGTGCTGTTCTTCCAGTTTGCGTTGAGCTTCACTGGAACAATGCAGCAGGCCTAGGATGGGCATGAGAGCAGGGTGGAGTGTTGAAATGGCAAGTGACAGGAAGGTCTGGGTCATGCTTGCGGACAGACTAAAGGTGTTCCGCAAAGCGATCACCCAGTCTGTGTTTGGTCTCTCCAATGTAGAGGAAACCACATTGGGAGCAGTGAATGCAGTAGACTAAATTGAGGGAAGTGCAAGTGAAGTGCTGTTTCACTTGAAAGGAGTGTTTGGGCCCTTGGACAGTGAGGGGAGGGGAAGTAAAGGGGCAGGTGTGGTACCTTCTGCGGTTGCATGGGAAGGTGCTGCGGGAGGGGGTTGATGTGTAGGGGGTGATGGAGGAGTGGACCAGGGTGTTCCGGAGGGAACGATCCCTGCGGAATGCCGCCGGGGGGGGTGAAGGGAAGATGTGTTTGGTGGTGGCATCATGCTGGAGTTGACGGAAATGGCAGAGGATGATCTTTGAATGCGGAGGCTAGTGGGGTGATAAGTGAGGGAAGGGGGGGACCCTATCATGGTTCTGGGTGGGAGAGGAAGGTGTGAGGGTGGATGCGTGGGAGATAGGCCGGACACGGTTGAGGGCCCTGTCAACCACCGTGGTTGGAAAAACCTCGGTTAAGGAAGAAGGAGGACATGTCAGAGGAACTGTTTTTGAAAGTGGCATCATCAGAACAGATGCGACGGAGGCGAAGGAACAGAGAGAATGGGGTGGAGTTCTTACAGGAAGCGGGGTGTGAGGAGCTGTGGGAGTCGGTAGGCTTGTAATGAATATTGGTGGACAGTCTATCACCAGAAATTGAGACAGAGAGGTCAAGGAAGGGAAGGGAAGTGTCAGAGATGGACCATGTGAAAATGATGGGTGGAAAGTTATTCATTTTGCTTTCCATTTTCACCCCTCCATCATTTTCACGTGGTCCATCACCACCCTGTTGCTTGCCATTTCAACACTCCACCCTGCTCTCATGCCCACATGTCCGTCTTTTGCCTGCTGCACTGTTCCAGTGAAGCTCAACGCAAACTGGAGGAACAACACCTAATTTTCCGACTAGACACTTTACAGCCTTCCGGACTGAATATTGAGTTCAACAATTTTAGATAATGAACTCTCCTCCATCCCCACTCCCTTTCTGATCCCCCTTTTTTCCAATAATTTATATAGATTTTTCTTTTCCTACCTATTTCCATTATTTTCAAATGTATTTCCATCCGTTGTTTTATCTCTCTACCTTTTACCCCATTTCGATCCCTTCCCCCCACCCTACCCCCATTAGGGCTATCTGTACCTTGCTCGTCCTGCTTTCTACCCTTAATGTCACCTATTATCACATTCCTTAGGTAATATCACCATCTTCAACACCACTTTGTCCTTTTGTCTGTGAGATCTTTTGGTTATCTCCACCTATCACTGGCTCTCTATCCAGCTCTACCACCTTCCCCCCCGGCCCCCCCCCCCCCAACCCCCGCAAACCAGCTCATATTTCACCTCCTTTTCTATTTTTTATTTTTCTTTAGTTCTGTTGGAGTCATACGGACTTGAAACGTTAACTGTGTTCCTCTCCGTAGATGCTGTCAGACCTGCTGAGTTTTTCCAGGTATTTTTGTTTTTGTCAGTAGAGTTACCACTCCGGGGTGGAGTTTTTCTCAGTTCTTGTTTCAGATTTCTGCCGCGTAGTTTTCTTCTGTGCAACAAGAAGCAATACTGAGATAAAAACAGAAAATGCCTCTACAGGTCTGGCCATATATGTGGAGGGAGAAAACAGAGCTAACGTTTCCAGCTTTGACCTTTCATCAGGACTTTGTATACTCTCTCCAAAGACCTGCTGAGAGTTTCTCGCATTTTTTGTCTTTATTTCAAATTTCCAAGATCGGTAGTATTTTGCTTTCATATTAGAAATACTGGGTGTGAGGAGGCCCATGTGGAACTTAAGTACCAGAATGTCCACCATAGCTGTATTTTTAATTTTTATTTTAAACCTCAGATTTCTACATGAAGGAACATGGGATATAACTGCTTTACTCCTGCTTCTGTACAATTTACTAAATGCTGTGACTGGCTCCTGTAATCTCTCATGCACCTGAATGTTTCTCTCTTGATGCTTTCCCACAGAAACTGGAAGGATCGAAGTGCAAAGGTCAGCTTCTTATCTGTGGAGCCACAAACTGGGACTTGATTGGTCGTAAAGAAGTCCCTAAGCAACAAGGTAGGATGCTATACTTCTGAATATATGTAGCTGTGACATTGGTGCTGATCACCTCCGTGTGAACACACACACCGACAAATCAGGTTCATTAATGCCTGTGTTTTGGGCACTTAAGAATTCAAATGCTGATAGGGGTGAGCACACTAGTGGAGTGAATTTTACTGGATGCCATATTGGTGAGGGCATAATTGTGTGCAGTGAACACCTGGAAAGACACAGAGCAGACAGACAGACCACAATGTCATCAGTGCAGCGTTGATTTACTGTAGTGATATAATTTTGCATATCAGTGTCCAAGGGACACCCTCTTGCCCTTGCTGAACACGTGGGGTCTTTTATGCTGCTCAACACAACAGGACTATTGAAAGGAATTATCAACTAGTTACGAGTTCAGTGTTGATTAATATTCCTTTGGCTGTTGCTATGATTCTACAAGTGCTCTCTGTAGAAGTTTCATGTTGCAGAAGTCAACAGTAGGTGGTGTGGAAGGGGCTAAGGGACTTCTTGTTGAGTTCAAGGCTTCTGCACAAGACCTGGGTGCACTGTTAAGCAATTCACTTTGGAATATAGTTGACTTGGAGAATGGGCAGAGGCCACTCGGAGCAGGGTAAACTGCTGGAAGAGGGGGAAGGAAGAGGAGGGAGAAGAATGGCTCTCAGCAGGAGGCTAGATTTACTTGGTGTTCAGGGAGCAGTTTCTATACCTGAACCTCTGAGGAACAATATATGAAACGTCTGAACCTCAATAAGAATGTCCTCACTGAAATCTGCAGCTACATTTCATTCTCTTGTCAAACACAAGCAGGCAGAGCAAGCACACAGATTTGTTAGGGGTGTTGTGTGCCGTTGCCACACATTACTTTGCAGACAGTCATATGTTAACTGTGCCCTGTGCCGGAACAGACGCATTTGGTATGGGACCATTGGCCGTGAATCATACAGTTTATTCCAGGTATCCTGGCAGCAGTCTTGAATCAGTTTTTCTGTGGCAGTCCATTGTGCTAGCTGAACTTAATCCACCATGCCAAACCCAAGAGTGGCTACTAGGCAACAAAGGCTAGCTGCTGACAACATGGCTGATGATCCCAGTGAGCAGCATGCATATGATGAAAGCTGTGCCGCCCCATGAAATGTGATAGAGCAGACCACTGGTGCACTGAAGCAACACTAACTTTGTCTGGACCACTCTAGAGGAGCCCTCCAGTACTTGGCAGAGCAGTATTCAGGTTTGCAAAGGTCTGTTGCACACTGCATATCCTTGCCATCATGAGGAGACAACTCTTGTAATAGCAATACAGTGAGTAGCTCAGGAGAAGGGGAAAGGAAGGAGGCAACCTTTTCGAAGAAGAGTCATATGGACTCAACGTTAACTGTTTCTCTCTGCACAGATACTGCCAGACCTGAGTTTTTCCAGCAGTTTCCGTTTTTATATCAGATTTCCAGCATCTGCAATATTTTGCTTTTAACAATGTCTTTTTGCCAAGGCTGTCCGTGAAGAACTTATCCGAGTGCAATACTTGTAACTGCAACCCCAATTCCGCCATTAACAAACAATCCTACATCTTCCCTTCTCCCGTCACTGACTACCACGGTCCTGCGGCCACAACACAGAAATCAAAACCAGCATAAAATAAACATTCCTGACCAAAATTATGAATGAAATCATGCCATAATGCATACAAAAGTCGATAATTGCCTTGTGCATTCCCCCAATGCCTGCCTCCCTTGTGCCTTTGCCTGTCCTAGTGCTTCTACGTAGTCCTGACCCACAGGCTACAGCGTGGCTAGTGGAATGTTGCTGATTTTTGTGGAAGAGACTGCAGATGATTGTGGAGGGAAAACTCAAAGGCCTGGCTTGGGACTGCATCACCTCTGCATGGGCAGCAGCAGCCTGGGTTGGCTGGCTGACAGACAACAGCAAGGGCATTAGTGAGGATGAACCGCTACCAGTACCCCGAGCTCCATCTCAGCAATCCTAGCTAACCTGCTGGAGGCCAAATTGCTGAACTGATGTGACACCCTGCAAGCCTCTTTGCACACTAACTACAACCACAATGACAGCAGTCTGAGCTTGCAGGGTTGCAAGCTGTCCCCTGCGTGACAGCAATCTGTAGGATGAGGCATGAGGATACTGACATCTTCAGTGATTTCATCCCTACCTTTTGGCTACAGCCTCAGCAATCGCTGTCCCAATAAAAGCCAACTCTGTCTCCTCTATGGAGGGGTTAGGACATGCAGGTTCACTTGGCCCCCTCCAGTTAGCTCCTGCTGCTTTTGGTTGTGCATTACCTTGTCCTCCAAGAGAGATGGAAGTGTGTCACTGGGTGTTATGGAATCTATTTAGCTGATAGGGCTATCATAGTTGAATAGCTGGCAATGTGTGCAACCAGTGAGGATGTAGTTGTGAGACTTACAGCAGTGTTAGTGTCTTGAGTGTGTGGTCAAGCATATGAGTGTCAGGTGTGATTGCCCTTATTGCTAAACATTAGCGATATTTAAGAGGTGGAGGTGTGGTGCATTGAGTTGCGCCTGAGGCCAGTGGTGCAGTTGATAGGTTATGGCATTTGAAGCTGCATTCGCTGACCTTAACTACTTGTGTTGAGGTCATTTGAACTTCTTGTGACATCACAGCTAGGCCCTCGGCAAGGTTCCTGGCATTAGCCTTTATGGCAGTTTGCTTCCATAATGTTCTGAGCGTGTCTGGAGGGCCTCCTGGACCCCTGTGAACACAGTTTATCTCTTCTCATTCCCACCTCCTTGACTAAGACCAGTAGTTCAGCATGCAGAAACCTTGGAGCCATGTTGTGACATTCTTCAATATTTTCCGGGTAATATTTGCTTCATGAATGACTGACTGCCAGCACCTGCTCTGACCACAAAGCACCTCCTCTTTAAGTAGAGCATGCTAGCTTTAGATAGTGCTTGCTACCCACACTGTTGGCTGGCTACATTAGCAGGGGGCCAATCAATAGCGTGGGTGATGCTGGTTTGAGATTGAAATTGAAATGAGCAGACAGCAATACATTGATTGCGATGCGCGTATCTTACAAATGGGCATGGTAAGATGATGATGATCCCTGTGCCTGTTTACAGGGCTGTGTGAATTTAGCCCCCGTATGCCTTGAATTGCTCCCACTCGCAGTTTACTTAAATTGTAACAGAGAATGATATGAACCTCCAATATCTGCTGAATTCTCCTAGAGCTGAGACTTAGATGAGAGATCATCTAATTAAGTTGCTTAATTTGAATTGGGTCTGGCACTTAAAACATCACTGTTGTTTTGGACTTCAAATATTATGAATTAACATAATTCAGAAAGAATAGACTTGTATTGTGGAGGACTTCCCTTCCATCTGATAGTGATTCTACTGTGTTATTTTGCCTGTTTTTATTAAATATTTATTTTATTTACAGTATGCACATTGATTCTCAATCAGTAATAATATGGTTGATTTATTTTTTTGAGGTGCAACTTGGGTGACCACAACATTTGCATAAGTATGTTAATTACAGTAATCTTGGAGCCAGCAATTTTTTGTTGTTGATGTGGAAATGACTGAAATGTCAGAGAGGCAATTATGTTGCATTGTTTTAATGTGTTTGGCAATGGCTAGTAGCTAAACTTGTTTTAATTGTTTCAGCTGCATACCGTAACCTGGGACAGAATCTGTGGGGCCCAAATCGTTACGGATGTCTCTCAGGAATACGTGTGCGGACGGTGTCATCGGGATCATGTGCTGCCCACAATCTCATCATTACAACAGAAGGGAAGATCTGGAGCTGGGGTGAGTAGCTGGAAATGAAACAAGGGGAGTTGTAAGAGCAGTGCAGTTGGATTGAGTTTGTAAACTTAGTGCACCCTAATTGGCTTCCAAGTTTTATCACTTGAATCAGCTGCAAGTTTCTTGACTGACAGAAATTTGCTTATCAAGCTTGCATACAAATACCCGTATGCACTTCTAAATTTGTAGCATTTAACTACCTTAACAACATGACAAGTAGCTTTCATCTTTCAGGAAGTGGTTTCGTGGAGGAAGTGGTTTCATTCCTTCCCAACCTCTCTATTTTGTTCAACCTGGCGTGTGTGAAATTTACAGCACTGAAGTAGGTCACCTGACCCAAATGGTCAATACTGATGTTCATACTCCATATATGTCTCCTCCCTCCCCTTTTCACCTAACCCTTTTAGTATAGCCCTCTACTCTTTTTTTAAAAATTTGTTCATTGGATGTGGGTGTTGCTGGCTAGGCCAGCAATTATTGCCCATCCCTAATTGCCCTTGATCAGAGGGTATTTAAAAGTCAACCACATTGCTGCGGGTCTGGAGTCACACGTAGGCCAGACCAGATAAGGATGGCAGATTTCCTTCCCTAAAGAACATTAGTGAACCAGATGGGTTTTTACCAAAATTGGCAATGGTTTCTTGGCCATCATTAGACTTTTTAGTTCCAGATTTTTTATCAAATTCAAATTCTACCACGGCGGCAATTGTCCCCAGAGCATTATCCTGGGTCTGTGGATTACTAGTCCAGCAACAATACCACTACGTCATGTGCTTACTCCTTAAATGAATCAATGCTATTGCCCTCAACTGCTTGAGTTCTACATTCTAGCCAATCTCAGGGTAAAGAAGTTTCTCCTGAATTTCTTGTTTGATTTATTAGTATCCATCTTGTATTTATGGCCCATAATTTTTGTCTGTTCTCCCTGCCTCTTTCTATGTCTACCCCGGTGAACTCTAATAATCTTGTTCATATTTATGACTGAGTTGCCTTACCAATTCTATTTATTTCAATCCTGAATGCAAACTGCTATCTTTTATAGTGGATGGAATAAGTTTGGAGAAAATCAGTTCAACGTATCTCAAGTGCACCATGGGAATTGCACTTGTTACTCCTGCCAGCACGGTCTGCTGTCTGACAAATGTAGCACCACAGGGTGGAATTTAATGCCCTTTCCTGAGGCAAGTTTGGCAGGAGGATATTTAATCTAGCAGGTGAGGACCCCACTAACTTCCCACCTCCATCCTGGCTAAGCTTGTGGTAGAAAAGCCTGCGGACAGCCTTCCTGCTCCTGCTCCCACCCCCCTTGTCAATTGAGGCCCTTAAGTGGACAGTTAATGTCCACTTCAGAGCCTAATCTCGCCATGGCTGGATGCAGTGGGCGGGGGACTCTGCATGCGGGAAGCCCAAAAAGCAAACCTTGTCAGTGTTGCTTGCGGGCTCCTGTGGGGATGGGGTCTCTCGTTCAAAGGCAGTCAGTGCCTGATCGATGAACCCGGCATTGGGAAGGGGGTAACCTACTGAGAGCCAACCCTTGCCCTTGCTTTTTATGCCCTGCACCAACCCCTCCCCTGTGAACACCTTCCTGCCACACTTTCCTGGGTTTGTGGTGATCCTCCGCTTTGGGTGGGTGTAGTACCTGCAGCAGCCACTGCCTCCCTGGTGGCACTACTGAGCAGTGAAGAGCAAGACTTCTGCCCCCAGGGTGCTTGAAGGCACTTAACTCAGTGAGCCTCCCTGAAAAGAGGCGATGTAGGGCTCGCAAGCTGGCGAACGAGACCCCCGTCACCTCCATTAAATACTGCTGCAGTGTGTACTAGAGGCTAATTTAAAAATGTTCTTTTTCTATGTTTTTTACCCCTCTTAGGTCGAGGGGAGAAAGGTCAGCTTGGACACGGTGACACAAAGCGCGGAGAGGTCCCCAAACTCATTGAGGCCCTCAAAGAGCAGACAATAGTTGCAGGAGCTTGTGGACGTAATCACAGTCTCTGTTTAACAGGTAACTGCCAGAGCACGTGGGAGGCTGAAAGGGGGCCTTTATTATGACTTCATAACGAGCAATGATTGTATTTTGCAGTAAAGCGTGAACAGAACTTGGCTTATTGAGTTATCCCTTTTAGGGAAGATTGCCATATTCCAGATAAAGCTAATATTTAATAAGTGCCTAAAATTGCTGTTCTATAAGTTCTAGTGTTTAAACTAGTCGCATTTTAAAAATCAGTTCAGGAATATTGAGGGCTTAGTTTTGCACTCTACTATAAATAAGTGTCTATATATAGTATATCATAGAACAGAGAAATAATGTTAAGATATGATTAAAGGTACAGTACTGTCTTATCTGAAAAGTAGCAACTACATTGTCTAATATTAATGAGTACAGTAACAACATATGAAGGGGATTACAAAACATTCTGAGCAGCGGCAGCTGTTCCACCCGTCCAACAAGGCCAGATATTGGTGGCAATGAACAATTTTGCCTCTTCCCTATGCAGTTTGTCTGGTTGGATAATTTTAAAGCTACAAGGCAAGGTAGGACTCTAGACTGTCCCTTCCAAGACACAGTGGGGTCTTGAAGCAGAAACCCACAACCCTCTGTGGGGTGCTGGCCCAAAAATAGAAGACTTAATAGGGTAGATTTGGCCTTGAGGTAGTGAGAAGAAATTTTGTGTTAAGGTCATGCTAAACATCCTTTTAATTGGGTGTTTAGGTCTGTAACATTGCTTGCTAAGACTTTCAGACTTTTTTTCATCTTCTGCATGGCAAACTGCTGTCTAATCCTATTTGATTGAATTTAAATCTTGTGGGTTTCAGAATCTTACAGGGGAGCTTATAGTTGAAAGGCTTCAGTATAGAGCTCAATAATGTCCATTTTATTTGAGAGGAAATGAAGCAGAGCACTTGATGTGGGGGTCCCTTGGCTGATTGTTGCCAGATCCATGTGTTTAATTTCCTGTTCATTGAAGTGGCTGGCTGTCTTCTGGGTGCTATGGTGCAAGCTTTCATCTATAAATTTCCCTGCAAGCAATAGTTCTGATATCTGATGTGGAACATACAAAAGTCTAAGTATTTCTACTGAACTTATCTATTTAGCTACCTTCTCTTGAGGTTTCTGAGCTGTGCCTGTGTTTTTTGTGCTGTGCTTGGCAGCTTTTAGTTTCCAGTTGTAGGGGTGAAACAGTGCAAATTAAAACAATTGCAGATCAATTAGCCCAAAAGTCCCAACTTGCAATCCTGCACTTTGCTGAATCAGCCAAGAGATGTAACATTTGGCCCCCATACCCCTAGGCAAGGTGATGGGGAAAAAATTGGCTGCTTCTCATTGATTTCTATTGAAAAGCACACAGTGGTCAGGGTGACTGCAGGGACCAGAGGATAAGATCAAGGCCTTACTGGCCTCACAGGGACCATTGGTAACTCATTGAGCCATTAGAGGGGGAAGGATTTCATATGAAAACTGCAAGATCTGCCTGAGCACCACCTACAAGGCACAAGTGAGGAATGTGATGGAATACTCTCCACTTGTTTGAATGAGTGCAGCTCCAACAACACTCAAGAAGCTTGATACCATCCAGAACGAAGCAGCCATTGATTGGCACCCCATCCACAAACATTCACTCCCTCCACCACTGACGCACAGTGGCAGTAGTGTGTACAATCTACAAGATGCACTGCATGAGCTCATCAAGGCTCCTTGGACAGCACTTTCCAAACTCATGACCACCACCATCTAGAAGGACAAGGACAACAGATATATGGGAACGCCTCCACCTGGAAATTCCCTTCCAAGCCAGTCACCATCATGATTTGGAAATATATCGCCGTTTCTTCACTGTTGCTGGGTCCCAATCCTGGAACTCCCTCCCTAAAAGCACTGTGGGTGTACTTACACCACATGGACTGCAGCAATTCTAAAAGGCAGCTCATCACCATCTTCTCAAGGGCAGTTAGGGATGGGCAATAAATGTTGGCTTAGCCAATGATGCCCGCATCCCATAAATGAACTTTTTTAAAATTTGTCTACATGTGCAACAGCTGTTTAGCATTTTTAACATAACAAATATGTTAAGGGAGTTAGCCTTGTGAACCTTTTTAATCTGTACTGAACAATATGTAACTTGGGAAAGTTTTCATTTACCACTGTTGTGTAAATTAGTATCTATCCTAATCGTATAACCTTGGATCAGAATAACTCAACTGTTCAATTGTATCTGTATTCTGATTTCTCCCCTACTGGTAGACAGAAAAGGGAGTGATTCTGACTTAGCTGCAATAGAATGTATTCAAAAATTAATTGCCTTGTTGCTGCAAAACAAACTATTCTAATTTTTTTCTTGCCTCTCCTAAAGGGTCTAACCTGTGCTGGGGTATAGTTTGATTGCTGTCAGTGTTTAGGTATCTTGTCTGTAAACTTCCAAACATCTAAATAAAGATTGGCTGTTCAGCTGCTCTCCATTTTCTCTTTACCTGATGTCAGACAGCTTTTGCCAGCAGAATTAGAATTTACTGGACAAAACTATCATAAGCAGGACACTTGCCTGTTTTTCTTTCTTCCTTGCCCGGGAATGTATATCAATCAATTGTCATAACTCGGCCATTGTTCCACCAGATTTGGGCTAGAGACCGAACTGGAGATGAGGCAATTGCCAAGCCCCCTCCTGCCCACTTCTTTGGCAGCATGATGTTCAGCAATTTAATGAAAACCCCACTTGGCATGCTGCTGGTTAGCTGGCTGCCCGAGACGAGCGGAAGTTCTTGTGACGGGAGGTCACTGACTGACACCCAGAGGAAAGTTCTCTTGCAAGAAGTTAAGTTATAGAGGAGTGGATCTGATAAAAGACTAATTCTAAGCAAGACGTCAAAGTTATCAATTTTAACGCTGGAGTTCTAAATGAGTAACATGATCAGGGAACCCTCTCATTGTACCAGCTCTTGAATATCCTGTATGTAACTATTCATGAATGTCTGTCATGGTGACTTGTAATTCTGTTAATCCCCTTCATTGAAGACTGACTGACTGTTACTCTGCAGGCTATGGTTCTTTTTCTAATTACTAAGTTGTCTTAACTTTTAACTATTTATAGAAAATGGAACTGTTTTTGCCTTTGGTGAGAACAAAATGGGACAGCTTGGCCTCGGAAACCAGACTGAAGCGGAACCCTGCCCTTCACAGGTAAACCAAGCCCAATTAGTCTGACAAACTCTTCCTGATGAATATTACCCGTCCATCTACCCAATCCCTCCTTGCTCACTTATTTCCAATTTTCTCTCACCTATAATCTTGGGCTTACACTGGTTTCCCCATGTGTTAAGAAGCCCTATGGAAATGTGCCCAACTGAACCACACTTCGTGTGTAGATTGAATATTGACAGGGCTGTTCATTTGTGATGGAGATGCAAGTGTGATATCGCAGCCATTCCTGACCTTGGTCTCTTCATGTTCATGAATGCATTTTCCAGCAAAGTCACAGAACCTTTCTCTTGCTCTCTCTATTTGTATGTTTTATCCTGTTCCCCACTCTTGGATGTTGTGTTTTTTTATTTTATGTAGTTTTTACAGGCGTGCAATAGCAGCAACACAGCATCTACTGAACATCTGTGCTGAAATACTGCCATTTCGTGTCCCATTACATTAGGTTAATGAACAGTGATGTCAGTGGCCTTAACAATTTTCTGGCATTAATGGTAATATTGAAATGCCACTAGATGGGTAGTACAGAACTGGCTGCAGATCTTTATGTATTTGAAAACATCAGTGCTGTGCATCTTGTGTTGCTAGGCAACATGTATGTGCAGTATCTTTGTTATGTCCTTTTGAGTTGAAGCTAGGTAACATTGACTTGGCACTAAATATCCTAAATTAATTCACAAAACAGCCATACAAAAGTTTGAGTCTTGTTTTGGCCTTCCCTCGCTTGTCTGATTTTTATGGTAGCTTCTATGTACATTTTCCACTAATATTTAGCATAAGTTTTGCTTGCTCGCAAAAGTTGTGGGGAGGGTTAAGCAAAAGTTCATCTATATTTGTGTCATAGCTTACTATATGGCACAGGCTGCTATGATAAGGGCGTGACTGTAGATATGAACAACTTATTTTTGTGATCAAATAAAAAGCATCGAACAGTACAATAATAGCCCAGGACCAGAATCCCTCCCTGCTAGGCCAATTTGTACTGCTGCCAAAAGATAACTATCCTTGTGGCTCCATGGGATAGTGAATGTCAGAAGGACTTCAAGCCTGATTCTATCTTATATTCTCACATGTAACTGTTGTGTTTCCCGTGAAGTAACCTGATCGACAAAACCATATAGATTATGGAGAATGTAGAAAATTAAATTAGGCTGCAATTTAAAACAGTGCTACAGTAATCTTTTATATACTGAGAGTTGTCTGATCAGCCAGTGGATTGATCAATTAGCTTGTTTATACTCTTGTCATTTTTTCCAGATAATGTACAATGGCCAGCCAATTGTAAAAATTGCGTGTGGTGCAGAATTCAGTATGATTGCTGACTGCAAAGGGAACCTGTATTCTTTTGGTCATCCAGAGTACGGCCAGCTTGGTATGTGTGCGCATGCGTTTTAAACATCACACCGATATGTCTTGGCACTTGATTTTTCTTCCAACGCTCCATCCTACCTGCTCAAGTTTAAAAAATCTTGCCCAGCCATCCTCCCTCCCTCAACCAACTGCACTTTGTACATTTTAATACAAAAAGCCCACAGATTGATTAATCATCCCTTGCTGTTTGAGGTGGGGTCCCACTGTGAATTGACTGTTGCATTTGCCAGCATAAGTAACTGCACTTTAAAAGTAATTCACTGGTTGCAAAATGCTTTGAGATGACCTGAGATCATGGGGGACACTGTAAATCCACATTTTTGCTTGATGTCTTATTGCCAATTGTCCAGTGGAGTTTGGTGCATTATACCAAGTAAAGTAGGTGCACCCATCCTATTGATTGATACAATATGTTCACGTTTCTATTTTATAGAATAGACACATAGACTGGTTATAGCACAGAAGGAGGCCATTCAGCCCATCAATTACATGCCAGCTTCTGGAAGAACAACTCACCCAGTACCATTCCCACCTTTTTCCCTCTAGCCCTGCACGTTTCCTTGCTTCAGATAATTTTCTAATTCTCTTTCGAGGCCTTGATTGAATCTGCCTCCGCCACAGTCTCTGGCAGAGTATTCCAAATCCAAGCTGTGTGCTATGTCTTAAGAAAAAGTTTTTCCTTTTGTCACAGTTGCCTTTTTTGCTAATCCCCTTAAATCGATACCCTCTGGTTCTTGACCTTTCTGCCAACAGAGTGTTTTTTCCTATCCACTCTGTCTAGATCACTCATGGTTTTGGATGCCTCTACTCTCAACCCTCTCTAAAGAGAACAGCCCAAGCTTCTCTGATCTATCTACGTAGCCAAAGTCTGCCATCGCTGGAACCTAAACCTTTACTGCAGCCCCTCTAATGCCGTCACATCCTGCCTAAAGTCTGGCATCCAGAATTGGACACATTACTTCAGTTGAGGCAGGACCAGTGTTTTATACAGGTTCACCATATCTTCTTTACTTTTGAACTCTATATCCCTATTTATAAAGCCTAGGACTCTGTATGCTTTATTAACTGCTAACTCAACCTGCCCTGTCGATGATTTGTGCACATATACCCCCAAGTCCCTCTGCTCCTGCATACCCTTTAGAATTGTACCCTTCAGTTTATAATTGCTTCTCCTCATTCTTCCTTCCAAGATCACTTCGCAATCCTCTGCATTAAGTGTCATGTCACTCGTCCATCCGTTCCACCAGTCTGTCCATTGAAATTTATCACTATCCGCCTCTCAGTTCACAAAACAAATTTTGTCATCTGCACATTTTGAAATTGTGTTCTGTACACTCATGTCTGTACATTCATATCTAGTTGTTAATATCGATAAAAACAGTGCTCCTTACACCAATCCCTGGGGAATCCCATTATATAACTTACTTTAGTCCGAAAAACAACTGTTCACCACTACTGTTTCCTTTCACTCAGGCAACTTTGCACCCATGCTGCCACTGTCCCTTTTATATTCCATTGGCTTCAACTTTTTTGACGAGCCACTTTATCAAACACCTTTAGAAGTCCACGCGTTAACCGCACGGCTCTCATCAGCCATCTCTGTTATTTCCTTTTAAAATTTATTTTTCCGTATTTGTTGACTTGCTTGTATTTTTTTTTCGTGAATATCAGCAAGCTGCTTTCTCTAATAGAGGGTGGCTGTCATTGCATTATGTTCAGGAACACAGATGTAGGTGTACTAGTGTCCATTAAAGTGATTTGATGCCAGGCTTGGCTCGGTGGTACCCCTGTCGCCTGAGTCAGGGGATTTGTAGGCCCAAACCCTATTTCAGAGACTTGAGTACCTGATCTAGACTGACACAACCATGAAGTACTGAAGGAATGCTGCATTGTCAGAGGTATTGTCTTTCAGATGTATTGTTAAACCATATCTTTCAAGTGAATGTAAACAACCCCCCAGCATTATTCTCCCACTGTCTATTGACCCTTGACTTTACTCAGATTACTGAGGGCAATTGGCAAATCTGTAAATAAACTTGCATTCCTCCCAAAGTGTGCCATGCTCCTAGGCTGAGCTGAGCTTGATAGTGAAATTAAGAGGCTGGAGAAAAAGAGTTGTGTTGTCTTGTGCCAGTTTTTGTAGGGGAGGAGAAAGGAAGTTGTTGCTCTTGTAGGCCATTGTACTTGTGCCTTAACCCGAGGGTATGACCAATGCAACATTTTAAAAAAAACTTTTAAGAATCTCTTTGTATTTATTTCAGTTTGTCCTTGCTGCACACATTAGTTGGGTAATTTGCTTTGATTATTTGGAACATATATTGTTATTACTGCTCTCCCTTTGTGGGGTGCACCCCTTTATAGGAAGTTTGTAACTTATTTTTTGTGAGACGGGGAACAACAGAAACTTCATCATCACCCCCCTCAGAGTAAAGGAGTCTTTTAAGCACTGTACTGCGCCATGAGCTGAGGTTTGGCAGCAGTGAATAGAATTGTGTGTTCTGAAAGGCCATCTACCTGAAACATTAACTTCCTGTTTCCACAGATGCTGCCTGACCTGAATATTTCCAGCATTTTCTGCTTTTTGACTTTCAGAATCTGCAGTATCATGCTTTTGTAATTTGGTGCTGTCCAGAAAGGGGTATTTTTATGGTCTCTGAGGCTGCTGCAAAATTGTGGCACTTGGACAAATAGCATTTCACTCAATGAGCGTAGAAATTTCCTGAATGCTGTCTCACATCAAATGAGTTCTGAATTGAGTCAGGTTGTGGGGAAGCAAAAAGATGCCCTTACCAATTTAATATAGAACAGAATCTTCTCACTTAACTGCTTCCCACAGAGTTGGGCCCACTAACTTTGATTTTTCTTAATGCTGTACAAACTTCCATGAATCTTCCACTCTGAATGTGTTTAGGGGGAAGGGAGCTAGAGATGGAGCCAGAGAACTGCCATATCAGTTGCTTCCAAGAGTGCAGTACTTGACTCCTGGAATGGTTTTCAGTGTGAAAGCTAGCACAGTGATTTAAGCAATTCGACATTCGACTTATTAATCTATTGCACATTGTTGGCATGTATATGTTTTCCCCCTCAACTTGATAAACACTACTACTGCTGCACGGAAGGGCTGATTACCCACATTCAAAAACAAACTCACAATGGAATCATTACTTGTTTTAATGAGTGTTTCACACATGATCAGTGTAAGATTGGTGGCAGATTAAGACCATCAGAGTCGTTATCTGGTGTTGATGTTCACCTCCTTGATCTGGGTGGGCATGAATTTCTTGAAGTGCAGTTTAATGAGCTGGAACTTCTGAGTTTCTGAGCTCGGATAGTTAGCATTTCCATCTCAAAAAGACCAGGAGAGCCTGAATGATTGCTTCTGTCCCCACCCCTCCCTCTCCTGTACTTAATAGTACTGGTGCTGGAGATGGCACATAATATAAATGAGGATGTGCTAGCGCCTTTTTGTGGTACAGATGGTTTTCTGAGTGTTTTTTTCCTCTTGCTACCTGTTTTTGGTGTGTGTGGCTATCAGTTTGCTGAGCCCTCGACCTGTTTGTGTAAATGAGCAATGTACCTTTCATATCGCTGGCCTGTTCCAACCTGCCCATGACAGTAGCAGAAAAGTTCCAATGATTGCATCAATTTTTCTGCCGGTGTGCTGAATTCCACTCTAGCTACGATTTTCGAAAATTAAAAACATTGCGTGAAAAGACTATGAGGGGAAAATTCACAAAATAAGAGAATGGCTACAGCACAGAAGGAGGCCATTCCACCCATCATGTCTGTGTTGGTTCTCCAAAGGAGCAATTCACCAAGTGTCACCCCCTGCCTTCCCCCTGTAGCCTTGCATGTTCTTTCCTTTCAGATAACCTAATTTCCTCTTGAATGCCTAAATTGAAACTGCCTCCACCATATTCTCAGATCCTAACCACTCGCTGTGTGAAGTTCTTCCTTGTGTCACCACTTTTTTTTTTGCCCATTATCTTAAATCTGTGCCTTCTTGTTCTCGATTCTTCCACCAATGGGAATAGTTTCTCCCTATCTACTGTGTCCAGGCCACTGATGATTTTGAATGCCTCTATCAAATCTTCTGTCCGCCTTCTCTTTTCCATGGAAAACAGCCCCAAAACAGCCCCAATTCTCCAATCTAGCTTTGTAACTGAAGTTCCTCATACATGGAACTATTCTCGTAAAAACTTTGTACACTTTTACATGAAGTAATTGGAGTGGGCAAAGACTGGCTTGTTTACAGCATACACACTGCTGAATGGCTTGTTACTGTGCTGTACATTTTATGTGCCTGGGCTTTATTTTGTTTTATTGAATGTGCGCATTAATCAAGAAACATGTTTTCCACACGGTAAAAATTTGGAACTTTCCAAATCGCTGATACTTGAATGATTTGAGTTTTCAAGACTCTGATTTTTTTTGTTGGGTAAACGTATTGGGATTTTTTCTTTTGTTCTTGGGCTGAGAGCATCGCTGGCTAGACCAGCATTTATTGCCCATCCCTAATTGCTCTTGAGAAGGTGGTGGTGAGCTGCTGCCTTGAACCGCTGCAGTGTATGTGGTGAAAGTACACCCACAGTGCTGTTAGTGAGGGAGTTCCAGGATTTTGACCCAGCAACAGGGAAGGAACGGCGATTTAGTTCCAAGTCAGGATGGCGTGTGGCTTGGAGGGGAACTTGCAGGTGGTAGTGTTCCCATGTGTCTGCTGCCCTTGTTCTTCTAGGTGGTAGAGGTCGTGGGTTTGGAAGGTGCTGTTGAAAGAGCCTTGCCCAGCTGCTGCAGTGCATCTTGTAAATGGTATGAAGCAAAGGTAGGAAAATGGAGCTGTGGTGCAGATCAACCGTGATCTAATTGAATGCCGGAATCGGCCTGAGGGATTGAATGGCCAGTTCCCATATCCTTCAGTGCAAGAATAGGGCAAATTTACTTTGTGCTGGAGCCAGAGATGCTGACATGGGTCCCAGGCCTTGATGCAATATAAAGGCAATAAATGCAGCCTCCCTGATGTCCCAGCTGGTAAAATGTGGCCTGTAACCAAACAGACCAGAAAACCTTTGGCTTGATCCCTGTAATGTTAGCTAATGTCTGCCAAAGTCATTCTCATTTTCCCCACCAGCCCTGGCCGTGGGGGGGGTGCCTGACCACCATAGTACCACCTGCTGGAAAGGATGCATGTATGACCTTTAAGTGAGACAGGTTATGATGCCTCCCAACATTTGCTGTCTGAGCTCCCATGTGAAGGATTGCTACATGGGTGAGGCACACTAAGGCACCCTTCTAACAACACCCTAGCATGTGTCATTACCAATGCCAGAGGAGAGAACTGGGGTGTGGAGGTGGAGAGAGAGAGAGAGAAAGTGGTGACAATGTGAGCACCTCTGGTTAAAACTTTGGGGTGAAGGAAATGTGATTTGGGTAATGATAACCGGGTTTGTAATCTAAATGTCCTAAATGTATTTTGCCCAAGTTTTTTCTGCCAATTTTTCATCTTCCACAGTGTCAGAATGGAGCTGGAGAAACGATTAAAACTACACGTCCTACGGTGTCTGAAATGAACAGTGCTTCTTGACTCTTGCTCTGCTAATCTAATTTCACTGCTTGGTTTAAAATATATTTGGCACCTCGTGTGGTATTATGGAAAAACTCAATTATGCTAACTTCTGAATGATGAGCTGTTTCAATGGGAGATCTATTTAAAGTCTATGTATTTAAAATAATGAAGTAGTTCAGTAGGGTAGATATACTGAAGATGTTTTATACTTGTGGGGAGCCCAAAATTAGGGAACATACATGACAGTAAATTAACACTATAAGGAATTGAATAGAAGCTTGTTTACCAAAGTATGTTGAGAATGTGGAAATTGCTACCACATGGAATGGGTGAGGCAACTTGCATAGGTGCATTACATGAGGCAGAAAGGAATAGAAGGATATGCTGTTATGAGGAGAAGAAGTAACCTGGGAGGGACCATGTGTGGAGCTGGCATTGACCTGTTGGGCCAAATGGCCTGTTTCTGTCCTGTAACATTCTATTTTAATTACTGTGGTTTTCAAACAGGACACAACTCTGATGGAAAGTTCATTGCCCGGGCCCAGAGAATTGAATTTGACTGTGAGGTGGTGCCGCGGCGTGTAGCGATCTTCCTGGAGAAGACAAAAGATGGCCAGATCTTACCAGTGCCAAATGTTGTTGTCCGTGAGGTGGCCTGCGGAGCGAATCACACGGTACAAGAGAGAATGATTTGTGCTCGAGACTGTCTTGCTAAACAAACTGCTGTGTAACCTAACCTGTACACCTGAAATCTCATTCTCCCTACCAATAATGGCATCAATTTTAGAGTGACATCAGTCAATCTGAAATCTTTTTTTCTTAACAAGGAAGGAAGATGCCTATCTCTCCGGAAAACAAACAACAAATTTATGCCCTTAGAAAGAAAATTATTCGTGTGGAGGATGGAATAAAGATAAATACTTTCTTGCTTTTCTCTGTCATCAAAGGAAGAACATACAGAGGGAAATGATCCTTCTGCAGATATTTTTTAAGAAGATGTATTGAAAAGAGCCAATGCGGCCCTGTCTTCACAATTGTCTTTATCAGTGACCCCCACCCACCCATTCCAAGCAGGACGGCCCCAAATTTGTGACCACCTTTTATCTAAGGACAAGACTCTTGGGATCTTCCTTTAGGTCTCTCGCAATCTGGACTTGGATATATATTGGCATTCCTTCACGGGGAGGCAGTGGCGAAGTGGTATTGTCACTGGACTAGTACTCCAGAGAGTGTCCTGGGAACTTAGGTTCAAATCCCACCACGGCAGATGGTGAAATCTGAATTCAATAAAAAAATCTGCCCCATGAAATCATTGCCAATTGTCGTACAGTCTGGTTCACTAATATCCTCTGGAAGCAAAGACCCACAGCGATGTGATTGTGATTGACTCTTAACTACTCTCTGAAATGGCCTAGCAAGCCACTCAGTTCACAAGGGCAATTAAGCAATAAATGCTGGCCCAGTCCATGAACAGATATAAAGAAAACTATAATTCGAGGCCAAAATCCAACTGGCCAAATCCAACTGCCAACCCTTCACCACGTGTCTTGCAAGAAGACCACCCCCTCCTCAAGGGCAATATGGGATGGGCTCTCCACAGGCAAGTAGATAATATGTTATCTACCTGCAGAACCCTACCCTTCTATTTAATGAGAATTTATCTTCAATTCCTCTTCCTCTTTCTTATTTTGGATAAGAGACTGATCTAACCTCCTCTTCCCTTGGCTTATTTAGCGGGAAGCTGTGTTTGTGACTCCATTCTCACATTTAATCGGGACTTGTGCCCTTCCTCAAGCATAGTGGCACCAGGCTAAAGGCAAAATGTTGTAGATGCTGGAAATATGAAATAAAAATGGAAAGTACTGGAAAATCTTAGCAGGTCTGGCAACATGTGTTGAGAGCTCAAATATGACTTTTCTTCCGAACATAGTGGCACCTGACCTTTTCTCACTGCTGTTCCCTGACTATATTGACTACTGCCCATGTCTGTCATTACTGTAGGTGACATTCCTGAAGATTGGCCTGGTATACACCTCTAATGAATTAATGAGTGCGCAGCCTTGCAAAGTTGGAAGAGTGATCCCTTTGTCTTTTTGCATTTCCTAGATTGCTCTTGATTCGCAGAAGAGGGTGTTTACTTGGGGATTTGGAGGATATGGCCGCCTCGGACACACAGAACAGAAGGATGAAATGGTCCCGCGCCTTGTTAAGCTGTTTGACTTCCCAGGTAGAGGTGCTGTACAGATCTGCGCAGGAAATACCTGCTCATTTGCAGTGAATGAAATGGGTTAGTAATGCACATATATATTTCTTCATTATATAGTTGTGAAGTGTGTTTTGCTTTGTGTGGCAATGAAATGTGAATAATATGACCAAGGCCATTATTACTGCCCCTCCCACCAGCTTGCTGACCTTGACGGATTTGCCTTTCCATACAGATCTCTAACCTCATTCTGGGGCTCAATGTTCATTTTATTTGCAACAAAAAGACACCCAAGTGTTATTAGGTAGGATTATCCCACTTTCAACTCAGCATGTGAAACAGCACCATTAAAATGGAACTGCTTGCCAATTTAAAGCTTGCTTTTTGGAAAATGTATGTTTTTGCCATGCCCCACCCCTCATTGTTGTAGGTACTGTACCCTGATGCTGGAGTATCTTTCATTCCAGTTCAAGTTGGCCCAGTGATAGCACTTGTAATCTGAGTGTAGACTTGAGGGTTCCAATTCCACTCCAAACGTACACTGAGCGCAGACATTAGGCTGACACTTCACTTCAGTACTAAACCAGATTAACTAGTTATTTTAATCTCATTTAATGTTCTTGGCTCTTTCTGTGCACAAACTGGCTGTAATGTTTGCCTACATAATTGTGGCTATAACTCAAATGTAATTCACATGGCTGTCATGCACTTTGCAATGCTCTGAGTGTAAACAGTGCTGTATAAATGCAAGTTTGCTCTTCAACTAATTCCTGTTTCTGATACATTTTAAGCATCAACTGACTTAGAGCTCAGGCACTCGGACAAACTCTTCCTGACTGTACCTGCTTGATGGTAGCTTGTAAAATATCGGAGGACCGTTTTAACAAGTTTGGAATAGACCACTTGTGATAATGGATATTCTTTTTGCATTTGATTGACCAGTGATTCCGGTCTCCCTCCCCACTTTGCCTCACAGGTGGCTTGTTTTTCTGGGGTGCAACTAACACATCCCGTGACTCTACGATGTATCCCAAAGTGGTGCAGGACCTGTGTGGGTGGAAGGTTCGAAGCCTGTCCAGTGGGTGAGTAAACAGCTGCAGAATTGCTGAGCAAATATAGGACTCTTGGTCACAACTTCTTATCTTTGACTTGCATGCCTAGGCTGAATTTGATGTGCATTACCAGCCTAAAACTATTGCCTGCCTTGCCATTTTCTATTAAATAAAAGAAGAGGAGGCGGAGAAGATACTTGAGTACATTCATGTTAAATAGAATTTTCTGTAAGAAAGATTTCTTAAAATTTATTCATTCACAGGATATTTACATCATTGGTAAAGGTCAATATTTATTGCCCTTGAACATGGTGGTGAACCACCTTCTTGTACTGCTGTAGTCTGTGTTGAAGGTATTGCCATAGTAATGTTTGGTAGTGTTCCAGCAATTTGATTCGGTGATATATTTCCAAGGCGGGGTGGTGAGTGAACTTGGAGGTGATGGTTTTCTCATGCCCTTGCTCCCCTGAGTGGTAGAGGTCACAGGCTTGGGAGTTGCTACAGTGCATCTTGTAGATGATGCATGCTGCAGCCATTTTGTGCTAGTGGTAGATGGAGTGACTGTTTAAGTTGGTGGATGGGATCTCGCTCAAGCAGGCTGCTTTACCCTGGATGGTGTCAAACTTCTTGAATGCTGCCAGAGCTTCACTCATCCAGGTAAGGGGAGAGTATTGTATTGCATCGCACTCCTGACTTGTGCCTTGGTTTTGGGGGAGTCAGGAGTTGTCAGTCACCTGCATAATATCAAACCTCTGACTTGTTCTTGAAGCAACAGTATTTATTTGGCTGGTCCAATTAAAATTCTGTTTGCTGTAGATGGGGATGCCAACCTATGAAGAAGGTCGTATAGATTCGAAATGTTAACTCTGTTTTTCTCTGTCCACAGATGCTGTCAGACCTGCTGAGTTTTTCCACCATTTTCTGTTTTTATTTGATTTCCAGCAACTGCAGTATTTTGCTTTTACCCATCTGCAGCATCTGTTCACTGTTGTTATGCTCTTGCAAGCTGTGCCAATTTTCCTGCCTCCTCTCCTGAGGGTGCCAACGTTTGTGACCCTGGACAGTGTGCATGTGCAGTTCTGCATCAGATTCAAAATGCAATCAACAGCAGCAGCTCCAATTGACTTTTTTTTTTAAATCTCCCTTGCCCCAAAGGTGGCTGAGACTTTTTGTAGTGTCCACATTTCTGCCCTGGATGAGACCTACAGGGTGAGGAATTGAACCTGGAATCATCTGCAAAAGCAGAACAACAGTGGATCTTGGAAATCTGAATTAAAAACAGAAAATGCTGCAAGTCCTCCGCAAGCCTGGCAGCATCTGTGGAGAAAGAAACAAGAGTTGATGTTTCAAGTTAATGATCTTTTATCAGAACATTCATGACCCGTTCTGTTGAAAGTTCATTGACCTGAAATGTTAACTCTGTTTCAATCTCCAGGGC
This sequence comes from Carcharodon carcharias, assembly GCF_017639515.1. Taxonomy (NCBI): domain Eukaryota; kingdom Metazoa; phylum Chordata; class Chondrichthyes; order Lamniformes; family Lamnidae; genus Carcharodon; species Carcharodon carcharias. Next base: position 101,349,635 of record NC_054481.1, on the reverse strand, counting down.
TGCTGCCAAACCTCTTGGAGTATCTGCAGCATTTTCTTATTTGTTTTTAATAATCTGGGATCTTCTGGTCTTGTCTGGCTTAGTGCAGTAAGCAGTGCTTCTGCTCATTATCAGGGATAGTTGAGTTTGCTCACATTTGATAGGCTTAGTACTCCTAATGAAAGGCCACAAGAGTCCTGGGGGCAAGTAAATGAAAGAATGGGGCTTAACTATATGGTTGTCCTTGAATGATTGAAAGTAGTTCCATGCAATCCTCTACTTTTTAAACCACAAATGCTTGGCAATGCAAACGACATCTGAAGGGAAAATAATGGAAATTTGCCAAAAACAGAAAATGCTGCTAAGTTTATAACCAGTTGAGCAGCATTCATAAAGAGAAAGGACCTGTTATGGTATTTTGGGGGTATGTATCCTTCACCAGGACTTCAGCTTGTTCACAACATTTGGAAAAATTCTCAGGCTGGAAAAGAGATGTTTTTAAATATCATGGAATGTTCTTTATTTCTTTGTATTCAGGAAAAGCAGCATCATTGTGGCAGCCGATGAGAGCACAATCAGCTGGGGGCCATCACCTACCTTTGGAGAATTGGTAAGAACTGTGCTGGTAATTGCAGGCTACAAACTGAGCTTCATCACGTGTGCATCTACATGCACAGAAGGTGATGCCGATCACCCTCCTGTTTTGAACAATGACGTCCTAATGTCACCAAGAAATGCGTGAAGCAAGGCTGTTTCTGGAGTTCAAAGCCACTAGAATGGAGAACTATATCTACCAAAAGGTCACTGTTAAAGATTCAATAAGGCTGAATGTGTATAACAGTTTATTCCATTTTTGTGGTCAAATTGATGTGAAAAGTGGGGACTTTATGATAGAGAAAGGATTTGAACCAAGAATCTCCAGGGCCATTTAAATATACTTAATGCTGGAAGTATTTACTCTACATCAGCATTGGCACAAAGTGGCTCTGACTTTCCACATTAGAGTTGAGATCTAATCTGATTAGAGAGTGATGTAGAGTGAGACTCCCTCCTCCACGGAGTCTGACTGATCTTTGCTCTGGTACTCATTTTGACCCTAACTCTGGACATGGGATGCATTTATCTAACTATAACGTCAGTATAAAAACAGCTTTGCATCGATGTTCCAGTGTTTGGTGCAAATGGTCCACTTGCTGATATGTAAGTTTAAATTTTTGGCTGCAGTGTGGCCTGCAAGGAACCTTGAGCCTTCTTGTAAAACCCTTGCTCCTCTGGTGGCACTATCTGATCCTAACAAAGAAAGTCTCGGGTCTTTTTTCGGGTAGTCTCTGTGTTCCTGGTTTGCTCAAAGTTAATTTGACGTTGGTGACTCTGGCACATCCTTGTGACAGACAGGCAGACCTTGATTAGCTTATTATAGGGTGTCCAGACCAAGTGCAGTATGTAAATTAAGCAGGATTGGATGGTAAGGGGGTCATTTGTCTTGGAACTTGGGAGGAGCAGCTTGGCCAAAAAGTCAGTGTTCCTGCTTTTGGGGGAGTGAATTGAAGTAGATTGTAGTGCTGGTTAGTGGGTCGAGGATGAAATATTGTATCAGTGGGGATAGTATTCACTGGCCACTCCAGGGAGAGGAAGAAATTGTAAGGATGTGTGTACCTTTAAAGGTTTTGCTGCAGGTGGGTTGGACATGTTCTTGTATATCAGTGCAAGATGAATGTCCTGCACAAATTTGGCATTGGTGTTATACATGATGACGTGAGTATGTCCAAGTGCACTCTATTAAATAAATAAAATGATCCATCTTTCGATGTTACTGTATTCAAAGGGGTTGCAACAGAAACTGTATGACAGACTTGAAAGGAGAATTTGATGGAGGGGTTTTGGAAACCAGTCTAACATTTACCATGTTGACAGGCAGTGAAAGAGGAAACTGGGATGTTCAGCTAAGTTTATTTACATCAGAACAGAGAAGGTTGCTGGATTTTCCTAACAAGACGTCTGCTGGCAACTGCCTGAAAGTGCAGGGCAATTCACTTAATACAAAGTGCTGCTTTTCAAGCTAATGTCGGTGATCGATTTATAATTGAAAACTACCATATACATCGCCACCTACAGGCACTGTAACCAAACATTAACCCATTTAAAATGGATTTTGCTATCGATTGAGGCAGACAGGATTCTTCATTGCATTTTGAAATGTAATGTTGTGACCCACTTAACATTTTTAATATGCAATAGATATTTTTTTTGCAGCACCAAATGCCTGCACCTTATTTATAAATAGAAATGGCTTGATAACGGTTCCTGCCACGTGGGCCAGCGTATGACAGTCTTATAACTGCAGTCCAATGATATAATTTAAACTATTACTGATGTTACAGGGCTATGGAGACAACAAACCCAAATCCTCCACCACTGCACAGGAGATAAAGACCTTGGATGGAGTTTATATTGAGCAGGTGAGAGTGAGCTTTTCTCATTCCTTTTTCCTCTTAAACTGTAAGAAGTATACGAGAATATATTTCTTGAGCATTGCTATCTGCATTGCTCCGAAATGCTCATTTGGGATTTTATCACTCTTGCAGAAGTTCCAGTGTAGAATTGCACACCACCCTGCCGTGAAATTATAATATTTTTGTCCCTATAGTCTAGTGGATGTGGAATGGGCTCCTAGAAAACTTTAATTCTAGATTGTTGACACTCCAAAAAGGAATCTGATCTTTACTGGTTTGAAGAGGATCAAGGCTGTATCAAAATTGTTTGATTCACGGAAGGTCACTGTGGTAGTACAGTGCCAGCCTTGGTTCAATGGCTAGGGAGGACTCTAGCCTCAGCCGCATGATTTTAGGTTCAAATCACACTCCAGAAATTAAAAAGCACAAAATCAAGGCTGACACAGCACTGATGGAGTGCTGCATTGTCATTCAGATGAATCGTTCATCTGAGGCCCCCCCCCCCGCCTTTTCGGGTCAATGTAAAAGATTATTAGACATTATTTTGTAGGAGAGTTTTCCTCTATGTCCTGGTGAATATTTATTCCTTAGCCAACACGATTTTAAAAAATATATCTGGTCTTTATCACGTTGCTGTTTCTGGTATCATGCTGTTCTCAAATTGGCTGTCATATTCCCTATACTTCAAAGTATTTAATTGGCTGTAAAGTGCTTCAGGACATCCTGACCCAATACAAATGCAAGTCTTTCTTTCTAGAGATCTTCGACAGTCAACATCTTATGCCCAGTGATGCTTTGTAGGGAAAGAATTTTATTTTTTTTTCCTGCAGGTCGCTATGGGCCATGCTCATTCGTTGATGATAGCGAGAGATGAAAGTGATGCAGAGAAAGAGAGGATTAAGAAGTTGCCTGAATATAACCCACGGATTATCTGATGCTGTGTAGCCTGTGCAACCACACATGAAAGCTTCACTTGAACAAAGGCAGCTGAAGTTTGCAGTGCACTGGTCAACAAGATTTTTAAAAAAAAAAATCCACACTGAACAGGGAGCCAGGCAATGGACAACATCCTATAAAGAACTTTCCAATTCATTAAAAAAAAATGTTAGTGGTACTTACATGATCGCGATTACATATGCAGCTAGTAGTAGTATTTCCAGAGCAATTGATTTAACGATGCACGCAGATAGTTAATTTTACTTGTGTTCCATGGCCGTTGTGTTACCATTGCTTCAGTAATGGCCATTTCCTACTGATGTGTTGGAACTTTTTGTATATTTTTAAAGCCTAGATTTGGCTGTTTTAATTGGTCAGCAAGAGTGGTGTAAACAAGCTGGAATGCTGGGAATCATGGTCTTCAAATGGCTACATTTAAACCATCACACTGGTACAATTATTTCTAATTTTTTAGTTCTGACCTGGTCAGATGGCATGGCCAATGGTGTACTTGTGAATTGTGAAATTAGTGTCCTCCCTTTGATTATTTGGGAAGGGTGCAGGGATCTTTCATCTGGTTCTGCTAACCACTAAGTCCTAAAATGTGACTCAGGTTTTGTAATAACAGATGCTCCTGTAGGCTAGTACAGGACCCGAGTGGTTGGACTTCAGCACTGTCTCTGGTGTTATAGGGGAGCAATGTTCCAACAGAGACCCGTGTCTCACTGAAAACCACAAGCTCCCTTTTAGTGCAATTACATATCTCCAGCTTTATTTTGAAGGGCCTGTCGAAAGATGCTTGTGTTTTATAGCTTCTGACCTCTATCCTTGAGATCCCACAAAGGATTGAGGCCCCTGCGCCATTGAGGTTGTGGGTCATGTTATTTTGCTGTTGACAGCAGGAGTGAAGCACACTTGCTGTCAATAGTACACCACCCGTGTGAAGTGCCTTATGATGTCCCACTCTGGCCAACTCATTGCCAATAATTAATAAATCGATGTTAGTGATTTCCTCTGCACAGCCCTAAGAAGTGTCACATTTTCACCTCCCATTCTTAGTTTATATTAAGTTAAGCTAGTGTTTGGTTACATTCTACACTTCTGATAAGCTAATGGAACTACCTTTATCCTCTTTTCTGTCCTCTCCTCCCCCCCCCCCCCTCCCTTTTTTTTCTTTTTTAAATTGAGAGTACTCAGGCAACGAGGTGAAATCTTTGTGCACTAACTTTATCAGCCCAAATCTGAACCATTTGGGATACTTCTTTTGCTTAGACTTGAAAAGTCATTAGAGGTGTTTTTTTGAGACTTTTCAATGACATGGTCATTTATAAATGTAAGGATTATAACATTCCTTTGCCGCCTTTCCCTAGAGAGGGAAGAATGAACTTGGCACTAAGTTCTACAATCCTGAGAGAATTGAGGTCCAAAGGAACTCGGAGCAAGGAATCTGTCACAGTGAAGGGGAGGTGGGGTCCAGTTATTTCTAATACCATGGTTTATTGACTGTTCATTATTTGATTAACCTCTTTGCTGTTCTAAAGATCAGGGTAAGTTTGGGTGTTTTATTAGGAGCATAAGGCACAACAGGATTAGATGCAGGACAGTCTACCACACCAAAAGAGTCTGAGTATTTGGCAAATTTATTTGTATTTGTAGTTCGACTATACATTTAATGGTGAGGCTATTATAAACATGTTTGATTCTTCCTGTAGCATTAGTGAATAGATCATATTAGATGCTTTAGATATTAACATGTGCACACTAAACCCTCATTATGTTGTTCTAAATTCTGATATCCTTTGGTGGTTTGTCAGATTTCTCATCTGTTAAGTACATAAATGAGGTCATGGTAAACCTGCTATTGTAAATTCAAAACTGAAATAGGGAGATTCAATTCTCATTCCTGACTATTAATTACCAGAGCTGTAATCTTTGCCTTCCACTAGCGATTCATACATTGCCTCTTTGAGACCTGACTGGCTGTATTGTGGGCAGTATTGATGGTTTCTCAGAGGTGTCAGTGCACGTACGGTACAACTTGGTCACCTGCTCTCCAGAATGGCTTCTGCCGTTCAGAAAACCATATGCCTGACTCCGCAGATGCAAAACTCACCCTGTCATCATCAATCCAGTTCTTTCAGCCCTCGTTGATAAACAGGATTGGAATTACACCCTTAAGATTTTTTGAGGATGAGAGGCTGCTGCACAATTTTTCTAGCATTTTGTTTAGCCTTCTTGCTAAATCAAAATCGCTGGCATAGTTACCTTTCTCTTTCATCTTGCATTCCTTTAAATTCATTACGTCTGTCAAGATAAATTTTAACAGTTCAGATGCTTGAGGTGAATGTGCTGGCAGGACCCTTGAGATTTGATTATTATAATCATCCTAAGCAGAACTACTGATGAGGTGAAGGATTTTAACATGAGCCAATCAATAATTTAACAATTCTAATTCAACTGATCCATAATCTAGTCACTATTTTAAATGCTTGTTAACAAGTTTTGTGGGGAGTGGACCTTTTTTTTAGAATAAGCTGAGTGTGCTGGGGTATCTCTGACTACCCAGTGGTGCATCCTCTTTCCACAGTGCATTGTTTAACAAGGTGAAGGTGTTGTTGGCATCTTGGTGTTTCCTCAATGGAAATGACTTGGGTTACCTGCTGGTGTTTGTGCGATAAACTGCACATTCCTTTAAAGAAGCGAGAAGAGATTGGCTGGCTGCAATTCAAACTGGATTTTGCGTTCCGGTTAAATTTGCACCAATGTACATGTCATAATTGTGTAACTAAGTCTGATACCATCTGTTTATAACCCTGCAGATTCCTGATTTCAGTCCGTACTGGAGCGTGCCGCAAAATTCTGTTTTGTAAAATGTTCAATAAACTTGCCTCCCTTTTATTTGGTTTGGCTTTTTAAATTAATGTTTTCCTTTTCCCCCCCATCACCCCCACTCTAATTTGCCAGCCAACCTGTCTGCTTCCCATTCTGTAGCCGGCAGTGCTCTGATGTCATTAACAGCTACATTGACTACATTTACTTATACTTTCCTGATTATTGAGTTTTTGAGACCCTGGTAAGTTATTATCCTGAAAACTTCATCGCTGTACTGGAGTGTGTGCATTTTCTCTACTGGTCCTTTTTAATCTGGCACATGTCCCTGCATGGCACTAACTGTGTTGGTGTCTTCCTGCAGCAACCAATCTTTAACTGTCAAGGTGGCAAATGTGGAAAAGTTAGCCCAGATTTTGCCCTTTTTTCCCTTCTGGTTTCAAAGGTCCAGGTTTTATGGAATTGGGTCTGAATGTGCCACATAACTTTGCAGGTGCAAGTTGCACTAACGGTGTATTGCACCAGTAGCTGTGAGTATGCACTCTTTTCTGTAAGTTTTGCATGGAATTCAACCAGACTATCTCAAAGATAAAGTAACTTGGATAACTTTGGATTCGTTTCCATCTTTCACTACCCCTGAACTGGACGGAATTTGTGTATAAAATGGCCAGACAGAGCACGAGATGGTGCTCTTCTATGGGAACTTTGTAACTGGTTGTCTTGTTTTCTTGAATATTTTTTCTCCATGGTGAAAGGAAGGCTATTCAAGGCTATAGGTCAAATGGCCTGTGATCAGCTGCATTTGACTCCTCCCTCATATGTGTTACTTGTGTTTTCATGTGCCTGCAAAGATTGCTTCTAGTTTTCAGCTCCAGGTGTCTGGAACCTAATCCTGCAAACTTTAATTCTCATAGTCTGAATGGGGAGTCAAGCTGAACTTTCCCTTTTTAAATACCAAGGTTTTGTTTTTGTCAATTTCAAATATCCAAATTTAGAAACGCTGTACTCTGATAAAGTAGAAAGTGGTTCAACATGCTTAAAACCTCGTTTATGGGGGAAAAAATGTGTTGACCAAGCCATGAAGCTATTATAGTGCAAACTCTTTCCTTTCTTTCCCCCACCCCCCAAAATGCCTTTCCCTTTTTGGAAAGAATGGGGGGAAAAAATCCTGCTCCTTCAGCTAATTTACCCCAAAGGAGGATAACTTAGAACTGTTCATTGCAGCTGTGGTGCCTGGGGAAGTTATTCCACAGCGCACAAACACCACCCACTTGTTGTACTGTTAATGGCTTCCCTGGCAACACAAAACTAATAATGGAATTGAACATTTGCAAGTTTCTAACACTTCCCAAGTGGAGGTGAATTGTCGGCTTGTTTAGTAAAGTGGGTGAGAAGGGGGCGTCTCTTTTCATGCTGGTTATTAATGACTAGTTTCTTGGCATCATTAGATTTAGTTAGAGATTTGTAGCCAATTAGCTGCCTGTTCAGTGCTGTAAACCTTTTTTTTTTTACTTTTGTATTTCCTGCAATAAATTGAATAAATTTTACCTTGTGTTTCCTTCCATTGTGTGCGACTATGGATGTAATTTCTATATGGTCCATTAACAGCTGTAAAATTTGGGAGGAGGTGCTGGTGTAATACCTCAGGATAAATTACCTTCATCCTTTTTTGTCTGTGACTTTTTTTGCAAATGAACCAACAGTACACGCTCAATTTTATGCCCCCGACATGATTAAAAACAATTTTCTTAAATTTTCAACCTTGGGAACTTTGCCCTGCTGTCCTGAATATTGACTTGAAATTGTAATACCAAAGCAAAGTACTGCCAATGCTGGAAGTTTTAAAAGCTGGAGAAACTCAGCAGATCATGTGGTATCTGTGGAGAGAGAGAGAGAGTCAGAACTGATGAAAGGTCACCAACCTGAAATGTTAGCTCTTTCTCTCCAAATACTGCCCGATCTGTTGAGTTTCGGCAGCATTTTTTTGTTCTTTATTGCCCCTGAATATGTCATGGGATAAGAGGATCAAATGCTTTCCTGTCACCTGAAATTTCTTCAGGCAACACCAAAGAACAGATTACTTTGTTGTTTGCAGGAATTTGCTATGTGAAAATTGATTACTGTGTTTCAATAGTGACAACATGTTAAAGTACTTCATCGGCTGTAAAGCACTTTGGATATTCATTGTACCAGACATTTCATTTTTAAATGGTGTCTTCAGTTAATTGCTTGTTCTTTGAAAAGGAAAGAATACAAAGTCATTCAAATGAGCAGAGCAAAGGTACCAGCGAGGGGAGAGGTCATGAGATGAGGGGAGTTCAGGTGAAGATTGAAATTCTGGAAAGCTGGAATAAACAGGCAATTGCTACAAATTGGTGTGGAACTTTGGAAAGCTGTAGACGAAGAAGGGACAGTGATCAAACAAGAAGAGGCATAAGAGGAATGAGCCAGATAGACCTTGGCAGTGACTATTTTGGGTGCGATGGGGACGATAGGATATTTTATAAATGGGTAGTGTGATTTTTGGGGTGGGGAAAAGAGTCATGGGCCAGATTCATCAGACCCACGATATTAATAGTTTCCTCGAGTGAAGCGAATTGAGAAGGCCTTGCCTGCACAGATTGACAAAGTAGTCGTTAGGAAGGAGGTTTGAGCAGATGTTTGCTAGGAAAGAGCTGGCATAGTTGGATTGCAGCTGTAAAGCAAATGGATAGGGCACGGGCCTATGATGGAACATGGGGCTGTGGGATCAGTAGTTAATTGGGTAGGAAACTGGCAAAGGTATGTTGCAGAAGGGTGGGATATGGGCAACTGAGTACAGAGATTGGAGCCGAGTTTGCAAGGAAGTTGTAGGTAAAGGGAGCCCAGGTCAAGCATGACACACAAAATGTACATAGTTGAACACAACGGCAGTCTCTTTACTTACAGCATTTTCAGTTTTAATTATAATCAGCAATATGACAGCATCAGGAGAGAGAAAAAGTAAACACTTTGAGTTAAGACCTTTCAGAACTGGCAGTAACTTTAAGTTGCTTAAAGATGTACAAAACTAAAAGCTGGCAATTGTGTAAATGACCATTCTTGATTGGGACATTTAGGATGGGGAGCACAAAGCATATTCTATCTAACAACAATTTATTCATATAGTGCCCTTGAAGTAATAAAACAAATCCCCATACAAATTTCCACCAGAGCCAGCGAATAGAATTTGGGACAACCTGCTATGTGACTTCTCTCCTGAACCAAAGCATGCTGGTGGTAAGCGCATTACTGCTTTATTAGACCACCCAACTAATGGGAATTGAATACAAGGCCAATACAGCTCCATACTAAGGTATTGAGTATGAATGAGCCATCAGTTCTGAGTTTGCAGATTACTTCTAACTAGGTTGAAGATACTCCCTGCTTTAGTTCATTCGTTTTAAACCGGAGAGTAGTGGTAGACAGCCTGCTACTATACGTCGCTTTCTGTAATAAAAGCCTTGTTAAATCAAAAAAAAATCTAGTTGGCTTTCAAACTGGCTGCAAGGCAGCCCAATTCTGTCTGAAGAATAAAGCTTTGATTTAGCTGAGAACTACTTATAACCTTTTGAATAGTAGGGAGCTGACATGAATGGATATTAACCAGTGAATTGTGTGGCATTAAGTGTGGGAGTAGTGTATGGTATAAGGGTTATGAGAATAGAAGCCTATGGTTTTTAGATCAACCTGGATGTTATTCTGTGGTATAAGACCAGTGTCCATTTGTGCATAGCCTATAAGTTTGGGCAAAAAAACAAAAGCAAATAGAAGTTAATTTTTTTTATTGATTTGTAGAGAAAATCTGCTCTTGAATCATGCACCTCTTGTGACTCACTTCAGTTGTTCGCCATTATCTGTGGAATAAGACAAGACAGTTACTAGCTTTGGGGTGATTATAGTGGAATGCAACTCCTTCACAGAACTATCTGCTGCTAGAGTGTGGGACTGTAACAGATCCTCTGATCTAGTCTTAATGCCTACTATGTGAGGGGGATGGAGAATTTGGATGTTCATTTTATGAACAATCCATTTTGGAAAGCTAGTGCCTTCCACACCTTTGTCATAGCCTAATCAACTGTAAAGCCCCCATCATCAGAACCTGCTTAGAAGTGCATTACTTTATTAAGCAAAAATAAACACAAGGCCTCTGGCCCTGATCAGTGTGCCTGGTGGAAAGTGAATTGGGTTATCGTGATGAAGATGGGATTTGGCTCAGCTACAATCTGCTTCATGGTTGAATAGGACTATCATCCCTCACTGACAACGCTGATGTATAAAAAAACCACTTGGGAAAGGCACTAAGGGTTACTGCATCTGTGAAGCTATGCTCCAAGTGTGCTTTAGGAGAGAAAAGGAATGGTAATAAATTGACTTAAAATTGATCTGTTGAGACAATTTGAGGAATTAGGTTGGAACATTTTAATTAGCTTGATACTTAAATTTGATGACACACTAAGAAGCAGAGTTACTATTACTAAATGTAGTTCTCTACACAGATGATCTCATTCCTCCTCCTAGCCAGTTACCCTGTTCAAGTCTTTTCTACAAAATTATTCATAATGTTGGTTACCGTTTTTGTTATCCTTGCTGAAGTTGTGAAACCAGGACTCAGATTGAGTGATGAAAAATTAGCACTGGAGTTTCCAGGATTACTGAATTTATGCAGAAACTGCCCAAATTCCACCGATTTCTGAGAGAACCTTGCTGGCGGGAGATTCAACTCCGATTTCCTGCAAGTCATTTGCAGGAGGGCTGGGGGGATCAGTGCTTAATGGGTGAATGGCAAGAGAATTTTGGCGGAAGAAGCTTGGAAATAGCGCTTGAAATTTATGCATAATGATATTTTGACATGAAATTTGTACGATTAGTTGCACATGAATTTTCTCTGGAAAGAATTCTTTAACCCTAGTTATGGTGAAACTGTCCAGGAAATTCTGGTCCTATAATTCCCATCAGCTGCTAATTTCTACTCTCAGCTTTGGCAGATACCATCATGAGCTAGAATCATTTAATTGAAACAAATGAACAGCTTTTGGTCCATTTGGAGCGCGTTCCGCAGAATGCACATGGATAAGTAGCAGCATATCCTGGACTTGCTATTTTCTAGCTGTCCCTAGGTATGACCCTGTTCTCGATGTTACATAGTGGGAGAAAAAGCAAAAGTATCATAAAGTTTATAAATCCTAATAGCTTTAGATGTTGAGTCAGACAAACACAATAAGGCAAATTAAAACACCCATGGATGTTCATTTCTGTTGCACTACTGCATCCAGCCCCAACCATTATATCAGCCATTTGCTGCCATATCTCCAGCGTACCTGAGTAACCCAGCCATTAAAGGCAGAAACACGAGTGAAAACGGTGGGCTTCTTCTTGGCATTGCAACCCAAGTTAGATACAAAACTGGCAATGCCATGCACTTCCCAGGTTCCATCAGTAGCCCGGCAGTTCAGAGGTCCACCAGAGTCCCCCTGTTGAGAAAGGGTAGTAAGTTTATTTTTAAGTCATACTTGTATTCATTTGGTCATTGCCTGCTAGGGTCCTATGAGAAATTATTTGATCTAGTTTTACTTTGCTTGTAGTAGCATGAAGCCAGTTCTTACCAGCCCATGGTACTGTCCAATCAATCTCATCTTATACCATGCTTTGCCACGCATCTTTTGTTTTTTTTAACACAAACTTACAACACAAGTTTGGTGGCTGCTGATGGAATCTACATTCCGAGAGTATCTGAAGAGAAATTCCAACTTCATAACATTTCAGGAGAGAGATCCGCTGAAGTAAAATGGTATTTCCTCAGACAGGATAAGGATGTCTTCAACCATCAACCAATTGACCAAAATGTATTCTATTTGTGATTTTCACGAGAGACAGCATAAACCTATGGTGCCAAACCTTGTCAGGATATTAACTTGGCTGAAAAAGCTTCATGCCTAGCATTTCCAGAGCAGACATGATGGGTTGATGACTTCCTCAAGTATTGTAGCATTCTATGTTTCTATAGTAACAATCTTGTCTCTAACTTAGGAAGGCTATTTTGGCTCCTCCCTTCATGTTTTTTCCACTAAAAATGTAAATGGGCTGTCAACATCCTTCTAACTGTTGACACGAACACATCAGAACATTTCCTACTCTAGCTCTTCTTTCTCTGGACCTTAAAATTATGGAGCTTCTTACTGCATTTGGCCTTCCCCTTCTAGAGTCACCAGAATTTTGAAACCCAAGTTCATTGTTTGTCTCTTCTGCTCTTCACACTTTGGGTCTTGCATTGCCTTTTGTCCAAGTTTGTTAAAAACATAAGCTATTTTTGAATTTTCATTGTGTAGTTGTGCATTTTTTCCCAAATTACTCACATTGCATCCAGCAACAATGCCATCTCCACCAGCACAAACCATTGTCTTTTTCTTGGTAAAACCCCACCAGTCTGGTCTGGAACATGTTGCGTGATCTACAACCGGCATAAGGGCCTGCTGGAGATTGTCAGCAATGGGACCGTTTGCTGCAATGAGAATTAAATAGAGATGGTTGAAGTCAGCTGTTTTGTTAGAAGAAAATCTCACTCATCCTCTCCCTCTCTCCTCCTTCCCTGAAGATGTTGACTCTTTGGAGTATGATATCCTGCAGTATGTTACCCAAGTTGCCATTATTCATGTGCCAATCTTAGTGAGAGTTTGCAGGGTACTCAAGGACAGCTGAGCTTAATCCTTTTATCATCCAGGAGTTGAACAAAGAACTCTTGCCACTGCACTCCAATTCTTGGATTGTTATCACATGACACGTGTTGACACACAATCTGTTTGTCTCCAGTAAGTGAAAAAATCTATCACAGTGAAGTTCAGACTATGTCTCCACTAGACAGATGTATTGAACATTAAAACAGATAAATGAATGGTATTAAATGCAAATAGGTGGTTCCACACTGTTTATGTGTCCTCAAACTATACATTCTCCATCATTGCAATATGTAGGGAAGTTTTATTGAAGCTTCACACGGCCTTGTTGAGACCATATCTGAAACACTGTGTACAGTTTTGGTCTCATTTGAAAAAGGATATAAACATATTAGCCGTTCAGAGAAGGTTCACTCAACTGATTCTTGGGATGAAGGGCTTATGAAGAACGGTTGAGCAGTTGGAAGAAAGAGAGGTGACCTAATAGGATGGATACTGGGAGGATGGTTCATCTTGTGGGGTTCATCTTAGAACAAGGGGACACAGCTTAAAAATGAGATTTCAAGACAGATGAGGATTTTTTTTTCTCTTCCTAGGTAGCACGGATGGTGGATCATTGAATCTATTCAAGGCTGAGTTGGATGGATTTTTGATAATTGAGAGTTATGGGGGGCAGACAGGAAAGTGAGACCAGGTCAGACATGATTTTATTGAATGATGGAGCAGGCTCGAAGGGCAGAATGGCCTACTCCTGCTCCTAAGTCCTATGTGACCTTTCTGCACAGATTGGGAAAGAATAACACTTCCGATTTGTATCATAGTCTTTCCCTATCTTAACTGAGGACTAAACAATATGGCACAGCATGTTGGATTTTCAAGAGTATTCTTTGGAGAGATCAGATCAGATGTTAATATCTGTACAAAGAAAATATTTTGTGTACCACTCACTATAGAGTCGACCCCATCCTGTTACAAAGCAGGGATAGTTGTTGGGAAGCACAGTATTAGGGGCAGGAATGCAGCCCAGCTCTATTGAGTTGCTCAGAGTCACCGGGTTGGAAAGCTTGATGAGTGCAATGTCATACCTGTTGAGTTGAATCAAAAGTCACAGGTTAACACTTTTTTAGCAATAAGAATTAAATATACCACCTCAAAGAGAACGTTATTCCTGTAGAAATTTCCATTAACCTTCATGTAAAAGATCATTATTGCCTAACAGAGACTTTTCAGGAAGTTCAGTTTCCTGGAACAGCATACAGTGAAAACTGGTGACTCCATTTCTGTAAGGACTGTGCTGTGTGGCATTGGAATTTGAGTTAAACCAACTCACCTAACAGATGATACTCAATTGCTGTCGGGACCTCTAAATTAAACTGAGGTTCCCATTCCTGGCAATGATACCTACTGCTTGTATCTGGATGACCACATATGATAGACTAGTATATCAGCATTGTTAAAACTCATATATAACAAATGGCCTCTTGGTTGAGACGCCACAGAGCTATTGGCTGCTGTAGAACCATACCCTGGCATAACCTAGTACTGCCAGGATGGGAAAGAATTAAAGAAATGATCAAAAATAAAGCACTGCAGTAGTTACAATTAATTTTCTCCTTGTAAGGGCAGTGGGGTCTTGTCACTGTCACAATGTATTTCTCCCAGTTTATGTAGAGAGGACTGTGCAGAACCTCATTAGTCACACGATGACCAGTTTTAATGTAGCTTGATCAAACACCACAACAGCTGAATCAGAAAATATCATGGTGCGGTAAATTAAGTCAGTGACCAGCAGAACTTGCCCACTAACTAAGGCGGCAGGGTGTGAAGTGAGCCTTCAGGAAATGGGCTGTTGTTCCAACTGAGCTCAAAATTCTCCTGGAAAAACTCAGCAGGTCTGGCAGCATCGGCGGAGAAGAAAAGAGTTGACGTTTCGAGTCCTCATGACCTCATGGGTCATGAGGACTCGAAACGTCAACTCTTTTCTTCTCCGCCGATGCTGCCAGACCTGCTGAGTTTTTCCAGGTAATTCTGTTTTTGTTTTGGATTTCCAGCATCCGCAGTTTTTTTGTTTTTATCAAAATTCTCCTGCCCTGAAATACAATGACAATGTCACATTAAGCACCTTGGTCAGCAGGGTGTCTTAACATGTGGAGAAACCCATCATTTAAGAGTCTGAAATTCAAGCAGTTGAGAGATTTACAGCCACTTCGTGGGGTTTGGTTTGCACAGAATTAAGTGCACAGTCTCTTCCTGTAGGAACGCATCCCACTTGCCTCAATCCCAAGAACTTAAATGTAGGTTGGCATTAAGAAGGCCAAAAGGTGTCAAGATGCTACCAAAGTTTCATCAGGTAAAGCCTTATGGATTCCAAATACTTGCCCAGCTAAGGCCATCATATCCATTAGGGCTTTGGTCATGGTTGGACCTAAATCCCAGTGACAAGTCAACCACTCCACTATTACAGAGCTGGCTGGATGGCTGACCAGCTAGAGTACTGTGGACCTACCTGGCTCACCTATGGGATTGTCAAAGCTGCTGCAAACTGTTAAATGCATAATGGTCAAAAGTTTGTAAAGCCTTAAGCAACATTCATTGAAGTCGTAACCGGATTCGTGGAGATTACAATTTTTGGTGGTCGTGATGCTATCCAATTATCCCTGAAATCCAGCCAAGATTGATGAGCTGCAGTCTGACTTGAGACTGTGAGGACCCCTTTGTTAAACAAGTTTGAATGAATTTGCTGTGAGTGCTAACTGGTGCAAATTGCAGCCAAAGTTGCACAATTAACTCAAAACCCACCAGCGGATTTTGAGGTGGCATAAGAGCGATGGGGAAATGATGTGCAACTCGAAACATCATGTAGGTAGAGAGTCCCACCCCACCCCACCCCCCATGAAATTGGAATTAACTTATTTTGGAATGTATAAGAAATTAAGTTGGTACCTGTACTTACCCAAGAGCAGGAAATATTGGATTCCATTTCTCATGGACAAACATGTTCCCTGGAGCAATTTCAACTGAAATTGATCCCAGTTCTGAAGTCTTGAGGTTGTGTTTGCCGAGCACCACCCGGTTTGTCTGTCTCTTGCTTAAACAGGAAAAAGATCAGAACTTTCAGTTCTCTGGTTAGGTATTGCTTTAATCAATAAAGAGGCTTCACCTCTTTGGCATATTGGCGTATAATGTGGGACCCGCCAATGTTGAAAAGAGTAGGTGGGAAAACAAAACGAGACTAGAAAATGCTGGAAAAACTCAGCAGGTCTGACAGCATCTGTGGGGAGAGAAACAGAATTAATGTTTCGAGTCTGTATGACCCTTCTTCAGTGGGAAGACAACATCAGTCAATGGGTAGTAGTTGTCTAACACTATGCTTAGGTTTCAAGTGCCTGTAAATTGGAGGATGAAGGGGGAAACTATGTATTTCTGCAGTTTTGAGGTCCTGGGAAAGAATGAGTAAAAGTAGAAGAGAGAATCATTTAGAATAGAAAAAGACCATTCAGACCATTGTGCCAGTGCTGGCTCTTTGAAGGAGATATCCAAATAGTCCTAATGCCCGGCGCTTGCTCTTTCCCATAACACTTCTTTAGTTTTTCCTTTTGAAGTGTCTATCCAATTCCCTTTTGAAAGTTACTATTCCCCTCCTCCTGCATCCTTATAATCTATGGCACCCTTCTAACCCCTTACGATGAATATCATCTTCCCCGCCTCCTCATCTGAAATCGTGCAATGGGCCTTGATTGAAAAACATTGACGTGATAGATGATGTGCGCAGGATGTTGTAATTACAGCTGAGGAGGAACAACAGAAGGAAGTTTAGGAGAGTGCTGAACTACAGCAGTATGGAGAAAAAAATCAAAATAAGTAAAATGGAAGGAAGCGTAGGGTAGCTGTCAAGTGTTGATTTGTTAGTGACTCAACTCACCTGATGCAGTGAGCAGCAGTCATGACCCAGTTTGTTGCGATGAGAGATCCTCCACAATTGTGAGTCCAATTATCATTTTTTAAATATTGGAGAGAAACCTTGGTGAATTAACAAAAGGAACAAATCATGCTGGGGGATTTGAAACAAGATTCCACCCCTCCCCACACCAAACCAACATATCTATCCATTGTTATATTTTGTGACATTGTCAAGTCACCCAATGGCTTGGAAATCCAGGTAGTTTCTCACTCCCAGGACCACAGCTAGAAAAGCGACAGCTCACCCCCTTCCCCAATCTTCAACATGAGCTGACCATCTGGCACGATTGCTGCAGGTGAGTGCAGATTACTTTTAGTGTTCACCTCTGTAGATGTAGCTGACAAATGGGCCATTATCACGAGTGTAACTTCTTCAAAATAAAATTGCACCCCACCATCTATATTTGTTTTTATAACCGACTTAATAGAGAAAAATAAATGTACTAAGGTGCCCTGAATAATTAGGGAGCTCATTAATGAATTTGCAAACAGCAATTTTTGTGCAGTGCTTCCAGAGAAATGGAGCCAGAGAGATGTCTTGGAAGTAGATGAAATACCCCTTCCTCACTTTCACCAATACCAGCACCAACATCATGGGGTCACTATTGTCCAGAAGCTTAAGTGGGCAGGATCAACACCTTGACAATGCAGAAGCTGTGTGACAAGTGGATCATCTTTGGATTCCTCAGAGCCTACCCACTTTCCACAAAGCTCAAGTCAGGACAGTATTGGACAGGTGGAGGCACAACAATATTCGAGAAGTTTGACACCATTCAGAACAGAGCAGTTCACTTGATCAGTGCTGTAAGCACTTGGCTCAATATCCACCTCCTCTACCACCATGGCCTCTGTATGTACCCTCTACAGAATACACTGCAACAACTGGGCAAAGTTATTTCAACTGCACCTCCCTCCCTGCAATCTCTAACTACTGGGAAGGGCAATAGCAACAATATTGTGGAATCACCATCAACTCCAAGTGACCCTTCAAATGTTACACCATCCTGACTTTGACATACATCCCCATTCACCATCTCTGGGTCAATATCCTGGAATTCCCTAGCTAACACGACCATGACAGAACTGTCCCACAAGGTTCAGTGATATATGGTGGATGGACAGGCCCAAACCACCTTTTCAGGGCTACTAGGAATTGGCAATCGATGGCCCTGAGTAGCATCACCCACATTCCTAGAACAGATAAGTACAAAAAGTCAAGATGGGAGAACATTGCTCTCACAAAATAGGAATCTTTCCTCTCTAAGATATAATACCACCTTTGTAATACAGACTTTCTGGTACTGCAGTGCTATTTAAACACCAGGGGATGGCGGTGCTGCTCTTATTTCTAATAAGAGCCGGCTTTTCCCAAGGCCATATACATAGAGTCCCCCTATGAAACAATGTAACTTCATCTGAAACAGATGGAAATGGGTTTGTACTCGAAAGAGTTACATAGAGTCCCCACTAATCATCTTATTTTCTTGAGTTCTCTACGTGAAACGCCGCAATCTCCATTATGGGTAGGGCAAGAAAGCAGATCCTGAATCCACCCCAGCCCGAACAGGGATCAAACCCCAATGCTGTTGGCATCAATCTGATCCACACCAGCCCTCCAGCCAACCGAGCCAACCAGCTCTTCCCTGCCCATGGAGACCAAGTTGCTGCAGCAAAGCACAGTTTTACATGCGTTTTGTAGCTATGGATAATGATGGTCGAGATCACCATCTTTCCATCACATAGCTGACCAGGAATGTCTCCCGCTTTTACCACCTGCCATTGGCGTGTATTGGAAGGACTTACAAGTTGACACTCAACCTGTTTGGCCATGTTATGAACGCACCTTCCTTGTTCATCAAGTCCTGGAGTGGGACTTGAACCCAGAGCTTCTGGCTCAGAAGTAGAGGCACCACAAGACCTTCCCTGCTCATTATCCCACCCCGTTTAAAATGGGCACTCGATTAAATCAACTCGCATGAATCAATTATTGCTAATGTTGCTGCTCACTGTGTTTTCAGTGCACCAGTTATTTTACAGGGTAATCAATAAGTTCAGATCTTATTAAGGTGCCATTGCATTATATAATTAATCAACCCTGAGCAGATTATTCTTGCACGGAAATATTATGTAGAAATAACTAAGAAATGATTAAGAAGTCACTGCAGAGTTTGTGGAACTCCCCAATTAAATAGCATGTTCACAACCAAGCAATTTATTTGTAAATTAACTGCCTCTAAACGACACCAGTTGTTGACCTCCAATTGCAAATGAGTTAGATCACATTTATTCTCAACGAAGCACAAATAACAAAGGCTTAATAGTTAATAACTAAAAGTAATGGGAAAAGGATTAGATAATTGGAACTGGAAGAGATCCTAGTTAGTAGTTGTGGGGGGGAGTTGTGGGTGGGGTGGTTTTGTGGGGTTGGTGGTGGTGGTGGTGGAGGTGGTGGGAGTGGAAAATTCTGAAATGGGGCAATATCAATTTTTTGAAACTCTGCTGATACCGTTTGGTTTCTATTTTGGAATATGGAAAAGGGTCTCTCACCTGCCATGGCCAGCTGTGGGGCACAGCATCCACACCCCCAACAACCCTGGAGGTCAAAGGTGGAGCAGCAGGGGAACCGCACCCATAGGCTGCAAGACAAACATCACTCTCTTTCAATTCACTGCACAAAGTCATATAATGATAGAATCAGACACAAGAACATAAGAAGTAGGAGCAGACCCTCGAGCCCACTCCACCACTCAAAAATATCATGGCTGATCTGTTTGTGTTTCGAATTCCACATTCCCATCTAATGCTGATAACCTTTGATTCCCTTGCCTAACAAGAATCTATCTAGCTTTGCCTTAAAAATATTCAATGACCCCGCCTCCACCACCTTCTGAGTTAGAGAATTCCAAAGTTGCACAACCCTCTGAGAGAAAAAGATTCTCCTCATCTCTGTCCTAAAAGGGTGACCCCTAATTTTCAAACAGTGCTCCCTAGTTCTGGACTCACTCATACGAGGAAACATCTTTTCCATGTCCACAGACAACACAGAGGAGGCCATTTGGCCCATTGTGCTGGTGCTGGATCAATGAAAGAGCTGTCCAATTAATCCCATTCCCCTGCTCTTTCCCCGTGGCATTATTTTTATTCCTTTACAGGCGGTGTTGAGTGAATGTGCCCTATCTCTGGTTTGGTGTCTCAGAGTGACAAAGAAACACTCTTTAAGAGAGACAAAGACCACTAACACGTTGAGGTTTAAGGCACTATCCTCATTGCATAGCATTGAGTCCTCCTTCTGCACTGAGATCTCTCAGTATATTCAAGGTGAGTTAATGCAATACCTTGTATGTGTTACTGAGCTATACCAAACAGGAAGTCTGAAGGGCCAGTGTGTGCTGACTTAACTCATACAGCCAGGGTAGTGCAGTTGGTTTCAGGGCCAGTGAGCTAGGAAGGGGACAAATCTGTCAAGGTTGTTACTTCTCATCACTATCCAGGGCCGGTATTAGTGTGCAGATGTCAAGTGGAGACAAAGGGGGTAATTTTAATTCTCCACGCCTAACGGGAAAGGAGCAGGCAAACAGTTGAAAGGGGCCAGCTCCATTTCCTACTCTGTTCTGGCTGATCGCCAATTATATTGTTGCTGGTTTTGGCACTGGATGAGTTGCCCATTGGAATCAGGTATAAATGCTGTCATTAGGATCCCAGTGGAATTCTGACCTGGGCCTCAGCCATCCTTTAGTGGGGTCAGCAGGAACAGGAAGTTGCTGGAATCATTCCCAGCATCTACAAGGCACAAGTCAGGAATGTGATGGAATACTCTCCACTTGCCTGGATGAGTGCAGCTCCAACAACACTCAAGAAGCTTGACACCATCCAGGACAACCACTTAATTAACAACCCATCCAACTTATCAAATATTTACTCCCTCCATCACCAGTGCACAGTGGCAGCATTCTACACCATCTATAAGATGCATGACAGTAACTTGCCAAGCTTCTCCACCTTCCCTTCCAAACCCGCAACCTCTACCAACCAGAGGTGTGGGGGAAGCAGACGCATATCCCCATCTGCAAGTTCCTCTCCAAGTCACAAATCATCTTGACTTTGAAATATATCACCGTTCCTTCACTGCCACTGGCTCAAAATCCTGGAACTCCCTCCCTAACAGTGTTCTGGGTATATCTACACTGCAGTGGTTCAAGAAGGTGACACTCCACCACCTTCTCAAAGGCAATGGCTGATAACCACTGCCATTGCCAGTGATGCTCACATCCCATGCATGAATGATAAAAAGAAAACCTCCTACAGCCTCTCATCTCTCCCCCTAGATGCTCCCAAACAACCCTCCCCTCATCCCCCATCGACAAGCACTAACAGGCACTGTTTCCTCGCATTCCAAGCAGCCTTTAAATGAGGGCCCGGAAGTGAAAACGCTTGCAATTCAAATCAGTGAGTGCTTTTTGCACCATCCCATACTTCCGCCCAGCTGCCTGGACCCCAGTCCCCCTGCCAGCTCCCCGCTCCCTGGTCCGGAACCCATTCAGGATTATAATTGATGTCAGAGTCAGATTCAGGTGTGATTCTCCCTCCTGTTGAATAGCTGGCTGATGAACCCCATGCAGATTTATGCGAGGTACCAGACGGCTGACAACGCCCAGGAGGCCATCCCTGAACAAGGAGGCAGCGCTCTCAGGAGTGGACAAAGAGAAAAGCAATGAAATATAGAACCAGCGCTCAGCCCGTCCTAAGAGCAAACGTTACTCACCACGAGCCAGGAGCGAAGCTGCAACCACAAACAAAATCATTTCTCTACCTCTGCTGTTCAGTCCCTGCTACAGTAATATTTATAGAGAAATGGTCGATCTTCTTATCTTGCTGTTTATTAGTCTAAGTGTCAGATTAGTAGCAGAGAATAAAGGGCAGTGCCGCTTGTGTGAGAGATGGGCAGGTTGTACCTGACATGTTAGCAGGTGCTCAAGGTTTCACCAGAGGATCATTAACAATGGTGACTCTTTCCAGCGGAGAGAGCAAAGGAACAGGTCTGGGCCTGTAGTGCCAGAGATCAGCCAGATAAAAAAGGATGAGGAGGTCACTCAGTGCATCCAGAGCTGTTTTTGTGTTACGTTCAGTGCCACTTTAGACTGGCGGTCCCAGAGCACTGGTGTGAGGGCTTTGTCTAGCTGCTATCAGCAATAATGTGCAGCTCACAAGCTCACTAGGTCTTGATTGCTCTGGCCTAAGTCAATTGGAAGATGTTACCGTCGATGACAACAACAAATTGCATTTATATAGTTCTTTTAACACGGCAAAATAACCCCAGATGCAATGTAAAACTAAGCGCAGTATAGAAAGAGCTCATCTCCCCAGAGATCTGTCATTCTCCCCATTCCAGCACTTAAATGACTTGGGATGATTCCAGAAGTTTTTTTGCCTTCACCAGCCGACACAGGAAGTCATCTCGGGCATTAATTACTGCTTATCTGAAGAAAAGCTTCCTGAATCAGTCCAGAATGTGCCCTTTACCGTTCTGTATCCTTGTCCTATTGTCCTATGAACTTGCTTTACTTAAACTATTGTCTCTACCCCACTTAGCACATCAGGACTTAGCCCTTTGCAAAGGTCAGAGGAGACGAGTGATTAAGGTGACAGCAAGTTAGGGTTTTCCCGAATCCGTTAATTGTAGGAAAATGGCAAGACTGAGGCAAATGGGATTAGATGGAGGCAGATAAGGGTTTAACTTTCTTCATGGCTCCTGCTTTAATAAGTTAGAATTACACAGAACTCCCAGCACAGAAACAGGGCTCACAGCACAATCGGTCTGAGGTACTGTTTAACCTCCACGTGAGCAACCTAATCCAACGCGTCTGATCTGTTCCTATCTCCCTCTTAGTTCCTTTTTCACTCAATCACCTATCCTACCTGTTCTGAAATGTTGACATTGGCGCCTGGGTTTTCATCCCTGAGGTGGGCAGTGGGAGTTGGGAAAATTCCCAGCTTGGCCCGCCCGCCTCGGGAGAAAGTAGCCGCAAGGAAGGGATTTTCATTGTGGGATGGCTGGGGGTGGGTGCAGGCTGGAGTTGGGCTAGTCGACCCGGGAAACAGGTAGGACACAGCCAAAGGGGCTGTCTGGTGCAGAGGCAGGCAGGTTAAAAGGCTCACCTCGGGGCCGTGAAACTTTGCCCCAGTTAAAGTAAAAACAGAAAGGTCCTCCAGCTCTCACACCCCCTTACCCTACACACGCTCATCATGGCCCATACGTGCCCCCTCATAGCTCCACCCACCTCCACAGCCTCTCATGGCTCCTATGCCAAGTTGCAGCATTTCCATGCCCATCAACTCACTATACACTGTATAGAACCAATGAACCATATAGGAACACTAGGATGTGTTTTAAAATGCTTTAAGCATTCATAACTTACCACTATGTTAAAAAATTTCAATTTTACTGCAGCCCAATGAAAATGTCAATCATGCAGACCCTTTAAAGTTTCAATAGGTGAAACTGCAAGCACTTGAACCCTCTTAACATTCTGTAAATAAACATTGTGCAAGTGACAGCATATATCAGAGAACAAGATCTGTATATCAAGCAATGTTTTCTCTGGTGCTCAAGTGTTTCAACATATTAATGGATTAATGTAGACTAATGGATGTCTGGGCTCTCAGCCAAGAATACATAATGAGGCTTGTCTGAGAGCCCAGACATCCATTAGTCTCCTGTGTGGTACTTTGTTGAAGGTTTTCTATAAGTCCAAGTGCACCATATCCACTGCAATCCTCCCAGCCAGGTTCGTCAAGAATGATCTTCCTCCCGGAAATCTTGATTGGTTGCAACTAATTATTTTCTCAAATAAAATTTAATATTTAGTAATTTCACCTTTACTTAAAAAATCCTACATTTTCTCTAACATAAATGTTGAACTAATTAGCCTGTAATCAGCCACTGGCCACTTTCCAATCCTTTGAAACACTTTCACTCTCAATAGATAACCTGAAAAATAATTTCTAGGGCCTCTGCCAATTCTTCCTTCATTTTTCTCAACATCCTTCAACCTTAGATGTTGTCCACCTTTAGTTTAACTTTTCTATTATTTATCATTTATCTATTATGTTATTCCTTATCTCTCCCTTTACCAATACTGCCCTTATTTCCTCTCCAAAATCTTTTATTGAATATTGAACTTGTTAAGTACCTCCACTATTTTCTGCTTATTCTCCACCAACTCACTCTCCTCTCCTCTCCTCCGTTTCATCTCACACTCAACAATTTGCTTTTTATTGATGTATTCTGTGGAATATTTTCCTGTTCTTTTTAATATTTATTAAGACTCATGCCTCTTACTTCCTCCTTGCTTCCCATATCAGTTCCACCTGCAATCTAACCAGTAGGTCTTAAAATGGTTGGCCAGAGGCTGAAACAGAAGCCAAATAATTTTTTTCTATAATTAGCTTCAAGTAGAGGCAAGAGGAGCAGGAATGTTGTTCCTAGCTCCATGGTCCATTAGCTCCTCTAGAATCCCACAACTTGCCAATAATATTAAAACAAGGCACAAAGCCCAATTTCAGATCAGCCTGAAGTCTCTGACCTTGGATGCACATTGGAACATATCCCAGGGTAACGGTTCTAAGGATGTTAATTCTTAAACAAAGACAGGAACTACTCAGCAGGTTATGGCAGCATCTATGGAGAGAAACAGAGTTAACGGGTTGGATTTTCCAGTCCTGCCGGAAACGAAACCAGAAATTCCCACTCAAAGTCAACAGACTTTCGGCTGCTCTCCAAACTTTCAGGTCCTGCCTGTGCCAATTCCCGCCTTTCCCGACTGGAAAATCCCAGCCAACGTTTCTCAAATAAAATTTAATATTTAGTAATTTCACCTTTACTTAAAAAATCCTACATTTTCTCTAACATAAATGTTGAACTAATTAGCCTGTAATCAGCCACTGGCCACTTTCCAATCCTTTGAAACACTTTCACTCTCAATAGATAACCTGAAAAATAATTTCTAGGGCCTCTGCCAATTCTTCCTTCATTTTTCTCAACATCCTTCAACCTTAGATGTTGTCCACCTTTAGTTTCTTCAGAACTGGGAAAAGTTAGAGATGTAATAGGTTTTGAGCAGATGAGTGGTTGGGATAAGGGCTAAAGAAGGTTTCTGATAGGGTGGAAGACAAAAGAGATTGAATAATCCTGGGCCAAAGTGAATGGCGATGGGACAAGAAAGGGAACAAAGAAGCAAAAACAAATGAATTCTTAAACTCAGATAAGAAGATTGGCAGTCTATTTGACTGTGCACAATTACACCCGATGTCCCTGCAAACAAACCATAACCAACAATCTTGCAAGCAGGAGCCCTGACTGATTTCCCTTCCCAAATCAGGAGTGCTAAGGTCAGTTACGGTTCCCCTATAAGGAAGCGCTGGCTGAAATGATCTAACTGAGTGTCGGCCACAGTTTGAAGGACCTCATTATTCTGTAAGGC
The DNA here is from genome assembly GCF_017639515.1 of Carcharodon carcharias. Classification (NCBI taxonomy): domain Eukaryota; kingdom Metazoa; phylum Chordata; class Chondrichthyes; order Lamniformes; family Lamnidae; genus Carcharodon; species Carcharodon carcharias. Next base: position 101,324,306 of record NC_054481.1, on the reverse strand, counting down.
TCAGTTAGAAAGAAGCAGGTAAAAAAACCTTGGCCTTCCCGAATGAAAAGAGTCCACATATGCATCATTGTGCCTGTCACTTGAAGAATTAACAATAAAAACAACAGAGAATGGTCAGGTGTTTACTACAATGCTCCAATGTTAATCACTGATGTCTGGCCGAGTTACCCAATCCTTCAAGGCAAGATTCTGAAAACACAGAGGGATTCCCTTCAAATCTTCCCATAACCTTGACTCTAATGGTTAGTTTCTTTATTTTCTGTAAACCCCGTATATATGCTGTGTGAAATCAGGCAGGTGTTCAGATTAAAATTAGATACAAGTGTGACCATTGTACCTCCATTTTGAACTGAGGCTTTCACCTTTCAGGGTATGTGTAGCTTGGAGGACTCCATTTAGAGGAGTTAGTGTCTGAAAGATATTTGGCACTGATTATACTATTTTAAAATCAGACTACACTTTTCTTTTGTTTGATATTAACATGAAAGGGAGGTCTTGTGTCCCTGCCTCTGAACCAGAGATTTCAAGCTCAACTTCTATTCCAGGGTTTGATAACCAAGGAAGTTGCATTCATAACACAGCCAAACAGGTTGAGTGTCAAACTACAAATGCTTCCGCTGTATGGCAATGGCAGGTGGTGAGAGCGGGAGAGATTCCTGGTCAGCCATGTGAGGGAAAGGAAATTGGAGCCTCTACCTCACTATCCATAGCTCCTGACTACAACATGCATGTAAAATTGCATTTTGCCACAGCTGCTCGGACTCCCTGGGGGTGTCGGGTGGGGGTGGGGGGTTTGGGGGGGCGGGGGGCGGGGCGGTTAGTGGAGCACAGGTGTGGTGGGGTGCAGTTGTCTCAGTTGGCTGGTCAGCCACTGTGGATCAGATTGGTGCCAACAGCTTGAGGTTCAATCCCTCTTCCATCTGGGTGGATTCAGAACCTGCCTCTTTGCCTTACACGTGGTGGAGGTCATGGCACTGCAGGTCAGGCCTGCCTTCAGGCAAAGAACTGAAGAAGAAGAAAATTAATATGAAGTGTAATGAGCTCCAAGAATATAATGAACTCCAAATGTTGAGACTACATTTCTTTTATTTCTCTTTTATCCCTCCTACTTTACAACGTACTTTCTCTCGCATTCCATGGGCTCCTCTCTAGTAGGTTGCTCAAGTGACTATTCTTCAAATACAAGCAAGACCATCGGATCCGTCACCATTGAGTCCAATGTTGTTCTCATCTAACATCTTCACACACATAATGACCAACAAAGTAAGAAGTATTTGTTAACCTAAGCCAATCATAAACCACAGAAAATGTACAGATGGCAAAAAGCTAGGCACCAACCACTGAGAAACCAAACAATTAAAAGCGAACCATTCACATCATTCAAAAATCAGTTTATCACCTCCCACCATCCATTTTGGTTCTTGTGCGACAGTTCATAGTTTCTCATCATTTAAAAAATGTTCTGTTTTTCTATTCTTTCTTCCAAAGTGAATAACCTCACATTTCCCCAAATGATACTCTAACCCTCTTGCTCACTCACTTAACCTATCTATATTCCTTTGCAGCCTCTTTGTGTCTTCATCACAGCTTACTGTTCCACCTAGCTTTGTATCATCAGCAAACATGAATGCATTACACTTGGTCCCTTCATTTAAGTTGTCATTAGTATAGTTGTAAATATCCTGAGGCCCAAGCATGGGCCTTGGTGGCACCCCACTAGTAACAGCCTGCCAGTTTGAAAATGACTTATTAATTCCAACTCTCTGTTCAATGCCCTTTAACTAATTCTCCATCCATGCTAATATATTATTCCTATTCCCATGAGTGCTTATCGTGTGTAACAACCACACTTGTAGCACCTTATTGAATGCTTTTGAAAATCCGTATGTACTGCATCCACAAATTACCCTTTATCTACATCCTCAAAAAAAAATAGATTTGTCAACCACCAATTTCCCTCTCATAGAATCATATTGACTCATGATTTTCTAAGTGGCCTGTTACCACTTTCTTAGTTACAGATTGCAGCATTTTCCAACGACTCATCTCAGGCGAACTGGTTTGCAGTTCAAAAACAGAAAATGAAAAAGCAGGTCTAGCAGCATCTGTGGAGAGAGAAAAAGAGCCAACGTTTTAATCTGTATGAGCCTTCTTCAGAGCAAAAGAGAAGTGGAAATGTGATGAAATTTATACTGTTAAAGGGGGATGGGGCAGGGGGAGCTGGATAGAAGGCCAGTGATAGGTGGGGACAAAGGAGAGATTGACAAAGATGTCATGAACTAAATGTCAAAGGGAAAGTTAATGGTAGTGGTTAGTGCTTAAAAAAAGGTGCTGATAGTGGTGTAGAGATAAGAAAGCAGAATGTGACAACAGCAGAACAAGGGTAGAATTGTGTGAAAGCATGTGACAAACGGTCTTGTAGGGGATAGGATGGGGGGAGGGGGCAGTGGTGGGGGAGAAAAAAGAAAGGATAGAAAATGGGAAAGAAAGGGGGATAAAAAGGGGGGTAAAACCACGGATAAATTAATAAAATATTTTTTAAAATAAAAAAGGGGATTAAAAAAGGGGGTGAGGATGGAGGAGTTTGTGGTTTGCTGTTTTCTCTCTCTCTACTTTCAGAATAGCAGTGTTGCATTTGCTAACTTGTAATCCATAGGGACTGTTCTAGAATTTAAGGAACTTTGGAAGGTCACAACCAATCCATCCACTTTCTCTGCATCCACCTCTTTTAGAACTCTGGGATGCCAGCCATTAGATCCAGGGCATTTAGTCCAATTAATTTCTCTAGGGCCTTTCCTTTACTGATATTAACCACTTTAAGTTTTCCATTTGACCTTTTGCTGCCCAGAATTTCTGGTGTGCTTGTTGTGCCTTTTGCAATGAAGACGGATACAAAGTAGTTATTTAACATCTCTGCCATTTCCTTATTCCTCATTATAATTTCTCCTGTCTCAGCCAGTTGACGAGGCAGGCAGGGCCACAGTGCTGTGCTGGAGTGTGAACCTGGAACATGCTGTCAAGTCCAGGAATGGAACTAACCCATGATTTTCTAATTCTGACAAAATTGCTGCCAATTGGGCTAAGTTTCCTTTAATAAACTAAAATAGTGGATTGTATTGGCATTTAAAAAAAAGTCTCCACAGCAGAGTAGTGAACTCCAATATGATTGCTCTAACCTGCATTATCAGAGGGGATGTACGTTAAATTTGCAATGTTAGCTTTTCTACTAGCCAAGACATAAATAGCTGGTGTGGCACGGAGAGATATTTAGTCCAGGGGGTTACAGGGTAGATCTCCATTCTATCCTGAATTAACTGACCTCAGCTGAGTGCAACACTTGGCCTTGCAGCTGGTGAAGGGAGCAATTCAGCCAAAGTTTCCATTCCTGCTCGGTAACCAGTCTTCCTCACTGAAGAGTACATGTGGGCAGAAGGTTGGTGGGGGCAAGGTCAAGCTTGAGGGCTGTTACAGCTAAGTGAGGAGGAATGAGGTGGCTCCCCTTTTTCCTCAACCCTCAACCTCCTCAGTTGGTCACAACAAAGGTTCTTTCCCCGTGGATATCTCTTCCCAATCCAAATGTATTTACTTTTTATGAGCACCCAATTTAACCAGGATTTCTTGAGTCAATGAAGGAGTAAGCTTATTAGTTACTAGAACCCAATGAAAAATAATAAAGACGCAACACACACACACACACACACACATGGCAGAATTTTACGGCAGTGGGATTTTACTTTCCTGCCGAATTCAATCGAGTTTAGAATGGTACAATTCCGGCCCCACACACACACATGCACACACACACAAACTCGCAGTCAAAAATGAGGAAGTTAAGAGTCCAAATCAAAGTTTAAAAGAATATACAAATCAGTCCTTGGCTTGTCCATGATGGTGATATGATGTGATTGTTAGGTTAGGTGATTCTCTTAGAACTTTGGTGCTCCAGAAAGAGAGATTACCTGGTTGTCTCTGCAGGATTAACTGAAGAGGCTATCCTGTTTCTTCCTGCTCACTGCCTGTCTCTGCTAAAACACACTTGCCTCCAGCAAGATAGATGGAGTGAGATCACCTGCTTGTCTCTTCAGGGGTGACTGACTGGTTCTTGCCTCTTGCTTCTGTCACTGTCAGTCACTGGTCTTCAGTCAGTTTTAACCCAGTATCTCTGTGTATTCCCAGGAAGGGGAAATACATCTACAGTCCATTTTGCTTCAAGAACTTTCTTTGCACACTCTGAGATATAAATCAACAGGAGAGGTTTTTTTTGCATTTCTGATGAGATGTGGGATACTGGTCACTGTCTCCACAAATACAGGAGATTAAAGCCCAGCTTTTTGCATTTTCCATACCCTTCAAGCGTCTCTGTTTGAAGTAGGCCTTAACACCTCTTCAGGTGAAACATTCCATGTCCTGTCAGGACAGGTCTTTCAGTTTAAACCACAAAGGAGTTTTCCAGAAAGTGGTCACTTCACATTATCAGCCATCTTTTGAACAGCATTTTTTACTTGTATTTCTTTAAAAAACACAGGTCATCCTGGAAAAGTTCAACATGCCCTTAGGTAGTTGGTGAAGCTGTAGCCCACTTTCATGACAGAGCAAAAATCTCCAACCCCTGGCATCACACATTTTGGAGGATACCTACAGGTCGAGCAGCGTCTGTGGAGGGAGAAACAGAGTTAACAGCCTGAATTTTCTGGTCATTGGGAGGTGAATGGGGGCCAGTAAAATAGTGTCAGGATGCTGTCATTTCCCAATGGCGGGCAGCCAATTTGCATAATTAAAACCCTGTTAGGGGCCATTGAGTGGGGCCACCATGCCCTCCCCCTGCCCCCACCCCCCAAAAGGGGAGGCTGCCAGGTTTATGGAAGTGGCTTTGCTGCAGCAGTCCAGAAGGCCATCAGAGCCAGAAGCTCAAGGGCTCACAAAAGGGGTCACAGGTGGAAAAGGCAACCCTGCCAGCCCCGAAGATCCCCACCGAAGGATATCCCCTTCAATCGGCGGGACCTTCTGCTCTCGGTCATCCAAAATTATAAACCATACCCACCTCTCTGAGGGAGCCTCCATTTTGAGGTGCCCCTAAGCTTTCCTAGCTGCTTCGGCAGCACCCAGCCCTCCTGGTGGTGCCGCTGAGGCTTCAGAGCTGCTGGGCCTTCTGATTAGGCCGGCAGCAGCAGGGGTCCACCCGCTGTCCTTAACTGGGTGGTGGGCCTGGAGGCAGACAATTAGTGTCCCATGTCCACTAAAATGGGCAGTCTTACTGTGGCCTCAGGACTTCTGTATGGTGCCCCTGTCGGGGTTCTGAAGCCCACAGTAAAACTGAGACCAAGGTTTCATGCTGATGACTTGCCATCAGGGCTGGGAAGGTTTTGCCCAAATCGCATAAAATCTGCACCAGAATACCACAGGGTTTCAAGGCTCAAATTCCTTCACTTGATGCAGGATTATATCTATAGATTGAGTGCATCTCCATTAGGAATCACTTTAGTCATGCACAGCTCTCCAAACTCTAATCTCCCAACACTGCCACCTTTTATACAGTATCGATGTGGAGTGGTTTCTGGTTTGTTCCAATGCATGATAAAACTAGCCCAATCAATTTAGGACAAGGCTGAGAAATTATTTCAGGATGTTAATCCCACAGCACCCTGACTTCATACCCAGTTATTAGCTATAAAACATTCCTGGATCACTGGACTGGAAATCTTGCACAGGTTTCTTAAATCTGTTTAGTGTTGCTGAGGCTAATCCAGCCACATTTAAGATTTACTCAGATGTAGGCAAATTATTCCCGCATTTGAATTTTATGGTGTAAGACACTGGCATTATATACTGCAATTGAAAAGACTGGTAGGTGTAGGTGCTGCTGGAATGTGGCTATCACAGCTTCATCTCTCTGGGTTACAGCATGGCACGGAGCCAGTGTTGTAACTCTGATGTAGCCTGCTGCTTGTTGCTTTCAACACAAAACTGTCATAAAAGCGAGACAAAGGCTTGAATTTACATAACGCCCTTTTATAACATCAAGGCGTCCCAAAGTGCTTTACGTCCAATAAAGTGCTTTTGAAGCGTAGTCACTCTTTCAATGCAAGAAACAATAGCAACTCACTTTTCTGGGTTGCTGGAATGTTCTAACATTGAGAAGCGCTGAAAGGCACATGAGGCCAATGCCATGACTATTAATAACTAGTATCATGTCACTGAGGTCGTTCAATGGCAAACAGAGATTAAGGTGAAACTGTCAGAACTCAATTTAAACAGGTTATCCTAACAGGTGTCATTTAGAAAAAAATATTGTGAATGTTCAGTTCAGTTAACCTTTAACTTGAATACATCAGAAAGGTTACAGCTGGAATCTCTTTACGTGAAGGCACCTGTTCCTGTGAGAAATGGTCCAGCGAGCATTCACTGTACCATAGAACATCATCCAAGTGTTCTTCATGCTTGAGCCTCCACAGTAAAGGGAGGAATTTTAACATGGGTGGGATTGGGTACAGGTGGTGGGTCTTTTAAAGGGACTGAGTGTGTCAGGAAGCCCACTCCAAACGGCCAACTTCTTTACTGAGGGAACGAGGGGCAGGTAGCCAATACCCCCTCACGGGGAGGGTTGGCATTTTAAATATGCTAAAGCAGCTGGAAGCCTTGGATTTAACTTCCTTTGTGTTAACAGCGTACCCAGTGGGGATGGGGAGAGAGTGGTAGAAATAGGCAGCCCGACAGTCACACCACAGGAGCATTTCCTGCACGCTTCACTCTACGGCAGTGATTAGGAACTGATTTCTTCCCCTCCCTATTGGGCATGCTGCACACTTACTTTGTGTTACATTTTCCTCCCAATCAACCCTTTGGCCAATCCAGCCTAAGCCCCCTTTAAATGAGTGGACTCACTCTGGGACTCAGGCGGCTCAGGAGTCACATTACTGGAGGAGCCTGGAGGTAAGGAAATTAGGGGGTGTATTTTCAAGGGGGTTCTCCCACTTGACTGTCACGATTTTGTGGGTGGAGTCACAGAAAGACTGGAAAAATAGTCACAGTGCCCTATTTATCAGTGCCAGCTACAGCTCAGTTGGCAGCATTCTCACCGATGGAGCTGTCCTTTGGATGAGATGTTGAACCAAGCTCCTGTCTGCTCCTCAGGTGAACATCAAAGTTCCTTGACATTATTTTGAAGAGGGTAAGGGGAGTTCTCTCTGGTAGCATGGCCAATATTTGTCTCTCAATCGGCATCACTAAAACAGATTATCTAGTCTTTATGACATTGCTGTTTGGGGGAATTTGCTGTGAACAAACTGCCCACTGCATTTGCTACAATACAACAGTTACTAGGCTTCAAAGCACTTAATTCGTCATAAAACACCTTAAGGCATCCTGAGGTTGTGAAAGGCGCTACATAAATGCAAATCTTTCTTTATAAGCATGTCTCTCAAACCATTTCACATGTAGAAAATTACTTTTAACTGCAATTACTTAAAATGTGGATAAACACAGTAGCCAATGTCTACAAAGCAGGAACCTGTTTTCAATGGTGTTGGTTGAGGGAAGAATGCCAACCAGGATGCTGTGAGAACTCCACACTCTTCTTTGAGGAGTCCCATGGGATCTTTCACATCCAGTAAAACTGCCCAGGTTTAGGCCTCATCTGTGTCACATGTGTTACAATGATATAAGGGCACCCATCGCTCATAAGGGATTGTGCAAACACATTGTAGGTTCATTTATTATGACCAGGCACATGTGAACATGTATACATGGATAGAAATTGAGGACATCAAAGCTGCAGAGCTGTGTCCTACTCCAGGCTGAAATGAAACTGAGGTTGGATCACACGACACACTTCCCTTAAACTGATGCCACGCTGCTATCCCTTAAAGGCATATCTGAAGAACAACAAAATCAGACTTCAGCTGGAGTATTGTATCCAATTCTGGGTACCACAGTTTAGCAAAGGCATCAATTACCTGGAGAAGGTACAAAGGAGATTTATTGGGATTATACCAGGGATGTGGGGACTTAAATTATGTCGAGAGGCTAAAGAAGGTAATGTTGTTATCCTTAGAGCAGAGATGGATAAGGGGAGATTGAACAGAGATGTTCAAAATGATCAAGGATTTTGACTGAGTAAGTAGGTTGAAACTGTTTCCTCCAGCAAGTTGGTTGGTAACCAAAGGCCATAGATTTAAAATAACTGGTAAAAGAAGTGGATGGAAATCAGGAGGAAATTTAAGATCTGGAACACATTGCCTGAAATGGTGGTGGAATCAGGTTCCATAGGAATGTTTAAAAGGTGATTGGACATGAATCTGAAGACGACTAATTTGCAGGGTTATGAGGAAAAAGTGAGGCATCGTACTAAATTGGTTAGCTCTTTCTCAAAGCTGGCCCAGGCATGACAGGCTGAATGGCCTCCCTTTGTGCTGTGCTATGCCTCTAACACCTTTGACAGTGCAGTACTCCCTCAGTACTGCACTGATGGCTCAGCCTAGATTTCATGCTCAAGTCCTGGAGTGGGCCTTGAATCCAAAACCTTACAACTGATTGCTAACAACTAAGTTAGTGAGGTAGAAATGAGGTAATAGCTGTCATGGAGATACTTTGAATAGGAAGTGCTATCAACCTCATCTCCCACACTGGTCCTCATTAGAATTTTTGCACTTTAATCCTCAGAGAAGATGCTGAAAAATATAACACTGTTAGGAGACGCTGCACTGGCGATGAAGCGGCTTTTATACTGACACCATTTTAATTTGGACCAATGGCCATAAGGCAGCTATTACTATTTATACTCCTAGAGACAGCATCATAGTCTATGGAAAACTAACTCTAAACATTTGACTTCTATGAAAAAGGAGTCAGATATGAAACATTAAACACAGGAAACTGCTCTGAACTATAGGTCTCCTGGAATTCTAATTGTAGTGCGGCCAATATAAATGCAGTCCATGGTTATCATTGTAAAAGGTGGTACCTATTTGGCACAATGGTAGCACTTCTGTCTTTGGCAGTGTTTTCAAAATCTACTGCAGGTTTGAGCATAATGCAAACTGATGCTTCAGTGCGCCACTAGGGAGCACAATATATCAGAAGATAACATCATTCAAAAGTCACATTAAGCTGAGGCCCTGTTTAGGTGGATATATAAAATTCCATGGCCCGTTATTTGAAGAAAAGTAGGGAGTTCTCTAAGTATCCTAACCAGCATTCAAGTCTTACTTAACACTATCAGTTGGTGTAAAAGCAGAAAATCCTGGGAAAACTCAGCAGGTCTGGCAGCATCCGCCATTATCAACTGGTGATTCATCTCATTGTTCCTTGTGGGGTCCTATTTTGTGCATTTTAACTGCTATGTTCGGAAACACTTGGTGACATACTGGCAGTGATGACACTTAAAAAAGAATTCATTGTTTGCAAAGCACTTTGCAACAGCCTGATAATGGCAAAGTTGTTGCAAATAAGCACATTTTGTTCTATTCTTCCAACAGTTCACTTCAAAGTACTTTTCAACATGCCAGTTTTATGAGGCTTTCAATTTAGAACATCTGATTTGAATTGAGCCTTGGGCAATCTTGGCTTCTTTCTATTCATGTCTTAGAGGTTATATTACTGCATCAGAAATTCCCGAGAAACTGAATTCAAAACACACTGCAATAGTTTGAGAATTTTGAATTTAGCTTAAAAAAAACTGTAAATAATAAGCTCGTGAAAATACCCATGAAGCTGTCACATTATTGTAAAATCCCAAAAGATTTGCTGCTTTTCTGTTCTTCCTGCCAAAGTGCAAATTCACATTTTCCCACATTATACTCCATCTGCCAACATTTTTCTCACTCACTTAACCTATCTATGTTCCTTTGCAGGTTCCTTATGTCCTCTTCACAATATGCTTTCCTACCTATCTTTGTGTTATCAGCAAAGTTAGTAACCATACATTCGGTCCCTCCATTCAAGTCATTGATATAAATTGGAAACAGTTGAGGCCCCAGCACTGATACCTGTCGCACATCACTTGTCACATCTTGCCAACCCAATGAAGACTCATTTATACCTACTCTCTGTTTCTTGTTAGCTAACCAACTCCCTATCCATGTTAACTCCTACACCATGAGCTCTTACTTTTTGTAATAACCTTTGATGTGGCACTTTGTCAAATACCTACTGGAAATATAAGTACACCACATCCGCAGGTTCCCCTTTATCCACATTGCTTGTTACTTCCTCAAAGAACCCCAATAAATTAGTCAAACATTATTTCCCTTTCACAAAACAATGTTGATTCTGCCTGATTGCTTTGTCATTTTCTAAGTGCCCTGCTATAACCTCCTTAATAATAGATTCCAATATTTTCCCTACGACTGATGTTAAGCTAACTGACCTGTAGTTTCCAGCTTTCTGGCTCCCTCCTTTCTTGGATAGAGAAGTCACATTTGCTATTTTCCAATTTGATGGGACTGTTCCAGAATCTAGGGAATTTCAGAAAATTAAAAGCAATGCATCTACTATCTCAGCAGCTACTTCTTTTAAGACCCCTGAATGAAGTCTAACAGGACCTGGGGACTTGTCAGCTTTTAGTTCTAATAATTTTCTCAGTTCTCTCTCCCTGATGATTCTAATTGTTTTAAGTTCCTCCCTCCCTTTCACCTTCTGATTCACACTTATTTCTACGATGTTACTTGTGTCCTCTACAGTGAAGACAGATGCAAAATATTTATTCAGTTCATTCCCCATTTCATTATTTTCCATTATTAATTCCCGGACACTCTCTCTAGAGGACCAGTGCTCACTTCACTTACTCTTCCTTTTTAAATACCTGTAGAAAGTCTTACTATCTGTTATTATATTTCTGGCTAGCTTTCTCTCATGCTCTAATTTCTTCTTCCTTGTTAACCTTTTAGAATTTCTTTGCTGTTCTTTATATTCTGTCCAATCTTCTGACTTGCCACTCATCTTTGCAGAATTTATTGCTTTTTGTTTCAATTTGATACTATCTTTAGCTTCCTTAGTTAGCCACAAGTGGTGCCTCCTTCCCTTAGAGTCTTTCTTTCTCACTGGAATGCATATTTTCTGAGTATTCTGAAGTATCTCCTTAAGCATCTCTACTGCTCCATCTCTTATCCTAATTTCCCAGTTCACTTTGGCCAGCTCTGTCTACTACGCTCGTAATTTCCTTTATTTCAGTTTTGAACACTAGTGTTGGATCCACTCTTCCCTCCCTCAAACTGAATGTGAAATCCAATCATATTATGATTGTTTATAAGGGATGCCTTCACAATGAGGCCTTAGCTTAATCCTGTCTCATTGCACATTACCAGATCTAGTATAACCTGCTCTGGTTGGCTCTAGAATGTGGGCTCTAAGAAACTATTCCCAAAACACTCCATGGATTCATCATCCAGTGTACCTTTGCCAATCTGATTCATCCAGTCTATATGTAGTTTAAAATCATCCATGATTATTGCTGTACCTTTCTCACAGTTCCCATTATTTTTTTCCTGTACACTCCATCCTACAATGTGGTTACTGTTAGGGGGCCTATAAACTACTCACACAAATGACTTTCTAACTTTATTATTTCTCATCTGTACTCAAGCTGATTTTAAAGCATGATCTCCAGAAATAATGCCATCTCTTTCTATTGTACCAGTGTCATCCTTAATTAACAGAGCTACCTCACCACTTTTTCCTATCCTCCAATCCTTCCTAAATGTCATGTACCCTTGAATATTGAGGTCCCAGTCTTTGTCATCTTGCAGCCATGTCTCTGTAATGGATATCAGATCATACACATTTATTTATATTTGCACAGTCAATTTACTTGTTTTGTTACAAATGCTACATGTATTCAGATACGTAGCACTTAGTTCTGTCATTTTACTACTTTGTAACCTCTGGCCTTATCTGCTGGTGCACCCATAGGTTTGTACATTTTGTCCCTTCCTGCCATGCTCTGATCATTATTGCTACCTTGGTCTCTTGCCTTGTTTTCTCTATTTAATTTATTGCATCTTCCCAAACTTGATCCTTCGCCCCCCACTATTTAGTTTAAAGCCCTCTCTACTACCCTAGTTATACAACTTGCCCCAACAGTATAGCTCCCACTTTCCCCAGTACTGTGCTAGTGCTTTATGAATCAAAACCTATTTCTCCCACACCAATCTTTGAGCCATGCATTTAATTCTCTAACCTGTTTTACCCTACACTAATTTGATTATGGCTCAGGTAGTAATCCAGAGATTATTACCTTTGAGGTTCTGCTTTTTAATTTATCCCCTAACTACTCATACTCCTTCAGCAGAATGTCTTTCCTAGTTCTACCTATGTCATTGATACCTACATGGACCACAACCACTGGATCATCCCCCTTCCACTGCAAGTTCCTCTCCAGCCCACTGCAGATGTCCCGAACCCTGATATCAGGCAGGTAACCCAGCAAACTAGATTCTCACTCTTGGCTGCAAAGAACTGTGTCAATCCCCCTGACTATACTACCCCCTACTACCACTACATTACCATTAACTCTCTCCACTTGAATGGCTTCCTGTACCATGGTTCCACTGTTAGTTCGCTCATCCACCCTGCAGTCACTGCTTTCATTCCTACAGACGGCAAGAACCTTGAATCTGTTGGACAATTGCAAAGGCTGAGGCTGGTCCGCTTCTATCTTCTTGATCCCCTTAACTATCTCACTCACATTCACACCCTCCTGTCTCTGAACACTGACCAAACAAGAATTCCTATCATAAGGAGTGTGGCTGCCTCCTGGAACAAAATTTCCAGGTAGCATTCACTCTCCCTATTGCATCACTGTGTCTACAGCTTTGCCTCCAGCTCAATGACTCTGAGCCAAAGCTCCTCAAGATGTAGACATACACTACAGGCGTTTTTGCTCTGGATCACACTGTCATCCAGGAGTTCCCGCATTCTGCAGTCGCAATATATCACCTGCCCTGCCATCTTTATTATGTGCTAATCAATTTATTTGTCTTAATCAATTTATAATTAATAAACCCTACTGCTCTCAATAAGCTTTATCACCACTAGTAAAGTTCACTAATACTAATAAAACCTTACAATGACTCATAAATTACACTTGTTTTGAAAGATAAATGAGCAAAATACTCACTAACCAATCACTTACCTGTTTCTCTTGTGTTGTTACTTTTTATTGCTCTCCAAATGTGGTTGGTCCACAGACTAGACAAGTCTAGACCACACAGCTCTTTTAAGCCTCTCACCAGCTCGCTCCCTCTTGTTTCTTCTTGCGCTCTTTAAGCCACTTACCGGGTCTGTCAACATCTAGGGATTGGTGCCACAATTGGGAGAGTTGTCCCACAGTTTAGTCAAGCGACAGCCTAACATAGCAATATAGAAATGCATATCAGCCACTGTCCCAGATTCCTCCAACATCATCATTAAGTGGCATACATTGATGTATGGTCATGGAGTGTTAGCTCATGTGTACTCAACACTGACTCCAGACCCTTGAACTGTCATGACTTCAGATAAATCATAGACAAGGAAACCTGATTATCATCTACTGCCCTCCCTCAGCTGATGAATCAGTACTCCTCCACATTGAACACAACTTGGAGGGAACTGAGGGTAGCATTGATACAGGATATACTCTGGGTGTGTGACTTCACTATTCATTACCAACAGTGGCTTGGTGAGGTTAGTTTCAGTGTTAGTTCCTGCTACAAAGGCATTTGTTGACATTAACAGATGTAGAGGTGGCTTTGTCTTCCTCATACTCTGGCATATATAGAGAGGAAATGAACAGAGAATGGTTTCTTAAGCATTGCAGCTCATATCACCTACAGTTGAAGAAGTGACATGAGGATTTCATGACGGTTAATGAAGAGTATTTAAGAATGATAATCAGAACCTTAATTAGCACCAGGGCATTCTTACAAGGTGTGGCTAACTCCTCTTATCTTACATGCTCTGGTAAGGAAACTAGGCTTCTTCCTGAATTGAGAGATGGCGCAAGGAGTGATGGAATTTGGGTGTACACCTCTGGTCACTTCCCTCTGTTGTCCCTAAACCATTCCAAGGTCTTCTGTCTTTCAATTCCACACAGCACCCCTTTTCCTGTCCCTGAGCTGCTGCTTTTCTCCAGAGAGGTTTGCAACACCAGGAACCCACCCAAATTATGCAAGTTATCCTGAACCTGGAAACTTCAGCTGGGCCAGCACTTGTATCATCAGAGAGCAGAGGTCTCCATCCTGCCATACTTCTGGTAGGACTCTTATCCCCTGTGGAAAATCTAACCAATGATGTTATAAACTAAAAAGCTTGAGAGGGTGATTGGTCTACTCCTGTTGCTATGTTCCTGCCACCTTCTTTCTGTCTATATCCCTGTGTTCTTTCTCCCGTCACTCTCTCTTTCTAACTATCTTTCTTTGTTCTCATTGTCTCATTGTATCCTTCTCCAAAGCATCTCTCTGTCTCTCCAACTTAAAGGGGAGATGAGGTAATGTCACTGGACTAGTAACCCAGAGGTCCAGGCCAATGCTCTGAGGACATGGGTTCAAATCCCATCATGGCAGGTGGTGGAATTTAAATTTGATTAATAAATCTGGAATTAAAAGCTATACTTGGTAATAATGATCATGACAACTATCATCGATGGTCATAAAAACTTATTTGGTTCACTAATGTCCCTTTAGGGAGGGAAATCTGCCATTCTTTACCCGATCTGGCCTACATGTGACCCCAGACCCACAACATAGTGGTTAACTCTTAACTTCTGTCTGCAATGGCCCAGCAAGCCACTCAGTTCAAAGCCAGTTAGCAATTGGCAATGAATGTTGGCCTTGCCAGCGACGCCCATGTCCCATAAAAAAAAACTGCCCTGGTCTCTCTCTTTCTCATTCACGCCAACTTTCCTTATATTCCTTTTCTGACCTGTACATAGCTATTTTTTCCTTCAAAACTATGGGAATTCTGTGATTGTACCAATGGTGGATTTTGTCCAAGATAAGGAAGAAAAATAGCTGAATCAATAGATATTTTACAAGGACACAAGCATCTGTTAAATGCAATTACTTCCCACAATTAAGGTACAAGGTAATCACTTGTGAGGAGATAATTCCTCTTCAGATATAAATAAAGTCGGAGTGTGTACGGAGACATCAGTAGTTTGCAAACATGATATGTTTTGCCTTGGCCGCTTTACTTGTCGCAACAGGTGAGTTTCTGTTTTATTATTTAAGCTTTTTCTTCTTCCTCCTCAGGTTTAAATGATCCCTTTAAAGGGAATATGGAACAGAGAGCTCTCTTGCAATTTGGAATCAAGATGAACTGTCATCCCTCAACTTCAGCCAATAGGCCAAAGGGTAAAAGACAAAATTTGCCCAAGTGTCATCACAAATTATCACTGAGAAAAAACCAGAAGAGCATACGAATTAAGAACAGGAGCAGGCCATTCGGCCCCTTGAGCCTGCTATGGCATTCGACAAGATCATGGCTGACCTGATTGTGGGCTCAACTCTCCTTTTTCGCCTGCCTCCCATAACCCTTGTCGATCAAAAATCGAACTCAGCCTTAAATATATTCCATGATGCAGCTTCCACTGCTCTCTGGGGAAGAGAATTCCACAGAATAACAACCCTTTGAGAGAAAAAAAATCTTCTCATCCCAATCTTAAATAGCACACCCCTAATTTTTACAACTGTGGCCCCTATAGTTCTTACAGAGATGGACAAACATTTTCAAGAGTTAATTATAAGTCCTATACTTCACAATCTTTAAAGATAACCCTGTTGGCTGGATGTTATCTATAAAAATGTTGTCTGACGTGGACACCCCTAATGATTTGATGGGTAAATTCACTGTGCATTGTGGTACTGAATCACAATGAGCTGGCTGGTTTGAAACATAGAAAAATAGCAGGAGTGCGCTATTTGGCCCTTCGAGCCTGCTCCGCAATTCATTATGATCATGGCTGATCATCCAACTCCATAGCCTGCCCCTGCTTTCTCCCCATATCCTTTGATCCCTTTCACCCCAAGAGCTATATCTAAATCCTTCTTGAAAACATACGATGTTTTGGTCTCAACTACTTTTTGTGGTAGTGGATTCCACAGGCTCACCCCACTCTGGGTGAAGAAATTTCTCCTCATCTCAGTCCTAAATGGTCCACCCCATATTCTCAGACTGTGATCACTGGCTCTGGACTCCCCCACCATCGGGAACATCCTTCCAGCATCTACCCTGTCTAGTCCTGTTAGAATTTTACATGAGATCCCCCCTCATTCTTCTGAACTCCAGGGAATATAATCCCAACCGACTCAATCTCTCCTCATATGTCAGTCCCGCCATCCCAGGAATCAGTCTGGTAAACCTTCGCTGCACTCCCTCTATATCAAGAACATCCTTCCTCAGATAAGGAGACCAAATCTGCACACAATATTCCGGGTGTGGTCTCACCAAGGTCCTCTATAATTGCAACAAGGCATCCCTGCTCCTGTACTCAAATCCTCTCGCTATGATGGCCAACATACCATTTGCCTTCATTACCGCCTGCTGCACCTGCATGCTTACCTTCTGCAGCTGGTGTATGGGGACACCTGGGTCTCATAGCACATTCCCCTCTCTCAATTTATAGCCATTCAGATAATAATCTACCTTCCGGCTTTTGCTACCAAAGTGGGTAACCTCACATTTATCCACATTATCCTGCATCTACCATGTATTTGCCCACTCACTCAGCTTGTCCAAATCACACTGAAGCATCTCTGCATCCTCTTCACAGCTCACCCTCCCACCTGGCTTTGTGTCATCTGCAAATTTGAAGATATTACATTTAGTTCCCTCATTTAAATCGTTAATATATATTGTGAATAGCTGGGGTCCCAGCACGATCCTTGCGGTAACCCACTAGTCACTGCCTGCCATTCGGAAAAAGACCCCTTTTGTTCCTACTCTTTTTTTCCTGTCTGTCAACCAGTTTTCTATCCATCTCAATACACTACCCCCAATCCCATGCGCTTTAATTTTACACGCTAATCTCTTATGTGGGACTTTGTTGAAAGCCTTCTGAAAGTCCAAATAAACCACATCCACTGGTTTCCCCTCATCAACTCTACTAGTTACATCCTTGAAAAATTCCAGTAGATTTGTCAAGCATGATTTCCATTTCATAAATCCATGCTGACTTTGTTCGATTCAGCCACTGTTTTCCAATTGCTCAGCTATTAAATCTTTTATAATGGACTCTAGAATTTTCCCCATGACTGATGTTAGGCTGACTGGTCTATAATTTCCTGTTTTCTCTCTACCTCCCTTTTTAAATAGTGGGGTTACATTAGCTACCCCCCAATCTGTAGGAACTGTTCCAGAGTCTATAGAATCTAGGAAGATGACCACCAATCCATCCACTATGTCTAGGGCCACTTCCTTAAGTATTCTGGGATGTAGATTATCAGGCCTTGTGGATTTATCTGCATTCAATCCCATCAATTCCCCCAACACCATTTCACTATTAAAACTGATTTATTTCAGTTCCTCCCTCTCACTAAACCCTGTGTTCCCCAACATTTCTGGTATGTTGTTTGTGTCCTCCTTTGTGAAGACAGAACCAAAGTATGTATTTAGTTGGTCAGCCATTTCTTTGTTCCGCATTATAAATTCCCATGTAGGGACCTACATTTATCTTCACCAATCTTTTTCTCTTCACATACCTGTAGAAACTTTTACAGTCAGTTTTTATGTTCCCCACAAGCTTACTCTCGTACTCTTATTTTCCCCTTCTTAATCAATCCCTTGATCCTCCTTTGCTGAATTCTAAAGTGCTCCCAATCATCAGGGTTGTTGTTTATTCTGGCCAATTTGTATGCCTCTTCCTTGGATCTAATATTATCTCTAATTTCCCTTGTAAGCCATGGTTTGGCCATCTTTCCTGTTTTATTTTTGTGCCAGACAGGAATAGTTCTGTCGAAGGGTCATGAGGACTCGAAACGTCAACTCTTTTCTTCTCCGCCGATGCTGCCAGACCTGCTGAGTTTTTCCAGGTAATTCTGTTTTTGTTTTTGTTTAGGAATAAACAATTGTTGTTGTTCCCTCATGGGCTCTTTGAATGTTTGCCATTGCCTATCCACCGTCATCCCTTCAAGTAACGTTTCCCAATCCATCATAGCCAACTTGTGTTTCATACCATCATAGTTTCTTTTATTAAGAGTCAGGACCCTAGTCTCAGAATAAACTATGTCACTCTCCATCTTGATGAAGAATTCTATCATATTATGGTCACTCATCCCCAAGGGGCCTTGCACAACTAGATTGCCAATTATTCCTTTCTCATTACACAATACTCAGTCTAGGATGGCCTGTTCTCTCGTTGGTTCCTCAATGTATTGGTCCAGAAAACCATCCCGTATACAGTCCAGGAATTCCTTCGCGGTATTGTTGCTAATTTGATTTGTCCAACTGATATGCAGATTAAAGTCATCCATAATTACAGATGTTCCTTTATTGCATGCGTCTCTAATTCCCTGTTTAATGCCATTCCCAACATCATCACGACAGTTTGGGGGTCGATATACAACCCCCACTAATGTTTTTTGCCCCTTAGTGTTTCTCAGCTCTACCCATACAGATTCCGCATTGTCGGAGCTAATATCTTTCCTCACAATTGCATTAATTTCCTCTTTAACCAGCAATACAACTCCACCGCCTTTTCCTTTTTGTCTGTCCTTCCTAAATACTGAATACCCCTGGATGTTCAGTTCCCATCCCTGGTCACCCTGCAGCCATGTCTCTGTAATCCTGACTATATCATACCTGTTTGGATCTTTTTGCGCGGTTAATTCATCCACTTTATTGCGAATGCTCCTCGCGTTAAGGCACAAAGCCTTAAGACTTGTCTTTTTAACATTACTTGTCCCGTTCCCACTATTTTTCACTGAGGCCCTGTTTGATTCTTGCCCTTGATTTCTCTGCCTATCACTTGTCTTATTCCCCTTTCTGTCTTTTGTTCTGGTCCTTGATTCCCCCTTTTCTGACTCCTTGCATAGGTTCCCAACCCCCTGCCATTTTAGTTTATACCCTCCCCAACCACTCTAGCAAATAGACAGCAAATAGGACATCAGTTCCAGTCCTGTCCAGATGTAACCCCTGTCCAATTTGTACTGGTTCCATCTCCCCCAGAACCGGTCCCAATGGTCCGGGAATCTGAAACCCTCCCCTCACAGCCACATATTCATCCGATATATCCTGCTATTTCTACTCTGACTAGCACGCGGCACTGTTAGTAATCCTGATATCACTACCTTTGAGGTCCTACTTTTCAACTTACTTCCTAACTCCCTATATTCTGCTCTTAGGACCTCATCCCTTTTTTTACCTATGTTGTTTGTACCAATATGTACCACGATCACTGGCTGTTCACCCTCCCCCTTCAGAATGTCCTATAGCCGCTCTGAGACATCCTTGACCCTAGCACCAGGGAGGCAACATACCATCCTGGAGTCTCGTTTGCGGCCACAGAAACGCCTATCTATTCCCTTTACATCTGAATCCCCTATAACTATTTCATTCCCACACTTTTTACTCCTCCCCTGTGCAGCAGAGACAATCATGGTGCAACGAATTTGGCTGTTGCTGCTTTCCCCTGAGAGGCCATTCCCTCAACAGTATCCAAAGTGGTATAACTGTTTTGTCGGGGAATAGCCACAGGAGATTCCTGCACTGCCTGCCTAGTCCTCTTGCTCTGCCTGGTGGTCACCCATTCCCTTCCTGCATGTGGACTCTTAGCCTAAAGTGTGACCACCTCTCTATACATGCTATCCTCGATACTCTCCACCTCCTGGATGCTCCACAGTGTCCCCAGCTGCTGCTTCAGCTCCGAAACCTGGAAATGTTCCCAGCTTCCCACATAGAGCAGGAGGAGCACACCACAGCTTTGAACTTTCCTGCCATGACTTACCCCTTTAAATTAAATTAAACCTTTTGGAAGATATCAAATAATATCAATTACTCTAGTGCCCTTCTTCCCTGCTGCTTGTTGTTACAGAAATTAGCCCTTACAAACGATAAATTACAAAGACCTTAAAAATTACAAGTGATAAAGTAGTAAATACTTACCCGACCGTACTCTTGGTACTCACCTTGTTCCCTCCTCACCAAACTCCCTCAGTCACCAAACTCAAACTTAAGCACTCTACTGCAGCCCAAAGCAGCACTCCAGTTTGATCCCGGGGTTGTGCTAAACTAGCTGGGTTGTGATAGGGATGCTACAGTGAACCTCAGTATTTCTGAACAAGATAGGGGACGAAGAGTCAGGACAAAATTAGAAACATAAAACATTTAAGGCTGACACAACATTTTGCTTTCTAGTTCACAGTTGTGGGACCCCTACCTACCAACCCACACTTTCCAGGGTAGTAGGGGGTGTAAACGCAAGACCTAACAGCTGGCCATGGCAGGTACGTAAACTCTTAAAACCAAACTGTGTTTACATTTCAAATGCTTAATATTCCAAATAGTAGAGAATATGTGTTATCCTTTGGAGCTCTCTTGATGTTTTATTTGATAAGTGTACCATTCTTTGTGGAACTGCATCATAAAGACCAGGAATGCCACTGTTGGGAGTTGGCTGAACACAGTCAGGCCTCATCAACAAAGCTAGGGCTGGGGATTACCAGACAGAGTTCCGATTCCTGATTGTTAGCTAGGGATCATTGTTGGAAGAGCTCACCTGTTAACATAAGACAAGAATAGCACTGGGCTTGCCCTGGTATGCAGCCCTCATTCAAACAGCTTTTAAGACTGAGTGTTGGCATATGACACAGTGGATGCCCAATTATAGGAGAATGGCAAACCCCCACGGAATTGCCCCAGCAAAATAGCGGAAGGAGGATTTATTATGGTTCCTTTCCATTTTCTCATCCTTTCCAGCACCGCATGCTCCAAGGCTTTTTGATGCCTAGTGTATAATATGAAAAAATGGTGGTGTAGTGGTAATATCACTGGACTAGTAATCCAAAGACAGCTACTGGAATTTAAAATTTAATTAATAAATCTGGAATGTAAAGCTAACCTCAGTAATAGTGACCGTGACAGTTATCATTGATTGTTAAAAAAACCTACTTGGCTCACTACTGTCCTTTAGGGAAGGAAACATGCCATCCTTACCCAGCCTGGCCTACATGTGACTCTAGAATCACAGCAATGTGGTTGACTCTGAAATGGCCAAACGAGCCACTTGGTTCCGAAGGGCAATTAGGGATGGGCAATAAATGCTGGCCCATGAACAAATAAAAAAATGACTCCAAACCCACAGCAATGTGGTTGGCTCTTGACTGCTCTCTGAGATGGCCTAGTAAGCCATTCAGTTGGAGGGTAATTAGATTAGGCAACAAATGCTGACCTTGCCAGTGATGCCCACATCCCATGAAAGGACAAAGAAAAAAAGTTGACATTAATAACTGCTTAGCCATTTGGACAATGAAGAAAATGCCATTTGAGTGGGTGTGATCAGTCATGTGGCTTGGTGTTAAATTTTGACTGATACCACTCCTGAGATGTATCATTATACTAGAGGTTATTGTTATTACTGTGTGTGTGTGTCCATTGGCTCAGAACAGATGTGGATCAGCTGGAATGTCACTTTAGTGAGGTACCATCATCTGAGAACCATACTATAGTCCAACTCCATGATAAAAAAGGGAGGAAATAAGAGGAAGAATTTTCTGGAAAAACATTTAAGTGAAAACTCTCTTTAGCCTGACCCAACAATGTGAGCCAACCCTTTCCGTTGCAGCAGTGTGATATTTCCCATTTTCTGCATTAACCATTCTGTCTGAGTGAGGCCTCCAGATCATCAGTCATTTAACAACTGGTTGCGAAAGACTGAATTGGCTTCACATTAGAGCTGTTATGATCAATCACTGTCACAAACCCCAATCAAACAGTCCCAGGTTCAGCCCATGTCCCATTCCTAGTTCCTCACTTTCAGTCTCAGTCAAGGACTCAGTCCCCATCCTTTTCCCAGTCATAATTCCAGGTTCCAGTGGAAGGTTTCATCTCATCAATCTGGACTGAATTCTTTGGTCCCAGCAACAACAAGAACAACCTGCATTTATATAGCACCTTTAAAATAGGAAGACATCACAGAAACATTACTAATCAGAATTTGACCTGGAGCCTCATAAGGTGATAATAGGGCAGATGACCAAATGCATGATCAAGGAATTAAGTTTTAAGAAGCAGCTTAGAGGAAGAAAGAAAGCTGGAGAAACAGAAATATTTAGGGAGGGAATTTCAGACCTTAGAGTCTTGGCAGCTGAAGTCTAGTGGAATAAAAAAAAATGGGGCTGCTCAAGAGGTCAGAATTTAAGGTGTGCAGGTATTTAAAGATTGTAACCTCCATAGGAGATTAAAGAGATAAGGGCAAGGCCATGGAGGGGTTTACAAAGAAGGATGAGAATTTTAACAACAGGGTGTTGGTTAACCAGGAGCCAATGTAGGTCAGCGAGTGGGCTGATGGATTGAAAGCTGGGACAGAGGCAGCGGAGTATTTGGATGACCACGAGTTTTTAGATGTCTCCAATTTTACAGAACTTGAAGCAGCATTTCTCTGCTAGAATATTTTTTAAAACTAAAGATTTCAATTTCTTGCAGATCTCTCTCCAAATTGATAAAAAAGGTAACTGGGTTCACAATTGTGGCGGAACGTTAATTGATCAGAGATGGGTTTTGACTGCTGCGCATTGCATTAGGTAAGTTATTGGTTTACTTAAAAATGAATATTAATACATTTTAAATTGATTTCATCTTTTGATGAAATTAGTGCCATTTAAAGTGAAGGATGAGTGCCATGTAAAGTGAGGGATAGGATTGTTGCAGTATTGTCCCATTATAGGCTGCATCAAGTACTCCTAAATCAGCTATAGCACATACAAAACAAAGCTCTCCTTAGCCTGATCCAAAAATGTGAGCCAGCCCTTTCTGTTGCAGCAGTGTGATATTTCCCATTTTCTGCATTAACCATTCTGTCTGAGTGAGGCCTCCAGATCATCAGTCATTTAACAACTGGTTGCGAAAGACTGAATTTGCTTCACATTAGAGCTGTTATGGTCAATCACTGTCACAAACCCCAGTCAAACAGTCCCATTTTCAGCCCATGTCCCATTCCTAGTTCCCCACTTTCAGTCTCAGTCAAGGATTCAGTCCCCATCCTTCTCCCAGCCATAATTCCAGGTTCCAGTGGAGGGTTTCATCTCATTAATCTGGACTGACTTCTTTGGTCCCATACTTAAGGAAGGACATATTTGCCCGAGAAGGAGTGCAACAAAGGCTCATTAGACTGGTTCCTGGGATGATGGAATTGCCCTATGAGGAGAGATTGAGTAGATGAGATCTATATTTCCTGGAGTTTAGAAGACTGAGAGGTGATCTAATTGTAACGTATAAAACTCTTGAGGGGCTTGGCCTGGTAGCTGCTGAGCAAGTGTTTCCGCTGTCTGCAGAATCTGGATCACAGGGAGACAGTTTCAGAATAAAGGGTCAGCCATTTAGACTGAGATGAGGAGAAATTTCTTCACTCAAAGGTTTGGTACCTTCGAAATCCTCTACCCTAGAACACTGTGGGTGCTCAGTCATTGAATCCATTCATGACAGAAGTTGATAGATTTTGGGGTGCTAAAAAATTAAGAGATATGGAGCTAATGCAGGAAGATGGAGTCAAGGTAGAAGATCAACCATCATCTACTTGAATAATGAAGCAGGCTCAAAGGGCCAAATGGCCTCCTCTGACTCCTAGTTCTTAAATGCTATGATGAGTGATGAAAGATGGTGCCTAGGCTATAGCCCCATCCAGTCCCCATTTCAAGTCAGTTAACAAGTATGTGAGTTTCTGTTTCACTTTATGACATGTTCTGAAGCCTCTCACTAATTTAACAACTTTTACACACAGCAAGAAGATTACCTACAGAGTGGCTCTCGGCAAACATGTCCTTTCAGCCAATGAGCCAGGGTCTGTTTTCGCTGCCGTTGAGAAGACCTTCTGCCATGAAAAGTTTAGCATGCTCTCTGCTGCCAGTGGGTTAGTATAAAACAGAAAGAGACTTGGATTAAATAAAATGCTCCCCCTTCTTCTTCCGAAGCTGCTCGCTCTTGTTTGGGTACAATTCCAAAGTCACTGCCTGTGCCTCATTTATGTGACCATATTTCATATTTGCACCTAGACAGAGTGAGTATTTGAATTCTTTCATACATAAGAAAGTACCTCAGCTGAGGCAGATTCCAGTGCACCCACATTTAACTTCCCAGCATTGATCAGGATTGAGAATCCCGGCTGAATTTCTTTTCCCCCTTCAAATGAAGGAGCAGGGAAGTTAATTGCTTGCTCCAGCTGCCACTCCACAGAAATCAGCCAACTCAAGTCTAAGGTGTTGCGGCCTTGCTGTTGGCTGGAAGGCCTGGGCTTGGGAATCAACCTTGTGTCTGGTTTGTACCATAGCACCCCCGCTCCCTACCCTCCCCTTCCCCACTGTGCTTTTTACATGTCAGGCTGCATCTGTAAATCAGACACTTTGTGTTCATTTAGGTCATCAATCTGGTTAACTGCAGCACAAGAGTATTAACACCTTGTGGAATGTATATTGACATCATTGTGCCAGTCAGTGAATTGAAGGTGAGGGGACTTACCGACAAACAAGTGTACCTTACACCAAACAAAGCAAATAGCAAAGCAAACAAAATCTATTTACAGAGTCCAGGAGAAATATATCCCGCTAAAATGCAAGAACAAATAAGCCAGTAATAATGCACCAAGGATGAATAAAGAAGTAAGGACACTATTGAATCAGGAGAAAAAGTACATAGACAACAAAGGAGATGCTGACAAAAGAGAATGTGAAAAGGTTAGGAAAGAAGCCAAAAAAAAACCCATTAGGAAGACAAAGGGAAACTAATAAAGTAACATACTGTGGAATATGAAAAGGAACAGTGAAGTATTCTGCAGGCTGACAAATAACACAAGAAAAATCAGGTTGGAGTTAGGGCCACTAAAGGAAGAACAAGATAAACTCACAGATATAAAAACAAAAAACTGAGGATGCTGGAAATCCAAAACAAAAACAGAATTACCTGGAAAAACTCAACAGGTCTGGCAGCATCGACAGAGAAGAAAAGAGTTGACGTTTCAAGTCCTCATGACCCTTCAACAGAACTGATTTTTCTTTACAAGGAGAGGGGTGAAATATAAGCTGGTTTAAGGTGGGGGGTGGGGGGGGGCGTGGCGGGGAGAGAAGTGGAGGGGGGGTGTGGTTGTAGGGACAAGCAAGTAGTGATAGGAGCAGATAATCAAAAGATGTCACAGACAAAAGAACAAAAGAACACAGAGGTGTTGAAGTTGGTGATATTATCTAAACGAATGTGCTAATTAAGAATGGATGGTAGGGCACTCAAGGTACAGCTCTAGTGGGGGTGGGGGGGCATAAAAGATTTAAAAATAATGGAAATAGGTGGGAAAAGAAAAATCTATATAAATTATTGGAAAAAACAAAAGGAAGGGGGAAGAAACAGAAAGGGGGTGGGGATGGAAGAGGGAGCTCTCAAGACCTAAAGTTGTTGAATTCAATATTCAGTCCGGAAGGCTGTAAAGTGCCTAGTCGGAAGATGAGGTGTTGTTCCTCCAGTTTGCATTGGGCTTCACTGGAACAATGCAGCAAGTCAAGGACAGACATGTGGGCAAGACAGCAGGGTGGAGTGTTAAAATGGCAAGCGACAGGGAGGTTTGGGTCATTCTTGCGAACAGACCGCAGGTGTTCTGCAAAGCAGTCACCCAGTTTACGTTTGGTCTCTCCAATGTAGAGGAAACCGCATTGGGAGCAACGATTGCAGTAGACTAAGTTGGGGGGAAATGCAAGTGAAATGCTGCTTCACTTGAAAGGAGTGTTTGGGCCTTTGGACGGTGAGGAGAGAGGAAGTGAAGGGGCAGGTGTTGCATCTTTTGCGTGGGCATGGGGAGGTGCCATAGGTGGGGGTTGAGGAGTAGGGGGTGATGGAGGAGTGGACCAGGGTGTCCCGGAGGGAACGATCCCTACGGAATGCCACTGGGGGGCTGAAGGGAAGATGTGTTTGGTGGTGGCATCATGCTGGAGATGGCAGAAATGGCGGAGGATGATCCTTTGAATGCGGAGGCTGGTGGGGTGATAAGTGAGGACAAGGGGGACCCTATCATTTTTCTGGGAGGGAGGAGAAGGCGTGAGGGCAGATGCACGCGAGATGGGCTGGACACGGTTGAGGGCCCTGTCAACGACCGTGGGTGGAAAACCTCGGTTAAGAAAGAAGGAGGACTTAACACTCCACCCTGCTCTCTTGCCCACATGTCTGTCCTTGGCTTGCTGCATTGTTCCAGTGAAGCCCAACGCAAACTGGAGGAACAGCACCTCATCTTCCGACTAGGCACTTTACAGCCTTCTGGACTGAATATTGATTTCAACAACTTTAGGTCTTGAGCTCCCTCCTCCATCCCCACCCCCTTTCTGTATCTTCCCCCTTCCTTTTGTTTTTTCCAATAATTTATATAGATTTTTCTTTTCCCACCTATTTCCATTATTTTTAAATCTTTTATGCCCCCCCCCATCCCCACTACAGCTATACCTTGAGTGCCCTACCATCCATTCTTAATTAGCACATTCGTTTAGACAATGTCACCAACTTCAACACCTCTGTGTTCTTTTGTTCCTTTGTCTGTGACATCTTTTGATTATCTGATCCTATCACTGCTTGCTTGTCCCTACAACCACACCCCCCTTTCCACTTTCTCCCCCCCACAACCTTAAACCACCTTATAATTCACCCCTCTCCTTGTAAAGAAAAATCAGTTCTGTTGAAGGGTCATGAGGACTCGAAACGTCAACTCTTTTCTTCTCCGCCGATGCTGCCAGACCTGCTGAGTTTTTCCAGGTAATTCTGTTTTTGTTTAAGATAAACTCACAAGCAATGTCAGAGAAATGGTAGAAATATTAAAAAAATACTTTGTCTCATTATTTACAAGGGAAATATAGACATTAGAAGAAGAAATCAAAAAGGATATTAAGATATTTAAGATAGAAATGGAGAAATAATTGATAAACTAATCAAACTTAGAGAGGTTAATACTCCTGGTCCAGATGGATTGTATGCAAATGTCCTTAAAAAAAGTTAGGGAGGCAATAGCAGAGGTACTATATAAATAAATATAAAAAGTCACTATAAAACGGAGCAGTGCCAAAGGACTGGCAGACAGCTAATGTGATTTGTATTTTTAAAAACAGATAGAATAAGCCCGGGTAACTATAGGCTGATCAGCTTAATATTGGTGATAGGGGAGATAATGGAATCCTTAGTCAAAGATGTAATGGAAAAACACAAGAGCAGTCAGCAAGTATTCAAAAACGGAAGGACATACTTGACAAACTTTATTGAATTCTCCAGAGTAGTAACAGAAAGACTGGACAAAGGTGATGTAGTAGGTGTAATAAATTTGGGTTTTTAAAAAATGATTGTATAGTAGACTCATGATTAAGGTCAGAACTTGTGCAGTCAGGGGACAAATAGTAGAATGAACAGCAAGCTGACCACAAAACAGAGCAGGAGTTAAAATTAAGATTGGTAAATGGTGGGAACTGATGTCCCACAAGGATAAGCACTGGGAGCATTATTGTTCTCCATTTACATAAACCATGTGGACTTGGGAATAGGAAGTACAATTTCAAAATCTATTGATCACACCAAATTGGGGGGGGCGGGGCGGAGGTGTAGTTGATACAGAGAAGGGCAGCAACAAAATGCAGGAAGACATTAAACAAACTTGGAGAGATGGCATGTAATTGGCAAATGAACTTCAACAGGTGCGAGGTAATACATTTTGGCAGGTAGGATGAAGAGGTCACATACTCCTAGAAAAATAACTGTCTAACAGGGATAGAGGAGCAGAGGGATCCTGTGGGGGCGCAAATTCACAGATCACTAAAAGTAGTGATGCAGATTAGGTAGAGCATAAGAAAAGCAAACAAAGCATTGGGTTCATTTCTAGAGGTTCAAAATTGAAAACCAGAGAATTGATGTTAAACTTGTATTGTAGACTGGTTAGATCACACTTAGACACTTGTGAACAGTTCTGGTCTCCATCTTATAATAGAGGCACCGGAGAACGTGCTCGAATGGTAGCAGAACTGAGAGGTTATACCTATTAGGAAAGATTGAACAGTCTGTGGCTAGGGCTCCCAGGTAGCCCATACTAGTGCTATAATATTTTTCCCTAGTTTTACAGTGCACGGTGTTTTTGTTTTTCAGATAAAAATCTAGCAAACCAGCTTGATGTGAGGCATGTCATATGGATGCAGGTCCTTGGTCATAAACTCTTTTGTTGAATTTTACAGGTGGTTGGGGGAGGTTAACGGTGAGAGGATTTCTTTCCAGCATTTGAGGAGTACAGCTGGAACTGTGATGCTGGAGCAGAGGGCTGGTGAATTGCTGGCGATGATAACAATCTGGGGTAGCGGAGCTGTCACAATATGGCCTAAATGATATGGTTTCAGACGGTGTGCTGGAACAGAGGGGGCTGAATGTTTCCATACGGGTGGACCTTCGAAGGCCACAGGAAAAATTGTACTTGATAAATTTGAAGGCAGGTGCATTCTAGGGCTATGCAGAGGAAAAGCTCTTCCAGCACAAGCATGATGTGTTGAATGACCCCCTTCTGCGCTGTAAGATTTTACGCTTCACAAGTAAACACTTTACCAACTTAATTGCAAACAAACTAGAATGAGAAAGGTCAGTCAGACCCCTCAGAGCTCACGCCATCAATTAAAAACTGCCAGCTTGTACACTCTTCTCCACAGCTGTTGGGGAGAAAGCAGGAGCAGGCTATTGAGTTGGATGATCAGCCATGATCATAATGAATGGCGGAGCAGGCTCGAAGGGCCGAATGGCCTACTCCTGCTCCTAGTTTCTATGTTTCTATGTTGATAATTGTGTGCGGGGAGAGCACAACTCAACCCTGTTTTCTCTTTCTTTTCCCAGATATGATATCGCTCTTGTCAAACTTGCAGCGCCAGTGGTTTTAGATGACAAAATTGAGTTGGGTTGCATCCCTGCCCCGGACACAATTCTTCCCAATAACTACAGTTGTTACATCACTGGCTGGGGCTTCATGAAGGGTGAGTTGATCAAGATATGGAGTGTCCTTGCCTGGAGACATATCCATTAAGAACTATTTCATGATAAAGTGCTTCATAACATTAGAGCAGATTGGTATAATCTAAGGCCCATGTGTCCCACAAATCCTGGCAACCTGGCAAAGCCAAGGCAACATTGATCTATCCGCACTTACATTGTTAATTCGTTGGTTTCTCCCATTTAAATTTTGTGGACTTGGCCCACTGAGTTCAATTATTATCCTCCAACTGCAACTCTGCAGACATTGGCCAACTTGACAGGGACCATGGCATTAAACTTACATCTGGTTAGCTCAGTACCACATCCCACTGCATCTGTAAATTAACCTGAGGGCTTCAATTTTGTGTTGATTTTGGCCATAAATATGGGTAATGGTAGCACAGAGTTTTGCTGAAACCATTGTGCCAGTCAATGAATTCGAAGCGTGCAGGACTTATGGTCAAATAGGTGGAATTTACAGTAAACAGCAAGATGCAAAGCAAACAAAGTCTATTTACAGAGTTCAGGTTAATTATATCCTAATAAAAAGCATGAATAAACTAGTCAGTAATAACATACCATGGATGAAAAAAGAAGCAAAGGCCAAATTGAAACTAAAGAAGGAGGCTTACACTATACACAACAAAGGAGAGGAAGTAAAAAGAAAACATAAAATAAGGTTTGGAAAGAAGCTAAGAAAACAATTTGAATTTTGTGGATCCAGAGTTTCAGATGAGCTGTTATAAGTGTTGTTGCTACATTGATGAATACATTCTAAGTCAGAACACTGATCAACAACTTGGGATATGTGCAAATTAATGGGAATATTGACTTAGACTTTATGATCCATGAGGCAGCTAAGACACCTACACCAATGGAAATCAGGACACGTCTGGGTACGAGCACTATTGCTCAGAAGTGAGAACTGATGTTGCAAGGCTGGATTCAACCGCATAAGACTTAATCTGTTTGACCCAATGCTAGGAGTCTCATGTTGTGGCATCTTGTTTGTAGCCAGAGAGTGATTGGCCTGTAATTGTACAGTTCTGATTGGTGGGGAAAGAGGAGGGGGGAGGCCTATTTACCAAGAGGCTGAGTGTTGGACATGACATATTTTAGTGAAATCTTCGAAAGTTATAAAATGTACCATATTTTTACAGACTATTTTTAATCCTACATTGCCCACTCATTCCATCTCATGACAATAATCTTTACTATGTCATTTGTTCATTAATGGGAACTTAAGAGTGATCAATTAGAGGTATAGGGTTCAATCAAAAGGCCTTGCACATAGGATGTGATGAATCTGATTCTCTTCCATTCCTCAGTTGTTTTAGATTTTACGCATTTGTGTTACAGATGTCAGATTTGATATAGATAGTCTCTTGGGTTCAGCAGCACTGGTCACTCCCAGAAGCTGCCTTCATGTCTTCGGCATTTAGAGTTAACTCATACCGCCCAATATCTAAGTACACAATAGCATAATCTGGGAAACGTGACAATGACTCTGTGGGCTGAATTTTCCTGTGGGCTTTGGGATCCTGATGATAGGACCAAATGGGAGCCCCAAGCCCACACTTTGTCGCAGTGGGGCCGGCTTGGCGATTTTACCAGAGCCAACCTCCTAATTAGTCAGCTCTGGATCCAGCAATCCAATTAAGGACCTAAGGAGGGCTACCGATCTGCTGACCCAGTCAGAGGGCTGGTAGGTCTGAAGCCTCAGCAGCATCGCTGGGAGGGGTGAGCGTTGCCAACGCAGGCACCTCTAGGGCATCTCCAGATAAATAAATTAAAAATTAAAAATCCAGGGGGATGGAGACCTGTGGGGAAAACCTCCAGGGAGATCCAGGAGCTGCCTTTCCTGCCCGCAGACCTCAAGGGCAATGGAGCCTCCATGAAGTTGTGGTCTCTCCAGACTGCAGATGGTTGCCCCGTTGTTGGCAAAATGCCGGTGGCCTCGCTTAATGGCCCCTAATTGGGGTCTTAATTATGCAAATTGGCTGCCCACTTCTGGGAACCATCCCTGGCAGTAGGACAACATTGGGGAGACAATCCCGGTATAGCTCCCTGCTAATTTACCAGGTTTCCTGCTTCCATTCCTTCCAACCTGGGGTCCAGTAAAATTCAACCCCACTGCCATACAAACTGGATGCCATGTCTATCACGTGTGTCCTCACAGACACTTTTCCAAACATCCAGCTGGCAGTACTGATAAATACTAGTAGTCTGGTGAGGCCAGCAAAGGGTTTGGATTCTCACTCTCAGTGTCCAGACAATAACCTGGCTGAACGGTTTTCCTAACATGTATGGAAGCTGTCCAATTTTTATTCCACTGATATCCCTCATTCCATTATTTCCTGTCTTCATTTTCACCTGTTTGTTTTGCACCCATAATTCTTGCTGGGTTATAGGTCACCCTCCAGGACTGCACATAAGCCATGGGTGATCCTAGTCAGTGAATGCTGACAGATTCATTGAGTGTGGTGGTGTATCATGGCCAGGTATGATTAGGCCTTTATGTTATACCCACACAGATGCTTTTTTCCAGTAGATGGGATTGAACAGTGGTCAGAAGCGTCAACATCAGCTGTTTTTCTCCCCCTTCCCTAACTTGGGAATGGCAGAAGCCAGTTGAAGTATCTTCCCCTAAAATCCATGCTGAGTTGGGAAACTTTGACTGACTCCTTGAAGCTGGCTTTAACTGAAACAACATTTCAACGGAATTAGGAAGTGCTCATCCCAATTTCGAGTACATCCAAATTCTTGGAGCTTGGAGAATGCGAATGGGATCTGGCAGCAGGCAATCAACACTTCAGTGCCTTTTGAGTCCAGCTGGAAAATTATTGTCCAATTCTCACCTACATGTCTCAGTAACAATTGAATTTCTTCCCTTTCAGCTGGCGGTGCTGTATCTGACATTCTGCAACAAGCCTTTCTACCTGTCGTAGATCACACCATTTGCTCCAAGCCCGATTGGTGGGGGTCGATAGTAAAGCAGTCGATGGTGTGCGCCGGTAGTGATGGAATTGTCTCAGGATGCAATGTTAGTTGACTAATGCAAACCGCCTACATATTGTGTTATTTGAGGGTCTCCGCACCTTCACAACTAAACTACTTTTGTTCTCCATTCAGGGTGATTCTGGTGGGCCCTTGAGCTGCCAGAATGCTAACAGTGTCTGGGAAGTGCACGGTATCGTCAGCTTTGGGTCCATTTTCTGCAGCCAGAAGAAGAAGCCAACTGTCTTCACTCGTGTGTCAGCCTTCAATGACTGGATTTCTAAGGTACATGGCTAGAAATAATAATGATTACTGAAGTAATGAACATTTTTATCTCAGCACATTGCTGAACTGCCCCCATTCTCTGTGGCTCCTGTGAACCCCATCTGTTTTACATCAATGACGTGTTTTGAGAAGTCCACAATGTCTCAATTTTAAAAATCTTATCCCTGTGTTCAAATCCACCCTCCCCCACTAACATTGCCCTCCCCCAAACCCAGCCCTCAAATCTCTCCTCCAGTCCTACAAGATTCCAAGATCTCTGCATCCCTCCAATTTCCACCTCTTCTATGTCCATGATATTTCCAGTTTTCCACCATTGGTGGCTGTATCTTCAGCTGCCTAATCCGTAAGCTCCTGAACTCCCTCCCTCAACCCCTCCTTCTCGCTATCTCCCTCTCTTCCTGTAAATTGCTCTTTAAAAAAAAAAACTACTTTGACCAAGCTTTTGGTCACCTGTCCCACTATATATCCTTAAGTGTCTCAATGTCAAATTTTGTTTGATAATGCTCCTTGTGAAGTTCCATGGGATATTTCACTCTATTAAAGGCTCTACGTAAATGAAAGTTGTTGTTGTTGAGGACTGGAAGCTACAGGGGAACACTGTAAAGATCAAGGCTCTTTTTTCCTTGACTTTCACTGATGTTGGGGGAAGGGCTTTGCAGGTCGGCAGTGGAAAAATCTGCAAGGCAAGCTCTGTGCAGTCAGGAGAACCAGCAACCAAGAGAAGCACTGGATACAAGTTGCTCTGTGGGGTAAATGGACTAGCAACAGGAGTGCAGGTAGGCTGTCCATAACACATCTCCTCACTCCAGTGCTGAATCGCAAATGGAATGGATCTGTCATAGTATTTATAGAATACAATGGTACATTGAGGCAGTCTGTGCAGGTGCCCACGTGATACCAACTGTCTGCTGTTGGGGCACAATATGATTTGGCCCTGAGCTTTGGTTAGCACAGGAGACTATCAATGATTCTAGCTGTTCAGAAGGAGATCCTGCAAGCTGAAGTCATTAGGAGTGTAGGCTTGAGAATGGGGCTCCTATCTCCTGGGCCCATTCTTGCTTGTTAGGGGTTGTTGTGACTGTATTGTGCACATCTGCTCCATGCATGCTTCCTGGTAAAGAGCTCCATACGTTTTGTAGGAGGAGTCCATAGATTACCCATTGTAACACACTAACATTTCACTAATGTTCATTGTGAGGAAGCTTCCAGTTACAGAGGTGGGGATGGGATATAATGTGTCTATTACTTGCAGCATTTACAAAACCTCAAGTATTTATTCTTATTTCTAATAGTAAAACCATCAGAAAATTACCCTATCCTCTTCAAATGTGGCTTGCTGTTCTCCAGAGACAATATTCCTTCTCCTCCTCTCAGCCTCAGCAACCATTCTGGGTCCTCAATTATGTAGATTTTTCTGGAGGTCATCAGCCTGAAATGTTAACTCTGTCTCTCTCCCAACACAAACTGAGTATTTCTGTTCTTAAAGTCATTACATAGAGTCATAACGACAGAGGAGGCCATTTGTAAATCTCTGTAGTTCAACTCTCTGTAGATCAATCCAATCAGTCCCATTCCCCCTGCTCTATCCCCATAGCCTTGCTATTTGAGTATTTGATTACGTGTCTATAACCTGTCATTCCAGCACCGGGTCCTGTTTCCAACATATTTATCCAAAAGCAAAAAAGTGCGGCTGCTGGCATTTTGAAATAAAAACAGACAACACCAGAAGAACTCAGCAGGTCTGGCAGCATCTGTTGAGAGAGAAACAGAGTTAATGTTTCAGGTCTTTCATCAGAAATGGGAAAAACTTAAGCGGTGTAACAGATTTTAAGCAAGTACAGAGGCAGGAAAAGAGTGAGGAAGAGTTAAAGGGAAGATCAGTGATCGGGTGGCAGGCAGAAGAGATTAACTGTCAAAAGGGATGATGGTGCAAGCCAAAAGGAGATGATAATAGGGAAAAGAAAAAAAAGATGGGACTAGCTGAACTGAAAAATGATAAAAGCAGAGCCATGTCCTTGCCTGTCCGACAAAAGAATGTGAGCAGAGCTTCTGATCTGAAATTATTGAGCTCAATGTTGAGTTTGGAAGCTTGTAAAGTGCTTAAACGAAAGATAAAGTGCTGTTTCTCGAGCGTCTGTTGAGTTACATTAGAACTAAATATTCAACCAGTTTTTTTTTTAATGTATTCATTCATGGGATGTGGGCATTGCTGGCTAGGCCAGCATTTATTGCCCATCCCTAATTGCCCTTGAGAAGGTGATGGTGAGCAGCTGCAGTCCATGTGGTGTAGGTATACCCACAAGGCTGTTAGGGAGGGAGCTCCAGGATTTTGACCCAGCAACAGTGAAGGGACAGTGATATATTTCTAAATCAGGATGGAGGGAATTTACAGGTGGTGGTGTTCCCATCTATCCGCTGCCCTTGTCCTTCTAGATGGTGGTGATCATGTGTTTGGAAGGTACTGTCTAAGAAGCCTTTGTGGAGATAAGTTTTATTTAGCCTTTTAATTCTATTGCTAGTCTGTCAGTCACGTGCTTAACCCCTGCCAAGGAAAGTATCTTCCAATTCCTAATCCAAGAATTTATTATTAACTTTTGGGGTCAATTTTTTGACAAATAATTTATTCTAAAAATGCTATTCTAATGATAATTCTATTACTTTACAGAAAATGATGAACAACTAAAGTGATCTACGTTGAAGCTTCGGACGATTGCAAACAGATGAACTCAGATTAATTGTATTTCTAAAAATAAAGTTGTCTTGTGGCTTTTAATGGTGACATTCTTTATTGAAATTGACTTCATAGTCAATGACTCTGAGGTGCTCTGAACCCTTTGACATACATGGAGTTCACAGGATGGATACTGTATGGATGAGAAAGATTATTAATCTAAAAAGACTGTACAATGTCCCCATCATAATTGAAGTGTGCTGCCATGGTCTGGTTCCATCAATGTCACCAACCTTCACAAAAATGGCATTTCTCCACATGGAGACTAAATACAGAGTGAACAGAAATAGGCCATTCAGCCTCTTGAGTCTGTTCCACCATTCAGTTAGATCATGGCCATCTGTACCTTAAGAAAATCACCATCACCCAGGATAAAGCAGCCCATTTAATCGGCACACCAACAACCAAGTTAAGCCTTCAATCACTCCACCGCCAACACACAATGGGAGCAACGTATACTATATACAAGATGCACTGCAGCATACGAGCATATGAATTAGGAGCAGGAGTAAGTCATTCAGCCCCTTGAGCCTGCTACACCATTCAATAAGATGATGGCTGATGTCACTGTGGCCTTAACACCACATTCTCGCCTATCCCTGATACCCTTTCATTTCCATCCATTTCTGCTTAAAAAATATTCAACCACCCAACCTCCATTACTTTCTGGGGAAGAGAGTTCCAAAAACTCAGGGCCCTCAGAGAAAAAATTTCTCCTCATCTCCGTCTTAAATGGGAGACCCCTTATTTTTAAACTGTGTCCCCTAGTTCTAGTCTCTCCCACAAGGGGAAAAATCCTTAGAGCACCCACCCTGTCAAGTCCCCTCAGGATCTTATATGTTTCAATAAGATCACCTCTCATTCTTCTAAACTCCAATGGATACAGGCCCAGCTGGTTCAACCTTTCCCCATAAGATAACCAGCCCCACATCCTAACTCACCAAGGGTCCTTCAACAAAACCTTCCAGAACCGAAAACTCTACCACCTAGAAGGACAGCAGATGCTTGGGAACACCACCACCACCTACAAGTTTCCCTCCAAGACACATACCATCCTGATTTGGAAATACATCACTATTCCTTTACTGTCACTGGGCCAAAATCCTGCAACTTCTTTCACGGGAGCACTGTGGGTGTACCTATGCAATACAGATTGCAATATTTCAAAAGAAGCTGCTCACCAGCACCTTCTCATGGGCAATTAAGGATGGGCAAGAAATGCTGGCCTTACCAGCCACGCCCACATCCCATGAAAGAATAAAATAAAAACTCAATGTACCTGCCTTGGTTCAGTAACCATTAATAGTCTTACCTAGTAAAAATCTATCAGTCTTTGTGTGAAGAAGTGCTTCCTGACATCATCCCTGAATCAGGGCTCCACAACAGAACACAAACCTCACCAGATATATACTTACATACAATCCGAGCAGGAGTTACTGAGTCACAATCAGGAGAGAGAAACTTGGCTAAACTGCCCCTCCTTAACTCTGCCTACCTTCTACACAATATGACGGTGACTATAGCCCAAAAAAGCTGGGTTTGGATTGAGTGAGATTTTTAATTTTTTGGTAAATCTTAAACCCAAGCCACCTTGAACCCACACACCTCCGGTTTTAACAAAGGTGGAAGAAGATCAGGAAACCCACCCACTCCCAGAAAGCAGATTGTTTATTTAAATGTTTTTAATGAGGCTGCATGCCTCTTATTTTCTCTTTTTTCTGGCTTTAACGCTGGTTGGCCAGATTTCCCTCACCTCGGCGAACCCGACAGTTAAAGGGAGGCAAGAATTGGTGTGTCTAAAATTTGATTCATGAGTCACGGGTTACCAAGAAAAAGGAGCTCAAGTACAAGTGGTTTAAAACAGTTTATTGAGAAACAATAGTTCTGATAAGATATATAAGCTAAATAGATGGAATAGACATGTGACCTATGACAGGTGAGAATGGTCCCAGATCGGACAAATGGGCAGATGAAGCCAAGTGATGCTGGTCTCCCAGCTGTCTTCTTGAGCTAACCTGGTTGTGAAGCCAAAGACAGTGTGGATGCACCTCAGAAAGCTTGTCCTTGTCTGATGTACCTTTTCCCACCCAAGAGCCTCTTTATATATTTTGTTTCTAGGGGCTGACGGGTGCCTCATCTTCCCAAATTTCAGTCCCTAGACCATGAGCTCACCCTTTTACTCATCTCTTACTTCATGCTATCCTTACTCAGACAATTCATTTAGATATGGAGCTTGAGACCCCACCTTGTCCAGTTTAGGAATATCTTGTACCAGGGCCTGTGCTAGAGCCATGTCTTTGCCTAAATAATAGCCTTTGTGAAACTTAATCTATCTTGGCCACATTAACCATTTTACACTGCGCTGTTGTTAAGTAGCTGAGCATGAGCTGAATTCACATTCTTCAGTTCAAATTCACCATGCATTTCCACATGTTGAACAAATTATATAGAGTCATAGAGTTATTACAGCACAGATCATTTATTCTTTTCATGGGAGGTTTTACCCTGGAACCAGGTGTCTTTCTAGGTCATTTCAGAGAGCAGTTAAGAGTTAACCACATTGCTGTGGGTCTAGAGTCACAGACAAAGTAAGGACAGCAGATTTCCTTCCCTAAAGGGCATTAGTGAACCAGATGGGTTTTTATGACAATCCTTGATAGTTTTATGGTCATTATTAATGTGACTAGTTTTCAATTCTAAGTTTTATTAATTATATTTAAATTCCACCCAGCTGCTGTGATGGGATTTGAACCTGCGTCCCCAGAGCTTTAGCTTGGCCCGTGGATTACAAGCCCAGTGACCTTACTGCTGTGCCGATGTCTCCCCTCGAGGAAGCTATTTGGTCTACTGTGATCATGCTGGCTTTCTGTAAGGCAGTCCAGCCAGTCCCATCCCACCACTCTCTCCAGAACCCTGCAGGTTTATTTCCCTGAAGAGCCAATCGAATTTCTGAAAGAAAAATAAGCTATCATGACTCTGCTCAGGAGGCCAATGGGTTAATTGGTTCAATCGTATCTGTCAATTTAAAAATTCAAATTTAATGATGCCTTATATACAAATTTGAACTCAGCAATACAAAGTTGCTGCACAGTGAATTTTACAAAACAGTCAGCAGAGTGAACCTCTCTGCCTGTTGATACTGAAGATGAACATTTGAAGATGAATAAAACACTATGTTCAAGTGTTTTCTTAAACCTCGCTACCTTTTCAATCATGTCCTCAGATATTGAAAACAAAACTCATTAGTAACATTATCAAATTCAGAGGAAAACATTCTCATCAGAGAAGGCAGTGTTTTAGATTAACGTCCAATTGCTTCTAAGCTTCTTCCTCAAATTGATTTTTCTACTTGATGTTTGTGTATATCACTCTGCTTTAACAGTGACTTGACAGTGGCTCAAACATTTGGTACAATCTCAGCAGTGTGCATCACGGGAGTACATCCACTAATATCTTTGCATTCGGTCAAGGCTTCGGCCATCCCTCTCTAATTGCAGGTGGGTGACCTTAGAAACCTCCCACTGCGATGTGGGCAAAAGGGATTCAGTGTTAATATCTATCCTCATTCCTGCTGCTCCTTTAGAGCCTTGACCTCAACAGGAGCTTGGGGTAAGGGAGCCATGTGTGGTTGTGGTGGTTGACTCTCCCTCGCCCTCGGTGGGTGTGGGCAGTCATTTGCCATCCATATTCCCTTCAGTCTTGGGCCTAGGCTGGCGTGTTACTTGGGCCTGAGTGAATACACACTCCAGCATTCACCCGTCCACCCCATCAACCTTGCATGGGAAAGGCAGGGGTAACCTCTTCTCCCATGTTGTCCTAACAGGAGCAAGGGTCACCTGACCTGGTTTTTGGAGACAGCAGCCGCCACTTCCCATGGTTGGCCAATGTGTGCCTGAGGCTGCTGCATTTTAGCTAAACACAGGGTACTAAGGGGAGGCAATAGTTTGATCCAGATCAATTCCCTTAAAGCCCCCTTTGCATCTTCTAACTCCTCACTTAGTCTGGTATTTTCTTGCCTGTAACCCAATGGTTTTGTCCAGTATTTGATCTGGTTTCTTTCCTTGTATAACATGCTCCGTTAGGTGCTCCCTGTTCATGTTCCCACCATAACTAATTGTGCATAACTGACCGTGGATTCTGCTATCCATCACTTTCTTGTGTTAACTTATCTACTGTTCCATCAAGTCTTCTTTTGTACTTAACTGCAAGACGTACATGCGCTCTGCAAGCCAATTTATTCTGGCACTTCTCAAGTTTAAGTTTGCATTTCTGGATATCCGTAGAAATTTTACCGAGAATATACTTATTACCCTTCAAAATTTCTCAGGATATCTTTTGCCTGGGGCAACCTTGTTTTTTCCACTAGGCTGTCAGCTGTTTCATGTAAAATGCAAATGTCTTTATAGTTCTGGCTTTGCTGAACCAAAACCCTCCTGAGATTTTTTTTAACCAGTCTCACAATACTCACATGCTTAACTCAGACTGTTGCTCCTCGCAACCCAATCCTTATCATCCCGACCACTGTGAACTCCATTTCTGACACCACTGTAAGGTTTGTTCCGAGAGTCACCGATTGCCCCCCAAAAAAGGGAGTCAATGTCTCAAATGGTTTATAGCAGTTTATTAAAAAGCAATAGTTTAGAATCAACATACAAGCTAAATTGACAGTAAACATATAACCCTTAACAGGCGAGGACAGTTTACTGGTCCCAGATCAGACTAACAGACAGATGAAGCGAAGTGATGCTGATCTCAACTGGTAGTGGCAGTCTCTTCTGCTCTGTCCTCTTGAGCTAACCAGGATGGAAGGCCAAAGACAGCAGGAATCCATCTTGGAAATCTCTCCTTTGTCTAATGTACCTTAGGCTCGAGTGCCTGTTTATATACCTTACATCTAGGGGGCTGATGGGTGTCTCACCCACTTTAGCTCCCAGCCCATGAGATCACATTTCTACTCATCTCATGCTAGGGCATTTGACTCATCAGGCTGAGGAAAGGATTGTACCAGGATGTTCGACTGAGTCATGTCCTTACCTAGATAACAACCCTTACACAACCTAAACTTGACCATTTGACCACCAGCAGGCAGAGCACGCGAGTGATAGAGAGCACATGCAAGCAATG
This sequence comes from Carcharodon carcharias, assembly GCF_017639515.1. Taxonomy (NCBI): domain Eukaryota; kingdom Metazoa; phylum Chordata; class Chondrichthyes; order Lamniformes; family Lamnidae; genus Carcharodon; species Carcharodon carcharias. The sequence goes on along the minus strand of NC_054481.1, from coordinate 101,284,030 downwards.
CAGAGAGTGCAAGAGCCAGAGAGCAACATGTTGCCAAAGAGTCACAGCCCCAGCATATTTTTTTTTACAACTACAATGTCCAGTAATCCTACCACATTCTCAGAACGGCCATTTCTCAGAGCATAAACGAAGCAAGTGCCCATCCAGCACAGCTTATGGGCCAGGAGGAGGAAGAGTACTCCCCCAACCCCTCCAATTCAGCCAGCTTACTTCTGTCCTCATGTTTGAACCCCATCCACCTCTCCTCCAACAATTTAGATTTACATAGCACTTTTAACATAGCAAGATGTCCCAAAGCACTGATACCATGGAGGGTTACCAATCAAATTTTGACACTGAACCAAAATGGGGGATGTCAAGATAGATGACTAATTGTTTGGTCAAAGAGTTGGGTTTTAAGGAGTGGCTTAAAAGGAGGAAGAGAGGTAGAGGTTCAGGGAGGGAATTCTGAGCTGTGGGGTAAGGCAGCTGAAAGCACAGCTGCCGCTGATCACCCCCAACCCCACACCCCCCCCCCACCCCGCCCCCACCCCGGCCGTGATTGAATGCTTGACTCTCCAAGCCTTCCTGCTCTTTGGCTGCAGCCTCTTCTGGTAGGGAACCAAACCTGTCTGTCAATCAGGCCAACTTCTGGGCAGGGGAATCTGCTGGAAATGCACGCCATCGAAATCAGGGAAACTCCTTTCCCCTCCATAACCCCGGGCTTGGTAAACCTACCCCAGTAAAGATCAGGCCCTGTGGCTAATCTACTCGCCAGATGAGGGAAAGGGGGAAAACAATTGTAAACAGCTGAAGAAAATGCACGTTATTCAAAAACGAACATCTTGGGCAGAATTAAAAATTTATTCATCTCTCAAGCCAAATATACAGTTTTCTCTATCCTCTAAAATAAGAAATTATTTATACTCTACAGTCAATGATATTAAAACGGAGAAGCCAGTTTATAACTGAAGATCAGTGCTAGCCTCAATGGGCCTTTGTAAACATAATGCACAAATTAAGTGTTAAAAACAGCTGCAATACTTAGTTAAAGCCCTTAATTTTAATCTATACAGTTTATTTATATTAATTTGCTTGATGCAAAGTCAGAATTTAGAAATCATTCTTCTATACTGCACTGATGCAATTGGGGATGATCTTCTGAGCTTGCCGGGAGATTGGGTGGGGTGGGGGGGTGGTATTAAGGCACATTGTGCAACCAGCTTCACCATGCACCTAACACACGTTGCACTGGTTTAGGAGAGAGAAGCAAGGGAAAATCCAAGGAACACCCAATGTTAAGATCAGTAGAAATTATTTTCTAGATGCCTAGTTAATTTGTCGACTGATGTCATACTGTTTCTCAACCCACAACAGTCTGACCACACGGATATCTCGTCGCCATCCAATCTTTGGGTCCCAGCAGTATTCTGGCGATAGGACTTTGGTGGGTTTATGCAGCCAGAGGAACTTATTGAGGTGGCTCTCATCGTGCCAAAGAGCTTCCACATTTTTCTGCTTGTCCTGCATGATCCCCCGGTCACAGGTCTCCGTCAGGTTCTTGACACTCTGCCAAGTTCCACCGAACACAGCCGCGTGATAGTAGAAATCCCCCTTGTCACTCAGGTAAGCCGCAGAGTGGGGGTTACGGTCATAGGTGTACATGAACTTTGGCCTTCTGTAGTACCAGGCATGCAGGAGAGCCACCAACTCACTCAGCACTTCTGTGCCAAAGCGACCTTGGAATCTCTGATCCACGTCAAAGCAGAACACATAGTTAGCTTCATGCCTGATGCGGTCCTCAATCAGCCTGCTGATTATCTTCATACGGTACATAGAGATGTCTTGCCACCGCTTGTGCCTTTCAACTTGAAACCTCTCGATTTTCCGCCTTACACTTGGCCTCAGCCTTTCAAGCTTCGGCAGGTCATCCACAAACACGTAGTAGATAACTGAGAATCCCGGCATGAAGTGTTCATCGGCTGACACCAGGAAACTCTCCAAGTACATGTCCAGATACCTGAAATATGCAAACATGCACGTTCTCTTAAAAGTAGTCGTTACACAAACACACCCACACGCTCTTCCTCACCCCCAGTGTACCCCCCACCCCCAGTTTTATCTTAATCTTTTAAGATGTTGGCTCATTTTGGAATGCAGAGCTCCTGATCTTGGTGCACAAGCTAGTGTTAATACTTGGGGTGCAATGCAACCATGACTGCATCACCCCAGGGACTAGAAATTTTAATACTGGGACTGCAAGGGATCCCTGTCCAAAATCAGAGTGCACTTGTAAAGGCACATTTTCAGTCAAATCGATGTGTTCAAATTTTCCAATTACCAGGAAGCCTACCCAGCAGCCACCTAGAGAACGGGGCATTTGAGTGAATGCATTTTAATGCACACATTTGCAGCCGGGGCCAAGCTGGCACTGGGATGCTCTGTATACTAAAACGACACTCAATACTCATGACTAACAAAAAAAGAAATACCATGCTACCACGAAGAAAAGGCAACTGAAAGTACATCTTAAATCCACCTTACATATTTCCTACTCTAGCATCCTAAAGCAGGAATGTCCAAATTATGGTCCATGGACCACATGTGAACCTTACATAGACCACCATCCCTATCCGTGTCCCCCACCCGCCCATCCTGGCAATATGATCTACACATCGGGCTGGATTTTACATGGTGCCTGCACCCCTCCCCTAAAGGCTAAAATGTCGGGGTGAAGTAGCCCCCCGCCCACAATCCTGATGACTGCCCAGCAACAATTTAACTCTGGGAGCAGCACAAGGTGAGACTTCCACCCATCTCTCAGTAGGAAGTCCCACTGCGAGAGCTGCCAGCCAATCGACTGGCTGGCAGCACTGTAGTCCCAGCAGCGCCACCAGGAGTGGTGGCCACTGCTCGGGTTACAGGCAGTCCCACAATGCCAAGGAGCCTAGGTCAGTCCAGGGTTGGAGTCTAGCCAGAGCCTGTCAACCCTAGCCCCGGCAAGGAGGACGAGGGGCTGGGTTCAAGAGCTTCGGGGAAGAGTGACCTTGGGGAAGATGTGGGCTCAGGGGGCTCACACAAGAGGTTCACCCACCCCCACTGCCCCCAGCTAAAGCGGCCAAGCTTCCTGCATGACATGGACCTCCCCAAACCAGCAAAAAGTGGAGATTATATTTTCCTCAATATGGCCCTTGTTCTTAGCAGGGGCCTACGCTCTTAAGGGTACCATAACTCTCCTAAATCTCACGCTCTCAGGCTCCAACTTTATCCTTCTAATAGCCCAACAAAGGGAGATGGTGGCATAGTCGTAATGTCACTTGGCTAGTGGCACAGGCTTATGCTCTAGGAACCCAGTTTCAAATCCCACCAGAGCAGCTGGTGGAATTTAAATTCAATTAATTAATACATTCAATTCATAAAAAAATATGAAATGAAAGCTAGTCTCACTAACGGTGGCCATGGAACTATTATCAATTGTCATAAACACCCATCTGGTTCACTAATGTTCTTAGCTGGTCTGGCCTACATGTGACTCCAGATACACAGCAGTGTGGTTGACTCTTAACTGCCCTCCAAAATGGCCTAGTAAGCCCCTTCAGTTATAGCAATTAGGGATAAGCAACAAAAATGATGCTCACATCCCATGAATGAATTTTAAAAAAGCACTGCAGCCCTGTTTTTGAGTTGTACTCTGAGCTGAGAACTCAAGATCATTAACCTTAGTACGCCCCCTGTCGTTTATGCCAGTTTATCCCAGACATTTCTCACCCTTTGCAAGGTATGAAGCTCTTTCTTGTGTCCAACTTAGCTGTATATTTGATTTCTGGTAATGGAAATTTTAAAAAATATTCACAATTTGTCTCAACAAAAACCAGACAGTATGTCATACACTGGCCAGATTTACATTTCAACCTTATGTTTTTAAAAATTATATTTTACTCAAGCTGACCAAAGCTTTACAGAGACTGTATAAGTTAAATTCTATTTTTAAAGAGATTTTTCCCTAATATTTTGCTTTGTCCATTTTGTAGGAAAAGTGGACATCAGAGGCCTTTATCACAGTCAACCCAGTTATGTTTACCATATGAGATTTACAATCTGGCAAAGTGCCATTCATATAAGGAATTACATTACCATGGAAAATTTCAATGCTGCTAAAAGGCATTAGCTTCGAAGAAGGGTTTTGTCTGCTCGTAAGACTGTAGCATCACACAAAGGAACTTACGGCCTTGCTGATTCATCCTGGATTGTGTCTACTCTGATTATTGGGGGCCGCTGCAAATGGTTCCGATTTCTAGAAATTCCACTGTATGTGGGAATAATTTTACAAAAATAATGCTTTCCTGAGGGACTCTTTTCATACTCTAGGTTCTTGGCCAAAGATTAGACAGAATTATTATTTTTGTGCTCACTCCAACTTCATTCTTGTACAAATACAGGAATTCCGAAAAACATGTGTGATGCAGATACGTAATTGCTGTTACATTTTTAGATTTGAAAGTCCTGGGCAGATGTTCAGGGATAAACTTAGTTTTCAGATTAATAACTAAACATGCTCAACATGCCACATTTCTCAAGACTCTAAGCATCTTCATAATAACAGCTTCATTTTCACTGCTGCTGTCACTGAAAGTAATGCCTCTGAGTCTGGTGTTTCAGACTTGGATAAAGAACCCGTGCTTTAAGAGAAAATACAAATGAAGTACCATTGCTGTATTCTGCTTTAATTGCTCTCAACCAACATCAGCAAAAGCAGATAGGAACATAGGACTTAGGAGCAGGCTTGGTCATTCAGTCCTTCAAGCCACTCCGCCATTTAATAACGGTTGATCTGGCTGTGTCTCAACTCCGTCTGCCCTCCATTATCCTCGACTCCCTTATCTATCAAAAATTTGTCTAACTTTGTCTTGAATAAATTCAATGGCCCAGCCTCCACTGCTTTCTGGGGAAGAGAATTCCACAGACTAACAACCTTTTGAGAGAAAAAAAATTCTCATCTCCATCTTAAACAGTAGACCCCTAATTCTTAAACTGTGTCCCCTGGTCTTAGTCTCTCCCACAAGAGGAAACGTCCTCCTGGTATCTCCCCTATCAAATCCCCTCAGGATCTTATATGTTGCAAAAGATCACCCCTCATTCTTCTAAACTTCAATGGATCCAGGCCCAGCCTGTCCAACCTTTCCTCATAAAATAAGCCCATCATTCTACAGTGAAGCATCTCTGAACTACTTCAAATGCAATTATTTTTTTCAAATAAGGAGACCAAAACAGTACACAGTTTTCCAGATGTGGTCTCACTAAGGCCCTGTATAGTTGCAGTAAAACATCCCTACTTTTATATTCCATTCCCCTTGCAATAAATGCCAACATTCCATTTACCTTTCAAATCACTTGCTATGCGTGCATACTAACTTTTGGTTATTCATGTACCAGGACACCTAGATCCTTCTGTAGCACTGAGTCCTGCAATCTCTCTCCATTTAAATAATAATTAATTGTAGTGATAAATCTTGATTCATTGGTCAATCATTTCAGTTGCTCTTTGCAAGGCTTTGTCATTTGCAGACTGACTATTGTGATTACCTACATGAAGAGACTCCAACAAGGAAGAACTTTGTTGGATTCAGTGTACTTCGATTCGTTTTGAGGAATGCGAAAGGCACTATGCAATTGCAACTTGTTTCATTCTTTAGTTTGTTATCTTGAGGTTAGAGTTCTGGCCTGTTACTCTGCATCAGGATTTAGGGAACGTGTGACTTGTGGATTGTGTTTTAGCCTTGCTTTCCCAAGACTTCAAACTGTTAGCGCCTATGCTGGGAATGTCATACTTCCAAGTCCATTCATTTGCATTTCCTTGTACATGGCTGTATCCTAGTGAAAATGTATTGATACAATACATCTCTAAAGCTTCAATACCTTCCTATGGTGTGGAGCCCATATATAGCATACAGTACTCAAACTGAAATATCATTAAGGTTTTATGGAGGCTCATAGTACCTCTTAGCTTTTATATTCTATATTCCTTGGCATTCTAGGTTGTATGAAATTTGTTTCTTTTTTTGGAAAAAAGTTACAATCTGATCGATTTGCCTTTAATGTCCTTGAATGTCTCTTGCTCAGTTTGCAAAACTTTATCTTCCGATAACTACAGAATTGATAACTACAGAAATTACAGCACAGGAGGCAACACGTTTGTGACAATTCTAGATCAATTAATTAATAAGTCTGTAAGCATTCCAGCTCGTGGAGTGATCACCAAAGGTCCCAAATTCAAATCTGAATCCATCTACTCAAATTCCATTTGTCTGTCCTTCCCCTCACTTCCTTTCAAGTCAAATATTTATCCAGTTTCCTTTTCCAGGTTCAGGCAAATTAAAGAAAAAGAGCAGCACAGAGGAACACCACCACTAAGCTCAGGCTATAACCGTAGCCTTAACTGCTACCCCAGCCAAGAGCAGTGGTCACACTGTGGGGAACCTGCAACCTCCTCACGGGCAGGCTGTGCATTTGGCTTTGTCAGTATGGGCCGAGTGATAGCTTGTTTGCACTTCACTGGCCTACAGAAAACTTTTTCAAACATCTGGCAAGTAAGCTGAAATTTGAAACTAAAGTGCAAAGAGAAGATGTCGGGAATACTCAGCAGGTCAGGCAGCATCTCTGGAGAGAGAAAAACAGAGCTAAAGTTTCAGGTTAATGAACCTTGTCAGAAAGTTGAAACATATGTTTTGCTTTTATGAAGTTATGAAGCAAAGTAACCGGAGTGGGTTCTACAGCACCACAATCTTCACTATAACGGATTTTCTTTTACAAACAGTTTCTCTGTAAGACTGTGCAATGTCTTACAACTGATGCTGAATTTGATAATGGTACTTCACACTGCACAAATTACAACATACTTGCCAACTGCAAAGACCGTGAGACCAATAACAATATTTTGTTTCTTGTACATCGCATCATGATATATGGGATTGAAGGTTCCATCCCAAATGATTGGCGCCTTCCAATTTGTACAAGTCTGCACATCAGTTCTGCTCCTATTGAGAGAAAAAGAGGTATCAATGAGAAAGACCATCCTCCTTCCCCAGTTCTTGCCTCCAATGCTCTCCCTTCTTCTCAAGCAGGCACTGATACATGTGGAGTACGACTGCCCTGGGAGCTCCCCGTCATCCCACTAAATGATAGATGACAGGGTAATTGACTATGAAAGATATCACAGCCATGCCCTATTGCAATATAGCTGCACTTTCTGGCAGGGCTAACTGCACAGCCATCAGGAGCCTTCGTATTTTAAGGCACTATTCCACTTGTGGGAGTCGTTAGCTAGAACTGCATTGAAGATACATATTGAAACAGGACATTGGGCCCAACTGGTTTGTACTGGTGTTTATACTCCACATGAGTTCCCTTCCATTCCATCCATCTCAACTCAGCCTTTTGGTATATCTTTCTATTCTATTTATTCTTTTACTTGTCTAACATCACTTTTTACCAGTCGTATTCCTACATTCCAATTATTTTCTGAAGTACTTGAAAAAAGGGTTTACAAAGCTTAAGATTTAGTAAAGACAGTGTTTGTGTCTCTAAATACAAGTTTCCACCTTTGATTTCTGGTCTGAGATCCCAGTCTTCAGCTCGGCTGTGAGAACTAGCATGGGTTCAAGGCCTACAGTGTAGGGCTCAGGGGACCAAAAGGACAAAAGAGAGTTCAAAATAACACCAGGAAACACCAGGAAAGCCATTGTGAATTTCAAAATCTGGTAAATTGTGGAAAGAGAGCCTCAAAGGACGTAAAGTGCTCGAGACTTGGAAAGGAGGAGTTACAGACAGAATCACTGCACTAGGCTTCATGCGAAATGATATATTTGGGAAACGCAGAATAAACAAGAAGAAAATTCAGAGGAGCAATGGGCATCGAAATATTGACAAAATAAAAACAAGGAATGTTGTGATAAGAAATGGCTGTTGGAGGTGAAAGATAACCTAGATCTTACTAGCAAAAAGAAAAATATTGTAGGAGCCTTTTCTGCTCACCTCTGAAGCTATTTAAACGTGAATAAGTAATGGGTGTTACATATTTTATATATTGGATCTATGCAGAGATGACAAGTTTCAAAATGTGCAGGAATTTTATTTAAGAGTTTTATACAATGTTTTAAAAATCTACACGTTAAGCTCATAGTTTCTTGCAGCTTCTGTGCTGTTTACTTTTCTCTAAGTCAACATCCAGGTTTAACCAATCAAGTACAGTGAACATAGATCAGTTACCAGACTGTCATAATCAAACACAGAACAACTGAACACCGCAGTGATCATATTTGGCCTTTTCGGAAATGAGAGAGTTTTTAAAAAGGGAAGAATTGTTTAAACGTTGAAGAGGACATTAAGCTTCTCAGAGGCAGCATTAGTAATGGAGGTGGGAGAGCTCCATTGGAAATTGGAGAACGGTGTGAGGTCAAGAATATAAAAAGATAAAAAGACCAAGGATGAAACCCTTAAAAGTTAAGAGCTTAGGTTAGTCTTGGGAGAGACCACATAATTGAAGAATTGAAAATGTCAAGATTTTCTTTGCCTCTGAAACAGCACGAAGGAGATCACTCAGAGGTCCAGTGTGTACAATTTAAAGGAAGTTAATTAATGTAGAGTGGGATCATCAACAATACAGACGATGGGGTTGAATAAGTGGAGGACATTATTGAAATCAAGGAACAGAGTAGGGGAGATTCAGGTTCCTGGGCTAGTCTCGAGTTAAGCAGGAAGAAAAGGGCAGGGGATGATCCAATGATTACAACATGCAGTGATTTGAGATTAAATTGGAGAGACATCAAAATAGTTTTGTGGGAGGCTAAATGACAATAACTTGTTTAGAAATGCACACCATCAATCTCTGTCAAAGTCTTTAAAGGTGTCCAAAACACCAATAGGTAAGTCACAAATTTTAAAGTTATTATAGGAAGCTGGATTACTGTTGCAAATTATATCCTGATCATCAGGAATTAGATCTGAATTTTCAAAGTGATGATAATGAGAGTTAACCAGAATTTAACAAACATCAGACAGTGTCAATGTGACAATGGTCACAAAAGCCATTAGCCAGGATACAGACACTGTCATCTCTTAGCTCAGAAATGAAGGTTAGCTAAATTAATGGATGATCATGATTGCAGAGAGGTTAATTAATGAATTGTGTAAAAGGACTTGGCCTTAGATTGGCTGATCAGTAATAGTGGAGAATGGGTGTCATTCTGATGGCATTTTAAAAAAATTCATTCATGGGATGTGGGCTTTGCTGGCTGGGCCAGCATTTATTGCCCATCCCTAATTGACCTTGAGAAGGTGGTGGTGAGCTGCCTCCTTGAACTGCTGCAGATCATGTGATGTAGGTACACCCATAGTGTTGTTAGGGAGGGAGTTCCAGGATTTTGACCCAGCGACAATGAAGGAACAGCAATATATTTCCAAATCAGGATGATGAGTGACTTGGAGGGGAACTTCAAATGATGGTGTTCCCATCTATCTGTTGCCCTTGTCCTTCTAGATGGTAGTGGTTGTGGGTTTGGAACATGTTGTCTAAAGAGGCTTGATGAGTTCCTGCAATGTTATGTGTTATTGGAGCTGCACTCATCCAGGCAAGTGGATAGTATTCCATCACACTCCTGACTTGTGCCTTGCAGATGGTGGACAGGTTTTGGGGAATCAGGAGGTGAGTTGCTCGTCGCAGGATTCCTAGCCTCTGATCTGCTCTTGTAGCCACACTATTTATGTGGCTAGTCCAGTTCAGTTTCTGGTCAATGGTAACCCCTAGGATGTTGGTAGTGGGGGATTCAGTGAGGGCAATGCCTATGAATGTCACGGGGCATTGGTTAGATTCTCTCTTGCTGGAGATGGTCATTGCCTGACACTTGTGGCAAGTAACATTTGTGCCACACTTGTCAGCCCAAGCCTGGATATTGTCCAGGTCTTGCTGCATTTGGATATGGACTGCTTCAGTATCTGAGGAGTTGCGAATGGTGCTGAACATTGTGCAATCATCAGCAAACATCCCCACTTCTGACCTTATGATGGAAGGAAGGTCATTGATGAAGCAGCTGAAGATGGTTGGGCCTAGGACACAATCCTGAGCAACTCCTGCTGTGAAGTCCTGGAGCTGAGATGATTGACCTCCAACAACCATAGACATCTTCCTTTGTGCTAGGTATGATTCCAACCAGCGGAGAGTTTTCCCACTGATTCTCATTGACTCCAGTTTTGCTAGGGCTCCTTGATGCCACTCTTGGTCAAATGCAGCCTTGATGTCACCTCACCTCAGGAGTTCAGTTCTTTTGTCCAAGTCTGAACCAAGGCTGTAAAGAGGTCAGAAGCTGAGTGGCCCTTGCAGAACCCAAACTGGATGTCAGTACGCAGGTTATTGCTAAGCAAGTGCCACTTGATAGCACTGTTGATGACCCCTTCCATTATTTTACTGATGGTTGAGAGTAGACTGATGGGGCAGTAATTGGCCGAGTTGGATTTGTCCTGCTTCGTGTATACAGGACATACCTGGGCAATTTTCCACATTGCCAGGTAGTTGCCACTATTGTAGCTGTACTGGAACAGCTTGGCTAGGGGCACTGCAGGTTCTGGAGCATAAGTCTTCAGTACTGTTGCTGGACTATTGTCAATGTCCATAGCCTTTGCACTATTCAGTGCCTTCAGCCATTTCTTGATATCACATGGAACGAATTGAATTGGCTGAAGACTGGCATCTGTAATGCTGCAGACCTCCGGAGGAGGCCGAGATGGATCAACCACTCGGCACTTCTGGTTGAAGACTAGCAAATATTTTAGCCTTATCTTATGCACTGATGTGCTGGACTCCTCCATCATTGAGGATTAGGATATTTGTGGAACCTCCTCCTCCAGTAAGTCGTTTAATTGTCCACCACATTCACGTCTAGATGGGGCAAGACTGCAGAGCTTAGATCTGATCCGTTGGTTGTGGGATCGCTTAGCACTGTCTATCACTTGCTGTTTGGCATGCAAGTAGTCCTGTGTTATAGCTTCGCCAGGTTGACACCTCATTTTTAGGTATGCCTGGTGCTGCTCCTGTCATTCCCTCCTGCACACTTCATTGAACCAGGATTCAGCCCTGGCTCGATAGTAATGATAGAGTGGGGGATACGCCGATTGTGTTCAAGTACAATGCTGCTGCTGTTGATGGCCTACAGCACCACATGGATGCCCAGTCTTGAGTTGTTAAATCTGTTTGAAATCTATCCCATTTAGCAGTGGTAGTGCCACACAACACGATGGAGGGTATCCTCAATGTGAAGACAGGACTTTGTCTCCACAAGGACTGTGCGATGGTCACTCCTATTGATAGTGTCATGGACAGATGCATTTGCAGCAGGCAGGTTGGTGAGGATGAGGTTAAGTATGTTTTTCACTCTTGTTGGTTCCTTCATCACCTGCTGCAGACCCAGTCTAGCAGCTATGTCTTTTAGGACTCGGCCAGCTTGGTCAGTAGTGGTGCTACCGAGCCACTCTTGATGATGGACTTTGAAGTCCCCCACGCAGAGTACATTCTGCACCCTTTCCACCCTCAGTGCTTCCTTCAAGTGTTGTTCAACATGGAAGAGTACTGATTCATCAGCTGTGGGAGGGTGTTATGTGGTAATCAGCAGAGGTTTCATTGCCCATGTTTGACCTGATGCCATGAGACTTCATGGGGTCCGGAGTCGATGTTGAGGACTCACAGGGCAACTCCCTCCCGGCTGTATACCACTGAGCTGTCACCTCTGCTGGATCTGTCTTGCCGGTGGGACAGGACATCCCCAGGGAAGGCGATGGTGGTGTCTGGGACACTTTCTGCAAGATATGATTCCGTGCGTATGATTATATCAGGCTGTTGCTTGATTAGTCTGAGAGACAGCTCTCCCAATTTTGGCAATAGCCCCCAGATGTTAGAAAGGAGGACTTTGCAGGGTCAACAGGGCTGAGTTTGTTGTTGTTTCCGGTGCCTAGGTCGATGCCGGGTGGTCTATCTGGATTCATTCCTTTCCTGAAACTTTGTAGTGGTTTCATACAACTGAGTGGCTTGCCAGGCCATTTCAGAAGGCATTTAAGAGTCAACCACATTCTGAAACACAAGTCTTCGGTACTATTGTCAAAATACAGTCAAGGCCCATAACCTTTGCAGTATCCAGTGCCTTCAGCCATTTCTTGATATCGCATTGGCTAAAGACTGGCATCTGTGATGTTGGGAACCCCAAGAGGAAGCCGAGATGGATCATCCACTCGGTACTTCTGGCTGAAGACTGTAGCAAATGCTTCAGCCTTGTATTTTGCACTGATGTGCTGGGCTCCTCCATCATTGAGGATGGGGATATTTGTGGGGCCTCCTCCTCCAGTGAGTTGTTTAATTGTCCACCACTATTCAGGACTGGAATTGGAGGACTGCAGAGCTTAGATCTGATCCGTTGGTTGTGGGGATCGCTTAGCTCTATTGCTTGCTGCTTATGCTGTTTGGCACGTAAGTAGTCCTGTGTTATAGCTTCACCAGATTGACACATCATTTTTAGGTATACCTGGTGCTGTTCCGGGCATGCCCTCTTGCACTCTTCATTGAACCAGGGTTAATCCCCTGGCTTGGTAGTAATAGTAGAATGGGGGATATGCCGGGCCATGAGGTTACACATTATGTTTGAGTACAATTCTGCTCCATTTATGCCCCATAGTGCCTCATGGCTGCCAGACCTGTTTGAAATCTATCCCATTAACATGGTGCCAGTGCTACAAAACATGGAGAGTATCCTCAATGCGAAAGTGTGACTTTGTCTCTACAAAGACTGTGCAGGGGTCGCTCTTACTGATACAGCCATGGACAGGTGCATCTATGGAAGGCAGGTTGGTGAGGATGAGGTCAAGCGTGTTTTTCCTTCTTGTCGGTTCCCTGACCACCTGCCGCAGACCCAGTCTAGCAGCTATGTCATTTAGGACTCGGCCAGCTTGGTCTTAGTGGTGCTACTGAGCCACTCTTGGTGATGCACATTGAAGTCCCCCACCTGGAGTACATTCTGCACCTTTGCCACCCTCAGTGCTTCCTCCAAGCGATGTTCAACATGGAGAGCACTGATTCATCAGCTGTGGGAGGGTGGTACGTGGTAATCAGCAGGAGCTTTCATTGCCCATGTTCACAGATGCCATGAGATTACATGGGGTCGAGAGTCAATTTTAAGGATTCCCAGAGAAACTCCCTCCTCACTGTATACTATTGAGGCACCACCTTTGCTGGGTCTGTCCTGCCAGTGGGACAGGACAGGGATGGTGGTGTCTGGGACATTATCTGTAAGGTATGATTCTGAGAGCATGACTATGTCAGGTTGTTGCTTGACTAGTCTTTGAGAATACTCTCCCAATTTCAGCACAAATTCCTAGATGTTAGTATGGAAGGTTCTGCTAGATTGACAGGGCTAAGTTTGCCGCTGTCGTTTCCAGTGCCTAGGGCGATACCAGGTGATTCGTCCAGTTTCAATCCTTTTTGTTGACTTTGTTGTTTGATACAACCGAATGGCTTGCTAGGCCATTTAAGAGGGCATTTAAGAGTCAACCACATTTCTGTGGGTCTGGAGTCACATGTAGGCCAGACCAGGTAAGGTCATTAGTGAACCAGATGGGTTTTTACGACAATGGTTCCATGGTCATCATTAGACTTTGACATACATTTTATTCACAGAGAATCGTTACTCCATCAGAGGTAAGACAAAGTGTTGAATTAAGTTTTACTACACTTCCTGTTAAAAGACTCTACCAAGACTAGTTAACCCATTGGAAGAATGCTATGAAATCCCTGCATTGGTTTTGTTGATAATTAATGAAAGCTAACTTAAACACTATGACTGCTTGAATTTTCACTAGATGTGGCATGATTGCTTATACTGATCCATGTTTTTACACCCTGCTCGTGACACGCTCTGGCTCAAATCTGCTTGGAAGGTGACAAGTTGGGAAATTGTGATTTGGACACTGTTAGCCAAACATTTTAATCAACTGCAAAAGTTGAAAGAGAAAGCAAAATGGTCAAAAAAAAATGAACTTCAGAAATCTTGCAGAGCAAGAAAACAGGTGGTAGGCGGCCTGCTGCCTGAGAACTGAAAGAAAAATACTTTTGTTGGAACTTAGGCCCCGATGGCAGTGGGACTAAAACAAAATAACTAAGGTCCCTTAGCACTGCAACATTTATGAGCGCGTAAGAGTTGGAGCGCAAGATGTCCAAGACCCTGACCTGGTTTGGACGGGCAGGTAGGCAAATGACATTCTTTCCAATTATGTCATTCAAATAATAATGAGGCAACGGTTGGGTTGAATCAGTCTCCACAGGGCTTGGTGTGGAAAGAAGTGTAAGGATGGATTCCATGTGCACAGAGATCGTAGAGGTATTAGGTATTGCATTGACTAGCACAGTGATACTGGGGGAATGACCACAGATTGGTTACATGGAGATTGTGCTCCTACCCAGGACATAATGCTAATGCCTTTGCATTTTGATGCTCCTACTCAGATAGTAGCATGTGTCAAGTCTCGCTTATACAGAATAAAATATAACCAGCAACCAATAAGGTTATCACTTCTAATCATTTTAGAACTTGTGAATGAATGCGTTAATTAACTTTGTTGCCCTGAATTCCAATATCACAGGGCTCCTTTTCCTATCTACTGGCATTTTGAACAAAATCCAATCAAAGTGCCATCCAACTCCATGCCCCATCTATATAGTGGATCATCTCACTAACTAGGCTGAAACACAAGTAAGGACTCTTGTGTTTTATGCCTTGGGAATTATGCAGAGTTGACGCACCAGCTACTATGTGCACAGAAGTTTTATTTACAATGCTTTTAAAATGTCTGTTCTCATGTTTACAGCTTCCAGCGTTCAGTTTAGTTTCAGGTTGTCAGTCGCCACACCCAAGCTTGACTAACAGAATTCAGAGCAATTCTAGCAAGTGTAAGTAAACCACATTGAAAGCCGGCCTGACAATCTTAAATTGGTTGTTAGTGTAATTCTTAGCACACTCGGTGTTGTTCATCAAGTGCTATCCAAATCTAACATTAGACATTGAAGGTTGTTGATGGTGCTGTGATCTACAAAGTTGAGCTTGTGATTTTGCTTGATTACCTTGATGAGCCAGATGGTCAACAGTGTGGTCATACATTAGAAAAGGAAATGTATCCTCATAATCTGCTTTGGTCCCGATAAGAGATGATGCAAGTCACAATTTGGCTCTTTGGATTTGCATCAATCGTGTATGTTCACTTGTTGAAGTACACTTTTGCTTTACCTTGTCACTTTGATTTCTTTTGCTTTCACTCAGACAGACTCTCTCATTGTTTGGAGGATGGCGACTTAAGAAAGATCAGATGCAAACGAAAGTTACGACCAGTCGTAAGGGTCGGCTGATATCTTTCCAGTTAGAGTGTGGGTTGGATCAATATGTGTGAAGTAGAATATGAGTGGATTTTTCAAACCTTTTCCTCTCTGACATACTAGCCCTTAGGGTGTCCTTTATCACCTTGTTGAATCATTCAATGCTACCATTCAATTGTGGGTTGTATCGCAATATCAGATGGTGGTGAATTCCGGAGCTTGCTTGGAACTCTGAACTGACTGGAAATAAACTGCGGTTCATTGTCCGTAATAATAGACTCCAGCAAACCCCATTTTATAAACAACTTGTCTTGAATCTCAAAGACCAAACTGGTGGTTATGGAATTTGTTGTAGTGATTTCTGGCCATTTGTTTTGCAGCAATCTATTGTTGGCCACCAAACTGCTTCACAGGATCTTTGCTTCATCTCAACAACACCCAGATGTCTTTCATGGGCAAGATGCAATACACTTTGCTGCAGCACTTCAGGATAACCACTCGAGTTCCACACATGATACAGTTGTCAAACTGACTCATGGTCGCATGTGAAATTACGGCAATCACAATCTTCAACATTACAAGTCACTACTGTTAAAGCTGTCTACGATATTAGTACGGCTAAGCACGTCAGCCATTCGGTTGCATGAACCTGCAAGATGCTCATACTCAAGTTGCACAGATGAAGCTGATTTGACTGTCTGTCTATGCATAGAGGTTGATGACCAGATTGTGATGTGGTTAACAGTTTAGTCAACAGTTGGTGATCAGCGCAGGGCATGAACTTTCTACCACATAGATACATATGCCAGTATTCACATGTGTAGACGCAGTCTAGTGCTTCCCGCTCTCTAGTAAAATATTTGGATTCAGTTTCCAACAAAGGACACGTCAGTGATTGATCATTCACTTCCTTCAATGTACTAAGAGAGCAGAGCTCCTATCACATTCCCTGTCACGTCTATTGCGACAGAGGTTTCTGCATGTGGGTTGAAACACGCAAGGACTGGTAGAGATGTGATATTTGCCTTTAACACATTAAACACTATATCCTGTGCAACTGTCCATTCCCATTGAGCATCTTTGCGCAATGTCTTTTGAAGAGGCTTTACAGTCTCTGCCTATTTAGGAACGAATTTGTGATAAAAGTTGGTAGCAATGAGAAACAATGCTAACTCTCACATTGGACACGGTTGGAAGCGCATTAATGGCTTTAACGTTGTCATGTGTAGGCTTTACTCCAGTTGCTGTCACTTTGTACCCCAGAAATTCAATTTCGAGTGCCGCGAATGTACATTTGTCCATGATGAATGTCAAATTGTGTTGAGAAAGGCAACGGGAGCACCGCTGATAACCATCGATTGAGTTCTGCATTGTCCTTCCATGGGCAACAGCATCAAGTAGGTTGAGCATCCACTCAACGTCTGGCAGGACTGAAGAAACGATCTTCTGGAATGCGCCAGGTGCTCAACTTAGTCCATAGAGCATTCTGTGTTACTAAAACACACGTTCATGAGTAACAAAAGCTGTAAGATATTGGCTTTGCTCCAGACAGCTCTGTCACACATCAAGCTTCATGAAGACTATGCAGTCATGAAATGACGCTGGTAGTTCTTGGATCATAGCAAGTGGATTCTGTTCTGGAATAATTGCTTTGTTTACCACCTTAAGTTCAACACAGTCTAAATTTGTCTTCATTGAGTCGTGCAACGCCTAGGTTTGATGTCCATGGGGATGAGTTGATTCACTCAGTGATACCACCTGCTTCAAGTCGTTTCAGCTACTATGATACTTCAGCAAGGATTACAAATAGTAATCATCACAAATTTTGCAAAGCTGGCAGAACCAGCATCAACTCAAGGAACACAACAGCACCCCTTAACCTCCCCAAGTTCCATATATAAGGATGGATAGCATTGTACATTGTCAGTGTCAATCACAATGTGTTCTCCGGTGGGTCCTTCAAGTTTGAAGCCAGCCAAGGTTTACCCCTTGGCTTATGTCGAATGCAAACCTGTCTAGGTTGACGTTTCTTTTGTAGCACAGTAGAATCATGACCACTCCCAAAACCAGAATGATCAAGTTATATGCTTGAGGTGTGCCTATCGCAGGAATGAATGAAAGTTGCATAAAATAAAATTGGTAGATTATGGCGCTCAATATTGATACTTTCACACCAACATAGATGAGGAGTGACACAGATAAAAATGCCTTTAAGTCTGTGATGGTATATACTTACCGTATTTTTCTCTTGGGAAGAGACTCCCACGCGTGTTGAATCAATTAAGTCCCCTTCTTCAACCAACCTGTACACTTTTGTGAAATGATTACAATGAGTTACAAATTTTCCCTCAGGCCTATTTTTTAGGCCTTTGTAGGGTGTGGGCGTCGCTGGCTAGGTGGGCATTTATTGCCTATCCTTAATTGCCCTTGTTCAGGGGGCATTTTTAGGAGGGTCTGCAGTCACATAGGCCAGGCGAGCACAGCAGATTTCCTTCCCTAAAAGGACATTAGTGAACCAGATGGGTTTTTACGACAATGGTTCCATGGTCTTCATTAGACTTTAATTCCAGATATTTATGGAATTCAAATTCCACCATCCGCTGTGGTAGGATTCAAACCTGGTTCCGTAGAGAATTACCCTAGGTCTCTGGATTACCAGTACAATGACAATACCACTACAACACAGCCTCCCCCAGCATGCTGGACATGTTGTAGTGAATGGATGGATGGATGGATGGATACCTCCACAACTTGGGTGCATGTTTGTTCAATCAACATATATTGTTCAATCATTATAATTTTCTTTTTCCTGAAGTATTTTTCAAGAACATTTACCATATCAGACATGGACATGTCTGTTGCGAGCTGCTCGAATATCCACTGGCCTTTTTTTGCTCCAAGACAATGTATGAATATGTCTTTTTGCGAGTCGCTGCTACATCTGGACTGTCCATCTCCTTAATGAGTAAGTAGTTCTTTAACCCTGAAATGCATCAATCCTATGGTACGGGTGGATCTCCCAGCGAAGGAAAGGAAAGGTGGAGTCAGTAAATTTAGACTATTCTCCATCATCCTTGTCACCAGTTTGTTTTATGCCTTGGAGACATGCAGAGATGACACACCAGCTTCTATGTGTGCAGGAGTTTTATTTACAGCACTTCTTAAATGTTTGATGTCATGCTTATAGCTTGGTTTAATTTCAATTTCTCAGTCACCACACTCAGGCTTAAGTAACAGCACATAGAACAGAAAAGAGCTCAGAGACAAACCTAATAAAAACAAAAATAAAACTGAACACTAAAAGGACCAATTACATGAGGAGCTGCCAGCAGCCATTGAGCTATACCCCAGGTGAACTGGTGCCTTCAAGAGATGGGAGGAGTAAAGGGCTCAAGAACATTTTTATTTAATACAATGTAAACTGCACACAATAAAGAAATTTGTTAACGATTAACCAGTTTAAAAAATATATATACCAATAATCCAGATAATTATCCACATGGTTTCCAGGTTTTAATTTAAATCCTTTACGCAAATGGCAGACATCCATGGGAATAAGGCCTTCCATAAACCTGAAAGCAGATTATTGAACAGAGTTAGGATTGAATTATCATAACTGACCATTAGACATGGCTGAAACATTTGAAACAAAAACAGAAATACCTGGAAAAACTCAGCAGGTCTGGCAGCATCAGTGGTGAAGAAAAGAGTTGACGTTTCGAGTCCTCATGACCCTTCTGTCGAAAGCTGCTTTAGCCAGAAGTGGCAGACTACCCACTCCCCTGCTGAGCATTGCTATGAATAACACTGGCACCAGTCTGGCAAACCTGGAACCGTGACCTGTTTACAAAATCTAACTGGGCCAACTTCTAGCTTCCTCCCGATCACATCTAGAGAATGAATTTTGGTCCATCTGACTCCTCATAGCGCAGCTGATGAAAACACTTCAAACAGGACAACAAATCATTTGGGGCAGTGAGGGGATCTTTGAGATACAATTAATAATTTGCCTCCAAGCACTGCTACAACTTTTGTGTGAGCACACAGCAGCTTCACATCAATGCCAAAGTTGTCTGGCTGATCCACCTTAAATAGCTCCCCCATTTCAGTCTCTCTCTCTCTCTCTCTCTCTTTCATCTGCTTCTCCTTCCCTTTTCTTTCTATCCCTTCATATGTATACTCCCCTCTTCCTATCTTCAGTTCCACTTCTCTACATTTATTCATGTCTCCACACTTGCTGCTCTTTCAATTTTCTTTATACATTTCTTACTTTGGTTTCACTTCTGTCCGACTCCCTGCTGCTTCTGCAACTGAGGGTACTGAGAGGCAGTAATCTTGAGACTCAAGGGAGTTGTCAAGTTACGAACAGCAGCTGCCAAAGACTCTGCCAGTAGTGACAGAAGCATAGTGGCCACTCTATCTGGTGCAGTGGCATGGGACATCAACGGTGCTGCTGTTGTGGGGTTTTGAAAGTCCTTTGGTTGGAAGCTGCCTGATGCAAGTCAGTTGAGATGACAGAAATATTGGCATCTTCAGACTCAGCTTGTGCTTGCTGACTTACAATGACTCCACCTGACAATACTTCCATTTTAAAATCCTCACCTTTGAAGAAAAAAAATCCTTCCAGGACCTCACTCCTGTTCTGCTCCGAAACCTGCTCCAGCTCTAAAACCACCCCCAACCAAGGTCGCCCTGTTCAATTCTGGTCTCTTGTGCATCACCGATTTTAATCGCTCCACCATTGCAGGCCACACCTTCAGCTGCAAGAGCCAAAAATTCTGAAATTCCATCCCTAAACCTCTCCGTTGCTATTGCGCCTGCTTTAAGATGCTCCGTAAAAACTAATTCTTTGACCAGGCTTTTGGTCTCCTGAACAAATTTTTCCATTTGCGGCTTGCGATTAAATTTTGTTTGATCACACTTGGGGTATCCTGGGAACTTTTACCCTGTTAAAAGACACTATAGATACAGGATTGCTGCTTCAGAGTGGGCCATTGTCATGCCATTCCTGCTTCTGAGTACAGAGTAAGTCAGATAAGCAGGAACACTATTAGCATGAAGTGCTCAGACTGGAAAAATAAACAGAACAGCCACTAGAGCCCTGGGTGATAAGCCTCATCATCAGCAGAGGCATGAGATGTACTTCCCCCTTCAGCAGGCGGAAGCTACAGTATTACGGTCTCCCAAGGGGGTAAAGTGCATTGCTGTGGGGAGCAGAAAGCACCTGTCAATCTACTTACCCCTCGCAAAGGCCCGTAATGCTGCCTGTGATTTATTTTTGTTAAATCTCCAGAGAGCAGATCAGATCAGATCAGCATTATCTACTGGCAGAAGGGCAGAGGACTCAACTCAATTAAAACAAGTAGTGATGCCCCCTTCCCTTCACCCGCTTAAAAGGAAACATTGTTCCATTACTTATATACTCAAATAAAAATCAGAGGAGGCAGGATTTGCTGATTGTGGATGTTTAGTAGCCCAACACTACAGTGTCACAAGGAAATACTGTACTTTTAAATAACAATATGACAAGATATGTTTCTATTTAAGGGCAGATAACAATGCTTTTTCCCCCATAATTTCATAAGGATTTGTCATGAAGAGATATTGTTATTGGAAATTATTTAAAGTAGAAATCTATGGGGTCTGCGTATGTGTGTTTCAATTGGATCAGAGCCAGCTAGTCTGAGTGCTTTGAAATATAAAGGCAAGATACTACGGATGCTGGAAATCTGAAACAAAAACAAAAAATGCTGGAAAAACTCAGCAGGTCTGACAACATCTGTGGAGAGAAAGACAGAGTTAATGTTTCGAGTCTGTATGACTCTTCTTCAGAGCTAAAGGAAAGTAGAAATGTGGTGAAAAATATATATATATATATATATATATATATATATATATATATATATATAAAATATATTGTTGAAAGGGGGTGGAACAGGTGAAGCTGGATAGAAGGCCAGCAATAGGTGGAGGCAAAGGAGAGACTGCGAAAGATGTCAGAAACAAAAGGTCAAAGGGTTGTTAATAGTGGTGGGGCTGGCTAAATGAGGTGCTAATGGTGACATTAAGCAGAATATGATAAAGCAGGACCAGGGTAAGCACTCTGGAAAGTGACAGATGGCCCTAGTGGGGCTGGGGTGGGGGGAGGGATGGTGGTGGGAAAAATGATTGCAAAGATTAAAAACTGGGGATAAAAATGAATAAAATGGAAATAAATGTAAAAAAAGTGGGAAATAAAAAATCAAAATTAGAGCCATGGGTGATCAGCCTCGTCATCAGCAGAGGCACGAGATGTACTTCCCCCTTCAGCAGGCAGAAGTTACAGTATTATGGTCTCCCAAGGGGGTAAAGTGCATTGCTATGGGGAGCAGAAAGCACCTGTCAATCTACTTACCCCTCCCGAAGGCCCGTAATGTTGCCTGTGATTTATTTTTATTAAATCTCCCTAGGTCAGATCAGATCAGATCAGATCAGTATCTACTGGCAGAAGGGCAGAGGACTCAACTCAATTAAAACAAGTATTGATTAATTAAAATTTAACAATAAAAATGAATTAAAAAAGGGGGGGAATCACAAAGAGGTTATGGTGGAGGGGAGAGTTCATGGTCTGAAGTTGTTGAACTCAATGTTAAGTCCGGAAGACTGTAAAGTGCCTAGGCGGAAGATGAGGTGCTGTTCCTCCAGTCTGCGTTGAGCTTCACTGGAACATTGCTGGATTAGGAGCTAGTGTTGGTCAGCAAACGATGATGTGCGATTAGGACATGGTGTGTCTTAGAATACAGTGTTAGGAAATAGAGATAGTTTAAGTTATATTTGTATTTGTGGTTGTTTGGAATGAGTTTTAGCTTTATTGTTTGAGTTTGTATTTTTGTTATCTGTGATAAGGAAAGGTCAAATTGAGTTTTAGTTTCACTTTAAAAAGGTGCCTGCATTTCTAATGAAAGTTTTAGGACTGTTGCAGTTAAGTTAAACAAACAAGAGTACAGAAATTGGGCTGTTGCCTAGCAACAGGGGTCCAGAGAGATAGGTCCCTCCCACATTCACACAGAAGATACTAGCAACAGCAGTTTGACTCGGAAACAGTTCAGTTAGTTTTGAAAATAGCTGTCAGAAGAAACTGGAGCAAACGGGCAGATAGCCAGTCCCAAGCTAAAGAAGACCCCAAAATCCAGGGGAGTGGAACAGGAGAAAGACCCAAGACCACCTTCTAGTCAAAGGACAGGAACCTGGAAAAGATCCTGTTAAGTCAAGTTAAGATTGAGGGGCAGAGAGAAAGGCACTAAGCTTCAGATTTAAAGAGACAAATGCCGTAGAAAGCAGATTTAAGGTGAGAACAGCTTGCAAGAAGGTCCAAAGAGACATCTGAAGGTCTGTAACCTTGCTATGGGGATGTTAGGTAGTGGTGTTCTGTTGATGGCTGAGTCAGTGACAGAGAGTGCATGAAAGACAGCTTGGATGCACGTGATAACCCAGGGGGAAGAAACGTCAGAAAGAGGGTTTGAAACCCTGAAGGTGAACCCTTGAGGAAGGAGTCTGAAAGAAAAAGTGTCGGTTTGGGAGAAGATTCCAAGGCAAGTTCTTGCAAAGTGGGGATTGGAAACCCTTGTGTGAAAGACGGAGGTCAGTGAGACCGATTGACTCAGTGTGGCAAGCATCTGGGCGGGCGAGGGGGTGGGGGGGGGGGGTGCAGTGGTGGTGGTGGTGGGAGTTGAGGACAGATTCATAGCATCTGGTTGCAGTGGCATCTGTCACTTCGTTTCATGGTGTGGTGTGTCTGGCCGTGGGGTGCCTATTGGTTTACATGGACCTAGTACTTGCTGTGAATATTAGAGCATAAGACAGACCAGAAGACCATAAGACATATGAGCAGAGCAAGACCATTCGGCCTATTGCGTCTGCTCTGCCAATCAATGAGATCATAGCTGATCTGATAATACCTCAACTTCACTTTCCTGCCTATCCCCCATAACCCTCGATTCCCTTACTGATTAAAAATCTGTCTATCTCAGCCTGGAATATACCTAATGACCCAGCCTCTACAGCCCTCTGCAGTAAAGGATTCCACAGATTCACCACCCTCAAAAGAAATGCCTCCTCATCTCAGTCATAAATTCGTGACCCCTTACTCAGATTATGCCCTCTGGTCTGAGACTCTCCCACAAGGGAAAACAACCTCTCAGCATTTACCCTGTCAAGCCCCCTAAGAATCTTATATGTTTCAATTAAGTCATCTCTTATTCTTCTAAATTCCAATGACTACAGGCCCAGCCTACTTAACCTTTCCTCATAAGAAAATCCCTCTATACCTGGGATAAACCTGAAGAACCTTCTCTGGATTGCCTCCAATGCCAGTATATATTTCCTTAGATAAGAGGACCAAAGCTGTTCAGTGTTCTTGGTGTGGTCTAACTAGTGCCTTGTATAGTTTTAGCAAGGCTTCCCTATTTTTTATACGCCATTCCTTTTGAAATAAAGGCCAACATTCCACTTGCCTTCCCTATTACCTACTGAACGTGTATGCCTGCTTTTTGTGATTCATGCACAAGGACCCTCAAATCCCTCTGCGCTGCAGCTTTCTGCAGTCTTTCTTTATTTAAATAATATTCAGCTCCACTATTCCTTCTGCATAAGCTCACATTTTCCCACATTATATTCCAGTTGCCAAGCTTTTGCACATTCACTTAACTTGTCTATATCTGTCATCCTCACGGTTTGCCTTCCCACTTACTTTTGTGTCATCCTCAAACTTAGTGATAGTACATTCGCTTCTCTCATCCAAGTCATTAATATACATTGTAAGTAATTGTGGCCCCAGCACTGATCCCTCTGGCACTCCACTAGTTACAGGTTGCCACCCTGAAAACATGCCCCCTGTCCCATCTCTCGGTCTTCTGTTAGCTCGCCAATCCTCTATTCATGCTAATATGCTACCCCCAACACCATGAGCTCTTACCTTATTAAGTAGCCTTATGTGTGGTACCTTATGGAACACCTTTTGGAAATCTAAATTTATTACATCTACTGGTTCCCCTTTATCTATCCTGCCTTTTACCTCCTCAAAGAATTCTAATAAATTTGTCAGGCATGATTTCCCCTTCATGAAGCCATGCTGACTCTGCTTGATTAGATTATGCATTTCTGAATGTTCTGCTATTACATCCTTTATAAAAGACTCTAACATTTTCCCAATGATGGACGTTAAGCTAACTGGCCTATAGAACCATAGAACACTACAGCGCAGAAAACAGGCCATTCGGCCCTTCTAGTCAGTGCCGAAATATTATTCTGCTAATCCCATTGACCTGCGCCCAGTCCATAACCCTCCAGACCTCTCCCATCCATGTATCTATCCAATTTATTCTTAAAACTTAAGAGTGAGCCCGCATTTACCATGTCAGATGGCAGCTCGTTCCACACTCTCACCACTCTCTGAGTGAAGAAGTTCCCCCTAAACCTTTCCCTTTTCACCTTAAAGCCATGTCCTCTCGTGTTTATCTCTCTTAATCTAAGTGGAAAGAGCATACTCGCATTTACTCTGTCTATACCCCTCATAATTTTGTAAACTTCTATCAAATCTCCTCTCATCCTTCCAAGCTCCAAGGAATAAAGTCCTAATCTGTTTAATCTTTCCCTGTAACTCAACTCCTTAAAACCCCGCAACAACCTAGTAAATCTTCTCTGCACTCTTTCAATCTTACTGATATCCTTCCTGTAGTTAGGTGACCAGAACTACACACAATACTCCAAAGTTGGCCTCACCAATTACCTGTTTTTATGTCTCCCTCCATTTTTGAATAAGGGTGTTATATTGGCAGCTTTCCAATCCTCTGGGCCTTTTCCAGAATCTAAGGATTCTTGGAAGATTGCTACTAGTGCATCCACTATCTCTGCAGCTGCTTCCTTTAATATCCTAGGATGCAACCCATCAGCTCCAGCGGACTTATCGGCCTTTAGTCCCATTAGTTTCCCGCTTTTTTTTAATCGTGATAGTTATTGTATTTATTTCCTCCCAACCACGCCCCCCCCCACCCACACTTTTTCCCCTTAATTATTTAGCATTTCTGGATTGCTATTAATGCCTTCTTCTGTGAAGACTGATGCAAAGTATTTATTCAACTCCTCTGCCATTTCCTGGTTCTCCATTATTATTTCCCCAGCCTCATTCTCTAAGGGACCTATGTTTTCTTTGGCCTCTCTCTTTTTACATATTTAAAGAAGCTCTTACTGTCTGTTTTTATATTATTTGCTAGTTTACCCTCAAAGTTAATTTTCTCTATTATTTTTCTGGTAATCCTTTGTTGGTTTTTAAAACTTTCCCAATCCTCTGGCTTAGCACTAATTTTTGCCACATTGTATGTTTTTCTTTCAACTTGATACTATCCTTAACTTCCTTGGTTAACCATGATTTATCCCCTTCCTAGAATCTTTCTTCCTCACTGGGATATGTCTTTGTTATGAGTCATGAAATATTTTCTTAAATGTCTGCCATTGTTCATCAACCATCTTTTCTGCTAAATTCCTTTCCCAGTCCACTCCAGCCAACTCTTCCCTCATTCCTTTGTAATTATCCTTATTTAAGTTTAGCACTGTTGTTTCTGACCCAAGTTTCTCACACTCAGACTGAATGCTAAATTCTACAATGTTATGGTCACTGTTTCCTAGAGGATCTCTTACTCAGGTAATTTATTAAACCTGCCTCATTACATATTACCAGATCCAAAGTAGCCTGATCCCTGGTTGGATCCGCAACATATTGTTCTAGGAAACCGTCCTGAATAAACTATGAATTCTTGCTCATAGTTACCTCTGCCAATTTGATTTTCCCAATCTGCATGAAGACTAAAGTCACCCATGATTAATGTATTGCCTTTTTTACATGCCCTCATTATCTCCTGATTTATTCTCTGCCCTACAGTATAGCTACTGTTAGGGGGGCCTACGGACTATTCCCACCAGTGTCTTCTTCTCCTGATTATTTCTTAGTTCCACCCGTATGTATTCTACATCCTCCAGTCTAAAATCATTTCTTGCTACCTTACTTATTCAATCTCATACAAACAAAGCCACCCCACAATCTTTCCTTCCTGCCTGTCCTTCAAAATGTCACATAACTCTGAATATTTAGTTCCCAGCTTTGATCTCCTTGTAACCATGTTTCTGTAATGGTTATAAGACCATAACCATTAACCTCTATTTGTGCCCTTAATTCATTTATTTTGTTCTGAATACTACATGCATTTAAGTAAAGAACCATTAATTTTGCCTTTTTACCATTTTTTGCCCTTTGACCCTATTTGTTGCTGTTTTTTTAGGTTTGTACACTCTGTCCCTTCCTGTCACACTCCGGGTATCATTACCTAAACAGCTGCCTTGCAAGGCTCCCATATCCTTTTGGTTTGTAAGCCTACGTATCCCCTCTCCAAAATCCTTCTCCAACTATTTAGTTTAAAGCCCTCTCTACAACCCTAGTTATTCGGTTCGTCAGGACACTGGTCCCAGCACGGTTCAATTGAACCATGTCCCACCGGAAGAGTTCCCTTCTACCCCAGAGCTGGTGCCGGTACCCGTGCCCAATGAACTGAAATCCATTCCTCTCACACCAATCTTTGAGCCACACATTTAACTCCTTGACTTTATGCCAGTTTGCCCTTCACTCAGGTAGTAATCCCAAGATCATTACCTTGGAGGTTCTGCTTTTTAATTTAGTGCCTAACTGTTCAAATTCTTTCAACAGAACCTCAGTTGTGATTCGATCACTGTCATTGGCACCGATGTGGACGACGACAACTGGATCTCTCCCCTCCCACTTCAAGTTCCTCTCCAGCTCTGAGGAGATGTCCTTAACCCTGGCACTGGTTAGGCACACAGCCTCCGGTACTCACGCTCAAGGCTAGGGAGAACATTATCTATCTCCCTAATTATACTGTCCCCTACCACTACTACGATCCTATTTTCTCCCCAGAATTGAATGGCTCCCTGTACCACAATGCTGTGGTCAGTTCGCTCATCCTCTCTGTAGCCCCCACTCTTGCCTATACAGCTTGCAAGTACTTCGTAATCTGTTGGACAATTGAGGGGATGAGGCTCCTCGAAAGCTACCTCCTGGGTCCCCATACCTGCCTCACCTGCGGTCACACCCTCCTGTCCCTGATCACAGACCAAATTTGAATTACCTAATCTGAGGGGTGTGACCATCTCCTGGAGCAAAGTGTCCAGGTAACTTTCCCCCTCCCTGATGTGGCGCAATGCCTGCAGCTCGGACTCCAGCTCCTCAACTTGGATCCGAAGTTCCTCGAGCTACAAACACTTTACTACAGGTGTGTTCGCTCTGGATCACCTTGGTGTCCAGCAGCTCCCACATGCCGCAGCAGCAACACATCACCTACCCTGCCATCACTATTGTATTTTATTTATTAACTCATTACTCTAGCATCCCTGCTCTTTACACTTTATTGTAATTATTTTTTTTTACACCAGTATTAATCTTACACTTAAAAATAACAAGAAAAAGAAAAAAGGAACTAGAGATTTAAACACAAACTAAAGACCTTAATTTTACTTTAAAGATTAGAAGCATTCAATCAGCTACTTTCCCCGCACTCACGTCAGGTTGTGGTCTGTGATGTCACTCTTCCGCTTGTCTCATATGAAGTCTCTCCGCTCTCTTTAACACGAAGGGTGGAATTTCCCCAGAATTGCAATAAGCGCAGTAGCGGGCGGGTAAAATGAAGTACTACCCGCCGACAAAAATGATGGGTTTTCATGCTGTATCTTCCCGAGCCTGCCTCATTATTTATTTATGCATTCCCGAGAAACACGCTGTTTCCACGGCGGGCAGGATCCCATTCACCCGCTCGCCATCACCCCGCTGTTGCATCACGCCGGCCGCCATCTTTAGAAGGCAGCTACCAGCAAAGCGCTCATTGCCACCAGCTCACCAATGCTGTCCAGGAGATATGGCCCAGCAAAGACAAAAAGACTGCAGCCCCCCCCACCCCTCCCCGCTTCAACGATGGATCTATCGAGTGACTGCTGGATGCCGTGGAGGCCCAATGGGATTTGCTTTACCTCAGCTTTGGCCGCAGGATGGGTAGCAATGTCACCAACCCAGCTTGGGAGGCGGTGACAGCGGTGGTCAGTGCGAACGCCTTGCAGAGGAAGACAGCTACCTAGTGAGGCAAAGGGATGAATGATCTCCTGCGTTCCGCCAGGGTAAGTCACTCTTTTCATCACTCCCAACTCTCTCACTCACAAACCCATCACACATTCACAGGGCCCTCTCTCACTGCCAGTGCAAGGGACATCACCAATCACTCTTACAACACCGTCATTGTCTTCATCCCGTCCATGGGACCACTCAGCACCCACACAGGCCAGGCATACTTATCATCCGGCCCAGCACGAGTCCTGATACACTCCCCATCTCTATCCATGCAAGACAAACTGGCTCAGAACAGGAGGGAAAGGTCGCAGGAAAGTGGAGGGATACCAAAAATCAAAGTTCTGACAGAATTTGAAAACAGAGCTATTCAGCTGGCCGGTGATGACCGGGACTGGTCCTGTGCTAATGGTGAGGTCGGCGCTGCTCTACCCAGTAAGGATGCAGCAGTGCAACATCCATCAGACAACCATGCCGTGAGTGATGTGTCCTCTTTCACAGGCCACTGCCATACACTAATTACCTCCCCGTGCTTTTGCAGGCATGCCTGGAGTCTGTCCACCTTCAGGCCGAGGTGATAGAGCCAGCATTACAACACACCAAGGTCAACACTGGCAGGATGGCAGCCGCCTTGGAGACCTTGGTCCAGGATGTCACTCCTGCATAGGCTTAACATCATTGATGGCATAGTTGGCCTCCAGCAGGTGTGTGTATGTGAGAGGGGTGCTGGAAAACTCGATCTCACTCCAGCTACCTCTTCTGCTCATTGAGTCAGCTAGAGGCCAACGAAAATGACAAGTCTTGCCCCCTCGGGCACCCATAGGGAGGAGGATCAACAGGTGCACACTCCAGGGCCATCCACCCAGGTGACTCTAGGTGTGACCGGTCCATCCAAATCCTATCTTCCTGTGACCTCCGCAGGTCCAGCTTCACAGGCTAGAAGAGAGTGCTACTGCCACACAGAAGGACATTGAAAGCAGGTTGGGACCCTCCAAGTCCCGGCCCTCCAGAGAAGGCCAGCCAACGTCATCACAGACAGGGTGTTGCAGTCAGCAGGCTGCCTTCACCTCTGCTGTGGATGTCCGTGAAGCACCAAGACATAGTGGCAGGGTTAGGAAAGTTAGGTAAAAAATAGTTGCACAGCCTGGCCACGGGTGTTGATCACTTGTACATACTGTTCATTGTCAATAAAACTCCAAAGGATGTCACTCCCTGCCTGTTCTGATGAGCAGTGTTCTTGTCATTCAGATGTGAAACTTTTCTGCACAAGATAAAAGGCAGGTGTCTCAGTCTAGTGCCTCTTCCTTGTGCTCTGTGTGGCCTTCAGACCACAGTGGTGGTCCCGCCGCACATTCCCTGGAAACATTACTGATGCCTGTAACTTGGTCAATGCTGGTCATTGCTGCCAGAATGCAGTGGGCAGGCGCCACAGAGTTCTTGCATTCTCTGTGTGCTCTCAGCACCTTAAAGGCAGGGCTGGCCCCATCACACCAGCATCTCCAACCAGTGATGCTGAGCACCAGCTCCTGAAGGGCTGAGATGCTGAAGGCGGACACAGCATCAGATGCATCTAAAGTTTCATGGCTGTGTCTCTGAAATGGCCCTCCTCGGCCAGACAGGAGTCAGACATTCTCAGGGGCTATGTGAAGATCTATGGAGTGTCCTCACTGCATATTGTCATCATCCTCCTGCGATCGAGCGACTTTTTAGGACCTCCACTGCATCTCCATGACAGGAGCATTCTCAGGAGGGTATTGGCGCTGCCATAAGCCAGTCTGGAGTCAAGCATTCACAAATGCGATGTGAGGATCTACGAGGACACCTCACTGCATGTCGTCATCATCCTCCACAAACCTGGCAGCTATGAGGGCCTCCCGTGTGCGCCTCCTTCATCTAGCCAGTGCGAGAGCTTCATCCCCGTCGTCATCACCACTGAAGACCCCCTCACCCTCATTACCATCAGCGTCCTTCTCATCGGAGGAGACATCCAACTCCTCCATCCCCTCCTCGGCCAGCTCCTCTCCCGTTGCAGCACCAGGTTGTAAAGGGCACAGCACACCACAACGACGACAATGTGTGACACCCTCTGTGGTCTGTATTGCAGGCTCCACCAGACCAGTCTAGGCACCGGAACCGCATCTTCAGCATCCAGATGGTTTGCTCCACCCAGTTAACAGCTGCTGCATGAGCCTCATTATAGTGTTTCTCTGCTGCAGTCTGAGACCACCACACGGGTGTCATCAGCCTCGGCCTTTGTGGGTAGCCCTTATTCTCGAGGGGCCAACCCGCAGTCTCTGTGCACCCTGGACGGCTACAGAGATCTGCAAGTGACTCAGGATGTAGGTGTCATGCATACTCCCTGGAAACCATGCACATACCTGCAGGGTGCATTTCTGGTGGTCGGATATCAGCTGCACGTTCAGTGAGTGGAAGCCCTTGCAGTTGATGAAGTCCACTGAGCGTAGCGACGGAGACCTGAGCACCACATGAGTGCAGTCAATCGCACCCTGCACCTGTGGGAATCCTGAGATCAGGGCGAATCCAATGGCCCTTGCGCCCTGGCTGTCCTGGTCCCGGGTGAAATGCACAAAGTTGTGAGCCATGGAGAAGATAGCATCTGTGACCTCATGGATACATTTGTGGGTGGCGGATTGTGAGATCCCACAGAGGTCACCTGAGGAGCCCTGAAATGAGCTACTGGCATAGAAACTGAGCGCCACGGTCACTTTTACAGCCACTGCAGTGGATGCCCTCCGTGTCTCCTTGGTGCCAAGCCCTGCAATAAGTGGCAGATGTGAGCTACCAGGTCCCTAGACATGCGCAGTCGTCGGCGACACTGGTTCTTAGTCATCTGCAGGAATGGCAGGCAGTGTCCATAGACCCTGGGTGTCGCTAGACGCTGACCTGCCACGGTTCACTGTCGTTTCTGGGCAGCAGGTGCAGGGCTGCCCCTTCTTCCTGAGGTTGCTGCTTCTGCCTTTGTGCGGCCAGGTGCCTCAGTCACTCTCTCCTCCGTCTTCTACAGTCTCTGTAGGCCATCAGGCATACAGCTAGGTCACCAGGATCCATGGTACTCCTGCAGCATGAAAGAGAGGGAGACATGGTTATCATGGCTGTACTTAGCACCTTTCCTGGCCCTGTGTGACTGCCCCTTAATGATTACCAGGGAGTGCTGGTCACCCCTCGGATGGCCAGAGATGAGTGCGCTGCTTGGCTGCCCTGTCAGCCTGAGACATGGGGACACTGGTCCAAACCAGGATGCAGAGATTGCAAGAGGCTGTGAGTGCCTCTAGCAGTGACTGTTACATGGCCAGTACTGGTGAGGAGATTGTACAACGTGTGCAGTCCAACTGCTCCGTGGCGGACTCAAAGTCTGTGCTGGGGTGGGGGTGGGGGGTGGGGTGCATGTGTGGTTGAGGGTAAGGTATGGAGCGCTTGGTGGCCCTTTGGTGCCTCCACGTTGCTTGCATGGGTGGCCAGGCTAGGAGCCTGACCCCAATCATATCATGGTGGCTGTGCCTGATCTGTCTTAGTTACAGATGCATGGTCAGTTTATACAGGTCCCCAATGCGTGGCCACTGCCCTCACTTACCTTGACCCCACCTCAATTGCCTTTGCATGGGATGCAGCGCCAGGGCAGCATTTGGCCCCTACGCCCCCTCCCCCCGACCCCGCCTCAGCAATTGCCTCCGAGGCTGGCCAGCACGTGTCCCTGGACACCATCCCCCCCCTCACCAGTCGCTTCTGGGGCCAGGCATCAGTTGCCCCTACCCCCTGGCGTCCGAGGCCTGTAAACAACAGGCGAACTATGGAGAACACAGATGTTCACTCACCTCAGTTCCCCCCATTTGAAGACCAAGTGCACACGTCTGCGTGCTGTTGTGAAACACGTCAACGTGCTTTCCCGCCGACGTGGACGGATGATACAGCGGCGTTCCAAGAGCCTGGCGGGATGGCCTTTTAATTATATGCTAATGTATTACAATGAGCTTCCTGCCGACCGATGGCAGGAAACACGGCCTGCCACTGGCGGGCTGAGCAGATGATCGTGACCTGCCTTCACGTTGTCGCTCCATCCTGCCATAATTTTCCACGCACACCACCTATCACACCCGCTACCAGCGGTCTTGGAAAATTCTGCCCAAAGTCTTCCCGCTCTCTTTAAAATGAAGATAGCTTTTGTAACTTGTATTATCGTTACAAATCTCTATACATCTGTGGAGGCATAGTTGTGAGTGAAGGAGTATTGTAACATAGTTCATCTTTTCTTGCTTAATGAATATTTCATTCTTTGTTAAAAGTTCATTAGCTGACTCTGGAGACTCTGTTCAGTAGTCCCTCTCCACATATCTAAACAAACAAATAAAAGTTAGGATCTATCAAGCTGGGTTTCACCCTGGGATGAGGCTTTTCTAATGGTAACCTCAGCTCGGGGTCCTAACAATGGGCAGACTTTTGGGGTAAGCTCCAGTTTATGGAGAATGGAAAATGGGAGGCCAGCTAGGGGAGTATTGGAACAGTCCAGTACCATAAGCACAGGTGAGGGTTTCAGCACCAGATGAACTGACACAGAGTTGGAGTTGGAAGATACGAAGGAGGTGAAAGTGTGTGGTCTTGGTGATGACATGGATGTGTGACTGGAAGCTTATCTCTGGTCGGATACAACACCAGGTTCTGGTTCAGCCTCAGACAGTTGCCAGGGAGAGGGATGGAGTCAGTGGCTACAGAATGGGGTTTGTGGTGGGGACAGTTCCAGTCTTCCCAATATTTAGTTGGAGAAAATTTCTGCTCATTCAGCACTGGCTGTTGGGCAAGCAATCTGACAATTTAGAGATAGTGATGGGTTGAGTGGGGAGGAAGAGCTGGGTGTCGTCGGTGTACCCGTGGATTCTGAATGCTGTGTTTCTTTTCTGCATGACATTGCTGAGCGGCAGCATGTAGATGAGAAACAGGAAGGGACCAAAGATAGATCTCTGGGGGTGGGGGGAGGGACACTCCAGCATTAACAGTATGTATGAATGGGAAGAGTAGTCATTGTAGGTAATTCTCTGGTTAAGGCTGGATTAAAGTAAAACCACAAGTGCAATCCCATCCATGTGGACAATAGAGAGGAGAGGTGTTGGAGCGTGGGAGAAGGATGGTGTGGTCAACCATGTCAAGGACCACAGATACATCAAAGTGAGATTGTTAACAATGGTCATAAGATGTCATTTGTGTGTCACGGGCACTTTAAAAGAGGTGTTTCCCCAAAGTCAACTATGAGCAATGTATTTGCATGCAATGTATGTTGTACCCCTGGAGTGAGTAATTCAATTTAAAATTAACCCAGCAGCAAAGCCTTTCTACTTAAACAGGAAAGGGTTAGTTTATTTCACACTATTGCTCTGCATGTTACCCAAGAAAAAAGGTAAAATTATTAACACATATGTACATGAAAGTTACAAGATTAAAAAAAATGATACTTATAAGTGACTTCAAAACATAGCAGGTCTGTACCAAATATGTAGTAAACATCATTCAAGATGTTGCGTTGTTTGAAATGAAGGTCTTGAGATTATTGAGTCATCTCTGCAGCTACAATGGCTTCTACTGTTGCCAGAGGTTGCTTTAACAGGTGAGCTTAGTACTAGGAATTAGGTTTAGAGAAGATTCCTTGCTTCTAGTTGTTCAGGAATGGTACTTTTAGCTTCTTAATTAAATCAAATTATTAGCCATTTCTGGATGTCTCTCCCTGGGTTGAAGCTTCTTCAAGATGGATCTGAAAGGGCAGGCTAATTTTTCCTGCTACCTTAGCAGAAAGTAAAATTAGCCACTGTATCACGTGATCTGGACAAAATGCCAAGTCATCTTCTAAATAAGGCAGTGGTAATCCCATTTAGCAATTCAAAGTCTCCTTACCACCTTCAGTGTTCAAAAAGGCTAAAGTTTTTCACATCTTCAGGAAAAGTCATTGACTGTTTGAGGACTCTTGGAATTTCAAAAATATTTCCATGTCTGCATGTGGCTGCTTGCAAGTCTTCTGGAAGCTTGACAACAGTGCAGTTGTAAAGTCAAATGACCTGTGGCAGCCATCTTGAAGATCACAGTGTCTCTTTTAAAAGGAGGGCATACAGGTTTTTAAATTTTTTCAAACAATTCTCATATCTGCTCCACATGACATAGGACTTTGATAAATGCTTTCATTATGGTGGTAGGGCCTGATTGGAGGGATTCAAAAAATGGAAATCTGGGTGTTAAGAAACCTATACTTATCTTCTGAGGTCGGGAACTCCAGTTCCAGATGAACCTTGGGTCTCCAACACATGCGCTGGCTGGGAAGTGGCCGCATTTGCGCAGTTCGGTTGTTTTGTGTTTTTTAGGTTGTGGACCAGCCCTGCACACCTGCGCAGAAAAAGAGAAAGGGAGGGAGGGAGGGAGGAGTGGTGTGAAAAGGAAGGTCAGATGACCTGACAGGAACGCCATTGTAGGGAGGGTGTACTAGGGAGAAGGACATGGGAGAGGGAAGGGGAAGGTCCCTAAAGAAAATCCCGGGTAAGGGATTAAAGACAGGGACAGGCATAGATCCAGTTAAGTCAAGTTAAAAGGAGGAAGCAGAGAAATAGGCTCTGAATTAAAGAAAGAGCTGCAGGGAGCAGACTTTAAGCAAAGTGGGAACAAGAGAAGTCCCAAAGGTCAGAGAATGCAGCTGAAGGTTGGTGGCTCCATGCTGCAGGCCAATCCTTTTGGAGCTGAGGTGTCCTGCTTGGCGTGGCTGAAGATCTGAAATTGTGCTTGGAAGGTGAAGCAGGGGAAAGGATTCCTGGAAGGTGAGATCAAAACCCTGCGAGGTGGGTCATTGTTGAAGCCATCCGAGTAGGAGCGACTTTGGGAGAGAATTCCAAGGTGAGATCTTCAAAATGTGGAGATTGGAAACCCTCGTGAGAAAGATGAAGTTTCAAATGAGACTGGTTGGCTCACAACATGACAAATGTCTGAGTGAGTTGTTGAGAAATCCACAGAATCTGGTTTAGTCACATCTGTCAACTATTGCGAGCGTGGTGGATCTGACCACAGTTTGTCTATTAATTCACATAACCTCCTATTTACCCTGAAAGTTGGAGTTTAAAATAGACCTTGTAAATTGTTTTTATTTTTGATCTTATAAAGTTTATTTTTGTTTGTTCAAAGCTAGTGGAATCTTGCGGTTTTCTTCACTTAGTGTCTTGAATCTTGGCCAAGGGTCATGGGAAAGATGAGAACAGATGTGGGAAGTGAAAAAGCTTCAAGGGCTTGAGAGTAAAAGGAAGATTGGAGATGGGGAGGTAGTTTGCAATGAAAGAGTCTCAAAGCTTTTTGACCAGAGAGGTGATGATGGTAAATGTGAAGGCGAGGGACAAGTACCTGAGGAGAGAAAACCAACATTAAATGTCAGGTAACAAGGGGCTGAAGAGGGGAAGTTGGGTGGGTAGCAATTTGGTGTGAAGAGGAACGATGGAGCATGAGGTGGGTCTTATGGACAAGATGGGCTCAGTCTGAGCACAAGGGGAATAGGACAGGAACTGGAGAAAAGTTCAAGACAATGTTGGTAAGGAGGCAGAGCTTTAGAGGAAATTTGGCCCAGTGGGCTAGGGAAAGGGAGAGATGTGGCAGAGTCAATTGAACATATACACTTAATCTTTCGTGACAAAGGAATGCATGAGCTCCTTGCACTTGTTGTCAAAGATCAGGATGGAGGAGACAAGGAGAGAAGGTTCTAGGAGGATGGTTTATGGTGGAGAAAAGAAGCCAGAGGTCACCTTTGTATTCCAGGAAGATCCTGGAATAACAATCAGCTTTGGCAGATGAGAGCCGGACCCAATAGTGCTTTAAATTGTCCAGTCAGAGCAGTTGTTATAAACTCAAGGGGGTGGCCATTAACGTAGATAGGGGAGAAAGATTAAGGGAGGATGGGAGGGCAGTGAACTCAAGAGGAGGGAGAGCACGATTAATTCAGATGGGGGTTGAAATCACCGAGGACGAGAAGCTGCTCAGTACAGAGACTGAGGAAGGAAGAACGAAGATATTTCAGTGAGGAAAGTTGGCATGGGACTTGGGTGGGCAGTAGAAAATTAGGATTTTAAAATGAGGCATGAGGACTGGAACAAGGCGAGATATTCAAAGGGGGGTTTGTGCCAAGTGTCCAAATTGTGTATCACCCAAGCACTGTTGTGTAAATCAGAGCACGTTAACTCTATAGCAACAGGAACTTCGGCCAAAATAATCCATGTTTGAGTTATGCCTATATGCCACAAAAGCAGCTTTTACAAAGCCCCTTGGTGTTCTCATTCACTGTCTGTTTTTTTTTTGCAAGGGCTTCAGAAGGATTGGTTTATCTTTACAGAATGGAAATGAAGGAAAGCATGGGTTCACTCAAAGGGTGGTGAACCTTTGGGATTCTCTATCCCAGAAGGTTGTGGATGCTCCATCGTTGAATACAATTAAGGCTGGGATAAACAGAGTTTTGGTGCCTTGGGGAATTAAGGGATATGGGGAGTGGGCTGGAAAATGGCACTGGAGCCCAAGATCAGCCATGATTTACTGAATGGCGGAGCAGACTCAAGGGGTTGTGGGGTCTACTCCTGCTCCTATGTTCTTACAATGGTCACTGCTATGTCTATTTTTGTAATGCTGTAAAATAAAAGTGATGTGGGAGGGCAGTTAGCTCAGTTGGCTAGATGGCTAGCATGTGGATCAGATTAAAGCCAACAGCATGGGATTCAATCCTTGTTCTAGCTGAGGTGGACACAAAGTCTGCCTCCTTGTCCTACTGTTAGTAAAAAATCATGGCACTTTGCTGTGGTATGGCGATAATTCCCAATGATCTGCTTTTGGGCAGAGATCCTGGTAAAAGATCACAGGACACATTTCAATTTAGATGCTGGAGCAGAAGTTTCAGTTCTTTCAGATTTTGAACCATGGTTAGTCAAGAGAGTTCTACAATCATCCCATACAAAGTTACACTGACTAGGAGGAACTGAGCTGATGGTTCTGGGAGAATTAACAGCTACATTAAAGCACAGAGAGAATGTAATTACTGAAGTACTATACATAAGTCAAGATCAGAGTTGTTTGCTGTTAAGTAGAAAGATATGTATGGAATGGAATCTAATCCGCAGAATAGAAGAAATGAAGAATGGTGAAGGTCAATCAGGAGACTCCAGAGCAGAATTTCTAAAGTTATTTACAGAATTGGGAGAGCTAAAAACACCAAGCCCAGAAGTGAAACCAATGCGCTTATATATACACCAAGAAAGGTTCCACACCCTTTACTTCCATAAGTAAAGAAAGAGACTGATCAATGGTAAGATAAGGAGTCATGTCACCCATAAAAGACCCAACGAGCTGGTGCTCAGGGATGATACTAGTTTCAAAGCCAAGTGGTTCTATAAGAATGTGCGTTGATCTCACACAACTCAAAAAGGCTTTGAAAAGATAATTCTATCCAATGGTATCAGTAGATGAGAGCTTAGCTAAATTAGGGAAGGGTTCAATATTCTCTAAGTTAGATGCAAACAGCAGATTCTGGCAAATACCACTGGAAGAGGAGCCCAAGCTTCTCAATTTTCATAACACCATTTGGAAGATTCTGATTTAACATGTTACCCTTTGGAATAACAGCAGCACCACAGATATTTCAAAAAAACAATGTCAAACCTTTCAGACGGCTTACATGGATCTGTCTGCCACAGTGATGACATATTGATACATGGGTCCACTCATGCTGAGCATGACATGAGAGCGAGAGCAGTACTGAGAAAACAAGAGGCAGGACTGACAATCAACACTAAGTGTGAGTTTTCACAGACAATAATCAGGTTTCTTGCATCAGGGCTAGTTAGTTCATTTGGCTTGATGGCTAGCACATTGTTCAGAATAACACCAACAGCACAAGTTTGATTCTTGCTCCAACTTGGGAGGTAACAAAGGCAAACTACCACCGACAAAGAAAATCAACTAAGAAAACTGCTCAGGGCGCAGCATCAGCAGACAATGAGCCAAGGACTTAACTTCAGGCAGAGCATACAACACAGTCATACACTTTGAATTGGAGAATGGACAGAAACAGGACCTGATGGCAGTAACCACTGCCTAGAATGGTTCTGGGTGCTCTTTTTGCCCGGTCAGCAGCACCTAGAAGTGTAAGGGAAAGAAAGAGGACCCAGAGGCAGTAACCACCACCTAGAAGAGCTATCCAATCCAATCCAGTCTGTGGCTCCAGAGCACAGTGGTCACAGTCTGAGAGAAATCAAGTGTGACATCACAGGAAAACAGATAAAGGATTGGCTGGTGAATATTTTGTTCTTTTATCTTTAAAACTCATGTAATTTATTAGTAATTGTAAAGTTTTATTAGCTGTAGTAAGGTTTACTAGCAATAATAAAAGGTTATTAGGAGTAGCAGTGTTTATTAATTATATTATGCATTAGTAAAATTAATTTAAAGATGTCAAGAGAGCAAAACAATCTACATTTCCTACAAGTCTTAAACATGAAATGTTCAGAACGATTAGGAGACTGAAGCATTGGGTTCCCAGGAACATCAGAGAACGCTGAAGTCTGAACAGAGGTCCGGGGGGAGGTGTCGTTTAATGGACTTTGTTAGGCTAAGTCTCATAAAGGGAGTGATATACATCATTTTCCAATTGAAAAGGAACTGTTCCCAAATCAAGATCACATTGAAAGGTTATAGTCAAGGTATCTGCAGTTTTCTCACCTACTTACTTTAAAACCTTGGGATAGACTCAAAGTTGATGTTAGAATTACAGAACCTAGTGATGTCACCTCCCTTCATCCACTTAACATCATACGTTCCCTATGTATACACAGATGAAAAACAGATGGAGGCAAGATTTGCTGACTTTGGGAGATTCTCAGCATGACACTAGAGTGCCAGAAGTACTGTATTTTAAACTGCCATATTACCAGGCATGTGTTTGCACTTGTAGGGTAAATAGCAATTTTGTTTTGCTATGATTTTATATTGGATTACTGAACAACTCTACCATTGCCCACATTTTTTTTTAAAAAAGGAGCAGAATAATAAGGATGTAGTCTTCAGGGATAGATTTTTTAACAAATTCTTTCCTGGGATTTTCCCATCAGGGGCAAGATCAGCATTTGTTGCCCATTCCCCAGTGGCCTTGAAGGTGTGATGAGCTACTTTCTCGAATTGCAGGTACATCCACAGTGCTGTTGGGAAGGGTGCTCCAGGACTTTGACTCAGCAATGATGAAGGCATTACTAGTTCAGTGACATTACCACATCTTCCCTCAATGATTGTAGATAGTGGAGAAGTTTTTGGGAACCAGGAGGTGAGTTGCTTGCCTCAAAATTCCCAGCCTGTGACCTACTTTTGTAGCCACACTATTTATATGGTTGGTCCAGTTCAATTTCTGGTCAATGGTAACCTCCAGGACATTGATACTGGGAGAATCAGCAATGGTAATGCCATTGAATGTCAAGGGAAGATGATTAGATTCTCTCTTGTTGGAGATGGTCATTGCCTGGCACTTGTGTGGTGCGAGTGTTACTTATCAGCCCAAGCCTGAAATGTTGTCCAGGTCTTGCTGCATATGGGCGTGGATTGCTTCAGTATCTGAGGAGTTGAAAGTGATACTGAACATTGCATAATCATCAGTGAACATCCCCATTTCTGACCTTATGATGGAAGGAAGGTCATTGATGAAGCAGCTGAAGATGGTTGAGCCTCAGGCACTGCCCTGGGGAACTCCTGCAAAGATGCATGGACCACCAACAACCACAACCATCTTCCTTTGTGCTAGGTATGACTCCAATTAAGGACTAGATAACAGGTGCAGGATTTTGGGTTGGGTCAAATAGGAATTCCAAGTCTGCACTGTGCTGGAACCAGCCACTCAGTAGTAAGTTCCCTGAATTGGCAATTACTGGCCAGAGGACATGTTCACCAGCCAACTAGGAACAGCAGGCAGGCTCTCAAAGTTTGAGGGTCAATAGGAGGTCCTCCAGGATGTTAGGAAATGACCCTACCTTTGCACATTAGGAAGATAAAGGGGCAGCTTCATCTTGAGGCAACCTCTCAAAGATTTTACTTAAAATCAAATGATCACAGCTGTTCCTAGGTAGGCTTCAAAGTGTGCCTTGAGTGCTGGAACCATGCCTTGCTGCCAAGAAGCCACCAGGTGTCCAACCTGTTCTCGAGGCCGCTGATAATTGGCTTTTTAAACTCACCCCAATTGGCTATTCACCAGGAATCAATCCCACCTCAGGATGATGCCAGCAAACTGATGCAGAATTACGCCCCTGCCCACTTACTGCTGTACTTATCCCAATGAAAAGGCAGAATTTTCAGCCCCAAGTCACTGCAGTTGGAGGTCAAATTACCAACCTGGTACAAGGGTAAAGGATATCTCAGAGTAACTGAAGGGAATGTGGGAGGGGGAATAGAAAATCCAATTACCATGAACCATGCTTGGACCAACACAAGGAAGAGCTCCTGGCAAGGGAATATCAGCAGATAGGAATTAAATTTTAAAATAAAACAAAACATACTTCACAAATGGCAATCTCAGGATGCTACCTGAGTCATGCGCTAACTGACATAGGGGCAGACAGATAAACGTGTGGTCAAAAGACTGGTGTGGGAAAGAAAGGCAAGTTGGAAGCCTGAATGCTGCTGCTAATGTATATTTCAGAGAGTAGACCTATATTTACTCATGTACATATATGATTCCATTGTGTGCATTCTCACCGATTGTTACTGATACCTGTAGATTCCAGAGCAAAGGAACCTCATATTAATACATAATTCATAAAGGTCTGTGATGCATATATGGTACTGGGCTGTCTGAAGTTGAGGCCAGGCTCATTCTTTAGAGAGACACAACCAATTTGTTAATGTTAATTCAGTGCTATTCAATATGCTTTTAAATGGCTTTCACCTCTGGCTGGGTCAGCTGAAGCAATGCCACTTCATCACAGAATGCCCCTTTAACTCCAGTTGTGACTTAAGCACTGTGGTGTTATGGCTCAGTGATCACCAGATGCCAACTTTAGTCATGCTAAGTGACTGCCATTTTCCTGCTCACTGCTGGTTTGACTGTTTAGCCCCAGCCCAGGGAATTTGGAAAGGAATGGGGTCGCCCATCTGTGACTGCTAGATCTTTGGCATCCAGCTATATAAATCAGAGCAAACTCAACTGCACAGGCAGCCAATACAAAACAACTGTTTCTGTTTCCACCTGAAGTGATTTGTATATTAAAATTCCAGCATAGCATCCACAGCACTGACAAAGAACAGTATAAAAGCAGAACAGACATCTGGGCTATTCAAAGGCTTCTTCCCCCATTTCCAATTTATTACCCTCTTTCTGGGGTAGATTTCGCTCAACCACAACAACCATTTGCCTGTTTACCTAACTGGCCATTATATCAATCATCTAATTCACTGTGGAGAGCAACACAGCTGATGTCTGTTTATTATCCACATGAGCACCTTCCAGGAGGCATTATTCAATAGTGATTACAAAAGGGAACTCCCACTCCATGTTACCCAAATCCAGGAATACCAAGGCCCAAGAATAGCACCTCCACCTACGGACAACCAGGCTGGGAATCAAAGTTATCTTGTACAACAGAGAAACAATCCATTGACACAGCCATTCCAAGGGTGGAGAAAAAGAGGAATGTCCTACCTGAAGAAGCTGAGGTCCATCACTAAATAGAGGACGATGATTGTGAGGAGCAGTGCAATG
Source organism: Carcharodon carcharias (assembly GCF_017639515.1). Lineage (NCBI taxonomy): Eukaryota > Metazoa > Chordata > Chondrichthyes > Lamniformes > Lamnidae > Carcharodon > Carcharodon carcharias. The sequence goes on along the minus strand of NC_054481.1, from coordinate 101,241,742 downwards.
CATTTACGTTTCATCGCAAGGTACCTGAATAAATAAAATATCCAGAGTCAGATGTCCAGATGAATCACAGAATGTAACCGCACAGGAACAGATCCTACAGTCCATCCAATCTTCACTGCTGTATTCCTTAACAAGCCACCTTGTTTAAAATCTACTCACTCCAGATATTGTTCAATATTCCACCTTTGAAAGCAACCCAATTCCCTTTTAAAAAAGAACTGAAGTTCCACTTCACCACCACTTTTGTGGTGAGAATTCCACTGTCCAACGCAAGTTGCTTCTTCTAATCTCACCCTTCATGTTTTGTGATTATCTTAATCTTTTTCCCCTTCATTATTTTATGACAATTGCTGTTCATTCAATGTATTATTCCCAATGATAATCCTTCATGATATTGGAGGCTTCTAAATTGGAAAGTTCTGAAATATGCTAAGAGATTTGAGATGTTTCATCCCTGGTAACATCCTTTAAAACCAATAAGAAAAGCTGCAGTGATGGATTTATATCTTTCCTTGACAAGAGGAGAAAGAGGACCCAAATAAGTGTCCTCAGAGCTGCCCCAGCACCAATGTAACTTCACCAGATGAACGATGGAAATCCTGTCTGTGTGGGAGAAGGAGCTTCCTCCATGCTTTTAAACTTTGGCGTTCAAAGTGAGGGATGTTAATACTGGGGAATGAAACATGTTCCACTGTTAGCACTCAGGTGACAGCATCAAGTATGCCCGGGTTAGGTATAGAACAGGTTAGATTCAGTGTTTAGGCTGCTGTTACATTTCCATTTTGCAAAATACTAATCTCACACAGCCCAAACTGGGTGTAAAACTGACAGGACTTGCTAAATGAGCTGCTAGGCAGGCTGGTTTTTAAAATGAGACTTTGAGAATGGGCAGCACCAGTGCATCTCGCACAAACGTTAAAGCAGCTTAAAGTTCCCAGTGCTACAGGAATGTGTTCAGTAGCAATCTCAAAGCAACTACACTGCCTCAATATGGTAATTTTACGATATCCAGGCATCTTATTCAGAGAGGTATGGGGCCACAATTTAAATGTAGAGTTTTCTGCTGTGGAAGAGCTAGGGACTGAACTGAGCCGATTTTAAAAATAAGAAACTCTCCATTCCTAGTTGTGGTGGTGGGTTTTCTTGAAGCACAATCTTTTAGGCAAAATAGTTTAGGACTCCAATCCAGCGATGAAGGAGGAAGAACAATGCGTCCCAGTAAGGATGGGGAGAAATTTGATGGGGAATTTGCAGGCAATGGTGTTCCCATAACCCTGCTGCCTTAGTCCTTCTTGGTGCAAGGTCACAGGTTAGTCGAATGCATCCAGGAGATAATACACACTGAAGATCCTGTGCCTTGTGAGGAAAGGAGTGGATTAAATCTGGAGGAATGGAGTGCTGATCAAGCACACTGCTTTGTCCTGAATTGACCCATCCAGGCAAGTGGAGAATATTCCATCACACTCCTGACTGTGGCCTTGTAGGGTGAAGAAAAGACTTGAAAGTCAGAATTGAGTTACTTGTCACAGAATACCCAGACTCTGACCTCCTATAGAAGCCATGCCATTTGTGGCTGATGAGTTTTTGGCCCCCAGAATGCTGACGGTGGGGGGATTTGATGATGGTAATGCCATTGATTGCTAAAGGGAGGTAGTTAAACTCTCTTGTAGGAGATGGTCATTGTCTGGCACTTGTGTGATGCAAATGTTCCATGCCACCCATCAGCCTAAGCTCAAATTCTGCCCATGTCTTGAATGATTAAGGAACTGTGCATAACGTTCATCTCCATTCAATCATCAGTAAACAGCCTCACTTGTAGCCTTACTATGGAGGGATGGTCACGTAGAAAGTAACAAAAGATAATTGGGCCGAGGACACCTCCCGTTGAATGACCTTCTGCACTATTATCCTCGGGCTTAGGTGATTGACCTCCAACATCACAACTATCTTCCTTTGGGCCAGCTATGACTAGTCACTGGAGAGTTTTCCCATTCTCCACTGTCTTCAGTTATGGTTGAGCTCATTGGCACAACTCCTGGTTGAATATTGCCTTGCTGCCAAAAGGAAGGTCATTCTGGGCTCACTATCTGCCATGCAACTCGTGGTAAACTTTGAACAAAGGTTGTAATAATGCCTGAAGTGGAGGCATCCTGGTGGAACTGAGTGAGCATCAGTGAGGTTACTGTTGAGTAAGTAAGTGCCGCTTGATAGCACTGTCAGCAACATCTTTCATCACTTTTCTGATGGTTGTAAGTAAACAGATGGGACAGTAATTGGCTAGATTGGATCAATCCTGTTGTGTGTGAACAGAACACACACAGTACTTTCCATATGCAAGCAGGTATCAGCATTGTAGCTGCACTGTAATAAGATGGCTGGGGTGGAGGAAGCTATTCCTGGAGCAAATATCTACAGCACTACAACCGGGATATTTTCAAGGTGCACATACACCTTGGCTGGATTCACTGCACTTAGCTGTTTCTCAATGTCACATGGAGTAAACTAAATTGGCTCAGACCTCGAGAGGAGGCAGGGAAGGGTCATCTGCTCAGCGCTTCTGACTGAAGATGGCTGCAAACGCCTTGGCCTTTGCATGCAGTAAGTTCCACCATCAACAATAAGGATATTCATGAAACTTCCTCCTCCGCCTGTTAGTGATCTAGTTGAGCACCATTATTCACAACTGGATGTAGCAAGGCTGCACAAAATTTGCTCTGTCAAAATTTAAGATAGTGTTCTTACAGGCATGAGATGAAGGAGCTTGCAATCCACTAATCTTGATTAATGTGCGAAATGGACCCAGAGATTAAATCTATTCAATCCTCCATTACAAAGTATGATTCATCACAATGCAATTGCACTTATACTCCAATACTGATTCTTTAAAAAAGTGTAAATGTACTACAAGTGAGAATAGGTTAGCAGCTCCCAATTACAGTGTGCACTTTCTGCCTGTGGAAAATGGAGCTCTGTGCTCAGCAGGTGTCCAAATTGGTGGTTAATTTTTAAAGAACTTATCATCTCTTTCACACCCTCAGGCCATCCCAAAGCATTTCAGTGCCAAAGAATTCATCTTAAAGTGGAGTCACTGTTGTCTTGTAGAGCAATGATGGCAGCCAATTTGTTACATACAGCAATGAGATAAATTAACAGTTAATTCAGTAGAGGTTGGTTAATGGATGTACATTTCCTAGGGTACTGGGAGGCTTTGCCTCTACTTTCTGAAGGCATCACAGACTCAGGATGTCAGGGACTCCAGTCCACAAATAGCATTTTCCTCTGTAATATATTCATTATGATAGTGCAACACTGACTGGCAGAATTTATTTGCCATCCCTACTTGGGTTCTTGAGGGATTTAGAATCATTTATGCAGTGTGGGCAAGATGGGGTAAAATGGTGAGAGAGGTCCATGAAGGACATTAGTAACATCAGGATTTTACAACAATTTGACCTTCTTCCTATTCTACTGCAAACTATCAGATTTATTGAATTCAATGTCACGATGTAGGGTTTGACGTCACAAGCTTTATAGTCCAGTATCAAAGTTACCAAACAACTATACCCAACATTCCTGTGTGATCCTCACCACCAGATGACCAGGAGGCAGTTCTTCACACAAAGGGCAGTGGAAATCTCACTCGCTAAAAGCTATTGAGAGTCGGGGCCAACTGGAAACCTCAAAACTGAGATTGATAGTTTTGTTTGGTAAGGGTATTAAAGGGATTATGGAACTAAAGACAGGTAAACAAGAGTTCAGATACAGGTCCGCCATGATCTAGTTGAATGACAGGACAACTTTGAGGGGCTGAGTGGCTGATTTCCATCCTGGTTTTCGTGTCAAAGACAAAGTTAAATGTAGGATCCTAGTGTGTGCCTATTAGCAAAGTATTGAGATGGGACCTTCCTAAATTGTCAAGCACTTGCTGAGAGAATGTCAGGGCATGTTACTACTAAATTTGACTTCAATGAACATCCAAACAGATAGTGATGAGCTGCAACCACTCTGCAGTCAAGGTCTTCACAATTCAGGACAGATTCAAACATTTAAGAACTGACAACATGGAGACAACTACATACGCTCAACATTCACACATTGGGTTTGCGGTGCAGGAGTAAGAATTATACAGGTGGCAATATGGAACGGTAATGTTGGGTGAACCCATAGCTCCTAAAGCTGTCAGCTTAGAGGCAGTTGTTCACCATCGTCAGTGATCACTTTCTCCACAGAACACCAGCATCTTAAAGTAGTTTCTATTACGAGGTTGGCACCAGACAGTATTTGTATTTGTCTACAAAGTAATTTACTTCCTGTATCATTGTGTTGCACTGTGGACTCTGGGAGATTGTTGAATTAGTGAAACATATTGGATTGAGGGGAGTTTTGTGGCACCAAGTGTATAGAAAGGCAAATACTATAGTTAATCATAGTGGTTAAATACAATTGTCCATTAAAATCATAGAATAGGATACATGTGAAGTCTTCAACAACTTGGAAATTCTAATCATCACTCCAATGGCCCAGGGGTGCATCAATAAGCCACGTAGATCAGAAGATTCTTTACTTCAGTACATAGACAGAGTCACTGAGTGGAATATTAGCATTACAGACCCACATGCAGAGGGGTATGGGGGTTGGAAGGGCCAGTAGCAGGTCAGGAATTCATTTTTAATCAAAGTGAGCTTTGACCTGGTTGCTTAACTTGCTTCTTGCTTTCCTGACTAGAGTGTGTTGTATTTCTATGTTTGATTAATGCAAAAAAAAACTTACTAATCTCATACAGAACTGGTAAACTAAATGTAGTTCAGTTTATTTGAAGATATAGTACAGGATTGCTCAGCAGACAGACATAAAGATTCAACAGCTATTTGTTAACAGGGAAGTACAGCTGCAACTCTTTCACACCACATGCTGCTAGCTAAACTGAAAGCACCTCTGAACAATATCTGATGGTCACGTGGTTTACATCCTGGCTACTTACTCATTAGCATATTCTCTCTCAAAGCGATATCACAACAAAGTGTGTGAGATGATCTCTTAAAGGAAACATTTCTAGTTAAAATGGACTCCAGTCAAGCTCAGAACAGCTAAACTGTATATTGAATCCTCAGATCAAGACAAATGAGGCGCAGGACCACTGAAAGGACTTCCAATTGGAAATCACCTGTCAAGCAGTGAAACACACGCTAAGAACTGCTTAAGCACCAGCTCCTGACCTTTCACATCCCTGAAGATATGGAAGGAGCTTAAATGCATACTAGGTCAGACAGCAAGCTCTACAATCTATCCAGATTGAAAGCGAAGACAGAAATTTAGCACATTTGCTCACACTCATGATGCCATGCTAGTCACTCACACTGAAATTCAAGCTACGAAAGGCTCATGGATTACCTACAGCGAGTCCACAGTGACAATCTATTCCTTGTTGCAGAACCTGGTACAGGCCTGGGGAAAGCAGTGCCAATTCACAAAACATATGTGGAGTAACAATCAAGCTGAACCTTAGGACCAAGATGTTGGCTTACGAGGCTTGTGTTCTCAGCACCTCGTAGTATGGCTGTGATACATGGACGACTTACAGCTATCAAGAAAGAATGCTCAACAACTTTCATCTTTGCTATTTGCGGTGTATTCTGGGCATAACACTAAAGGACAAAAATTACGAATATGGCAGTCCTCTCAAAAAGGCAGAGCTCCCGAGTATGTTGGCACTCAAAGAGAGATGACCTCGCTGGCTCAAGCATGGTGGAAGACAGTCATACACCTAAAGATTTTCTGTGATGCATTCCAGCATCCGTCTGAAATTGAAGCCTTGCTAACATATGTTTTTCACTGACCCCACTACTCCTGACAATAACTATTACCCTGAGTTACACGCTGTTCTGAAACTTAGCTTGCAGCCATTTCAGTAAAGTTAGGAAACGTGTAACTGCCATAAATTTAAGGATAGCAACTAACGAATAGAATGGGGTTTCAGTAGCGAGAAGTGGAGCATAAAGAGATCTAGATATTCAACATGTTCAATTACTGCACAGCAGAAAATCAAAAAAGTCAATCAAACCCGAACTATACCATCAAAACGAACCATAAGACCATAAAACATAGGAGCAGAAATTAGACCATTCAGCCCATCAAGTCTGCTCCACCATTCAATCATGGCTGATAAGTTTCTCAACCCCGTTCTCCCGCCTTCTCCCCTTAACCTTTGATCCCCTTACCAATCAAGAACTTTTCTATCTCATTCTTAAATACACTCAATGACCTGGCTTCCACAGCCTTCTGTGGCAACGAATTCCATTGATTCACCACTCTCTGGCTGAAGAAGTTTCCCCTCATCTCTGTTCTAAAAGGTCTTCCCTTGACTCTGAGGCTGTGCCCTCGGGTCCTAGTCTCTCCTACTAATGGAAACATCTTCCCCATGTCCACTCTATCCAGGCCTTTCAGTATTCTGTAAGTTTCAATCAGATCCCCCCTCATCCTTCTAAACTCCATCGAATGTAGACCCAGAGTCCTCAAACATTCCTCATATGTTAAGCCTTTCATTCCTGGGATCATTCTCGTGAACCTCCTTTGGACCCTGTCCAGGGTCAGAACATCCTTCCTGACATACGGGGCCCAAAATTGCTCACAATATTCTAAATGGGGCCTGACCAGAGCCTTATAAAGCCTCAGCAGCACATCACTGCTTTTATATTCTAGTCTTCTCGAAATAAATGCCAACATTGCATTTGCCTTCCTAACTACTGACTCAACCTGCAAGTTAACCTTAAGAGAATCCTGGACTAGGACTCCCAAGTCCCTTTGCACTCCAGATTTCTGAATTCCCTCCCCACTTAGAAAATAGTCTATGCCTCTGTTCTTTAATGAAGTGAGTTGTCAAGGTGTGATTTGTCTCACCTCCCCCATCTAAATTCTTTTGGCAATTTTCTTAAATTATTTCAAGGGTAATCCGATTTAGGGAGAGACCCTAGAGCTCATGGCCTTAGCAGCTGAAGACACAACTGCCAATTGCGGAGTGATGGATGTACACTTTATAGCAAATTAGATGAGGAGCTTCAGCAGTGTGGATGGTTTGACTGTTCTTGGAGGAGAGATTAATAGATTTAATAAAAGGATTTCAATATTTAGGAGGGATCTGGACAGAGTAGATAGGGAGAAACTGTTCCCATTGGTGGAATGGCCGTGAGCCGGAGGACACCAATTTAAGGCGATTGGCAAAAGAAGCATTGGCATCATAAGAAAAAACCTTTTGTATGCAGCACGTGTTTAGGATCTGGAACGGTGCTGCTTGGGACTGCGATGGAGGCAGATTCAATTGGCTTTCAAGATGGGGGACTGGATAATTATCTGAAGAGAGAACTTTCAGGCTATGGGACAGGGGAAAAGTGGGTAAGTAGGACTAGGCACAGATACGACAGGCAGAAAGGCCTTCTATTGTGCTGTAGCCATTGTGATTAAGTCAAAGTAGGTTATATTTATGCTGTATAAGTGCTCTGGTCAGACACTGTCCGGCTCTGGTCACTGAGACAGTCAAGCTGCAGAGGTGATGATGATGAACAACAGTTCTGAAGAACATATGAAGCAGAGTACTATAAAAAAGACTACTGATATAGCTGGCAATGTTTCCTACATTGCACAGTTTGACACTTCCAAAAAAAAAGCATGTGCTATTAACTTGAATTATAAGCCTTGAAATTTGTACACTTAAAATACAAACCACTGTTGCAGTTTCTGATAAGATATCATTTGTCTTGATGCAGGCTATGTAAGGCCTGAAAGGTGATCGAGTACATACATATTACTTATGTCTGATATTGAAGAGCAAGGAGGTTGGCCCATGTTTATTTCAGTCTTGACTTGTAAATGGTCTTTCATTAAAGTTAATTTGTTCAACACTTTAGGTGTGTGAAAAATTAAGAAATGTGAAGTTGTGACCATGACAGGAGATGCAAGATGGTCACTGAAGATTAAAAGCTACAAGACTGGCCAAATCTCAAGAGGTACCAAAACATTTCAGGGGTCAACTTCCATCTGCTTGGAAGATACAATAATTGATTAACAGGTTAATCAGCATCAAATAATAAAGAATTTTGATGCCTCTTCAAAAGCAACTTGCAGAGCATAGAAAGGTTTCTCAGATCAGAGCTGTGAGGAACTGCTGGGAACAAGTCTTAGAAATTATACTTTCTCCATAGTTGCTGTATTTCTCGATCATAGTATCATGAACAGAGAGATATACATTTGCTTAAAATGATCTGATGATGGGCTTTAAATAAACAGAATTCAAGAACGTTTTGGTTTTAGAAAACAGTTTAAAGCATTTCCTCTGCTGCATAGGTCAAGAATGTACAGTAGGAACCTGACATTTTCAGTTATACCCTGCAGAAGTACTTTCTGTCCTTATCATGCCTCCTGCTCTTTGGAATTCTCTTCCCAAACTCCACAGCCTATGTGCCTTGTCAGCCAATCTTAAAAAATTGTCTTTAAACCTAACTCTCTGCCTGCATGTATCTCCACATTACAGAAGTACGTTGGGACACCCTGAGGTTGTGAAAGATGCTATATAAATGCCACCCTTAATATTTTGTTTTCATTAGGTTTATAGACACTGGATAAGTGCAAGCTGCTGTTTTGTATTTGAATGGTTGTGGTGGCAATGGAATGTTACTCCGTTTAATGTATCTTATACATGCCTCTTGCAGCCTCACTGCCCACAGATGAGCAGTTACTGGTGGATGAAAAAATGATTAGCCACTTATTATCCAAAAGAATATATTTCAGAAACTATAGACGAGCAATTTTACAGAAATGCATAATTCTTCTGAAGCACAATGATTCTTTTTAACTCGAACGATTACCTGAAAAAAATGGTGTGTTTGTAGCGAGTTAATACACCTTGAAATTCCACAATCCTTACAAATCATCAAGGCAGTTTGGGTAAGCAGGAAGTAGTGGTTAGCATTTTAAAATGTAAGTTGAACAGTCTCTGGAAACCATGCAATGTTAGGAGGTTACTAAAGGGAATACTGGAGAAGTGGTTGGAGGTGGCAAGGGCATGGGTGAAGATTTCAATCAAAGGAGTGAATTTAAGAATCCTGCATTTCTACCTCTTATTATCTACAACCACCAAACCCTCCTTTTGGTCCTCTTCCCTGTCAAAGTACTTTTTAAGCATATTTAAATGACACACCCTCTACTTCTTTCTTCTATCTGGGGTATTTATTAAATAATTTATTTCACTCAATTTCTTTTCAATCCTGCAAGGCTCAATAAACCTTCCCTTTAATAAGTCATCCAGGGCTGGCAACAGAATTAGCACCTTCTCCCTAGCAACAAAACTACGAGCTGTAGCTTGCCTGTCTGCCTTCGCTTTCATCCTTGCTGTGATATCTTTAAATGTTCCCTAGCTAACTCACAAGCTCTATCCAATCTTTCTCTGAAGTTTGATACATAATCCAAGAGAGTAGTTTCCAAATCTTGACCCATCAATTTCTCATGAATCAGTTTCAGTGGTCCCCTTACCCTATGACCATAAATGAGTTCAAAAGGACTAAAAGCAGTCGATGCATTGGGAGTGTCCCTAATAGCAAATAATAGAATTCCCAAATCCAATCCCGTGGATAATCTTGACTATAAGCCCTCATTATAGTGTTTAGAGTTTGATGCCATCTTTCCAAATCCCCTTGTAACTCAGGATGATAAGCTGTTGATTTAAACTGCTTTATCTCCAAACTGTTCATTGCCTCCTTAAAGAACAATGAAACTTGAGCCCTGATCTGACTACACGAAACTTGAGCCCTGCCTTTCCACAATCTTCTTTGTTGTAATATTTCCTCAAAGGTATCGCTTCAGGAAACCTTGTAGATACATCTATTGTTAGTAAGTACTCATTTCCACTTTTAGTCTTAGCAAGGGGTCCTACACAATCAATCATGACCCCTGTAAAAGGTTCTTCAAATGCTGGAATTGGAATTAAAGGTGCTGGCTTAATCACTGCGTACGGTTTCCCCATCACTTGATGTGTGTAACATGTTCCACAGAATTTGACTACATCCCTATGCAATCCAGGTCAATAAAAATGTTTTTGTACTTTCTAATTCCTAACTGTCCTTCCATTAGAATTTCATGAGCTATCCTCATGATTGTAATACCATTTGGATATAGAAATGAGATACTGATGCACTTCCCTCCGGCTTTCATCAACATAAGGCCATCGTTTTCTCATTAAAACATTACCCTTAAGGTAATAACATTCTGGAATACACCTTGCTACTGAGTAAGCTGCTTGATATAACTTAATTTGCGTATCCTTTTTCTGTAACTCTACTAACTGCCTTGAGTTAAACAACTCAGCTGAAATTGTCCTCTGTTCTTTCCTCCTGAACTATGTTATCAAACACAGTACCAGCTAATTGGGCTTCCACGCCTTCTCTGTGCCTTAGAACATCCTGTTCTCCTTGTTTTAACCTAACAGCCTGTGATCTTGCTTTCTGGAAACAATCCAGAATGCTCTCTCTGCAATATTTCTGTTTAAAATACCTCTACAGGTTGCTCAACTACCATAGGCATCACCCATATCTGTGACCCAGCTATATCATTACCTAAGTAAATTGAAGCCCTGCAAATGGGCAATTTTTCCACTACTCAACAATCACCTCACCTGTTTTCCACTTCCTCTTTAAATTTACCTTCCACAATGGAATAAATTTAGCATCTCCAATAACCCACTTATTATCACCAGTTCCTGCAATACTCCCTCTGAATAACAAATATCACTATCCTACAACATTAAGGATTGACTAGCCCTTGTGTCTCTTAAAGTTTTAACATCTTTACCTACTCCACCCTGTACACAGGGAAAAACTTTTCCTTCACATACGAAATCATTAAACATTTCTGCAACCTGCTCCTCAGAACTCTCTTGGGTAAATTGTGAACACATTCCCACTTCTTTACCTATCACTGATTCTTCCTGTTTTACCGTTACACAAACCATTGGTTTTTCCTGTGCCCAGGAACCCACAGTACTTTTACTTCCAAAGCTTTTCTGCACTCCAATAATCCCAACAGATTTCCCTGCAATTTTCAACACACTGACTTCATATGTCCAACTTAAGTACAATGAAAACACCTCAATTTTCGAATGTCACTTCTACCCTCAGCACCTTCCTTTTTAGTCTGAAAAAAAAAAACTTCCTTGGAACGTACACCTACTTTTTCTCTTCCCCGACTACCCACCTTCCTTTCACCTTCCCACTTTCTATCTTTCTTGGGTTTAAAGGGTGATGGAAAAAAGTTTAGCTCTATGAACTAACTCATAAATATCTGCTTTCTCTGCTGCTTGTCTTACCGCTTCAACCTTCTGTTCCTCCATTACCGAAGAAATTGAATCTTTAAATTCTTCCAAAAGAATTACCTCTCTAAAGAGCTGTATATGTCACATTTTTCTTTAATGCCTGTATCCAGCAGTCAAAATTACTTTGTTCTACCTCTCAAACTCAATATAAAAGTTTTCCCAGGCTGTTTTCTCATATTCCTAAATTTCTGCCTGTATGCCTCAGAAACCAACTCATATGCATTCAAAAATAGCCTTTTATAACCACATCATAGTTCACCGACATTTCTTCTGACAACAAAGCATAAACCTCTACCCAGCAACCTAGATTGTAACAACAATATCCAGTTTTCCTTCAGCCATTTCATCTGTTTAGCTATCTTCTCAAATGAAATAAAGAATGCTTCAACATTCCTTTCCTCAAACTTTGGAAGAGCCTGTAGAAATTTAAACATCTCCCCACTGGGTTCGGATCTGGAAATGAGTCCTTCCTTGTCTCCTGGTGTCTCTTTTTTAACCGCCAGCATTTTAAGCTGGAATTCTGTCTCTTTTTCTCATTCCTGGGTGTCTAATCTCACAATTACTAGCTCTCTTCGAAATGCTCTCTCTCTTTCCTTTTCTTTTACTGCTTCCTCTAGCTCAAGTTTTTCCATTTGCAACTGAATGTGAGCCCATTCCAGTGAACCACCCCCATGGAGAATTTGATCTCTCAGGTATTCCTTCCAATTTCAAATGCTGTGCTACCTTCAATTATGTCCGATTTCCTCACCCCTGCAGGTAACCTTAATTGTAACTTATCTGCCAATTCCATTAACTTAGCTTTATTTGACTTTTGTAAACCGACCAAAGTTATAACTTCACTCCCAGACAAGTCTCAGCAATTGCCAAAGCCATTTTACAGTCTCACCACTACAAAAAAAAGACTCACATCAACTCATGAATTCAAAGTGCTTCTCATACTCATAGCCTTAAGTTTCACCAATTCCAAACCAATCCAGTAATTTCAAATATATCCCACAAATAGCCCCCAATTTTATGACACAACTGATGGTAAACGCTGAGCTCCTCAAATCCCAAAGGGAAACTTGAAACAACTGCCACAACTATTTTGCAATTTGTATAATTTATTTCGAGATGTGTGTCTTGAATTCAGTAATAATAAGACCACAAGTCTTATTGCTTTCTTACAAAACTAAATTAAACCTTCATTAAATAAAACGATTTTAAGCCCAAACATAGGTTTACAAATGATTACTATAATAACTTCTAAATCCCTTAGTTAATCTGATTCCCAGTTACACCTCCATTAAGGCAACAGTAAAACATAGATTTTTAAAAGGACCAGGTAAAGTAACACAACACCCTGAACATTTGAATTCAAAGTGAGTTTTCTTAACTTCAGTTCCTACAGGCAGCAATTTGAGGATTAGATGCTGGGGGCTTTTCATACTTGTGCCAGATCTTAAAATGTCTGGCCTAACACACAACCTTCTCTCCCCTTTGAATGCAAATTCCAAGTGTTTCACTATGTCTTTGGACTTTACCTTTCTAATGATAAAAATCTATCATAGCACTAATTTTACCAGTAATCTTTGGGAAAAATAAACACACTGTTTCATAACTTCCTCTGGCTAAGTATCTTTAATTCAATTAAGTCCCACACATACAGACCCCACTATTACTCTACAAAAATTCCAATAACATTATGAAAATTATTATATATTCCTGACAGGGATGAAGAGTTTATGATGGCATCATTTCAGAGATGGAAGCACACCGTGGGTGGGGGTGCATTGCAACTCAGGACAGAATTTTACAGACTTAGACCCTGGCATAATGGTGGGGTCATTTCTGGGTTGAGAATGATTAGACGGCCTTCTGGCTGCTCTTTACAGATTGTTCTTCAACAAATTAAGAGCCTGCTTCTAGGATTGCTATCCAAATAGGGAAAGTGGGCAGGATGAAATATCAGAAACACAAATGAAGATCTATATTTGAAGGGACACCGGCAGCACTCATAGTGGCAGCACCTTGAGGTGTGGTTTGATCAGGGGTGCAGAAAAGAGGAGGAGAATGGATGGGAGATGAGAGTGTGGGAGAGTGGAAAGACCGACCCCACTTTACAGACGCATCACCAGTTGTGACATTGGAAGCAGTCACGGCACAGAGACATGTGCCTTTTCCAGAGAATGGCAGGAGGCCAGCCAGCCTCATTAAACAGGCTTGGCTGGAGGTCACAAGCAGCCAGAGTGTGGTGGAAAGGACATTAATCTAGTGCTTGGTGAGTGTCATACAATGCAGCCACCACTCTTCACCTCCTTAGCCATTTTCAATACAGCTGTATCCTCTGAGGCACACAATGTGCAGCTACATAGGAGAATGCCACCATAGGCTCCACTTTAACTCTTCATTTCTACACACAGCACTGACTCAACCTCAATGTGTTGGCTTACCACTCCTCATCTACAGGTTTCCCTTCAAATCTTATCGCTCCTTCTTAAGTAAGGGCTGTACTCCTTCTAGTCCTAACTCTCTGGCTTTCCACATTACAGGAGAAGACAGCCCACCACACCCAGGAGAGACAGTGAAGCAGGGGTGGAGTAGCATCCTTGGACATCATGACATTTCTTAGAGGTAGTGATCCTGGAAATCAGCAGGCCTGTAGCAGAGCAGGTCATTGCCTATGGAGAGATGGAGTGGCACAGAGACTGGGTGAAAGCATTATATATTGCACTGGCACTAGCTCGATCACTCATATTGCATCATCACCAATTTATTTTACTTAATGTATTAAGAATGCAAAATGCTGGGGAATGATATCTCTGTGCAGCGCCAAGAAATGTCTTTCACTTCCCTCAGAGGCATTGCAGAGGCAGCAGATGAGAGAGGAGGCAGTGCAGTCCTCAGAGCAGCATCATTCTGAGGACGCACAGGTGGTTCATAAACGCCCTCTGCCAGTGCAGGTTCACACACCTCAGTGAGCCACGAGTCCAAAGTAGAAAAAGTGGCACCAGGCAAGGAGTACTGCAAATGAGAGTAAGAGCTGGAGGCAGCGACAGCTGTGGAGAGTCTCCACGTGAGACCCTCCAGCTATGCTCAGCTCAACACAGATGCACAGGGGTCATACTGTGGTGCAGCAAGGGAAACATGCAAACATCTATCAGAATTTCTAGAGGTGGTAGACACCCCTTACGCTGAAGATGGAGGTGTCCATCTCTGCCATGATGTGTGAGACATTTAAGCACATGACCACCTCTACTGAAAGAGTGGCCAATCACATGGAGAGTAATACACTGCAAACCCATAAGTGGATGCAGGCATACAACAATTCAGTTACATAGAGTTACTGCAAGAAAGCTTTCCTTTGTAATTTAGTATTAGTGTACTGTTGTTTACTGTCAAGGTAAATGACCAGATTTATAACAAATTCATCAAGTCCAGGTCATTGCATTTTCTGTGCAGACATGAAAGATGTAAAAGTTAATGAATGCCCTGGACACACTACATGGTGCACTACTTGTGTAGAATTCCATTGAATTCTGCATGCAGGATCCCACCACCCCACCAACACCCCAATCTGCCATGGTGACAAAAAAAAGCAAATCAAATTCCTCAAGGACAACTGGTGATAAAAATGCACCATCGCCATTTTCACACAAACATTAAGAACAATCCTGGTTTTTAAAAATTCGCCGAAATCAAAACAGCAAATAGTTGGAGCTGGACCCTGTCCTGTTTCTTTTTTTAATGATGCACACAGGCTGTCAACATTGTAGCTGAGCTAACTTTATTGATAACACATTTTCCTAACATGAACACATACCTGCAGTATCTGAACTCTATCAAGACAGGTGCCAACATGTGCTATCTGACTTTCAGTCCTCAGATTAGGTGATCCCATATATAGGACAGAGTACGGTATAGTATCTAATATTACAGTCCACAACCTCAATCAGCTATTATCATGACAAACCCTAGTCAGGTGGAAAAGGGGGAATTCGGGGCCAGACCTGGTTCTTTGCTCCCCATCCTAATCCTGAAGAACATACCACACTCTTTTTAAAAAAAAAGTTTTGAAATTCCACTGCGGCGGAGAGCACATTCTCTGCACAAAAAATGGCAGAGGTGGGGATCCGAATACCAATTTTCCAGCAGCTATCAGCCACAAAATGATTATCTGCTTTACATAAAGCAGCTATGAGAAATTTGGCCTCTATTTTTAAAAATAAGATTCGACTCTTCAAATCAAAAGCTACAATCAAGTGCCAAAGGTGTGCTCCCAATTTTCCAAGTCTCTCCTGTCACAGAACTGACACCTAGGAAATCCTGTCAGACTGTTTAGTCTTTGTGGTGCAAAAACTCAGCAGGTCTGACTGAATCTGTGGAGAGAAAAACAGAGTCCGTATGACTCTTCTTCAGAGCTGAAAGAGTGTTTCCATACGGACATACATACAAACTAAGAGCAGGAGTAGGCCCCCTTCAAGCCTGCTCTGCCATTCAATAAGATCATGGCTGATCTGTTTGTAACTTCCTGCCTACCCCCGATAAGCTTTCACTCCATTGTTAAATCAAGAATCTATCTAGCTCTGCCTTAAAACTATTCAAAGAGCCTGCTTCCATTACCTTTTGAGGAAGAGTTCCAAAGACTCACGACCCTGAGAGAAAGAATTTCTTTTCTATCTTAAATGAGCAACCCCTTATTTTTAAGCAGTGACCCCTGGTTCCAGATTCTCCCACAAGAATAAACATCCTCTCCACATTCACCACATCAATAACTCTCAGGATCTTGATTGAAACCTTTAAGTTGCCTTTTACTCTTCTAAACTCTAGTGGATACAAGCCTAACCTGTCCAACCTTACCTCATAAGACAACCCACCCATTCTGGTATTAGTCTAAGAAGCCTTCTCTGAACTGCATTTAAAGCATTTACATCTTTCCTTAAATAAGGAGACCCATACTGTACACAGTATTCCAGATGTGGTCTCACTAGTGCCTGTACAACTGAAGCATAACCTCTCTAATTTTGTATCCAATTCCCCTCACAATAAAATATAACATTCTATTAGCTTTCCAAATTACTTGCTGTACCTGCATATTAGCCTTTTGTGGTTCATGCGCCAGGACACCCAGATCCCTCTGAATCTCAAAAGCTCTGCAATATCTGCTTTTTTTATTCTTCCTGCCAAAAATGGGAGAATTTCACATTTGCCCACATCATACTCCATTTGCCAGGTTTTTGCCCACTCATTTGACTTTTTTAAAAAATTTGGTCATAGGATGTGGGCATCGCTGACTGGGGCAGCATTTATTGCCCATCCATTATTGCCCTTGAGAACTGAGTAGCTTACTAGGCCATTTCAGAGGGCATTTAAGAGTCAACCACATTGCTGTGGATCTGGAATCACATGTGGCCAGACCAGGTAAGGATAGCAAATTACCTCCCCTAAAGGACAATAGTGAACCAGATGGGTTTTTAACGACAGCCAGAAATGGTTTCATGATCAACTTCAGACTTAAGTCAAGATATTTTACTGAATTCAAATTTCACCATCTGCCATGGTGGGATTCAAACCCAGGTCCCCAGAGTTTTACCCTGACAATACCACTAACACCACCATCTCTCTTTTATGTCACTTTGAGCCTTCTTACACAACTTACTTTCCTACCTACCTTTGTGTCGTCAGCAAATTTAGCAACCGTAGCATCTGTCCCTTCATCCATGTCATACATTATAAAAAGTTGAAGCCCCAGTGCTGATCCCTGTGGCATACCACTAGTTGCATCCTGCCACCTAGAACAAAACCTATTTATGGCTACTCTGTTTCCTGTTTAGCCAGCCAATCTTCAATCTTGAAGAAGGAAAGAGAGGAGTAGAGAGTCAGAGAAGCTTAGGGAGGGAATTCCAGAACTTGGGGCCTTGGCAACCAAAGGCCCGGCCAAGGGTGCAATTCAAAAGCAGAAGTGCTCAAGAGGTCAGGATTGGAGGAGCACAGATATCTGAGGGTTATAGGGCCAGAAGAGATTAGAGTTAAGGAGGGTCAAGGACATGGTGAAAATCAAAAACAAGGATGATTCATTTTAATATAAAAGAGGCGTTTCTTAGAATCAAATTGAACAGATAGCTGAGAGAAAGAATCAGTCAGATTGAAACTCGGAACAGAGAAAGGGGCCAATCAAAAGGACATTATCTGGTTGGAATGGGTTATTCTAAAACAAAGCCACTAACTATCTCAAAGCCTCAGGGGTGTTAAGCCGCAACACAGGATGATATAAAACACCCTACATTATTTGGAAAGTCTTTGAACCTGGGAAAAGCATGGAGGCAGCGATGTTGGCTTTGTTTAAAAGATCAGCTAAGAACTGTTTGCAGCTAGTTGCACAAAAAGCCAATCAAATGAACCAGACTCAAAGCAAGCTGCGAGATATCAGGCAGCCAGAGTACATACTGTTCCAGTTAAAGGTGACCTGAGAACCAACCTCCTACAAATTCAACAAGAAACCTCACAAGCTGCTGTGAACCCTTCACTTTACAAGACCATCCCTTCAGCTTTAAAACATCGAAACCATCCAAGAAACTACAGGTCTGCCACAGGAGATCACAGATCATAAACCAGAGACTGAAAACAACTGTAATCTATAAAACTGCATGATCTTTATATCTAAGATGTGTGATATTGTTTGTGAGAGAACGTGTGTCTGATATGTTTAATTCTGGGTAAGTGAGAGTGTAAATAATTCTATTTTTAAACTCACAAAAGCTTGCTGCTTAACAATTTAATTGGAACACACACTCCAAGGGTATGAAATACACACCTACTTCCAATCAAATTACACTGATCACAGGCAGTAAGAGAGCACATATAATTTGTCCTAGATAATTAGTGCAGGCTTCTGCAGTGACAATATGAAGAGAAACAGTGCATAATATAACGGTTACTTTATTTATTAAGCACATTTTCTTCCCGAGTTAGATGAAAGACTTCTACTATTGTGACTTATTTGCCAAGTTTGATTCATGATTTTTAAATGTTTACTTTGCTCACCATAAACAAATAATCCTATGAATGTGTGGGATAGCTCCAGTAGCTAAAAATATTCAACTGCAAATGTTTTCTGCAAAGAAGTTATCCAGCTATGGTAAAAGACTCATGGAGTTCAGGCTCACATATGACAGTGATCACAATTGCCAATGCTAAATTGAATCTAGATTAATTGCAACCACTCAAAAAATAACCTTAAGAGTGCAGGCAGTCTTTATGCACAAAGTCATAAATATCAGGAAGACCCATAATAAGTTCACTAAAGAGACACAAGCAATGCCCTGGGAGGAAAAATGAAACTGGGCGTACTATATACGTTAAAAAACTGAACTTTTCAGTATTACTGAGACTTGACAATTTTAAACTGGTTCCCAAATTAACAGAGTTTTCCGAAGGAGCTTTTCTTTGCAAGCAAAAAAAATGATATATTCGGATGATGACGCAATTTACAGGAGTCACAAACGGCGTTTTATTTGTGTTGTGTAAAGCAACAAAAAAAAAAATTCGCAGTGGAGAGGCAGACCTCCTACACGAAATACGATTAGATACATTTCTACCACATTCCTACCACTGCTTTACTTGCTAGTGCTTTTTTTTCAAAAAAGTAAAGAAATCAACACCTAAATAAATCTCAGTCGCCAACAGTTAATCAAATCTTTGAACTATACCAACAATTTTCTTCATATTATCCACCGCTTGCTCCGGATATCAAAACAAGTTACGCAACGCGTTTGAAAATAATATATATGTATATAATTTAAATTCATAGGAAACGCTTAAAATAATTTCCCCTACAATTAAAAAAAGAATGCCGCGTCCCTTCACCTCTCAATTAAAAAAAAAAATCACATTTCAGAATAATCTTTAAAACACTGATAGAAATGGCAAAATAAAAAGCATCGGAGAAACTTGATGGCCCCATTCAAACCTCGCCACAATCAAAACTCAGGAAAAGGATGTCAATAAAGACTACTCACTTCGCATAGGAGAGACACCTTAGTACCATTTTTAAGGGAGATTGTAAAATAAAACGTAAGGATGAAATCTCCTCCTTGAAATGGGGGGGCGGAAATCTCCCTCGTCGCTGTACTTTTCTGACCTGTTGCCGCTTATTAGGTGTGTCTCAGCTCAGCTTTCCAGAGAAAAAAAACCCGCACTAACCTGCGGGACAGAATTGTCAGCCTACCAGCCACTGATATTTTCGGTGCGAAGCTTCACAATCAGAGGGAGGCACATAGGTAGCGGAAATTGCAGGAGCGAACCTATTGCTTGTTGCAAACGCCTTTTAAGGCATTGTCACGCGGTGTTTTTTTTTAGTCCTCGCGATTAAAATAACAGTTTTGTAAACGCACCCCACCCAACCCACATAACAAACGTTAAAACCACTAAAACAAAAAATGCTGGAAAAACTCAGCAAGTCTGACAGCATTGTTGGAGGGAAAGACGAGTTAATGGAAACGTTTTCTGTTTTTGATTTAAATGACCAAGATATCGTGAAATGTTTACTTGTTTCAAGTTTTATCGATACCCAACTGTTTCAATGTGTCAGTAAATCTCTGTCTGACTCAAATGTGGGAGGTTAAACTTTCCTTCAGGGTTGAACATACCTTTTACAGTACCCCGTGATCCATCCATGAAGAAACATTTAACTACCCGTCCTTGGGCACAAAGGTCTTCCAAGTTCAAAGAGTTGCGCACAATTGAGTTGTGGAATGCAGACTGGCAATTCAAGGTCCAGGACAACGTACTGAGGGATTCACTAAAGCTTGGAGCAAATGCTGCAGAGGCACAATGAGGAAAGGCATCAGGTGTACTTACACTAGCTCAGGGTCTCTTGCAGAGGAAGTTGGCAAGTTTGGTTCTGTGTGGGCCGGGCATTGGGGTGGTCCTCTCGGCTTACGCTGACGATGTGCTCGTCATGTTCACCGACCACCGCCCCCCCAGCTAACTTGAAGAGGATGCACAAGCACCAGGAGGTCTACTCTGCTGCATCTTCTGCCAGGATCAACTGGGACAAGTGTTCTGGTCTCCTGGTCAGTCAGTGGCAGATGGATCCCCTACCCAAAGAGCTCAGGCCTTTCACCTGGAGTAGGACTAGCCTCCTCTGCTTGGGGGTCCACCTCTGCCCTGCTGAGGAATCCTGGCCAGTGAACTGGCAGGAGCTGGGGGCCAAAGTCACCACTCGCCTGTGGCGCTGGACAGGACTGCTCCGAGTGCTGTCCTACCAGGGTCGAGCTCTGGTCGTAAACCAGCTGATTGTTGCCATGTTGTGGTACCGGCTGGTCAATTTGACCCCTCCCACGGAGTTTGTCATAAAAATCCAGAGGATGCTCATCAATTTCTTCTGGGACAAAAGGCTGCACTGGGTCGTTGCTGAGGTTCTGAATCTCCCGCTTAGGGATGGCGGTCAGGCGATGGTGTACCTAAGCACCCAGGTGGCCACTTTCCGCCCTCAGGCCCTGCAGCGATACATTTCCATAGAGCCTCTTCATAAATGGTGTGCCCTGATATTTTTTCTGCCAGGTGCACAGCCTGAAATATGGAGTGCGGCTCCTGTTTGTAGACCTGAGGGGCCTTTGTGGCTCTTAGCAGGCGTTGCCTGTCTCCAGGAACCTGATCAATGTCTGGAACATGGTTGCCTCACGCTGCAGCTCTCCACTGTCAAGAGTGGTGGCTATCGTCAGCTGCTGCTCAGGAGTCCACACCTCCGCCACTTCAGGTGGCTGGCGGAGAGGAGGGCTGTGGTTGCCAGGGTGACCAGGATCGGGGACGTGCTGAGTGGCAGAGGAGTAGGCTGGATGATTCCACAAGAGTTGGCGTGTAGTGCGTCGGTGGACGTCTGGCTCATGGCCAATGCCATCCATGACCTTAAGTCAGTTGAGCTCAGACCTGATGTCAAATGTGGTCTCAAGGATGCTCAGTGTGCATTGGGCTCCCGCCCAAGAGAACCCCTGCTCGGACGGAGTTCCACATTAGTCCCAAATCCTCCCTCAGATGCCAGAGCCCCACAACCTGAGTGACCTCGTGGAAATGCCCTCTGTGCCCTTTAGCACGGCATGGTGGGGTTTCCTGTATAGGCTGCTTACCCTTGCCCACCACCTGAATACTTCCTGGCGTGCCTTGTTGACGTCCAGTGGCGGAGGTCCCCATTGGGGGCCCCTGTATGGAGGTGCCCTCTCACTTTCCATCGGGGACCTGGACGGAGGGTGTTGCACCCGGCAATCCCATACAATGTTGGTTCACGGACTCCCAAGATGCCTGTGTCTTTCATGGCCTTGTGGAGTACATAGACCACACTGACCACGCTTATGTAAGTTGTTTTGCTTTTGTTTTGTTTGCACTTCAGTCCCATGCCCCAGATATACGCACACCCGGTGCGGACGGGGGCGGGGCAGGCGAGGACCTCCTCGTGAACCTGCCCCTGGGCCTGACCAAGTTGGCCATTAACAGGTCCAAGCAGCGGGTGACCAAGGGGGTCATCCAGCCTGACTGTCTGCCCTTCTTCTGCGGTTACATTTGCAACGGGGTTTCCCTGGAGATGGAGCATGCAGTGTCTGCCGGCACTGTCGGGGCCTCCTGTGCTCGCTGGGCACTGCAGGGACTGGGGTGCGTTATTGACCCCTTTAACCCCATTTTGATTTGATGTAAGTTTCCTTTGTGATTTGTTCTTCTTTAGAAGTATCCCTTTAAGGGGCTGCCTTTTACTTTGACCCTGATTTTGTTAATTTAGTTTATTTGGTTTGTAACAAAAGAGGTACACCAGCTCAGGTGTAGGTCGAATATTGGCTCTGTTCCGTTTTTATTTGTTTGCTGGTTTCGGTCTCGATGGTGGTCCTTGGAATCTCAGATTCACCAACAACTTTTGTCAGATTCCAGGTTTTAATGGTTGGATCGTGTACATGTACAGTTTGTCCTTTCAACCAGCCAGGCAGGGATTTAGCATGCTTGTTAAAGTGTTGACCTCCTTCTGCCTGTGTGTCATTAAGTTTACTCTCACTTCTTCCTGATCACTTGGGGTGAGTATCTTGCTTGGCAGAGTTGCCCTATGCATTCTTCCATTCAACTACACTGCAGGTGATTTCATGTCAACCTTGAGAGGTGTACATTGGGGTGATAATAAGGCAAAGTTTGGGTCTTCCTTTGTCTCTCAGCATTTTATGAGGGCTCTCTTGACAATCTGGATGTTTCTTTCCATAAGCCTATGCCCTCTGGGTAATGTGGTGATGAGCTGATGATGTTTCAGGTATGATTATTCTAGATCCAACTAGCAAAACTTTATCTTCCAATGAGTTGTCATCTCTGATAGACCAGTACTACCGTATTGTTGGCTATGTTTGCAGTATCCTAGCAGGCTATTCCTGGATCACTTATTGAGAGGGCTCTTTGTCTTTGCTGATCTCATGTCTAATTTGACTCAGTTTGGTGGTGCCATGTTCACTAGCTGCTGGATCTTTACACCTAGACCTTTTTAGCTCATGTTTTCCCTGTGGTGACACCTGAGATAGGGAATCTGCTAGATTTCTCTTCATGGCTTGCATTTCAAAGTGAAATCATAACTCTGAAGCCTGAAGAGTAACCTCTGCAGTCTTGCTGGATCTCTACACAGATTTGCCTTATAAATCTGTTCCCTATTGGACGATGATCATTCTCCACTATGAACTTTCTCCCATGAAGATATGTATGGAATTTCTATTCATACAAGGCTGCCAAAAGCTCTCTTTCTATGTTGGCATATCTGGCTTCGGCCAATGTTAGAGCTTTGGATGTGAATGTGATTGGTTACCCCTCTTGTACCAAGACTGTTCCCAGCCTTTTGTAGAAGCATCTACCTGTAGAGTGACAAGTTTCTTTCTGTTTTAGTGCAACAGATTTGTCCCATTGCATTCTACTTCTTTGAGTTTGTTGAAATTTGTCACTTGTGATTCTGGCCATCAGTACTCAACATATTTCATCAGCTCTTTTAGGTTTGCTGTGTGTTCTGATGTGAGGTGTGAAAGAACTCATGCACTGGGTCAAGTCAAGGAAAATCCTCAACTCTGTTTTGTCTCTTGGAGCTTCCATCTCAGAAATGGCTGTGACTTTTTCAGGACTTGGTTTGACACTGCCAGGTGTACACACCATTCCGAAGAACTGGCATTCTGTCACACTCACAATGCATTTGTCTGCGTTTAGTTTGATCCCAGCTTTCCTGGTTCTCTCCATGGCTTCATGTACATGACAGTCATGATCTTTTTCGCCTGCATCACTGATCTGGTTATCATCAGATTTACCAGCTGCTCCTTTACATCCTTGGTATGTCTCATCTCCTTTCTGCTGGAACATGCTGCCTCACTTTAAGGTCAAAAGGTAGATGCAGGTATCTGCACCGGCCAACAGGTGTCTTGAATATTGTCAACACTGATGATTCCTTGTCAAGCTTTACCAGTAATTAAGCTTGCTGAAAACCGTTGCTCCTACCAGTGCTGGTGTGATCTCTTCCAGTGTTGGAATGGGGTAGCAATCCCACTTTTTGGTTTGGTTAAGATCTTTGGGATCCAGGCAAATTCTTAGCCACACATTTGGCTTCTCTGTCATCATGGTGGAATTCACCCAATCTGTAAGCTCTTGACTCTGGTGATTAACTTCTTTTCTTCTGTCTCTTGGGGCTCTCTTTCAAGCTTCCCTTGAAGTTCTATCAATGCTTTACATGGGGGATGAATCACTGGTTTCATCATTGAATGAACAGCTATATGATACTCAAATTCTTCTAAGTATTCAACATTCTGGGTACATCTGTTTCAGGTCTTCCTTGCAGCTGATTGGAGGGTGTTTTTCAATGGGTGTACTTCCTTCAACCCTCAATGTCGCCTTTTTCATCTCATGCAGCAGGATTTTTCCCTTGGCTGGGGTGCTCGGCGGGGCAAGCCGACCACTGCCCGTGATTGACTCCGCACTGCAATTTCATGCTGGTGAGCCAATTAAGGCCTGCCCAGCGTGGAATGCGAGTGGTAGCACTCAGCACTGCCTGTGCAAGTGGAGGGAGGAGGGCCAGCGGGCCTAGCATGAAGTTCACGCATACGCGCGAAAGAGTGCTTCAACCTCCCTGAGGCACGGAGCGCTGTTAAAAAGAAAATACAGGAAATAAAATTGCCATAAAGCATGTCCCCTCATTTGACTCTGTCATATGAGCTGGGACATGTTTTTAATTCAAAAATAAAATTTTTATTTGATGTTTATTTGCCTTGGGAAACCTCATCCCGCCCGTGAATGAGGTTTCCTAAAAAGTGTAAAGGCTGCTTGACCATTTCGCCATTAGATTGGATGGGCAGCGTAAAGTTGAATTTAATGAGCTTCTTAATGGCCTTAATAGGACTTTTAATTGTCGGTGGGCATGCAGCCGACTCCGGCGCGCACCTGCTAAACGAAATGTCGCGAGACTGCACGATGACGTCAGCACACTTGCCCGACGTCATTGCGCATCACTTTACACTTGGGCGTGTCTGGCGCACACCAGCACGCTGAGCGTAATATTCTGCCCATGGATTACTGAACTCTTCACAACTGTTCAACTTCAAGATAGAAGGCCCATCTGTTTTAGTGATGTAGAACATCTTTTCCTCTGTGTGTCCCTCTGATTTGGGTTGTTCCTAGCTGTCGAGCCTCAGTTCCTCCGTATGCTGTTAGCATGGTGTTGCTTTATTTCAGAGCCTTTCCTTTGGTACTTATTTGCTTTTGAATTTTCAGGAAAGATCTCCTGGTATAGGTTAAGCGGGATGATATTACTCTGTGCTTCAGCTTCAGATTAATGACTGTGGGCTAATTTCTCACCCTCTGCCTGATCTGAATTATTGTGTGAATTTCTGCATTTGTGTTGGAGTGGCTTCTATTGAATTCAGGTGATCTGGAGGAGTAATAGAAAGAAAGGTGAAAGGAAGACAACTTGCACTCCCTACACAGACGATCTCTGTAACAAGAGTCAGCTCCTGATATTTAATTAATGCTGTTAAATGAAGTTTCTCCATGCCTGTGACTGGCTTATTGATGCAGTTTTTGAAAACCTCTTTCATTAACAACAACTCTAGTTTCTATATTTTAAGAAAAATTATTTATTCACAGTATTTGTGCATTGCTGCCAGGGCCAGCATTTATTACCATCATTGAGAAGAAGGGGGCAAGCCACCTTCTTGAACCTCTACCGTCCAAGTGATGAAGCCTGTGTGCTGTTAAGGAGGGAGCTCCAGCATTTTGACCCAGCAGCATTGAAGGAACAGCGATATATTTCCAAGTCAGGATGATTTGGAGGTGAGCTTGCAGGTGGTGGTGTTTCCATGTGCCTGCTGCCCTTGACCTTCTAGGTGGCAAAGGACTTGGGTTTAGAAGGTGCTGTGGAAGAAGCATTGGTGAGTTGTTGCAGTGCATCTTGTAGATGGTACATACTGCTGCCGTTGTGTGCCAGTGGTGGAGGAAATGAATGTTTAAGGTGGTGGATGGGGTGCTGAACAAACAGGCTGTTTTGTCCTGATTGGTGTTAAGCTTTTTGAGTGCTATTGAAGGTCCACTCATCCATGCAAGCAGCTGGTATTCCATCACGTTCCTGACTTGTGACTTGCAGGCGATAAAAAGGCATTGGGAAGTCAGTCACTGCAGGATTCCCAGCCTCTTATCTGTCTTTGTAGACACAGTACTTGTGTGGCTGCAAACAGGCTGTCTGGTGATTTGTCTTATTGGTAACTGCATGGTCTCTCTCTACAGGCAAGCTGCAACAAGCTGAAGGATATGGGGACATAGTAAAAGGAAGTTGGTCTCTACCCACTGGGCCAATTTTGCTTCTGCCTACAAAGTGGTGTGATTGTGTAACTGAGATAACAAATAAAATGTGGCTGGTTCAGTTATATAGCCCTTTTAACATAGTAATGTATCCCAAAGCACTTCACAGGAGAGTTATCTAACAAAATTAAGGAGATTTCAGATGAGGTGATCAAAAGCTAGGTCAAAGAGGTAAGTGTTAAGCTTAACAAGCTCGGTACAATTTTGCAAGATCTTTGAACACGACACTTTCAGAATCAAGTGAGCAATCTTAAAATATCAGAAAGGAAGTTCACTTTGCTTAATGAAACGTGACTGTTTGAGATGGCAAATTCAACCACTCTGATTCCTCTGAAAGGTGTCATTCAACTGAATAGACAGATATTGGAAACTACAATTGTTACTAGATCATTGATTTAATGAAAAGTGGATTCCAGAATGGGTGTAGTCATGCAGGTGCACAATGGATTCATTCACATGTAATATAACAGTCAAAAAACATTTCATAATTTGACAGATCCATTTCCAGAAACAAGTTTTCTGGTTCAGAATGGAATGAGCGGTAACCCTGATAATGCATTCAATAAGTGAGAGGAATAGTTAGTTGAAAGGTATTGGCAACATTTGCTTTGGTTACTCATTCAATAATCTTTACTTTCATAATTGCAATAATAACTCCTGATTCTACAATGCACTTAACAGAGGGAAATGTTCCAGAAGAACATAATTGCTGGTGCATTATCAAACAAAGCTTTTGACTTCAAGTCAGTGTAGGTCATTTGAGCACAGGGGCAATGGTCAATGGGTCTTGGTGCAGTTTAGGATACAGGCAGCAGAGTTTTGGATAAGCTCAAGTTTATGGAGTGGGAAAGATGAGAAAGCAACCAGGGGAGTATTGGAAAGTCCATTCTGGAGATAACAAAAGTATGGATGAGAGTTTCAAGAGAAGATGAGCTCAGGTAGGAGTCCAGAAAGGTGATATTATGGTGGAGGAAGTAGGCTGTGTTTGTCCTGGGATTCAAGCCTTCAGACTGTGCCATCCCACCCTTTTAGTCTCTATAGTCAGGAATTTGTTGGGCCAACTGGACCAGAGAACCAGCAGGAAACTCCCAGCAGTTCTCTGTGGGAGGCCAGATGGAACCGTGCCCTTTGGGCGTTTAAATGGCCATTGGTGGGCTTTCCCTGTGATTGAGGTTCCTGGCGGCAGAAGTCCCACCCGCCAATCAGAGGCCGGCAGCTTGTCATCGCCACTAGAGGTAGCGGTGGCCTCTGGCGATAATGCACCCCATGGAGGCCTAGGATCATCATGGCCAAAGGTGAGTGATGGTGGGATGGAGACACGGTGTGGGGATCATGGGAGAAGGGGGACGGAGGGGTCGGAGGCAAGGGCTGGGATGGCTTTCAGCAGCCTCCTCCTTGCCTGATGTCGGGTCCTGGGGAGGCTGGGTAGCCTTCCGAGGGCATGGGAAAGCCATGTGGCCCCCATTTAATCCCTGAGTCACCACTGAGTTGCACTCAGTATAATTGGCTGATTAATGAGTCTAACTGACATCCTGCCAGTGGCAGCCAGAAATCCCGCGTCAGCCACTCCCCCACACCACTTAATTGGGGGAGGTTTCACGTCACCAGGCGACTGATGTAGGGTCTTTCCCATGATTTCTTACTTTATCTGGGTTTCTGTGTCTTCCATACGTATTTGCGACCCATTTACTAACATTTTCCACATACAATACTATTTCTTATACTGGCATTCATATATGCATCTTAAATTATTCTTTTTCTTCTTGCTGTACCAACCCGAGTCCTCGTCAATAGCTGATGTGCAGTGTTATCACCTCCCACTTCCCCAACTCCACCTGCCCAAGCGTTAGCCACAATGAGTCCCTCCCCTCTTTAGCTGAATTGTACCGTCATTTCAAAAATACCATCTTCTCCTGATGGGGTCCTGAAGAATTTGAATCAATTGCTCAACACAATGTGTTGAATCACACATTGACTTGTTGAATCTGTCTTGCACAATAAGTTCTATGATAAGATTGCTATCCTAGAATTGTTTTTCTATCATCCCTTTCCTACATCCTGAAATGTCCTTTGTGGTGCCTCCATTATACAGGTGTGAGCACTGTCTGGTATATCCCTGAAGTGACTCTTCCTCATGTGACATTAATTATCAGCAAGTTATTCATCAAAGGAAGACATTACAGCCAGCCTTGAACCTCCTCAAATGTACTCTCCAACTGTGATACGTGATTTACAATCGAGGAACATTTGCTTTTTCTTTTTCTTCACCATTATCCTAGTTGAGATCCGTTAATCAGCATAAACTGGATATTGATCCTGGAACAAGTAGTCAATAAGCCTAAGTTGCACACAGCGCAGTTAACTCACCATCTAATCTACTGGAAGAGAAAACTTACAGGAATCAGTCTGTCAATGTAGAGACCAACTAGGTTTTTACCAAAGATTTGAAATAATGAGTGTTTAACTCTTCAGTCTCTGGACTATTACAGTGCAATCACTATGCTTCCAGTCAGACTGATGTCTGTCGTTAGGCCCAGTAGATTTGGGAAAGACACCAGAACCCTTTAAATTTTAAATAGCCTATTTCTTTAGAGCTATGTCTTTAAAATTTTATAAAGCATCTATAATCTGATGACATATCAAAAGATTTGAGTACACAGAGCAAGAAGGAAATAGTGACAGGGCAGCAAGATTGTAGTCAAAATTGAGGCTGGACCAATTAAACTGGACATGTGGCCACTTTATCAGCAATTTGCATCACAGCCAACATTAGTAATGATGCAGTCAATGGAATTCACATTAGTTTTACACACTTAACAAAATTCACATTAGTAGTAATGCCCTTATGAAAGAACTCAGTATTAATGGACTCCGAATAACTTCCATCAGTAGTGATGCATTTAGGAACATTTAGATCTGGTGTGGTGGGCACAGAAGCTAATTTCATGGATTTGTCAATACTTTGAGCTGTCTTTAGAAGGTTTAAAAAAAAAAGGGATTCCCCACTTGGTAGCTAAGTATTTTACTCCATATGAAAGTAGGACAATCAGGCCCCTGAAGGTCTTGTATTTAATAGAATTATATTAAGGGCTTGATTTTATGCTCCCTGCCCAGTGGGTTTGAAGGCTGGTTGGGGGGAGGGCGGGGTGGGGGGGGTGGTGTTGATCGGGCACGTTAAATCAAGAGGTTGGCCTGCCCGCTGCCTACCCACCAGCCTCTGCCCCCACCACAATTTTACCAGTGGTAGGGAGTTGTCAAGTGGCCTGCCTGCCAGTGAGCCAATTGAAGCCTTTAAGTGGGCAATTAAAGCCCAGTTAAGGGCCTCATCCCTTCATCACTGTGATTAACACGGTGGTGGGAGAGGCCCATGACAAGCAGCCCTCCCGACAAGTTTCCCTGCGCACACTGATGGTGGGCAGGGGGTTCCCTTTTTAACTGGTCCCATCAGAGGCCCCCCCCCCACCCTCCCAAGGTGTTCCCCCCTAGTTTGCCCTCCCCTATGATCTTTCAAATCCTGGCCTCCACCCTGCTCACCTACTCCGACCTCTGATAGGCCGGCAGCTCTATGAGGCGGGACCGCCTGTCGCTGAGGGCCGGAAATTCAGCCTCCAACCTATTAATCGCCAATTGGCTGTTAAATGGCTGCAGGGCAGCTGGTATTCCCCTTGGCAGTCTCTGCCCACCTCACGCAAACTTTTTATCTGGGGATACTGGGACCACAACACCTCCTACAATTCAGCTCATCGAACCTAATAGCCCAGAAGGAGACCATTGGCTCATTGTGTTTTTGCCTGTTCTTAGATCTTCCAATTTAGTTCCATACCCCACCTTTTCCCCAAAACCCTGAAAATTAGTTTTCTTCAAATGCAGGTCCGATTACCTTGAAAATTCCAGGGCATTTCACACAGTAAGGCAATTAATATTTTTTCCCACAGTCTCCTATCTCTTGCATCTGTCTTTCCACTTTTTCCTCATTTCTTCTTTCTCCACAACTGTTTATATTCTCTCTTAGTTTTTTTCTCCTTTATTTTAAGGTTGGAGTGTGTGTAACTTGGGATTGAGACCGAAAATAATTTTGTAAGGGAAGAATCTATTTTGCATTATCTCTGTGGTATGGTCATATTTGGGTACAATCTCAATGCTTTGTTTACAACCTAAATACAAACATTTCCAGCTGGGTCCTGAAACTTGTTGATAAAGACTGGCATGAGATAGTGCAGAGTGCATAAATTTCCCAGAATATATGTGAAGTAATTTACTTAGAAAGAGACAAAAAGGCTGAGATTATAACCTAAAATTAGAAGATGAAACAGAAGGGAGATATCTAGAAAGTTGAACTCAACAAGTGAAATGTGTTATCTTCTGCAGGAATGTATCACCATGTAATGTGGGGCATTGCCTGTGAGTAGGCTCAGATAACCTTACTAAACTTGTAAGTGTCTGACTTCTGAATCTAGAACTCCTGTTCCTTGTACATATGAGGCCAGTAGCCTTTGTCTATCCTCACAGTGGTATTGCCTTGTCCTTGGCTTGCTGCATTGTTCCAGTGAAGCCCAACGCAAACTGAAGGAACAGCACCTCATCTTCCGACTAGGCACTTTACAGCCTTCTGGACTGAATATTGAATTCAACAACTCTAGATCTTGAACTCCTTCCTCCATCCCCACCCCTTTCTGTTTCTTCCCCCTTCCTTTTGTTTTTTCCAATAATTTATATAGATTTTTCTTTTCCCATCTATTTCCATTATTTTTAAATCTATATCTTTCATGCCCTGTTAGCCTTTCCACCCCACCCCCACTAGAGCTGTACCTTGCGTGTCCTGCCATTGATTCTTAATTAGCACATTCGTTTAGATAATATCACCATCTTCAACACCTCTTTGTTCTTCTGTCTGTGACATCTTTTGATTATCTGCTTCTATCACTGCTTGCTTGTCCCTACAACCACACCCCCCCCACTTCTCTCCCCACACCCACCCCCCCCCCCCCCCACCTTAAACCAGCTTATATTTCACCCCTCTCCTAATATTCACTCAGTTCTGTTGAAGGGTCATGAGGACTCGAAACGTTCAAAAACAGTTCCTCTGACATGTCCTCCTTCTTCCTTAACCGAGGTTTTCCACCCACGGTCGTTGACAGGGCCCTCAACCTTGTCCGGTCCATCTCCTGCGCATCCGCCCTCACACCTTTCCCTCCCTCCCAGAAACATGATAGGGACCCCTTGTCCTCAATTATCACTCCACCAGCCCCTGCATTCAAAGGATCATCCTCCGCCATTTCCGCCAACTCCAGCATGATGCCACCACCAAACACATCTTCCCTTAACCCACTCTGGCGGCATTCCATAGGGATTGCTCCCTCCAGGACACCCTGTCCACTCCTCCATCACCCCCTACTCATCAACCCCCTCCTATGGCATCTCTCCATGCCCACGCAAAAGATGCAACACCTGCCCCTTCACTTCCGCTCTCCTCACCGTCAACTCTTTTCTTCTCCGCCGATGCTGCCAGACCTGCTGAGTTTTTCCAGGTAATTCTGTTTTTGTTTTGGATTTCCAGCATCCGCAGTTTTTTCTTTTTATCTCTGTGTTTAATTGACTGCCACTCGTCTTCAAGAAATGCCTACCTTGAAGAAGTTATGTTCCTCTCTGCGACAAGATTTCCATATCTCTCTTTTGCCTTGTTCACCTTCATTGCTTTCCATTTCTCTCCTGGTGTTTGACAAGGTGTTTACTAGAACCCGCTTTCACAGCCATATCTCCTTTCTCAGTGACTGTCTCCGTCTCCGATTTACTGTGGATTTCAACTGAAATCCCATCCGTCTTGTTCCAAGCCCACCCAGGATTACAGGTACCTCCGGGACATAAAACGTTTCTCGGACTGCTGTTCCTGTCACATTCTGAGATCCACACTCAGTGCCATGCGCCGCCATATGAATGCACTCGACATCTCCCTCCAGCAGCACCCTTTTTCAAAGCTGCGCGTGCCCCCAGTTTCATTTTACTCATCCGACGCCTCAACAAGAAACAGTTTCTCTTTCTCTGAAGTGCTAAGGAACGCAAGCTCCAACAACTCATCGACACCAACACCCATCTAGGACCCTCCACCCTGCCTGTCCTTCTGTCCCCACCCCATCTTCCAATCCCATTCCGGCCGTGTATTCACTATACCCCCTAACCTTCCCCTCTCCAACGCTGAACGTTCAGTGCTCAGCAAAGGACTTAGTTTCATACCCTTACGCCCTCATCTCAATGAATTTCTGGCTCGGCATGATGCTGAACTCTTCTTCCGCCATCTTCGTCTCCATGCTCACTTCTTTGGGCAGGAGTCCTCTCCCCGTTCAATGGATCCTTTTACCCACCTCCAATATTCTCCCTCCACCTGGACCCCTCCCTCTGGATTCTTACCTTCTCTTGATCTTTTTATTGAGAACTGTCGGCGTCACATTAGTCGTCTCAATTTCTCTGCTCCTCTCACCCATTCTAATCTGTCTCTCACTGAACTTACTGCACTCCGTTCTCTCAGGTCAAACCCCAACATTGTCATCAAACCTGCTGTTGTTGTCTCACGCACTGACCTCTACCTCGTGGAGGCTGAGCGTCAACTCGCATTCACTTCCTCCTACCTCTCTCTGGACCATGACCCCACCACTGAACATCAAGTCATTGTTTCCAGGACTGTCACTGACATCATCTCCTCTGGAGATCTTCCTCCCACAGCTTCCAACCTGATAGTCACCCAACCTCGGACAGCCCGCTTCTACCTCCTACCCAAAATCCACAAACAGAACTGTCTCGGCAGACCGATCGTGTCAGCCTGTTCCTGCCCCACGGAACTCATTTCTCATTATCTTGACTCCCTTCTCTCTCCCCTTGTCCAGTCCCTTTCCACCCACATCCGTGATTCCTCTGAAACCTTACATCACTTCAACAATTTCCAGTTCCCTGGCCCCAACCGCTTCCTCTTCACCATGGACGTCCAATCCCTCTACACCTCCATCCCCCACCAGGATGGTCTGAGGGCACTTAGCTATTTCCTTGAACAGAGGCCCGAACAATCCCCATCCACCTCTACTCTCCTCCATCTGGCTGAACTTGTTCTCACACTGAACAATTTCTCCTTTAACTCCTCTCACTTCCTCCAAATAAAAGGTGTGGCTATGGGTACCCGCATGGGCCCCAGCTATGCCTGTCTCTTTATGGGGTATGTGGAACATTCCTTGTTCCAGTCCTACTCCGGTCCCCTCCCACAACTCTTTCTCCGGTACTTCGATGATTACTTCGGTGCTGCTTCATGCTCTCGTCGGGACTTGGAAAAATTTATTAATTTTACTTCCAGTCTTCACCCCTCCATCATTTTCACATGGTCCATCTCTGACACTTCCCTTCCCTTCCTTGACCTCTCTGTCTCAATTTCTGGTGATAGATTGTCCACCAATATCCATTACAAGCCTACCAACTCCCACAACCATCTCGATTACAGCTCCTCACACCCCGCTTCCTGTAAGGATTCCATCCCATTCTCTCAGTTCCTTCGCCTCCGTCGCATCTGTTCTGATGATGCTTCCTTCAAAAACAGTTCCTCTGACATGTCCTCCTTCTTCCTTAACTGAGATTTTCCACCCACGGCCGTTGACAGGGCCCTCAACCGTGTCCGGCCCATCTCCCGCGCATCTGCCCTCACGCCTTCTCCTCCCTCCCAGAAACATGATAGGGTCCCCCTTGTCCTCACTTATCACCCCACCAGCCTCCGCATTCAAAGGATCATCCTCCGCCATTTCTGTCAATTCCAGCATGATGCCACCACCAAGCACATCTTCCCTTCATCCCCTCCCCCCCCGCCCCCAGCGGCATTCCGTAGGGATTGTTCCCTCCGGGATACCCTGGTCCACTCCTCCATCACCCCCTACTCCTCAACCCCCAACCATGGCACCTCCTCATGCCCACGCAAAAGATGCAACACCTGCCCCTTCGCTTCCCCTCTCCTCACTGTCCAAGGGCCCAAACACTCCTTTCAAATGAAGCAGCATTTCACTTGCATTTCCCCTAACTTAGTCTTCTGCATTCATTGCTCCCAATGCGGTCTCCTCTACATAGGAGAGACCAAACATAAACTGGGCGACCGCTTTGCAGAACACCTGCGGTCTGTCCGCAAGAAAGACCCAAACATCCCTGTCGCTTGTCATTTTAACACCCCACCCTGCTCTCTAGCCCACATGTCTGTCCTTTGCTTGCTGCATTGTTCCAGTGAAGCCCAAAGCAATCTAAAGGAACAGCACCTCATCTTTCGACTAGGCACTTTACAGCCTTCTGGACTGAATATTGAACTCAACAACTTTATATCTTGAACTCCCTCCTCCATCCCCACCCCCTTTCTGTTTCTTCCCCCTTCCTTTTGTTTTTTCCAATAATTTATATAGATTTTTCTTTTCCCACCTATTTCCATTATTTTTAAATCTATATCTTTTATGCCCTGTTAGCCTTTCCACCCCACCCCCACTAGAGCTGTACCTTGATTGTCCTGCCATTGATTCTTAATTAGCATGTTCGCTTAGATAATATCACGACCTTCAACACCTCTTTGTTCTTCTGTCTGTGACATCTTTAGATTATCTGCTCCTATCACTGCTTGCTTGTCCCTACAATCACACCCACCCCCACTTCTCTCTCCACACCCCCCACACCTCCCACCTTAAACCAGCTTATATTTCACCCCTCTCCTAATATTCACTCAGTTCTGTTGAAGGGTCATGAGGACTCGAAATATCAACTCTTTTCTTCTCCGCTGATGCTGCCAGACCTGCTGAGTTTTTCCAGGTAATTCTGTTTTTGTTTTGGATTTCCAGCATCCGCAGGTTTTTTGTTTTTATATTAGTATTGCCTTGTGTGCTGTGGTGGGGAAAAAGAGCTACCGATGGCTGCAGGCTAAATCTTCCACTGTAAGGAGTTATGAGGAAAATGTAACCACAACCATCTCTTTTCTCATCACTCAACCTTCCCTTACCCATCACTCCCATCATCTCTACTCCTTCTTAAACTCCCTAATGCCTCCTTCCCATGTCCATTGTTAATCCTACTTACCCTCATCACTGGCTCTACTTACTTCCAGCACTACGCTATGCTTTCCCCTGTGGACATTATGCCCAGCCATTGTATCTTCCCCATACGTTCTTCCACCACTGATCTCTCCCTTAATTTCTCATTTGAAAGGCCCTATCACTCTTACCCTCAACTTGTTATCTACCTTACCACCCCTCATTTTCGCTCCTATCAATGTCCCTCAGAGGCTGGATTTGTTTTCAGAATTGAATAAACATTTTTTAAAATAAAATTAAGTTGAGGACAGATACTCTGCCTCTTTCCTTCTATCTGTTAGACTCATCCTTTCTATGTCAGAATTGTCATGAATTAAAATGTTTATATTTTCTGTCAACAAAACATGGGGGAGCATTTTCTCCCCATCGGGATTGGAGGGCGGAGGGGGGGGGGTTGGGTGGGAGGAGCCACAGGTGGGCGCGCAGCCAATTGCTGCCCGTAATCGGCTGGGCCCACCCAGCGTGATGCACACCCGGAACTACTGAGCACTCCCTGTGCGGAAGGGGGGAGGAGGCTGAGTCAGGGCCTGTGGTCTTTCATCCATGCACGCGAAAGAGCGCAGGAATCTCGCTGAGGCACAGATCTGCCTCAGGGAGATAAGTTTGATGTTTATTAAATTTTAATAAAGAGAAAAAAAAAATTTAAGCATGACACGCAGTGACATCGGGATGCATACCTGACATCATCACATGCCATTTGATGCACCGGTAAGCGGAGCCTGCCCCCGCTCGCCGACCTGAAGATCCTGGCCATGGATGTGATCATTAGAGTTTTGAGTTTGCTTAAAGTTTAGTGTTTTTATGAAAAATTACCTCAAAATTGGATGAGGAAAGATACTGATGTCTCCTTTGGCATAATATCTGTAATATATCCATATGCATACTTCTTGACAACTTCCACTGTTTAAAATGCATTGGGCCGCATTTTCCCGCCGTTGGGAGAGTTGTGCGGGAGAGGGCGTGAGCAGGCAGGTTCCCAGTCGGCCATTTTACATGGGCAGACCAATTAAGGCCTGCCCAGTGTGACGTGCGCCAGGAAGTGCAATGCGCCCCCCCCCCCCCACTGCGGGTGGGTGGGGGGATTCCCTGAACGGGAGTGCCCTCTTTCGCGCATGCACTCAGTAAAGCGCACAGATCTCCCTGAAGCAAAGTGCTGCCTCAGTGAGATCAGTGTTACTTTTAAAAAGATAATAAGCGATGAGAAAAACTTTATAGACATGTCCCCTCATGTGACACTGCCACATGAGCTGGGACATGTCAATTACTTTTTATTAAAAATGTAACACTAATTTAAAATCCCACATGAAACCTCGTCCCCCCAGTGGATGAGGTTTCATGTTTTTTCTGAAGGCCGCCTGGGCTCTTTGCCTGCCCGACAGCCTTAACGTTGGATGGGCAGGTCCATTAATAATTTTAATTACTTTTTTAATGGCCTTAATAGGCCATTGACAGATCGGCGGGTGCACAGCTGAGTCGGCTGTGCGCCCACCGAGCTGAGAATTGAAATGACACGGGGTGACATTGGCACGCATGCCTGATGTCATCCTGCATCATGTTACACTTCGGCAAGCGGGCCCCGCCCCCACACGCCAACTGGAAAATGCTGCCCTTAAACTCATATTGTCATGTTCTCATTATAACCTCCTGCCTGTGGAGGAGCTGAAGCACCAGCACTGGTAAGAGACTGTAACTCTACATAGGATTATGTTGGATTTGTGGCTCAGAAACAGGCCATTCAGCCTTACCAGTCCATTCTGGCATTTATACTCCACTTGAGCCTTCTTTTATCTTTGCTCATCTAAATCTATCAACTTAATCCTCTATTCCTTTCTCTTTCATATGTTTGTCTATCTTCCCCTTAAATGTATCTATACTATTCACTTCAACGATTTCCAGTGGTTGTGAGTTCCATATTCTCACCACTCTTTGGATACAGAAATTTCTTCTGAATTCCCTATTGGATTTCTTATATCAATAGCCTCCAGTTACTCTTCCCCACATATAGAAACATTCTCTCTGCATCCACTCTACAAAACCTTTTTGAATTTTAAAGACCTTTATTAAGTTACCTCTCATCCTTTGTTTTTCAAGAGAAAAAAGACCCAGCCTGTTCATCCTTTCCTGATATGTATATCCTTGCATTTCTGGTATATTTTAAATCATCTCTGCACCCTCCTCAGTGCCTTTATATCCTTCTGATAATATGATGACCAGAACTGCATGCAGCACTATAAGTGTAACCTAATCAAGGTATTATTCAGGTTTAGCATAACTTTCCTACTTTTCAATTTTACCCTTCTAGAAATAATCACTAGTAATTGGTTTATCCTTTTTAATGGCCTTGCTAATCTGTGATTGTTGTGTTTGCCTTTGTTCCTCTCCCCCACCAGGACCCAGACCTTCCAAGTAAAAAGTGACCTCCCTATTCTTCCTACCAAAATATACGACCTCACATTAAACTGTGTTAAATTTCATTTGCCAATTCTTTGACCATTGTGCAAGTTTATTAATGTCCTCCTGTAATTTCTCCAGTCTGCCTCAAATTGTGTGTCAAATTTAGAAATTGTATAGTAAAAATAGAAAGTGCTGGAAATACTCAACAGGTCTGGCAGCATCTGTGGAGAGAGAAACAGTGTTAATGTTTCAGGTTGACGACTCTTCCCCAGACCCTCCTTCAGAACCTTCATCAAAAAAGAATTGCATGTTTGCTTCCAAAGTTCAAATTGTTAATGTAAGTTATGAACAGCAGTGGTCCCAGCGCTGAACCTTGTGGAACACCACTTCCCATCTTCTGCCACTCTGAATAACTTCCCTTTACTCCCATTTTCTGCCTTTTGACTTGTGTCTTGAGGTATAAAAATTTTCACACTATTTTTCTGGTTTAGTGTATGGGAGATTGTGTTGTTCTGTGAATGTGTGTGTGATTTAATTACATCTTGTAGCCAAGCAGACTGCAAGCTGAAGTGTCAAAAGAAGTAAGGTGTAGCAGTGTCTTTAATATGTTAATGAGTAAACATGGCTGGGGTTTGAGCAAAACAAGAACAGAATTACCTGGAAAAACCCAGCAGGTCTGGCAGCATCGGCGGAGAAGAAAGGTAATTCTGTTTTTGTTTTGGATTTCCAGCATCTGCAATTTTTTGTTTTTATCTCTGGGGTTTGAGCATATAAGGTGTAAAGGGAATTTGCATTTGTAGATAGATGAAGGGGGATTTAGTTTTCAAAGTGATCTCTTGTCTGTTTACAAACAGCCAGACAAGCAAGCTGAGGAATGTACTTATTTTTCTCAGAGGTTATTGACAATATTGTGGCAACATGAAAAGATTTGTTATGAGAAAGGTAAAATTCCAAAGACATATGGACAATGGAATTTATACATTAAAAGGGAGAACATGTATAAAGGATAATGAGGCTATGTGTCAGGGAAGGCATGGTAAGATCTAAAATAAATGGGAGAAGCCTCCAATATTTGTGCATTGAACCTGCTGTCTACAGAAACCAAAGCTGGGAAAAGCCACTTTGAATTCTATTGTCCAGGGTGTTGTGTTAACACCTTCGGTCTGTCCGCAAGAATGACTCAAACCTCCCTGTTGCTTGCCATTTCAACACTCCACCCTGCTCTCTCGCCCACATGTCTGTCCTTGGCTTGCTGCATTGTTCTAGTGAAGCTCAACGCAAACTGGAGGAACAGCACCTCATCTTCCAACTAGGCACTTTACAGCCTTCCGGACTGAATATTGAATTCAACAACTTTAGATCTCGAACTCCCTCCCCCATCCCTACTCCCTTTCCATTTCTTCCCCCTCCCTTTTGTTTTTTTCAATAATTTATATAGATTTTTTTTCCCACTATTTCCATTATTTTTAAATCTATACCTTTTATGCCCTGTTAGTCTTATTTCACCCCACCCCCCACTGGAGCTGTACCTTGCGTGTCCTGCCATCCATTCTTAATTAGCACATTCTTTTAGATAATATCACCACCTTCAACACCTCGTTGTTCTTTTGTCTGTGACATCTTTAGATTATCTGCTCCTTTCACTGCTTGCTTGTCCCTACAACCAGCCCCCCCTACTTCTCTCCCCCCACCCCCACCCCTACCTTAAACCAGCTTATATTTCACCCCTCTCCTATTTTTACTCAGTTCTGTTGAAGGGTCATGAGGACTCAAAATGTCAACTTTGTTCTTCTCCGCCGATGCTGCCAGACCTGCTGAGTTTTTCCAGGTAATTCTGTTTTTGTTGTGTTAACTTGCTGGATCTGTTTAAAATCTATTCTTTTTAACTGTTGCATTAATGAGGGTGTAACTGGAAGCCAGGTTAATTAGGGATTTTAGGAGTTATTATAGTAGTAATTTGTAGATCTATGTATATGCTTGAAATCTTTTCTTTGTTAATAAATATTTTAATTTAGTTTTTAAAAAATCTCTAGAGTCTTGGTGGACTTATTACTTCTGAATTGAGGGCATGCATCTTGAAATAAATACAAATTGCAAAACTGTTGTGATAGCGTGATCAAGTTTCCTTCATGGATTTGATCCACCTGGCACACATCCTCTACCACGTAGTAACACTTGAAGCCAGCTAGCAATTCATTCTTCCCCTTGCCCATCACTTCACATTCTGTGACCTTATTCATTCATCTATTATGGGGATTTTTTTTTAACTTGGGTTAGAAAGGAGTCCTGTACACATCGTAGGAACTGAATACCCTTATCCCCTTTACCGACCTCTTCTGTCCAATTGATATTGAGTTTGCTTGGTTTGATGAGTATACTGAGGTTATTTTTATTATAATGTAGGAATTTTAATAGAAACATATAAATTAAGGACAGAAAGTATGACTTTCAAATCAGGAGTAGACTATTCTTATGCTTTAGCACAATTATCTTTCACTCTCTAACTCCACTTCATCTGAAGACTACACTTGGTTGTGACTTCCCATTCACAATGCCACAGGAGATTGACACCTGTTTCTTGAAGTTTAAAGAACAAAAAGGCAAAAGCTTCAATAGGTATGTTCAATGAACTTTGATTTTTCATTCTCCAAGTTGCCTTAGTTAATTTTTTTATATTTCTCTTTCAGCTTTTATTCAAATGAAAGACTAAAGTACTAGAAGCATAAAGTATTTTCGCATGTCATCTGACTAAACAGATACATCCTAGAAGATTGGCTCACTGCGCATACCCAGACTGCACATGGAAATGTAAAAGATATGTGCCTATTTTTATATTGGAATTCCCACAGAAATTGTTAATTTAACATACTTTACCAGAGCTTGGGCCTTTGAAAATTGCAATATATTCTGCACATGTAGAACAGCCATTTGAATGTGGTACGAGGGAGTCACTCACCTCCCTCAAAAGAATATAAAGCAAGTGGAATAGAATTATGTCATTAAGAAAATAAGACTCAGCTGTGATTCCTTCACCTTTAGTCCCTGTTTCCACAATGTTTACAGGAATTACAGGAAATAATAGCCATAGTAAAATATCTGAGGGAATGCTGGCAAGAACTGCGATAGTTAGAGATGCCTTTTGTCACAAGGGCAATAGTTTTCATTGGCTGAAAATACACCATCATGTCACTCAGCTGTCGTGACAAGGTAGGTACATCTTTTTCTATTTTATTTTCATGCACCTCCACCTCCATCCAAACTTCTCCCCCACTCCTAGAACTCATATTGCGGTGTATTTCTGCAGGTACCATTTACCCAGTTCCTCTGGGTCTTTCTTCGTGTTTAACTTTATATAGTGGGTGCTTAGAGATTATTTAACCATGAGGGGTAGATTGACCCAGCTGAGTCATATTCTGACTTTTATTTATCCGTTCATGGCAGTTGAACATTGCTGGCAAGTGCCAGCATTTATTGTCTGTACCTCATTGCCCTTGAGAAGGTGGTAGTGAGATGAGTCACCAAGAAATGACAGGCAAAGCTCAAGTAAAATGTAATTTATATAGATATCAACAGGAATGATTTACCACTGTAAGGGCCCAGTTTTAAAGAACATTTTATACTTAATATTTCATAAAAGGAAAGACTGCTTGAATGATTGAAGATAAAAGGGAATAGCTCAGAGAAAGGAAAGAGGTATATACTAATCTATGCATGGAACAACTAAAATGCTTCAGTTCTGACCATGGATTTTAATCACTTCTGGACAATTATCCTAATTTCCTCTCACCAGATGTATCAATAAACAGAAGCAGTCTTTCATTATTTCTCCTTCTGCCCTCTCGAAAAGCTTTCAGGATTTAAAAAGAAAATCTGCGAGGT
The DNA here is from genome assembly GCF_017639515.1 of Carcharodon carcharias. Classification (NCBI taxonomy): domain Eukaryota; kingdom Metazoa; phylum Chordata; class Chondrichthyes; order Lamniformes; family Lamnidae; genus Carcharodon; species Carcharodon carcharias. Next base: position 101,200,195 of record NC_054481.1, on the reverse strand, counting down.
CTTGTCTTAACCAAAGCATTTGAGCCTTTCTTTGTAATTGTAGGCTGTCATTTCTGGTATTACTATAGTGCATCACTCCTGCATCTTTTTCATGGCTCTTAATTTCCACCCTACGATCGGATGCCCAGAGCTGCAATACTCCAACTGTGGCCTATTCAAGATTTTGTACAAATTCAACATCACTTGGGTAACTTTTGATTCAGCTCCCCTTTTTGTAAAATCCAGGGTCTTTATCCACCTGCACTCCCATCTTTGAAGATTTTTGTATTCATTCATGGGGATGTGGCCATTGCTGGCAAGGCCAGCATTTGTTATCCATCCCCAATTGCCCTTGAGCAGGTAGTGGTGAGTTGCCTTCTTGAATATAACCGAGTGGCTTGCTGGACATTTTAGAGGGGAGTTAAGAGTCAACCGGGTTGTGGTTACATACCATAATGGAGTCACAGACAGGCCAGACCAGATTTCTTATCATAAAGGGTGGACCACATGGGGTCTTATAACAATCCAGCAGTTTCAATTTGCTGTAAACACCCACCTTATCATGCCTTTACATTCTAAAGAAGGGTCTTGTATTGGGCTTGAAACATTAACTCTGTTTCTTTCTCCACAAATGCTGCCAGACTGCTGAGATTTTCCTGAATTTTCTGCCTTTATTTCTGTCTTTACTTGGTCTGCTCTATATATGAGTCCAGATAATTGCCTTCAGAAATAACCTAGTGAGTTACCCTGTTGTACTAAATCACCAAGAGAACGTATAAGGATAAAATTAGAAAGATTGCTTAGCATTGTAAGTTGGACAGTATAAAGGCACACCCAGTCCCATGGGTCTCACAAAGTTCACCTTACAACAATGTGGGGGCTCGTTCCAAAATTAGGAGCACTGTTCCACAAACTAATCATTCAACAGCCTGCAATAATATTCACAGTATCACACCTCTCACCCAATGTCCCAGATTTCTCCATCACCATGTTTTGAGTTGGTGGCACAGTTGGGAGGGAATGGTCCTGGCAGTCTTCTTTGGGCATATAAATAGTAAAAGGGTGATAAAGGGAGGAATAAGGCTGATGAGGGACCAAAAAGAGGACTTATACATGGAGGCAGAGGGAATAGCTGAGGCATTACATCAATGCTTTGCATCTGTCTTTAGCAAGGAGGAATATGCTACCCAGGTCATGGTGAAAAAGGAGGTAACTCAGACAACAGAAGGGTTTAAAACTGATAAAGAGGAGGTATTAAATAGGTTGTCTGTACTTAAAGTTGATAAAGCATCAGATCTGAATGGATCCAGAACAGATCTATCAGCTTGAAACTGAACATGCGAGAGGCACTGTGGACCATCAGTACCAGAATTGTATTCAATCACTATCTAAAAGCCCCTAACTTGACATATCCTCACTCTACCATATAACCAGCCAGGAAAATAACCCTGGTTCAATAAGAAGTGCAGAAGAACATCCAGAAACAGCACCAGATATACCTAAAAATTAAGTGGCAACTTAGTGAAGCAACAACTCAGGATTACTTGCATGCAAAACAGCAGGAGCAGCATGCAATTGACAGACATAAATGATCCCACAAATATTGGATCAGATCAAAGCTCTGCCATGATGCCACATCTAATCATCAATCGTGGACAACTCACAGGAAGAGGAGATTACGTGAACATTCTCATTCTCGCTGGTGGAGCCAGCACATGAGTGCAAAAGCCAAGACTGAAATATTTGCAATCACTTTCAGCTAGAAGTGCCAAATGGCTGACTCTTCTCAGCCTCCTCTGGAGGTTCTCACCATCACGGAAGCCAGGATTCAGCCAATTCAATGCACCCTATATAACATCAAGAAACGGCTCAATAAAGGCTATGGACCCCAACAATATCCCAGTGGCAGTACTGAGGACTAGCTGTGGCTCTCGTCATGTTTTAGGTTGGAGATCATGCAAACAGTGTCATTGAGTTTTAAGACATAGCTGCTGTGTAAGTTAGAGTTTCAAATAGACTGGATTTCTGTCAAGGTCAAGGAGTGGGTAAGTTAGCCCAAAGTTATATTTGTTTTCTAATTGATATTAAATCAGAGAATACTGCAGCATAAAAGCAGCCATACAATTGAGTCTGTGCCTGCTCCTTTGAGCAGCAATACAGTTAGTCCAATCCCCCATCCCTTAGCACTGCAATTTTTTCTCCTTCAGGTATTTGTCCAAATCTCTTTTGAGAGCTACTAATGAATCAACTATTCACCAGCACTCTATATCGGACAGTACATTCCAAATCCTAACCACATGTTGCATTAAAAAGTTTTTTCCTCATGCCATCTCTGGTCCTATTGCCAATCAACTTAAACTTGTGCCCTCTGGCTACTGTTGTAAAGTTGTCTGGTATCTCACCAAGAGGCCTCGAGGCTTGTATGGTTGAACATAAATTGTTTATCAGTAACAGGCAACTATATACATATCTCCAAGGTACAGCCTAAATAGGTACTATTTTCATGCCAAGTCCTCTCAGACTCTCTTTACACACATTGTCTCCTGTGTACTGTCATGTGACTCTATACATCATACTGTGCACAGTACTGTTCTCCAACCCCAATTAACCCTTGCTGTGCCGCACACCCTTATACTACAGTTATCATTGCTTCCATATTTGGAAACAATTTACCTTTATTTACTCTACCTAAAGCCTTTGTGATTTTAAACACCTCTATCAAATCATTTTCTAGCCTTTTCTGTTCTAATAGCTGCAATTTCTCAATCATCTCTAGACCTCTTCTTGTAAATCTTTCCTGTACCCTCTCCAAAGCCTTCATGTCCTTGCTTGTGTTTTACATAGGTTTAGCAGAACTTCCTGGCTTTTGTATCCAGTGCCCCCATTTATAAAGCCCAGGATGCCTTATGTTTTATTACTGCTTTGCAAACCTGTTCTGCCACCTTCACAGATTCGTGCAGAAATTCGCTCAGGGCTTTCTGCTCTTGCACTCCATTTAAAATTGTGCCATTCAGCTTGTTTTTTTTTGTCTCTCCTCATTCTGTAAGATTATTATAGATTGATTTATTTATAAATAATCATTTTACTCATTTAAGTAGTATTTGTCTTATTGAGTGCATTGGTATGATAACCTATGCCATTTCAGAAATGCAGTTGCTTGAGGGACTTTTTAACTTGAGGATAAACTGCACACTTAGGCAGAGAGTTTACAGCTTATTTTGTAGAGTAATGGAAGATTTTTAAAGAGACGCTTATGATTGATCAATTACCCAGTTCTTTGAGCTTCAAAGCCACGCTGCACGTTAAAAAACCACAAGGTGAAGTATAGTTGAAAATCAGATGCCTTTGCTCAAATGTGCCATCAGGATGAGGAAGGTGCGAAAAGCATGTGTGCAGAGGGGTACAGCAGACTAAGAGAAAAGAATGATTGAACCTATTGTTGTAATATGTCTTTTGTTATGACATGGCACGTGATATGTACAAAGGACCAAATCCACAAGGAAAACTTGGTTGCACTATCACAATGATTTTGTAATTTGCATTTATTACAAGACGTGTGTACTGAGTTCAGAAGTAATGAGTCACCAAGACCTTTAAAGATTTTAAAAATTAAATTAAAATATTTATTAACAAAATAAAAGATTTCAAGCATATACGTAAAGCTACAATTACTTACTACCATAACTCCTAACATTCCTAATCAACCTGACTCCCAGTTACACGCCCCCTTTAAGGCAACAGTCCAAAATAGATTTCAGATTTAAAACAAAACCAGCAAGTTAACACAATACCCACTTGACAGTAGAATTCCAAATGGTTTCCCCCAACTTCAGTCACTTTACATAGCAGCACAAATGGCTGGAGGCTTCTTGAAAGCTGTTTCACACACTCCTGTTAGATCTTACATGGCCTCCTCCTCACAAAGTTTTTCATTCTCCTTTATGTATGTTGCTCTCTCTTTTTAACATGTAAATTCTATTGTTCCAGATGTCTTTGAAACTGTATCTTCCTCATCATATAAAAACTTTCATGTTGCCAATATTTTCAGTAACCTTTGGAAAAATAAATACTCTCCTTAGCCTTGCTTATCTGGCTAGTTGCAAACAGACTAACATTCCTTTGAAATGCAAACAATCCCTTCATTTATCAAAAAAATGCAAATTCTCTCCACACCTTACATGCTAAGCCAGAATTCATGTTTACTCATTAGCATTTCAAGCATCTTTCTACACCTAGCTACTTTTGATAATTTCCAGCTTGCAGTCTATCTGAGTCCAAATGTAATTAAATCACACAGACTGACCCAACTATACTCACACCCATAAACCTACTTTACAAAAAAGCAGAAAAATATTATGGAAATTATTATACTTTCATTACACTTTAAGGGATAGAAGCATGTTATCACTAGAAGGGAAGTTTGTCAAGTTATCCAGTCTCAGTTTCACTTTTACCTCTGAGCGGAACACAGCACTGCTGCTGTCTTCGAGCTTTGTGTCTCTGTATAAATATTCCCATGTGCCTTATCTAAAAAAAAGGAACCCACAGCATGTTTCCACAATCCCTTATGAGTGATTGGTGCCGATAACATAATAGCAACATGATACCTGGTCAGGTGGGAAAGAAACAGGGGTGTAAGGGACAGTGGATTTCTAACAGAAGGTGTGGAGATAGTGTTACGACTGGGTGCAGAAAAGTGCGCTGGTTCGACTTTTATTCAGTTCCTTCAGTTGGTCGCAACAAAAGTTTTTAAAATTTCTTCTCCCCATCGATGCCTTTTCCAGGCCAAACGTATTTACTTTTTAAGGAGCCAATCTTTTTTTTTATTTGTTCATGGTGTGTGGGCATCGCTGGCAAAGCCAGCATTTATTACCCATCCCTAATTGCCCTTGAGAAGGTGGTGGTAAGATTCCTTCTTGAACCGCTACAACATGTGGTGTAGGTACACCCATAGTGCTATTTGGAAGGGAGTTCCAGGATTTTGACCCGGTGACAGCGAAGGAACGGCGATATATTTCCAAGTCAGGATGGTGAATGGCTTGCAGGTGATCTTCCGGGTGGTGATCTTGCCATGCATCTGCTGCCTTTGTTCTTCTAGATGGTAGTGGTCATGGGTTTGTAAGGTGCTGTCTAAGAAGCCTTGGTGAGTTGCTGCAGTGCATCTTGTAGATGGTACACACTGCTGCTGCTGTGCATTGGTGGTGGAGGGAGTGAATGTTTGTGGATGTGGTGCCAATCCAGTGGGCTGCTTTGTCCTAGATGGCATCAAGATTCTTGAGTGTTGTTGGAGTTGCACTCATCCAGGCAAGTGGAGAGTAATCCATCACACTCCTGACTTGTGCCTTATAGATGGTGGACAGGATTTGGGGAGTCAGGAAGTGAGTTACTCACCTCAGGATTCCCTCCTCTGACTTGCTGTTGTAGCCACAGCATTTATATGGCTACTCCAGTTATGTTCCTGTAAGCTCCCAGGATATTGATAGTGGGAAATTCAACGATGATAATGCCATTGAATGGCAAGGGGTGATGGTTAGATTCTCTCGTGTTAGAGATAATCATTGCCTGGCAGTTGTGTGGTGTGAATGTTACTGGTCCGGCATTTCTCCCACTCTACCATTACCATCAAGCCAGAGGATCAACCATGGAACCATAGGAAAGTTACAGCACAGAAGAAGGCCATTCGGCCCATCTTGTCCAAGCCAGTCCAAGGACACCCAGGTGCCCTTTCTAATCCCACCTTCCTGCACCCGGCCCATAGCCCTGCAGTTTACAGCACTTAAGGTACAGATCCAGGTACTTTTTAAAAGAGTTTAGAGTTTCTGCCTCCACCACCAACTTGGGCAGCGAATTCCAGACATTCACTACCCTCTGTGTAAAAAAGTTCTTCCTCATATTCCCCCTACACCTTCTGCCACTTATCTTGAATCTATATCCCCTGGTTCTAGAATTCTCCACCAAGGGAAACAATTTTATCCTGTCCACTCTATCTATTCCCCTCATAATTTTGTACACCTCAATCACGTCACCTCTCAGCCTTCTTTGTTCTAAGGAAAATAACTCCACCCTATCCAATCTCTCCTCGTAGCTACACTTTCTAACCCTGGCAACATTCTTGTAAACCTCCTCTGCACTCTCTCCAGAGCTGTTATGTCCTTCCTGTAATGTGGTGACCAGAACTGCACACAATACTCCAGTTGTGGCCTCACCAGTGTTTTATACAATTCCAACATTATATCCTTTCTTTTATATTCTATACCCCTGCCAGTGAAACAGAGCATTCCATATGCCTTCTTTACAACCTTGTCTACTTGAACTGCTGCCTTCAGGGACCTGTGTACTTGTACACCAAGATCTCTCACTTCATCTACCCATCTTAGTACATTCCCATTTATTGTGTAATCCCTGTAACTGTTTGATCTCCCTAAATGTATGACCTCACACTTCTCTATGTTAAAATCCATCTGCCACTTTACCGCCGACTCCACCAACCCATCTATATCATTTTGGAGATTATGGCTATCCTCTACACTATCCACTACTCGGCCAATCTTTGTGTCATCTGCAAATTTCCCAACCATGCCCCCCACGTTCACGTGCAAATAGTTAATATATAACACAAACAGCAAGGGTCCCAACACCGAGCCCTGTGGAACACCACTTGAGACAACTTTCCATTCGCAAGGGCATCCATCGACCATTACCCTTTGTTTCCTGTTACAAAGCCAACCTTTTATCCAGTTTGCCACATTACCCTGAATCCCATGGGCTTTTACTTTCCTTACCAATCTGCCACGTGGGACCTTATCAAATGCCTTGCTAAAATCCATGTACACAACATCCACTGCACTACCCTCATCAACCCTTCTTGTCACTTCCTCAAAGAATTCAATCAAATTTGTGAGGCAAGACCTTCCTTTAACAAATCCATGCTGACCATCCCTGACTAGTCCATACCTTTCCACATGACAGTTAATCCTATCTCTCAGGATTGATTCTATTAATTTGCTCACCGCCAATGTAAGACTAGCTGACCTATAATTGTTTGGCATTTCCTTTGACCCCTTTTTAAACAATGGAACTACATTTGCATTTCTCCAGTCCTCCAGTACCTCCCCTGTATCTAGTGAAGATTGGAAAATTATCCTCAGAGCATCTGCTATCTCCTCCCTGACTTCCTTCAGCAGCCTCAGAAACAATCCATCTGGCCCTGGTTCCTTATCAACTTTCAAGGATTTCAACCCTTCGAGTAATTCCTCTCTCTTTATGACTATCCCATCTAATATCTGGACTACTATATCTACATCCTCCCTTTTCTTTGTAAACATGGAGACAAAATATTCATTCAAAACCCTTCCCACAGCCTTTGCATCTGCACACAAATTTCCATCTTCATCTCTGATAGGTCCCACTTTTTCCTTAACTAATCTTTTAGCATTAATGTATTGGTAAAACATCTTTGGGTTATCTGTAACTTTACTTGCTAATCTTTTTTCATGCCCACTCTTTGATTTCCTTATTTCCTTTTTTACTCCATCCCTGCACTTCCTATATTCGTCTAGGCTGTCAGCAGTGCTTAGTTCTTTGTGTCTATCGTATGCTTTCTTTTTGTTTGAACTTCCCCTGCATTCCTCCGGACAACCGGAGGGTCTAGATTTGGCAGTACCACTCTTATTTTTGTTGGGGATATGTCTGCTTTGTACAATTAGGATCTTGCTTTTTAGTGCTTCCCACTGATTTTCCACTGTTTTATCCTTCAGCTGTGCTGCCCAGTCCACCTCAGCCAAGTTCCTCCTCATTTCTGCAAAATTTGCCTTCCCCCAGTTCAAGACTTTTACTCCTGCCTTACCTCTGTCCTTTTCCATGGTAATGCTAAATTTAACTGAATTGTGATCACTGTCCCCGATATGGTCGCCAACTGTCACTTCACCCACTTGCCTTTCTTCGTTCCCCAAGATTAGGTCTAGAATTGCATCTCCTCTCGTTGGGTTTATCACTAATTGATTGAAGAAGTTTTCCTGGACACACTGCATGAATTTTTCTCCCTCGGTGTCCCTTATATTGTTTGAATCCCAGTTGATATTAGGATAGTTGAAGTCTCCTACTATTATTGCCCTCTTGTTCTTACAAGCAGAAATTTGCCGACATATTTGTTCTTCTATCTCCTTTTCACTATTTGGGTGTCTGTAGTATACTCCGAGTAGTGTGACTGCCCCTTTTTTATTTCTAAGCTCAATCCATAAAACCTCAGTTGTTGACCCATTTAGTATATCATCCCTTCTCTCAACTGGAATTGATTCTTTAACCATTAGTGCCACCCCCCATCGTTTTTTATCTCCTACTCTATCGTGTCTGAAGACTTTATAACCAGGGATATTAAGCTGCCAGTTTTCCCCTCCTTTAGCCAGGTCTCCGTTATAGCAATGACACCCTGCTACCATGTGTCCACCTGTGCCCTTAACTCATCTACCTTGTTTGTAATACTCCTTGTATTAAAGTATAAACAGTTTAACCTCGTCAATTTCCCTTGCTGGACACTTTGTAAACTTTGCTTCTCCTGTAACTCCATGTCTAGTACTACGTCCCTAGCTAATGTTCTACCTGATCTGAATCTGACCTATCTGATCCTACTCCTGGGATCCCATCCCCCTGCTACACTAGTTTAAATACTCCCCAAAAGAACTAGCAAACACCCCCGCAAGGACACTGGTCCCACCTCTGCCTGGGTGCAGCCCATCCGGTTTGTAAAGGTCCCACTTTCCCCAGAATCGGTCCCAGTGCCTCAAGAATCTGAATCCCTCCCGGCTACACCATCTCTCCAGCCACGTGTTCGTTTGGTCTATCCTCTTATTCCTGCTCTCACTAGAATGTGGAACTGGGAGTAATCCTGAGATTTGAGGTCCTGCATTTTAATTTATCTCCTAACTTCCTGTATTGAGCTTGCAGATCCTCATACCTTAGTTTACCTATGTCATTGGTACCAATGTGTACCACGACCACTGGCTGCTTACCTTCCCTCCCCAGAATGTCCTGCAGCCACTTCATGACATCCTGGACCCTGGCACCAGGGAAACAACATACCGTCTTTGATTCATGTTTGCAGCCACAGAAGCATCTGTCTGTGCCCCTAACTATTGAATCCCCTATCACTATAGCCCTGCCATTTGTTTTCCTCCTGTCCCTCTGAGCAGCAGAGCCACCCACGGTGCCGTGAACTTGGCTGTTGCTGCCAACCCTGGGTCAATGAAGAGTGCAGGAGGGCATTCTAGGAGCAGCACCAGGCATACCTAAAAATGAGGTGTCAACCTGATGAAGATATTATACAGGACTATTTGCATGTCAAACAGCATAAGCAGCAAGGGATATACAGGGCTAAACAATCCCAATGGATCAGATCTAAGCTCTGCAGTCCTGCCACATCCAGTCATGAATGGTTGTGGACAACTAAACTGGAGGAGGAGGCTCCACAAATATCCCCATCCTCAATGATGGAGGAACACAGCACATCAGTGCAAAAGGTAAGACTGAAGCATTTGCTACAATCTTCAGCCAGAAGTGCCAAGTGGATGATCCATCTCGGCCTCCTCTGGAGGTCCCCAGCATCGCAGATGCCAGTCTTCAGCCAAGTCGATTCACTTCACATGATATTAAGAAATGGCTGAAGGCACTGGATACTGCAAAGGCTATGGGCCCTGACAATATTATGGCAATAATAATGAAGACTTGTGCTCTAGAACTTGCCACGCCTCTAACCAAGCTGTTCCAGTACAGCTACATCACTGGCATCTACCCGTATGTGGAAATTTGCCCAGGTATGTCCTGTACACAAAAAGCAGGACAAATCCAACCCGGCCAATTATCGCCCCATCAGCCCACTTTCCATCATCAGTAAAGTAATGGAAGGGGCAATCAACAGCAGCATTTGCTTAGCAATAACCTGCTCGCTAATGCCCAGTTTGGGCTCCGCCTGGGCCACTCAGCTCCTGACCTCATTACAGCCTTAGTTCGAAAATGGACAAAAGAGCTGAACTCTCGAGGTAAGGTGAGAGTGACTGCCCTTGACATCAAGGCAGCATTTGACTGAGTCTGGCATCAAAGAGCCCTAGCAAAACTGGAGTCAATGGGAAACAGGGGGAAAACTCTCCGCTAGCTGGAGTCATGTCTAGCACAAAGGAAGATGGTTGTGGTTGTTGGAGGTCAGTCATCTCAGCTCCAGGACATCACCGCAGGACTTGCTCAGGGTAGTGTCCTTGGCCCAACTATCTTCAGCTGTTTCATCAATAACCTTCCTTCCATCATAAGGTCAGAAGTGGGGATGTTCGCTGACGATTGCACAATGTTCAGCACCATTCGTGACTCCTCAGAGACTGAAGCAGTCCATGCCTAAATACAGCAAGACCTGGACAATATCCAGGCTTGGCCTGACAAGTGGCAAATAACATTCACACCACACAAGTGGCAGGCAATGACCATCTCCAACAAGAGAGAATCCAACCATCGCCCCTTGATGTTCAATGGCATTACCATCACTGAATCCCCTATTATCATCCTGAGGGTTACCATTGACCAGAAACTGAACTGGACCAGCCATATGAATACTGTGGCTACAAGAGCAGGTCAGAGGCTAGAAATCCTGCAGTGAGTAATTCACCTCCTGACTCCCCGAAGCCTGTCCATCATCTACATGTCAGGAGTGTGATGGAGTACTCTCCACTTGCTTGGATGAGTGCAGCTCCCACAATACTCAAGAAGCTTGATGCCATCCAGGACAAAGCAGCCCACTTGATTGGCACCACATCCACAAACATTCATTCCCTCCACCACCGACGCACTGTAACAGCAGTACAAGATGCACTGCAGCAACTCACCAAAGCTCCTTCAACTGCACCTTCCAAACCCACAACTACCACCATCTATGTCAGCAGACACATGGGAACACCACCACCTGGAAGTTCCCCTCTAAGTCGCCTACCATCCTCACTTGGAAATATATCTTTGTTCCTTCACTGCCGCTGGGTCAAAATCCTGGAATTCCCTTCCTAACAGCACTGTGGGTGTACCTACACCATATGAACTCCAGTGGTTCAAGAAGGCAGCTCACACCATCTTCTCCAGGGCAACTAGGGATGGGCAATAAATGCAGGCTGTTAGGGGAAAATTAAAAATGCTAAAAGAGAACACTAAGAATTTACTAAAAAACCCTAAAATCCCCAGGCAGACATGGCTACATATAAAGAGTTGAAGATTACCAGATGAACACTGCACAGCCTTGAGAGTCAGACTGGAAGACACAAATTAGATTAGGTGTACTCCTCTCTCACATAGGGAAGGGGCAGATGGTTTTAGCTTAGATATGGAAGACATACAATGGACAAAGAGGGGGCTTTGATGAAACACAAACAGTCCTGAGTTGTGAGAACCAAGATCTTTGCGTACATGTTTTAATTTTGATTGAATAATATAATTAAGTATACATCCTTTAGAATAACTGGTTAGCAAAATCACATGTTTATGTACTCAATGCATAAGACCGGCGTGACGGTTACCAAGGATGTATTCAAATATACTCAAATGTATTATGATAAGAAAAGGGACAGAAGTAATGAAATGTAATCAATCTGGGAGCTGGGTCTTCATTCTTAGGAATGATTGCAGCTTCCTTGCATATGCTTGAATAAAACCAGTTAAAGGAAGCCTGATTGTAATTTCTCCTCTTCAACTGGTCTATGTGGTAGTTGCTGGATTGGAGGGAGTACCGTCTTCAGTGGCCTAGTCGGCAGGATTTGCCCGGATCTCTGTGAAGGTGGAACAATGACCTGGTGAGTATTTTCTTTCTGAAAGATACACTCCGGTTGTTCACGTCAGACTAGAATGGAGGTCTAATAGGAAGAATCCGAATGTTTCGGCCAGGGAGACTCAGGTGGACAGTTGTGGGGCGGTTGAGTCCTGTTTATTGTGGGGCGGTTAAGTGCTGTTTACTGTGGGGCGGTTGAGTCCTGTTTGTCGTGGGGTGGTTAAGTCCCAGGAGCTCAGGGGAACTGTGGGTCCCTGTTTTAGTGTGTGTGTGGATATGGCCGAGAAGACCAAACTCGAGTTCATTACAGAATGGGGGAGATGAAGGAACCATGTCCCTTCACCTCGCCAGGAAGCATAAAAGCTGATCAGCAAAATGAAACAACAAGGTTGGCAGCTGAGCGACCCACCGTTACGCTCCAAGGAGCGATGGAAGCTCAGACTAATGATAAAACTGACAAAGCTACTGTACTCATTTTGAGTCTGTGTCTGCAACAAACTAAACTAATACAGAAACAACTTGGGGCAGTTGCGCCGGTCGCAGCGGCAGGGGACATGAAATGTCCCCTACTGAATTTTGTAACTTAAACTAAAAGAAAGGAATTGATCCAAGTTTTAAGAGCTGTTTGTGCTGAGGAGAGAGAGAACAGAGGTACCCCTAGGGGGTTGGTGAGGAGTGACAGGCAGCAGCAGAGAAAATGTGAGCTTCAGTCAGTTTGACTGTCCCTATAGGTGGAGCCTCCAAGATCCCTTTATTTCCCCCACTGCTACTTGAAGCTTCGTTTTGAGTTAAGTTTAATATTATAGGAATATAAATACATACCTTTATATTTGTGTTTGTTTGTGTGCAAGGAAGCATTTGTATGTGAGCTTTAATGTGTTTTCGCCCCTAAATTGTCATTTGCGTGTGTAGTTCAGCACTTTAGAGTCAAAAGCCCTATATTAGATTAAAGGAAAAGTGTACCCAAACATTCCTAAGTTTTGAGTATAAGCTTTGAGTTGAGATTTCTGGCGAAAATCACAATTTGAAGGTTGTAAAGATAAAACAGGGCTTGCCTTTGTTTGAGACGAACCAACCTTTGTACCACCCTTTTACAGACTAGTAAGGGATAACCCTCATGACCAGCTTCCAAGCTGATTGGGATTGACACATACAAGTTGGTATTCTAAAATTCTGAGAAAAAAAATTACCTGAAATTCAAAAGGATTCCAGGAAAACCAAAAGACATAAACACACAGTCTAGGTGGTTCCAATGGATAAAAAGGGGTTTCTTTTGAAGAGATGAATTAAATATTAAAGGAAGTTTGCATTCCAAAAGCACTGTAATTTGAGACGACCTTGAAATGTAAAGTGCAGCGTAACTCTTTTGAGTACAAACCCATTTCCATCTGTTTCAGATGAAATAACATTGTTTCATAGTTTGCCATTGTGAGATTTGAACTGGTGATCTTGGGGTTACAAACGCAGTACCATAACCACTTGGCTATTTAGGCCAAACTTGTAAAGTGTAGTGTAATTTAACAGGTGAATAACAGTGAATAACGAGGATGCTATCCAAAGATAAAGAATGTGTCGATAAACATATGGGACTTCTAACCTCGATACAAATCATTACACATGAAAAAGAGGTTGTTTTAATTATGAGAGTGTAAATTACAGTTCTTACAAAGTTTAAAAATTTGAGGTTTGGTTCTTGATAAAGTTCTCAAAAGGGAATTTTTATTTTAAAACATGACAGCATGTTTTAGACATGTTTTGACAACAATTGGCACTAATTCAAATGTTGCAAGATTTTGTATTGTAAGTCTATTCCCAAAATGTGAAGTTAAGCTCATGACCTTGACAAAGTGTGGCAGAAATTCAATTTTTGGCCGAGCTGATGAATCTGGGATAATGCTAAAAAAAAGTCAGACATAATTTAATGGGTTACTTTTGAGACAATAAGATGTTGTTTGAGAAGAAGATAAGGAAGCAAAACATGTCCATGATTGATTTTTGTTTTAAAACTGTTATGAGAATACTTTATTGGACTGTAAGGTCTCTCCAAACAACCTGAACAAGATAAGATGGTAGCTATCGCATGTGTAAAATGGTATGAGGAAAGGATTAAGGGTAGGAGAAAGAGATAGGGAAAGAGGGCACCATAATGTACAAACTGTTTTAAGGGAACTGAATTTGATAATCTGGCCATCAACTGAGACATTGGAGCTGCACAGGGGAAGATAAGCAAAGACCTAGAGACAGAGATCCCCATTGACATGGAATAGTTAACATGGTCTAAAGAGAAAGGAAACATTTTAAACGATCAAGACAATAGAGAAACTGACCTCAAGAGAATCTTAGGATGATCGTGGTCAGGAAAAAAAAACCTTAGAAGTAAAATTATTCAGTGTCTATAGTTGAGGCAATTGAAGGGTAAGGAGAAATAATACTTAACAATTTACCATAAGATAGATACATGTAAAGGGAAAGCTGGGAAAAAGCTAAATAGATGTATTACTGACTATATTAATATGCACGTGAGCTACAAGGAGTAAGACCACAGGATTAACCCTCTGATGACAGGCAGAGTTAAGTGGCTCCCAAAGAGAACTGCCACTGGAAGTGAAGATAGTGAGCTATTGAAAGACAGGATAAGAAGGTGCATTGTAGAGTTATGTAGACAGCTTAAGGAATTGAGGTCTGACATGAGACAGCAGGAGATAGTAAATTGGAAGAAGTGGGGTGCCTACCAGATGGATTCAGATCAGAGAACTCATTTCACAGGGAGAGTCATTAAAGAAATGTGTAATCTTATGGGGATTAAACAGAAATTCCATATTCCTTACCACTCCCAGAGTTCAGGGATGGTGGAAAGGATGAATCGAACTTTAAAAACATCTATAGCCAAAGCAATTCAGGAGACAGGGAACAGCTGGGCCACCGTATTGCCCAGCATTCTGATGCGCCTTAGGGCTACCCCAAATAGGATGACTGGGTTAACCCCAATTGAATTGATGACAGGCAGGGCCATGCAATTACCTGAAGGGATTATAGTAGGAGGAGGAGGTGTAGGGCCGCTGAAAGGAAGAATTTGGGACTACTTAAGGGAATTAAGTAAGCAATTACATGAGTTGAGAGAGGAAGTTAGGGTCTGACAGATGACTAAGGATATGGAAACAGGCAAATCCAAAGAGCAACAAAGGATCCCACAAGTGGGGAATAAGGTGATGGCCAAGGTGAGCCCTGAGCGAACAGGGTTTGGCCCAGGTGGCATGGACCATATGAGGTAATTGTGACAGGCGACAGGGAAATAAATGGAGGCATTACACACAGTTAAAGATATATGATGAATCACCAAGCGGTAACCCAGACAACGGGAGCCAATGTTAATGTTTCCACAGGTCCTTGATCCTGGCTGTAGACGTGTCAGCGCTGGCATGGGAAGTACTAATGGTCAAAGTCAATAATGACACCTGCCTTCACCCTGGGCAGTACGTATTACTTCCCCAAGGAGGAAGTGGGGAATGGATAAGAAAGCACAGCACCTGGATTACGGATCAAGTCACTACACGGACACATCAAATGAACAATTGGGAACAGGACCCCACGTGTGATCACACAAGTAGCTGTAAGAATACTTTACATTTAACAGCACCAGGGCAGCCAGTTCGATTGACACCACTCGAGTGTAACAATGGGAACTTCACGGGATGGTGGTACTTACCCAAGGGTAAAGACAATGATGAATGGACACGCCCCTTACAATAGAACTGGACTGGGTTGATGGAATGGGGGATGTACCAGTTTTTCATCGACAAACATTTGGATGTATCAAGAGATTAATGTGACTGCTGGATGGACAGACCTACCTCCCTTTGTTTGGGGACTGGGTCTTGAGGGACAATATTGTCAAGAAACATGTAAATATGTAATAGATAGGCATGATTGTTATGATACACAATGTTTTACTTTGACTATGTGTAGATATCAAAGACCCACTCAATGTTCAGAAGTAGTAAGTCCCCCCCCGGATGGGATAGTCAGGATAGGAAAGTCAAAACCACTATTATATGATGTAGCTATAGTCTCTCTGGAAGTGACACACAATGTCTTGGTACCCCTGTCAGTATTACATACTACTTGTCACAGCCACCACAATTCCATAAAATGGGCTAGAAGCCAACTGAAGAGGATAGTTAAAGACTATAACTTTCGAATCGTCCCGGGAATTAGGGCAAAAGCACAGGTTAGGTCAAAACGAAGTATATTAGAAGACCTTGGAAGGCTATTTGGGAGTGCCAATTCCATACATAATTCCAGTCAGATCTATGACTTAAATGATTATGCCTCCTGGGTGGCCGCTGAGACTGCCCGAGGACTGCACAACAGTACGTGCGGGACAGGATATGCCCTGACATCCGTGGAGCTACAAGGAGAGGGTCTGCTATGGATCCTTAGGCAGACTGCAGATAGGATTATAGACACAGCTGAATCACAAACCTCAGGGAGGGCATGCAATATGCTAGCACGAGATTTAATTGGTGGGGTAAAATCGACATTGAAGATATCAGGTTTGGAACAATATCCGAACACACGTTTGAGTCAGTTTACCAATTAAACCTCATAAATTTACGCAAGGAGTGGCAGGAATTGGTAATTATGCAACCTCAAGGTGGAGGAGAGAATGGAGTTATAAAATTTATTATGGCCATTCCCCAAGAACATCATCCAAATGGGGCTTTCCAGAACCGCTATAGGTTTGAGTCCCTAGTAGTAGATAAAGGGGGATGGTATTCTGCGTGGGGCTATGTGGATGTATATCCTATGTAAAAGACATGTTGCTGATTAGTATTAGAGACTGTTGTTCAGAATCAAGAAATTACATTGTGTGCCCATGCCAAACGCTGGACACAAACACAAGCAAAGTTACATTCACGCTTTACTGATTCAGGAAGCATTTAAGACAATTCAGGTATCCTCAACTCAATGGTGCTTCATGACCAGTGAGGCTGAGTTCCTTTACGGGGACTTACTTTGTGCTAACAACTCGAGTTTCTGCCTACATGTGACTGATCCATTTACTATAGGAGACTTCCATTTGCCAGGCAGAACCACAGGATACTTGTTTAGCCCTTGGTGGGATGCCACATTGTTCACTGATCAAACTCCTGTCAGAATAGCACGCCTAGCCATGCAGGAAGCCACAAGAATAGCTCAATCGTATGTAGAAGCTTCTAGAGAGCAAATCACGAGGGGGCGCGTGTAAGTGGATTTAGCCACCCAATCAGCCAGGAGGTTAGCCCAATCAGCTACTTCCCATGCTACGGCCGGAAGATTGATGAATTAGTGGGAGATTGTTAGAATGGTTATGACAATTGTCACAGGAATTATGCTCTTAATGGCTATTGGACTCTGCTGCTACCAATGTAAAACCTGGAAAAGGACTCTCCAGGCACAGACAGTAACAAATCAAAGGTGCACATCAGTTCCCCAACCTATGCATTCTCCAAGGGGGAGGACAGGAACAGGGAAAGTTATTTTGTACCGCCAGGTGGTTTAGGATTCCTCTGGCAGTCTGGACGACTGACCACCGAAGGACCAGAAGAGGAATTCTCAGCTTAAGGTGTGGCCAGCTTGGACTTTGCAAGGGCCAAAAGGTTGGACTGTTAGGGGAAAATTAAAAATGCTAAAAGAGAACACTCTAAGAATTTACTAAAAAACCCTAAAATCCCCAGGCAGACATGGCTGCTAAACATATAAAGAGTTGAAGATTACCAGATGAACACTGCACAGCCTTGAGAGTCAGACTGGAAGACACACATTAGATTAGGTGTACTCCTCTCTCACATAAGGAAGGGGCAGATGGTTTTAGCTTAGATATGGAAGACATACAATGGACAAAGAGGGGGCTTTGATGAAACACAAACAGTCCTGAGTTGTGAGAACCAAGATCTTTGCGTACATGTTTTAATTTTGATTGGATAATATAATTAGGTATACATCCTTTAGAATAATTGGTTAGCAAAATCACATGTTTATGTACTCAATGCATAAGACCGGTATGTCGGTTACCAAGGATGTATTCAAATGTACTCAAATGTATTATGATAAGAAAAAGTGCAAAAGTAATGAAATGTAATCAATCTGGGAGCTGGGTCTTCATTCTAAGGAACGATTGCAGCTCTCTTGCATATGCTTAAATAAAACTGGTTGAAGAAAGCCTGAGTCTCTGTGGTCACTGTGTGATCGGGGATTGTAATTTCTCCTCTTCAACTGGCCTATGTGGTAGTTGCTGGACTGGAGGGAGTACCGTCTTCATGGCCTATGGTGGAATGATGTAGCCATTTGAAGTTAGATGGTTTCTAGTATGAACATGGGGTTGACTTGAGAGAGAGAGCAAGAGATCTTTCCTGCTATTTTCCAGCAGGGCTTCAGATGACTATCATGTTTTTTTCTCTTCGTGGTTGTCCCTTTCTCTGCTTGGCAGAGCTGCTTTTAAAATTCATTTCTGAATATTGCTGGAAGGGAATTCAATCAGCATGTCTTGCATCCATTGTTGTAGTAATCCCAGTTTTTTTTATCTTTCATCTCAGAAACCTTTTAACATATATTTTTGAAATATATATCAACAGGGGATGGGGTTGTTTCATCCTCCACAGGAGGTTTTGAGTGTCTGGCGGGGTGTACTGGTTGGATCGCAGTTCCCATTATCTTCATAGAGTTATAGAGAATTAAAAGTCCAGCACTTTGCATTTTTAATGCCTTCCTTTCAAGAATCTCTGTTTGAAGTGGACCTTGACACCCCCACCGGCAAACCCCCCTTTCCAACCTCCAAGGGGTGAAATCCCATGTAACAGGCCTGAAGTGCAATTTTTATTGACTTTCCAGAGAAGAGGCCAACTTTACAATATCAGCCATCAGGCAATTCATGGCAGCCATTTTTCATCAGTGTCTGTTCTTGTATTTTTTTTAGAAGAAACAGGTCTTCTTTAAACAGTTCAACATGTCGATGGTTAGTGTTGTGATATTGTTTGCATGCCAATGCAGACAATGATTTAAACATTTAAGGAGCTGCATAGTGACATCACTTTGACATCACTATGGGGAGAAGGTTTAGCTTGTCAGGCCCGACCGAGCATAAAATGACGGGCGGTGATGTCAGGCAAATGTCCTGACACCAAAGCGCACTCTCGCAATATTTCGGTCGGCGGGCACAAGCGGGAGTTGGCAGTGCACCTGCTGACAATTAAAAGGCCTATTAAAGCCATTAAAAAGGTAATTGAAAGAATTTTTTCACTCCCCCTCCAACCTTACGGTTGGCGGGCAGGTGAAAAGGCCAAGTTGCCTTTGCATTTTTAGGAAACCTCATCCATGTGCAGGATGAGGTTTCCAACAGCAAATAAAAATAAAATAAAAATTTTTAAATTCCATTTATAACATGTCCCTGCTCATGTGACAGAGTCCCATGAGGGAGACATGTTTTATAGCATTTCAGAAATCTTTATTTTTTATTTTGAAAAATGAGACAGCTCTGTGCCTCAGGGAGCTTTTCCGGTGCACACCCGCACGCATGCACAGAGTTTGCGCTCGCCCTCCTCTCACCCCACGCAGGCGGCGCGTTTCCCACTGGGCGGGCCTTTATTGGCCCATCAATGTGAAATTGCTGTCCGGCCCTGATCACGGCAGTTGGCTTCCCAAGTGACCCAGTGCATCCCTGCTGAGCCCGCCCAACGAGGGAAAAATCCTCCCCCCGTGTAAGGTTGGAGAATAAAAAGGTAACACCTTCACGTTCAATGTTCACTATTGCCTGTGATCTCTACTGCAGATATTCACTACTGTCTGTGACTCTGTATCAGTAAAACTTTATGTATACCTTATGAGTCAGGCATATAGTCAAGTAATCAGCCTGTGTAATTGTTAAAACCCAGGCTAGATCAAGGCCTGTGCAGAGCTATATGTAGTTGTTACTAGTAATAAACTACAACTGAAGTACTTAATTGCCTGTAAAGCAATTTGGGACATCATGAAAACTGTTGTATAAATGTAGATTTTGTTTTTCTTTCATTACATCCGCATGCAGTAGGCAGAGTGGCTGTAGCAGTTGTGAAATTGGAGGCGCAATGCTGAGCCTCTAAGAACAATTAATCACAGAGCAATTGACTGATGCTAGGAAAATGGCTACAAAGAAATCACTACATTTACAAAATAATTAAACTTTGTAGCTAATAAAACCTTACCACTCTGACTTCTCAGAATCCTTCTTCCATGGTCACTGACTGCTCCTTAGACCCATTCAATTCACTCATTAGATCTTCAATCTGTTTCTTAGAATCTTCCTTTTCTGCTTTTAAAGTCTGGATTTGCTGTTCCACACTGTGCATCTCATATTTCATGTTCTTCAGGTTGGATCAAAGTTCAAGAATTTCATCAGTCTTGGTTGTTCAGCCTGTATTCAACCAACTGTTCTGATTCATCAACAATTCCTTCTCCTGTTCCAGGCATTTTTCATGACACTTAATAAAGACTTTCGGAATTCGAAGTTCATCAAGTTCTAACTGAAGACCTATCTTCACTGAATTTGCTTCTACAAGGTTATCATTTGGGCTTTTCAAGTTCTCTTTCACTTCCTGTCAGCAACACTCCAGTGTTCTCATCAGATATCATTGTTCATTAGCAAACCCATCTTTCATACGTGGACACTGGTTCTCTGCACTGTTTCCCTTATCAAAGCCTAATTCCTCTGTGCTATCCTTCAAGCTCACATTCTGTAATTCTCTTCTGCTAGTTGTCCCTGAGGCTCTTCATGCTCCTTTGTGAGAACTTCTACTTTCACTTGGGTTTGCAGCAGAAGTGGTAGAGATCTTTTTACCTGACCGTCAAATTCGAGCTGCAAGTTTTCTACTTTCTATTGCTCCTTTATACATGAATTCTTCATTGTCCCCTTTTCCTTCTGCAATTTCAAAGCTCTGTTGGTCAGTGATGTTTTTATTGTCTCAAGCTCTTCAACAGGAATGTATTGTATCTGTATTCCCTCTTTCAGTGCCTGGATGTCTGATTGCAGCCTAGCATTTTCCTCCTGGAATAAAGAACATTGCTGAATCTTTTCTGCCAACTGGCTCTTTAGTACTTTCAAAGTGACATTAAATTCATTTTGCTTCTCTTCATAATTTTCCAGAGGAAAAAACTGCGACCTGAAGGATCCTTGTAGTGTGTGAATCTCAGTCAACATATTCTCCTTTTCTTTGTGAAGCTCAGTTGCATCATCTTGAGTTTTCTTGTAATTCAACAGGGTCTGCTTGGCTTTGTTCTGCTGTTCCTCCATTCTGCTGTTCAAGGCAGTTTTTATTTCTTCATGCTTCTGTAGAGTTATGTACTCCTTTTGCATTAGATCTTGAAGAACAATCAGTTGTTCTTTCAACTGTTTATTTTCTTCAGCTCTTGCCTTCTCACTTTGTGCTTCGGTGCATTGTTTTGTTGCTACTGATAGTTCTAATACAGCTTTTTCTGAAGTAGTATTCAACATATTTTTTAACTCATCATGTTATCAATTCTTTCAAGGCAGCAACTTTCTTTGACCTCTTTTTCTGCCTGCTATTGTACCTGGCTATATTTCTGGTTGAGTTCTTCCAACTCCCTCTTCAATTTGTCAACAATGGAATTCAAAGTTGTTATTTCTTCCTTGTACTTTTCTGGAAATACATACTGAGTCTGCACATGATTCAGATTTTTGGGTTTTGCATTCTTCTCAACATTCAACCTTTTTGTTTCTTTCAAAGCCTTCCTTTACCATGGTGACACCTCAGAAATTTATTAGTTCAGATTTTGAATAGTTTGCTTTGTTGAAGATTTCAGTTTTTCATCTGTTTTAAAGGTACATACTCTGCCTGAAACTTGTGTTTCAAGCCTTCCAATTCAGCAATGATATGCATATTTTCTGATCTTATTTCTGTCTTTTCTTTCCCTTTGTTCTTATCCTTCATGTTTTTTGCTGTTAGCCAGGTCAGTCTCGGGCCAATTCTTAGCTTATTTCAGTTCTGTAGTTGTGATAGTTGTGGCTTCATTTTCCGCTCATTGCTTGGAACACTCTACTACTTTATCTTTGATCAGAACCAGATGGCTTAGCACTGCCACCCGTTGTTTTGGTAATGAGTCAACCTTTTCAAAAAGGTCTATGTTTAATTCTTCTGGCTGCTTCTCAGCCTCATCTTTCCCCTGCATTAAACTCTTGTGCTCATGCACTTCGTTGCTGGCATGACCTGCAACAATCTCCTGTTTTGCTTTATGGGGAGGTTCTATCCCTCTTTTTAAGCTCTGCGTGCTCCACAACTTGAAGATTAAAATACGTGTCAAAGACTTTTATTATGTCATCAAAGCTGGCTGAGGATTCAGCAATGGCTTGCATTAGGATTACCTCATCAGCAATTTCACCAAATAAGTATAAAAAGTATCAACTTGGACTTCCTCTGATTTCCTACTTAATCCTGATGTACTCCTGTAATCTCAAAGTTTTCTTCTCCATGATGCCCAATTTTGTGTTTGGTTTGGCCATTCCATGAGATCAAATTGGTCTGATACTTTGTATTTACCATCCAGGGCCATTTTCCATAAGAGGGGAGTATAGCTGTAATTTTTTCTCTCTTCCAAGGTGGTGCTGCCATAACTATCCATTCAATGCTTCTTCCTGTGCCTATTGGTCCTTAGTGCGCTCCCACAGTGATCCTGGGCCTGATTCCTTTAATGATTTCAATTCTTCAGGAATTGTTCAATCAAGTCATTTGGGACAGATTTTTGTCTTTTTTAAGCTTAAAAATTAAATAGGAAGGCAATTTTAGGCTCTGGTTGCCGTTTAAAAATATTTTTTGCAATTATCCAAACTCAGCCGTGTGGTATAGCGTCAACTTCAGACTCAGCTGCAGTGTTCCTTCAGCTGCAATGGTGAAACAATGAGTATGCTGTGCCTGGTTAATGCCCTGATGATTTGAAAAAGGTATGTTCAGCCTTTTAGTGAATTTTGCTCATCCATTTTGTGATCTATTTAGGTCCTTTGACTCTGCGTTGGATCAGGTTTGGCTTTTCATCTGCACAGTGGATTCTTCTCCTGCTCTTCAGCCTTTTTGTCTTTTTAGAATTTTGCTCAGCCTTTTGTGATATGGCTAGGTCCTTGACTCTGCGTTCGGCCAGGTCTGACAATGAAGCTTTTTTAGATAATCTCCAGTTGTGTGTTCGGTTCAGTTGCACCTCAGTCAGGTCAGGACCTCAGTTTCTTTAGTCTTGCATGCCTTGAGATTCCAGGGTCCTACTCCAGCTTCTTTGGTTCTGGGTTTGTGCATCAGCTGTCACCATACTGTAAGGGTTTGTTCCGTGTTTCACAAAGAGGTCTGGAGGCTTGTGTGGTTGAATATTAGGGGCTGAATCTTCTGGCTGACGTGCGGGTGGCATCGCGATATTTCGGTCGGTGGGCAAGCTATGCAGCGCGACATGCGCCCACCATTAAATAAAGGCCTCGTTAAGGCCACTAAATCACCAATTGGCGATGATTTTGAGGATCCCATATGAACTTCGAGTTGGCGCATGGGCCCAACAGTCAGGTGGGTAAGTGATTTGTTCACAAACCTCATCCAGTGGCAGGATGAGGTTTGATTTTGGATTTAAAAAAGTTTACCAAAGTGTTTGTGGACATCATGGACATGTTCCATCTCATGTGACATTTTCACATGAGGGGGACATGTTAATGATTTTTTTATCTTTCTATTTTTAATGTCTCACAGAGTTTCAGCGATCTCCCTGAGGCAGCACTTAGCCTCAGGGAGATGTGCGCTTTTTCATGCGCATGCGCGAAAGAGCGCACTCTCGCAGTTGGGGAATCCCTGCCCCTCCCCACCCTTCAGGCAGCGCATAGCGCTTCCACTGGGCCGGCCTTAATTGGCCCACACACATAAAATGGCGGCAGGGCCTGTTTCAGCGGCGGCGATCGGCTGCCCCCACCGTCGAGTCGGTTGGGCCCGCCCACCCACCCATCAAGGGCAAAATTCTTCCCTAAGTGTTTACTGGTAACATGTAACAATATACATATACAGGTCATGGCCCTAACTAGGTAATATCTTCATGCTGACTTCTGCTAGACTCCTTCTGTACTCCTGCTGCATTATCATGTGACTCTTTCCATACTGTGGCCGGTACTATTGTCCAGTCCCACATTAACCCTTGCTATGCCAAACAACCTTATACTACAACTGCCATCCATAGAAAGACAAAGAAGTGATATAAATGCAGAATGGGCTGTTGTTTTTGCACTGATACCAAACAATAATCAATCTGTCAGCAATATTCAGGAAGAGGGTATGAATTCTCCAGGCTTTTTAATGAAAGTTCATCTTTTAAAGCTAAGTGGAAGCCCAGTCAAACTTGGCAAACGCACAAGTTTATCTTTGTAATGATACACGACAGCAATTGAACCAATTGTGCTAAGTAACATTTATCAGACTCAAAATATTCTTCCTGTGTTTAGATACTGTGGAATAAAGCAGTTTACAATCTCAACCAAACAAAGTTTTGTCTAATGATATTTCAATGTGATTTTAAATAGATTAAAGGAGTAAATGTGATTAAGACAATGAGATCCAGTTAGGTTTTATTGTTATTTTCCTTAGGTCAGAGGGTCGTGGGTTTAAGCCCCAGTTTGAAGAGTTTAGCACATATTCTCAGCTGACGCTCCAGTACAGCACTGAGAGAGTGTTGCACTTGTCAAAGGTATCATCCTCTGGATGAGATGTTAACTACTATTTGCCCCCTGAGGCAGATGGTAAAGATCGCATAGCACTGTTAGAAAAAGAGAAAAGGAGTTCTCCTGTTTCCTGGCTGGGATTTATCCATCAACTAAAACCAACAAAAAAGGTTCGTATGGCCATTTGTCTATTTGCCAATTGTGGGACAGTGTTGACAGCAGAATTTCCCTACTTTGTATCAGTGACTACATGTCAAAGTGTTTCATTGGCTGCGAAGCAATTTAGGACTCAATTTTCCTGAAACTCCACATTTGAATCTCAAATTGTCCCAATTTGTGGAGGAACAAACATAGGACTTAGGAGCAGGAGTAGGCCATTCAGACTTTCAAGCCTGCTCTGCCATTCAGCAAGATCATGGCTGATCTGGTTGTGTCTCAACTCCACTTCACCTGTCTGTCCCCAAAACTCTTTACACAATGTATATCAAAACTCTGCCCAACTCAGCCTTGAATAAATACAGTGGCCCAACCTCCACTGTTTTCTGGGGAAAGAATTCCACAGACTAACGATGCTCTGAGAGAAAAGAAATTCCCCTCCTCTCTGTCTTAAATGGTGGATCCCTTATTCTTAAACTGTATCCCCTCATTCTTGTCTCTCCCACAAATGGAAACATCCCCCTGGAATCTATCCTATCAAATCCTCTTTGGATCTTATATGTTTCAATAAGACCACCTCTCATTCTTCTAAATGCCAACGGGTATATGCCCAACCTTTCTTCATAAGATAAGACCTTCATCCTATAGATGTGTGAAGTGAACCTCCTCTGAATTGCTTTTAATGCAATTATATCTTTTTTTAAATAAGGAGACCGACACTGTACACAGTACTCCAGATGTGGTCTCACCGAGGGCCTGTACAGCTGCAGAAAAACTTGCCTACTTTTATATTTCATACCCCTTGCAATAAATGTTAACATTCCATTTGCCTTCAATATGTTCAAGGGCTTTGGAAACGAAAGGCAGGGTATGAGGCAGTGGTGAAAAGGGGGAGCTGTAGATACATTTTGTCTAAGGATAAGTGTTGACAATGAAGAGAGACATTATCTCATGTAAACTTTGCAATTTCAGCTAGCGTTGAGGCCAGGGAGGGAATTATGGAGATTGGTAGCTAATGACAATGGCCCATACAAAAATGCAGATTGTAGCATCGGAATCACCTCCAACTGGGAAATTTATGGGGAATGAAATTTCAAACCCATGGGCATGTTTTGATCTCATGATTGGAATGATGACCTATAAAAGATAAACTGCATTCAGCAGTACAGGACTTCGCAGCAAGGGATTCATTTGGACGTTTAGTAAAAACTAATCAAACGGATTTGGATATTGACTAATGCAATCAAGACATCTGATTACCCAATACAATGGCACAAAAGGCATATCATCAATATAGTCCAGTCAAGGAATTAAGCAAGTGAGGTCTGCATCATAGACAATAGTACTGGAAATAGGTTCATTCAAACCCTCATTAACTTTGGAGCCAAGTGCTGTTACTGTGTCACCTCAAACAGCAAGAGAATTGCTCATACAATGAGAACTGTTTGATTTTGTGTGTCTATGTTCCAATGTTCAGTACCTGTCACTGGGTGAATATTGGAAGCGTTAAATCCAATTGTGTTGTTCTTTTGTGCCTATGTGCATGCGAGAGAGAGAGAGACTGGGAGGTGGAATCATCCCAGATTTGCACTAAGTGCGCTAGTGGGCAGGTAAAATGATGTTTTACCTGCCGGCCACGATGGCGGCTTTTCATGCCGTATCGCTCCAAATCCGCCAAATTAGTTATGGGAAACAGGCCGTTTTGATGGCGGGTGGAATCTCATTCACCTGCCATGGCTATCACCTTGCTGTTTCATCACACCACGCGCCACATTTAAAGTCTAGCCACGCACAAACATCTCAGTGCTTCCAGCCCATGACTGCTGCATGGAAGATGTTCACAAAAGGCAAAAAGACTGCAGCCCCCAGGTTTAGTGACGCTTCATTGGAATGCCTTTTGGATGCCTTGGAGGCCTGCCGTGATGTCCTCTATCCCCACTTTGGCTGCAGGCTGGGCAGCGGCGTGACCAACCTGGCTTGGGAGGCAGTGGCAGCGGTGATCAGTGCCAATGCTGCACAGAAGAGGTTGGCTATCCAATGCAGACATAGGTTGAATTATCTCATCTGCGCAGCCAGTGTATGGCAACCATCTCATCACTCTAAACTCACACACTCAAGCCCGTCGCACATTCACTGGCATCTCACTCACTGCCAGCTCAAGGGACATCACCATTCATTCTCACGCACGCCCTCACATTCCCATCTGGCCTCATCCATCTCCTCTGAAGACTGCCTCCTCATCCCTCACCATCTTGAGGCCACTTGCACAGATCAACATGTGCCCCTCACACACATCCTGGGATACCCTCCTTCCCCAGTACAGCCCTCATCCTGCAGCTGCTTCACTTGCCTGAGGTCACTTCTCCAACTTCCGCAAGCAAGACCTAGCCCTGCAGCCATTGAAAAGTCGCCCACATGTGGCTGATCTGGTAGGTAGAGACCTGCCCGTGAGCCCCCCCCTAAAAGTGATGTGGTGCTGTCTGTGAAGCCTGGCACCGAAGCAAGGTAGGCAAACAAACCTTGAAGTCCTGAGTGAAGTGCAGCTTGCCAGGTGCGCGTTGTTTATGTGCTGTTGTGAAACACGTTGGTGTGTTTTCCTGCTGATGTGGGCTGATGAAACAGCCAGGGTGTGGACGCCAACTGGCATAAAAAATGCCAGCCTGGATCTTTTGTCTCTTTGATTTCTCTGTGCGTTTCCAAGCCAGTGTCCGTATCACTTAAAAGTTATTTAACCACTTGTGGTCTGTTTTTGTATGTGGCTTTAAATCATTTGGTTGTTTAATGTGTTTCAAAAGCTGTATTCTTTTTTGTCAATTGGTGCAAATGAGAAAGAAGTTATGATAACATGAATATTGGACTGTGAAAAAACAGTTGTGTTCTTTGTTCTGAGAGGGAAAGAGATATAGGGGGTCCTCTCCCATGTGGTGTGAGGCTGCTGTTAGGTTTAAATTTTGTCTGAAGTTAGGATGTTGTACTGTACTGTGAAAATTCACCTCTTCTTGAGTTCTTACTGTTCTAAAAGGTACTTTGAAGAATGAAGACTTTGACAACCCAGGATTTAAGTTATTTTCTCAGTTTCTTTGTAAACTGTGCACTCCATTTATTGGTTTGAGTTGATAAAGTTAAAGGAATATTGTTGCAATTGAATTGGAAGCTTCCAAAAAGGAGAGAATATGTGCATGATAAAGATTTTGTGTGGATGAGTATGTTTTAAAATTTCTCCTGAAACGTGATATCTATCTTAAACAGAGGTATAATTAGTGGAGTAAAATCTTCAAGGTTTGAACCTGGAGTCATGATTACTGGCCAGAATCATGATCCCAGGGTATCTTGATCAACGTGTGCGAATTTTAATCTGGATACAAATTCACACATTTTCAATGTTTCATTATGAAACTAATCTCCCTGAGGCAGCTCCGTGCCTCAGGGAGATTTCTGCGACTCTCCCTCCACCCACTGCCCACATAGGTAGCGCTGGGCGCATGTCACGCTGGGCAGGCTTTAATTGGCCCACCCATGTAAAATGGCGGTGCGCAGCTGATCACAGACCGCGATCGGCTCTGCACTTGCCCGGCCCACCCAACAGGGGGAAAATTCTCCCCTTGGGATTAATTAATTAATTTTAACTCATATGCATTGGCACCCTAAACATTTTGAGGGAAAATTATCTGAAATTCAAAGAAAAACAAAACAGCATACACAGACTGTCTAGGTGGTTTCTACAGATATAAGAAATAACTTTCTTTTGAAGGAGAAGTGAATTCAATATTACAAGAAATCTGTGAGCCCAACAACACCTTTCTTTGGTTGTAGGACAATTTTGTTCAAGACCCCTGGATGAGAAATCACAAGATGGATACAGATGAAGGGGGAGCTGGAAAATCTTTTTTTAAGTCCATGCACGATGGTATTTTAATGATATTAACTGAGGTGACCTGCAGGTTGAGAGTATCATACCGAAAGGAATATCTATCTAAGCTGAAATTATTCAGAGATCACATTTAAGTTACAATGGATAAGTTGTTTCATCTCAGGGATGGATTTTGGCACTGCTATCCAGCTCTATCCCTGGATCCGTATTGTTCCTCTTTATTTATCTACTCATTTTTTGTTATTGTGCAATTCATTATTGTATTACATTTACTGTGTGATTTGAGAAGGCATGGAGATAAGAAAGCCAGATGTTTGTATGATTATATGCAATCACAAAAGTTAGAGAAAAGATGTTGTAAAATGGGTAACTACTTAGGTAAATATGTAGGTAACTTAGTTAAGGGCAAGGAAACACTTACAGTCACAGTTATGGCAAAGGCGATGGTAAATGCTGAGTTGTTCTAATCCCAGAGGGAAACTTGAAACAACTGCCACAACTTGTTTTGCAATTTGGATAGATTTCGAGATGCGTGTCATGAATTCAATTGTAACAAGGCCACCAAGTCTTATAGGTTTCTTACCAAACTAAATTAAACCTTTATTAATAGAAGAAATGATTTTAAATACATACATAGATCTACAAATTACTACTATAATAACTTCTAGATTCCCTCATAATCTGACTACCAGTTACACCTCCATTAAGGCAACATTAAGACACATAGGTTTTAAAATACCCAGGCAAAGAACACAATACCCTGAAAACCCAATTCCAAGTGAGTTTGCTTAACTTCAGGTCTTTGTAGACAGCAGCTCGAGGCATAGGTGCTGAAGGCTTTTCACACTTGTTAGATCCTAAAATGCTTAACCTTACACCCAAGCTTTGCTCCTTTATACATATTTTCCCCTTTGAATACAGATTTCCATTGCTTCACCAAGTCTTTGGACTTTACAAATCTGATAATAAAAATCTCTCTTGGTACTAAACTTTACCAGTAACCTTTGGGAAAAATAAACACACTGGGCAGAATTTTCTGCCTGCCGGGTGGACCAAACCCAATCTCCGGCAAACGGGGAGCTGATCCCTGCCGGAGAAGTGGGCCCTGCCACCATTTTACATGGGTGGGCCAATTAAGGCCCACCCAGCATGATGTCTGGCGGGAAGTGCATTGTGTTTCCTGTGCGGGCAGGGGGATTCCCCAAAAGCAAGAGTATGCTTTTTCGTGCATGTGCATGAAAGAGTGTATATCTCTCTGAGGCTAAGTGCTGCCTCAGGGAGATTGCTTACACTTTTCAAAAGATCAAAAATAGAAGAAAAAAAAGTTCCCTAACATGTCACATGAGATGGGACTTGTTCATAAATTACAGTGGAACTTTATTAAACTTTTTAGAACCCTGCATGAAACATCATCCCGCCGGTGGATGAGGTTTCATGTTTTTTCAGATGCCCGCTGGGGCTCCTAGCCTGCCCACCAACATTGAGTAGGAATCCAGATCATTAATATATATCAAAAAGAGATGTATACTTACCCTGAAAGCTGAAAAACACCCATTCATTGCTCTTTGCTTTATGCCCCTTAGCCAATTTTGTTTCCATGCTCCTTGAATCCTATGGTCTTCAATTTTACCAGTAACTCTATTATGTGGTACTTAATCAACACCTTTTGAAAGTCCATATACCAATATCAGGAGGTCCTGTGGTGCAATGAGTAAGTGTCCCTGCCTCTGACCCAAAAATTCCCCATTGAAGTCCAATTCCAGGATTTAATGTCCAAGGAATGCGCGTTCATAATGTGGCCAAACAGGTTGAGTATCAACTTGTAAATCCTTCCAACATACACCAATGTTAGGTGGTAAGAGCAGGAGAGATTCTGGTCAGCCATGTGTTGGAAAGAACAATCTACCATCACTATCCACAGCTTCAGGTTACAACATGTGTGTGAAAGTGTATGTTACCACAGCATTGGAGGGCTGGTTGGCTGGAAGGTTAGTGTGGATCAGATTGGTGCTAGCAGCAAGCAGTTTGATCCCCATTTTGGCTGGAGTGGATTCAGGACCTGCTTGCTTGCCCTACTGGTGGTGCAAATCATGATGCCGTGGGTCAGGCCTCCCTTCGAGAAGAGAAATTAAGAAGGTGCACAATATCAGCTGCACTACCTTTATTAATCCTCTCTATTGTGCCATCAAATAACTCCACCAAATTAGCCAAACTGATTTGAATTTTACAAATCCCTGCTGGCTATCATTTATCAACTTGTATTTTTCCAAGTGGCAATTAACTTTGCCTCAGATTATTGCCTCCAAAAGTGTCCCTACCATTAGGCTGATGATACTGATGCTACACAGCGCTGTATTTCAACCACATCTCTTGACTTCTCCACTGCCTCTGTATTGCCAAAATGCTCACTTGATATCAAGTCTTAAATGAGCCTCAACTTCCTTCTGTTTCCACTCAAACTTCGATATTTTCATCACTTACTTCACCTGCACCCTGACCGCTGTCTCAGGCTGAACCAGAGAGATTGTAACCTCCGCATCCTGTTCAGCCTTGAGCTGAGCTTCCAACCTCGTATTCTCTCCATCATAGTGATGTCCTATATTGTCTGCCCCTCCTGTTACCTTAACCTATCCATCGCTTTTGTCACCTCCCAACATAATTCCCCTAATGCTGTCCAAGCAGACCTCTCCCATTCACCAATCTCCATGAACTTCAGTTCACCATAAACTCTGCAGCAATTTCTGTTTGTCCAATGCAACCATCCTTGCTAACTGACGTCGGGCTTCCAGTTCTCCAGTGTCAAATACCTATAATTCTATTCATGGCCTTTCCCCTCCTTATTTATGTTACCCTATCTAGTGCTACAACCCCTGCTCCATCCCTGTCATTCTATTGCTCTGAGTACAGCCTCTTTACCCCACGACTGTTTACATTCATGCAAGAGAACTGACAGTGCCTCAGTTTAATGTCTTACCCAAATGATAACATATCCAAAAGCACAGTTATCCTTTAGTAGGACACTGAAGTGTCAGCCTCCATTTTGTGGGCAAGTCTCTCGAATGGGACTTGAACCAACGATGTTCTAACTCAGGGACAGGAGGGCAGATATTGAACCACAGCTGACATCATTTACTTGGGGGTCTGCTGCTGCTGTTTCAACACCTGACCTGCATTCCCTTCTCCTGCCTCTGTCAGGAATAGCATTTCCTGGGGCCAGTATGGGCAAATGTTAGTAAACCCGCAAAAAAGCAGTGTGAATGGCCACAAGCTCCCCCAATGGAAGGAACGGAGACCTGGAAGGCCTCTCATTCCAGACCCCACTTACCTTGCTTTCTAGGCCTTTGTCTCTATTGAGGTTTGCTGAGCTTTCAATCATCCAGTTTTCAGGGTACCTTTATTTATTCATGTTATCCTTTCTGGAATGGCAGAGAGGGATAACTCTAGAGGTGGGAGAGAGAAACTGTCACCCTTTGTTCCCAACTGGCTGTGTTGATTGTGGTATGAGAAAAAGGAAGCATTTTTCTTTGGTGTGGTATAGGTATGCTTCGTTGTAATGAAAACCAGTTGCACTCAATTCAAGTACAAACATTCTGTGTGATTTAGTTAATTGTGTGAGTTTGCTTGGGCCTGGTCACTATTTCCAAAAGTATATAACAGCCAATCTTTGTCAAGCAAATGAGTCTGGCTGGAGTGTCTCCAGGGAACCAAATAACTTCTGTCATTGGGTGAAAAAAACCTGCGACCTAAGAAAATTCCTTATATCATAGTTTAGCATTGTATTGCTACAAGTATCTTGTGTTACTATCTATAGTAATTGTATGTTAAGCCTTTCATACTGTTATGGGGATCATGTGATCATATAGACAAATCAGCCCTAAGAGCGTGTAATCTTAGGGCGGAGCATTATAGCCTTGATCTTGGAAAAAGCATGTAGCTTCATCAGGAGCTCTATAAATAAATTGCATTGTTTCTTACAAGCAACCTGTCCTGCACTCCAAGTTTATTACAATTGGCAACAAGGATAAATAGCTTCAATGCTGCATCTTGCCTCTTCACTGTGAGTATTTCGAATTTTAACAGAAGAAAAAAAGTATACTCATCAGCAATTCCCCTTTTTGGCAGAATTGACACATACGACTGGAATCAGTAAATAGAGCGCCTAGGTTTCTACTTTGTGGTGAACGATAAAACAGCTGAGGAGAAACAGGAAGCAATTCTCCTAAGTATTTGCAGGAGTAAAACTGTCACGACAATGAAGGAAAAAACACTGAATTGCATCCGGAAATATTGGATTTTAAAAATAAAATCTGAGTTTTAAAAATGCACACAAGCCACGGGCTGGAATGCTGCAGGTTGACTCTCTAAGATGTAATGGAACCCCACCCTGTTACCAGACAAGGTACTTCTAAAGACATCCAGAAATTAATTGCTCCCTCTGGTAGAGACAACTGGGACATAATGGGAGATGAGTATCACCTCATCAAGAAATCCTGTGAGCAATGTCCAGACAGATTTGTAAATTTGTTTCCACTTGGAATATACAAAGAAGGGGTTAAAAGTGAGTTGAAAAGCTGCCCCAGCGTCCATCTGCTGGTGGGTGTTCTGAGAAAGTAAGTGCTGGAAGTTTGACACAAAAGTAACAGCCACACAGGGTCTAGTCTGGATCAACAACTTTGGGGAATCCCACCTGGGGGTGGGTCATAACAAATTGGAGTGCTCGTCCATGATTTGAACAAATTGGGGGTCTCGGAGTCTGGAACATTTTTCCCACAAGTGAAGCGAATGAAGTAGAGGGTGGAAAGTAAATTGTCCTTTTGAAATCAATTTCTTCCAAACTGCGAAATGAATTTCTTGAGTCTATACTAAAGTGTTAAAATGTCCACTTTTGATGCCAGTACCTTTCTAGCAGAACTAGAAGCAGTTACTGTTGAGGATCTAAAATTTCTGTCCCTTGAACAGTTAAAAGAATTAGCGAAGTGTTTAGGATTAGAATTTCGGCCGAAAACCTGAAAGTTTAAAAAGAGTGGCCAATGGTCAACATGTGGAAATTGAGGACGTTTCACCCGATCCGCACTCTTAGGAGTGCCCCTACAGCATAACATTAGAGACATTAAAATTGGAGAAGTGTAAATTAGAATTTCAGGAGAGAGAAAAGGAGTAAAACCGTCCAATATCCCTGCAAATCGCCATTTTGCAGGTATCCCGATCTCTCTCTCTCTCTACCGAAGTCAACACTACTGGAACATCAAAACCAACTATCTGTCTACTGAAGTCACTTTACTGGAATCTCGAAACCAACTATTCATCTGCCATAGTCAACACTACTGGAACCTCAAAACTGACTATTCACTGACTGAAGTCAATTCTGCTGGAATCTCAAATTGCAACAGCTGCAATGCTCAATCACCCACTCCCCACGAGTCAAGGTCTGTTCTGTATATCTTTTTTCAAGCTAACTTCTTACTTTTAACCTTTATCACTGTATATGCATGTGTTTTATCCTTTCTTTCCTTTAGTGGTTAATAAATTTACTCTTATCTTGATGTACAAGGACCTGTGGGATTCTTGCATCTTGTGAATGTCTTTTGGTTCTTCTATCTCATTCCAAAAGACACCATCTAATTCCCTTGTCAGCTCAGGACTTCTTCCTGTTCTGACCTGAAAGATTTCTTGAGGTACACATGTTTCAGTACTTCAGGCAACTAGTGTTGAATTTTGCGAGACAGGTAAAGAATTGAACAAATCAGGATCCAATTTTATCAAGAGTCCGTGAACAGGTATTGCAAGGATGGTCAAATGCACAAGTCTCTAAAGAATTAAAACCTTTCTATGCCCGTAAACCTGAATTGAGTTGTTAAGATGGTATCTTGTTATGGGGAGCAAGAATCATCATCCCTTTTCCAGGAAGAGAATCAGTACTGACAGCGCGCATCCTGATATTTCGAGAATGAAGAGGCCCATGAAGTTAAATCTGGTGGCCAGGTATAAACAGTGAAATAGAAAAAGTGATTAAACATTGTCTCCAGTGTCAGCAACAGCAGAAGTTGCCCATTTCAGCTCGACTGCATCTGTGGGAGAGGCCTGGTCAACCTTGGGTTAGACTACATATAGACAATATAGGGTCCATTTTTAGGTACCATGTTTCTAGTGATCATCAATGCACATTCAAAGTAAAGAATGAAATAATGAAATGCCTGGTAGCAGACACCATCCAAACTTGAATTGCCTACTGACACACAAACATGAGCTGAATTCACCCCAGCAGCAACAATCATCCAAACTTTCAGAAGATGTGTGCTCTCAGTCCAGTGACAAAAGTGCTGGAAGACAAAGGGTATTTGAAAGCATGCAATGAAAAAGGAACATTTCACCTATCAGCCCGATCATTGACAATACCCCACTGATTTAATCTTCAGAAAGAAAGATCTGCTGAAAAACTCCCTAATTTCAAATGTTGCAAAGCAAATCTAATCCAACTCCACATTTCTAGTGTTTTCCTTCTGTTTTCCTTCACAGTAATGGAGTAAGTCTCTTGGTCTGCAGCCTTGGTGGACAGGACTGTGAATCAGAGATAGAGCTGTAACAACACAGGGTTCATTCTGTGACCCAAGCTCCTGTCTAGTGAAGATTTGTGCCAAATGGAGCATTTTCTCTCTGTCATCGCTCTTTACCCTGCTCCAACTCCATAGAACCATAGAACACTACAGCACAGAAAACAGGCCATTCAGCCCTTCTAGTCTGTGCCGAAAAATTATTTTGCTAGTCCCATTGACCTGCACCTAGTCCATAACCCTCCAGACCTCTCCCATCCATGTATCTATCTAATTTATTCTTAAAATTTAAGAATGAGCCCGCATTTACCTTAGAAGAATGTTCCCACTGAAGTAACATGACACATTTATTACTTTGGCCACCCTGTGGTCTCTGAATGAGATTGTCCATTTCCTGTTAGTGTTGTGTAGTTGCATAGATGCCCCACATACATCAGGGCTGGCTTGAGACTAGCCGAAATCATTCAATTTATAGAACTGAGAGCCAGCAAAGTGAGCTAACTTTTGCTGTTCTTATATTAAGTGCTTAACAGGCTTTTGCAGTGGCCGGTTCTGCTAGCAAGTCCAGTAATCTTACTTGGTTTCGCCACTGGCTGTGTGGGGCGGCTAATTCCCCAGAAGAAAAAGCCAGCAAAGCTTGAAAATGAATGGCATTGGTCTGAACTGGAGTTCCATTTTAAGGTATACAAGACCAATTTGGACCAGTACCAGTCATTTCCAAGTTTTACTGTTTTTTCTTTCTGGAATCCTCCATGGCACCCTGTGTCAGGGGGCTATCTGTACACTTTTTTTTAAAAAAAACCCAGGTCTATCTTTAGGGTCCCTGGCCTAGCCCTCATCTGAGGGGCCCATTGCCACTGGTACTGGTCTGAACTGGAGTTCCATTTTAAGGTATACAAGACCAGTTCAGACCAGTACCAGTCATTTCCAATTTTTACTGCTTTTCGTACTAGGTTTGGGTGTGGTTTGTGGTCAGAATTAAACAGCTAGGTTTGCAGCCAGAGGTGAAATGGTCAATACTTCCACATGGGTAGGTGGACCTCTGGCACCAGCTTGTTTGCCCTCCCTCTCCACCAGGAAAAACAGGCCTGAATCTAACTCCAAAATCTGAATGCAATCCTTGCATTGATGTTGGCCAAATTACATGCTTGTTGGTGACATTTCCATGTGTTCATCCACACAGAGAAACAAATAGCTGATGTCATGAAAATGATGAAAGCCACAAGGGTCTGCCTTTGAAACTACATTAGAGGTTAGTTACAGTGTAACTAACTGTTTAACCACAAATTTGCTGGCAGTTGGTGGAAGGTGGTATGTCTGTACATCTGGGCTTAGTAACATCACATTCTGGGGAATCAGCTTTGTAATGAAGTGAACTTAGTCTCCCCTTATAAATGATTATCATAGATATCATCAGAAACATATCGCTCTGTAATCATTGTAAACAATTGAAGTTTAGTATAAATATAGTCTCATTCAGAAATATGAGAGAAGCTGTGACCTCTCTCCCCCCACATCCTGGAGACTAACTGAACCCGGCAGTGCTGACTAGCTAGTTCAAGATTCCTTCTGTTCATTTAGATGAAGAAATCAGTTTCCCTGACTCTGCTAAACATAACTCAACAGGTCTTTTAACTGGTAGAGTTGACAATCTTCCAAGGTTGTCATGGATTCTTCAGGAATTAATGGTTAGTCCCCAGGAAACTGGCCTGAGTAACCTGGGAGAAAAATCCTAAGGGCATTAACAACAATTATGAGTTGCTATTTCGACTTCCGTGAACACTGCTTTTATTAGCTATAAATGACATAAAATCACAGAGTCATTACGACACAGGTGGGGGCCATTCAGCCCATCGAGGCCATTCCAGATCTCAAGCAAACTGACCAGTCCTGTACCCCTTGCTCTATCCCTGCAGCCCTGCAAGTGCCCATCCAATTTCCTTTTGAAATCATTGATCATCTCTCAAAGGGTTCGCACCTTTCTCCCACTGCAAGTAGAGGAAAATAGCCATGGTATTACATGGTTTCCAGGCAGCTCCATAACTTTCTATAGTGGACCCATATAAGAAGCAGCAAGGTATCAGTCAGTTCTCCCACCTCCATTGAAACGCAGACTGTTACCCTGGTGATAATGGTAGATAACACTCTGAATGCTACCTTCTGACCCTGGGGACAGAGTGCAGACTGCTATCTCAGGGCCTTCAGAATCTAGTAGTGGCCAAAGGTTTGTACCTAGGAGATGCACTAAATTTCGGGAAATAAAGGCACCAGGGAGAATCATAGTGTTAGGAAAGAGAGGGTTGGCTTGTATTTACTTTAGATTTTAATTTATTAAAATAAAATCTGCTTTTTATTCCTGGAGGTTAAAGTTATACAGGAAAGATGCACTTATTCTGTCCTAACTTATTCAATCAGATGATTCTTATTGGCATAGTCACACAGGAGTTAAGAGGCCCGAAGTGATGTAATATTCTCAAATGGGTATTAGATTGAAGAGCTGATAATTTATCCAAAGGAGTTACAGCAGAGGTGCCCAAGGGAACTGTGTAAAACCAAAGAGAAGAGTTCAATAATCAGTGGTGCTCTGATAACCCTTACAATGATCTTCTGAGTGACAGTAATAATGGTGCTTTCCTCCATGTATTTCTGCCTCCAAAGTCGCTAAGAGCATTTCCCCAAAACCATCAAGTACATCAATACGCACATAAATAATAGAGGATGACAAAACGGAATATGAAGAGGATAGTAAAAGAGTCAAAAAAAATTACGACATCAAAGAGGAATTAAAAAAGGAAATAATCAAAAAATATGAAAAGGAACAATAACAAAAACAGGAAAGGAGTAGCTGGACAAAGCAAGAACAAGTACAGCTGTGCCAAATGGACTGGTTGGGCATCAGTTCAACTTCTGCTTTGACTCCACTCATTTCGCCTAATAAAAGGTGTCGCTAGGGGAACCTGCATGGATCCTAGCTATGCCAGCCCTGTTGCAGAATATATGCAACGTTCTTTGTTTCAGTTCCTCTCAGCACCCTCCCTCACTTCTTTTCCCAGGACACTTCATGGTGCCACTTCATGCCCTTGCCTCAAGCTGGAAAATATCATCAAATATGTTCCGAATTTCTACCCGGCCCTCCCTTCACATGTTCCATCTTTGACTCTTCTCTTCAATTCCTCAACATCACTATCTTTATTTCTGGGTCCAGGCTGTCCACCAATGTCTACTATCGGTCCCCCAATTTCCATAGCTACCTTGATTACACATTCTCCCACCCCACAAGGACTCTATTCCATTCTCTCAGTTTCCCTGTCTCTGTCGCATCTGTTCTGACAATGTCAGCTTCTACACTAGTGCTTCCTACGCGTATTCCTTATTCCTGAATCGAGGATTCCCCTCCATTGTGGTTGACAGGACCCACGACTGTGTTTGTTCCATTTTCCTGCATTTCTGCTCTCACCCCTCCCTCCCAGAAACACAAAATGGTTCCCCTTGTCCTCACCTGCTGCCCCACCAACCTTCCCATTCTTCACTATTTCTATCACCTCCAGCACAATGCGCCAACAAATACATCTTCACCTCCCCTTTCTGGATACCAAAGGGACTGTTCCCTCTGTGCCACCCTTGTCCAGTCTTTCATTACTCCCAAAACCCTCTCTCCTTCCACCCGGTATGTTCAATGTAATTTGATGTGATCCATGTGTATTCTTTTTTGTGTGGTAAAGTTCTGAAGGCACAGCATTACACATATAGCTGAAACGTATTACGTAGCCCTTCTTATTTTTTTAAAATTCATTTGAATCACTGGATAGGCCAGCATCCCTAATTGTCCTTGTTCAGAGGGCATTTAAGAGTAAATCACATTGCTGTGGGCCTGGAGTCACATGTAGGCCAGACCAGGTAAGAACAGCAGATTTCCTTCCCTAAGGGGCATTAGTGAACCAGATGGGTTCTTACAACAATTGACGATGGTTCCATGGTCATCATGAGACATGACCAACAAAGCGATAGTCCATTTTGAAATATATCCAAAAGTGGCCTGAATTGAAGGCTAGGGGTGGACTTTTCTGAATTCTTAATTTGATTAATTTACAGATTTTCAAACTCTGTCATCCCTGTTCACGATACTTCTTGTTTGAAGGATCAAAGTACCAATTTATTAGTTCACTCTGGCAAGAGAGCTGGATAGCATATGATCCTCAGTTTTTGTCTGCGTGTTGCCTTTTATGTTTGGTTGGAGAGTTAAGTGAATGCCAAAGGCAAGGCTTTATTGGTTTGAGTTGAAATTAAATGAAACAACTTGTGCTGGATCCCCTGTTTTATGTATCTGCAAATACTTGTAAATACAAAGCAGCACAACTCTCCTGCTCAGTGTTCTGCCATGACCATTGAGTATGAGTACATTTCCATGTAAGAACAATTTTCATTTATATAGCGTCTTTCACATAGTTATATATCCCGAGGAGATTCAAAAGAACCGTTATCAATAAATTTTGACACCAAAAGGAGATATTGGGACAGATGGTCAAAAACTTGGGCAGAGGTAAGGGGAGAATTTTCTCCCTGTTGGGAGCAAGCGCGGGTGTAGCAGATCGCTGCCCAAAATTGGCTGCGCGCAGCCATTTTACATGGGCGGGACAATTAAAGCTGCCTTACGGAGATTAGTTTGATTGTTTAAAATTTAAGTAAAGGAAAAAAAAAACATTTTAAGAAGTGGCCCCTCATGAACTGGGACATGTCTATGAATTTATTAAAAATGTTTATTAAAGTTTAAAAACCTTCATGTAACCTCATCTCACCCATGGATGAGGTTTCATGATAAATGTGAAGGCCGCCTGGGCTCTTCGTCCTGCCTGCCAACCTTAAGGTTGGACAGGCAGCTCAGTTAATTATTTTAATTGGAATTTAAATGGCCTTAATAGGCCTTTGACAGTTCGGCGGGCGCACCGCCGACTCCGGTGTGCACCTGCCAAACTAAAGATCTGAATGCTGCATGCCCAATGTCACCGCGTGTCATTTTACACAGCGGCGAGCAGACCCCGCCCCCGCTCGCTGAGCCGAAGATTCAGGCCCAGGTTTTAAGGAGCTTCCTAAAAGAGGGGACAGTAACACAGAAGAAGAGTGACTGAGGGAGGGAATTCCAGAATTTAGGGCTTAGGTAGCTCGAACTGTGGCCATAGTGGTGGAATGGTAAAAATTGGGCACATACAAGAGGGCAGGATTAAGGGAGCACAGAGATTTTGGCAGGTTGTGGGGCAGAGGAGTTTGCAGAGGCAGAGAAAGGCAAGGCCACAGAGGGACTTGAAAACAAGGATGGGAATTTAGAAATTGAGGTGTTGTTAGACCAGATGTCAATTATAGGTCGGCGAGCATCGGGGTGCAGGGAGAAGAAGCCTTTGTGTTATATTAAGATAAGCCAGCAGTGCTTTTGGATGTGCTTAATTTTACAGGAGGTGGGGGGAGTGGGGTACAGGTTGGGAGACTGGCCAGGACAGCATTGGAGTTGTCAAGCCCCAGAATAACAAAGGTATGGATGAGGGTTTCAGCAGCAGATGAACTGAAGCTAGGTGGACATGGGTGATGTTACAGTGATGGAAGAAGGCTGCCAATAATAGAAAAATAATTGAGGAAGCAAACTTTTGCACATCTGAAGGTACTCTCTTTACGTGTCCTTCCCAGTGGAAGGAGTGACTGATGGTCCCACTGCATTTGTTCAAACACACAATGGCACTTGTAAATGGCACATTCTGAAAATGAAAATAGAATTGGAATGCTCATGGTTGAATTTCATTTTCAATGCTCTTGTGAGAATCCAATGGATGAGAATGGGAGATTTATCCATTTGCTGGATTCAGTGAGAGACTTGAACCATTTTGATGGTTTGAATCCACTGCCCTCACCTTGTTCAGTGTATCAAGAGGTGGGTTTAAAGCGAGGTGCTTTTCTTGTGTGATTGTTATTGATGAATAGTCTGTGAGTAATAGAACATGGCAAGCCTACCCAGGTTTTCACATTGATTGATTGAGGTACTGCTGGAGCAGGTCAGAGCTTTGAGACAGGATTGTGCCAAGGCAGACACCATAACACGATCTGTATGAAAGTAGCAGAAAATGTGAATGCTTCAGTGGATCAAAATAAACTCAACAAGCTTACCTGGTCTGCAATTGGGAGTCACTTCCTTCTCAGTCTCGTTCTCTGCATCAGATGCTGCCACGCACTTTGCCTCCTTCCCCTAAACAGCTCACTATGTACTCCCCCAGCACACCCCACGTGATGCTCATCCAATCACAACTGCACAATGCACCAACTGTGCTTGTCAATACAATCACACACTGACCAGCTGCTGCTAACATCACACCAATATTTCCTGGTTGGATAGCTTAGCATATAATTTGCCTTTTTTTGACGACTTAGAGCAAGTGCCAAATGTTTGCAATGTTTTAGTCAGTTTTTAATCACTTGAGTGGTGACTGCATCTGGCTGCTGTGATTGAACATTTGAATATAGCTTGGAGACCATGGTTGTGAGAATATAATCTGTGTCTGCGCTCTCAGCCAAGCCTACATAATGAGGCTTGGCTGAGAGCCCAGATGACCATTACACTTGTTGAAATACCTGTGCCCCAGAGAAAACATTATTTGATTGACAGCTCAGGCTCTCTGATCTCTGCTGTCAATTTCACAATGTTTGTTTACACAGTGTTAAGTGGTTTCAAGGGTTTGTGGGTTTTTTTTATAAATACTTTAAAGGGCCTGGATATTGACACTTTTATTGGCTTGTAGTGAAATTACGCTTTTTCAACATAGGAGGAAGTTATGAATGAATTACTTTTTTAAAAGCTTATTTTAACACATTCTACTGCTATTTTAGGGTTCATTGGTTCAATATAGGGTCATTTTTTTAAAAATCCAATCATGGGATGTGGCCATCACTGGCTAGGCCAGCATTTATTGCCCACCCCTAATTGCCCCTGAGAAGGTGGTGGTGAGCTACCTTCCTGAATTGCTGCAGTCCATCTGGTGTAGGTACACCCACAGTGCTGTTAGGGAAGAAGTTCCAGGATTTTGACCTAGCAACAGTGAAGGAATGGCAACATATTTCCACCTCAGGATGGTGTGTGGCTTGGATGGGAACTCCCAGGTGGTGGTGTTCACATCTATCTGTTCCCCTTCTCCTTCTAGATGGTGGTGGCTGTGGGTTTGGAAGATGCTGTCTAAGGAGCCTTGGCGAGTTGCTGCAGTACACCTTGTAGATGGTACACATTGCTGCCAAAGTGTGTTGGTGGAGGAGGGAATGAATGTTTGTGGATGGAGTGCCAATCAAGCAGGCTGCTTTGTTGTGGATGACGTCAAGCTTCTTGATTGCTGTTGGAGCTGCACTCATGCAGGCAAATGGAGAGTATTCCATCACACTCCTGACTTATGCCTTGTAGATGGTGGACTGGCTCTGGGGAGTCAAGGGGTGAGTTACTTGCTGCAGGCTTCCCAGTCTCTGACCTACTCTTGTAGCCACAGTATTTATATGGCTGGTCCAGTTCAGCTTCTGGTCAATGGTAACCCCCAGGAATTTGATAGTGGGGATTCAGCAATGGTAATGCCATCGAATATCAAGTGGTGATGGTTGGATCCTCTCTTGTTGGGGATGGTCATTGCCTGACACTTGTGTGATGTGAATGTTACTTGCCACTTGTCAGCCCAAGCCTGGATATTATCCAGGTCTTGCTGCATTTGGACATGGACTGCTTCAGTATCTGACGAGTCGTGAATGGTGCGGAACATTGTGTAATCATCAGCGTACATCATCACTTCTGACCTTATGAAGGTCAATTGGAAGTGCCACAGCTTGGCATCAGGGCATGAGGGGGCATGGGGGTGGGTGGAAGGGCAGAGATTGGCATAGGAGGCATGATGGGCCATAAAGGATGGATGGGGTATGAGGTGGCATGATTGAGGCATGGGGAATATTTGGAGAGGTTTTGAAGGATGGAGGGGTATTGTGTTTTTATTTAACTAGGACATAGTACCACAGCACCGAGGCTAACCTTTTAAACAGCCTGCCTCTGCACCGGCAGCCCCTGTGGCTGCCTCCAAACTGTTTCCAGGGTCGGCTAGCCTGACTCCAGCCCACTACACCACCCCACTCCCAGCAATCTCCCGAGGCAGGCAGGCTGAGCCAGGAATTTTCCCAACTCTGCCTCGAGGACAAAAATCCAGGCCATAGAGTCATTACGGCACAGAACGAGGTCATTCAGCCCATCAAGTCCATGCCATGTCCTCCTCTATTTGTTCCCAAGAATATCCAAAGTGTCACTTTTTCACCTTAATGATTCCTTAATGAATCTCAGGCTTGTTGCATTAGCACAGCTGACGATATTGCTGTGTGTTAAAAAATCACACTGGTCCCCTGCCAACGATGTGTTTTGATATGCTGTAGCAATGCCCTTTAGCGTTGCTATGCTGGGTAAAATGGAACAAGTGGCACCGGGCAGAATCTTCCATTCTGAAGTCTACGTTTGGTGGCAGGTGCAGAAGTGGGATGGGGGTGGGATGGCTGACCATGCATGATCTTGCATTGGTCAGCTCATTACATACACGTCCATGTGGAGCACAGTGAGTCTGGTGGCGGGGATGGTTAGAAAGTTGCCATCCCCGCCATTACCTCATGGGCTTGAAGGGCCAGGCACCATTTGTAAAGGCACCCGGACAGCCGTTCGCTCACTGCAGACCAGGAGCTCCGGATTCTGCCGAGATCAGGATGTCCCAGAAAAGAAAGCAACCTGTGGCCCCACAGCTCAGTGAAGCCTCCCCAGAGACTCTCCACCAGGCTTTCCAGGAAAAGGCGGAAGGGACTGTTTCCCAGGGATGGCAGCAGGAGGCCCTCCCGTCTGACCACAATGGTCTGCATGGAGGCCCCAGCAGACGCTAACGCCCGTGGGACCCAGCACAGGTTGCCCAGCAGTGTCACAAGAGGATGAATGATCTCCTGCTCTCCTCCAGGGTAAGTGCACCATCTCCTCACTGTTAACTAACACTCATAAGGGCATCAGGTAGTGTGAGCTTGTGAGTGCAGCGGGATGTCAGACAGGAGTTTGGGTCACAGCACTCACCAGCAGATGATACATGTGCACTGAATGTGTGCCAGCCACTTCATGTTCTCAATCTTCTACCAGTTGTAGGACATCCTGCTTGTTAATCACTTACTGGGCAAATCTCAGCAGCTGCCATAGGCATGCATGCACCTGAATGGCTCATGCAACCATTGGGATGACAATCAATCCTTCTGTCTTTCTGCAGGTGGGAGCACCTCCAGACTGGAGGCGGAATTCCAGATATTTGAGTCCTCACCCTGCATGAGGAGCAGGCGGCAAAGATAGCCAGGGAGGAGC
Organism: Carcharodon carcharias; assembly: GCF_017639515.1. Lineage (NCBI taxonomy): Eukaryota > Metazoa > Chordata > Chondrichthyes > Lamniformes > Lamnidae > Carcharodon > Carcharodon carcharias. The sequence goes on along the minus strand of NC_054481.1, from coordinate 101,155,759 downwards.
AGGACTGTGTCAGTGCTGAAGGTGAGATAGGATCCCCCAAGAGGTCAGGGAGGATATCTCCAGTCTGCAGTTGTCAGCTGTGCCCACGTAATGAGTCATTTATTTAATTAAGGAGCCTGCTAAGCCAATCAATAAATCTTTCTTTTCTCTATGCCAAGTACCAGCAAGAAAAGGGGTAGGCCAGCAACCCAGACCAGCCACACCTCATCGTCCAACCCCATCTCTGAGAAAGATGCCTCAGAAGCCTCAGAGGAGGCACTGTCATGGTGTTCACCTGCACCCTCAACCAGCACAGTTACAGTCACATCGGTGGATCCACATTCTAGAATAGGCCTGGGGTCACAGTCTGCTGAGCCCATTACAGTCACAGGTCCACAGCCAGCTGAGGCAGTGACAGCCGAGGTCTCTGACACTCAGAGGACTACAGGAGACAGACCCCTGCTGCAGATGATGAGCCGGGGGACATGGCCCTAAGAGACATGTTGGAGATGCAGAGACAGGCAGGGGGACATCAGGCAGAGATGCCAGAGACCATTCGCAGATCGGACCAAAGGCTGGAAGGAACAAAAGCAGAAAATGCTGGAAAGACTCAGCAGGTCCGTCAGCATCTGTGGAGAAAGAAACAGCTTTGACTTTTTGAGACCGTATGACCCTCCTTCAGAGCTAAAGAGAAGTCGAAATGTGATGAAATTTATACTGTTTAATGGGGTTGGAGCAGGTGAAGCTGGATAGAAGGCCAGTGATAGGTGAGAGCAAAGGAGAGATTGACAAAGATGTCATGACCAAAAGGACAAAGGGATTGTTAGTGGTATTGCTGAGGGCTAAAGGAGGTACTGATAGTGGCAAAGGTAAGAAAGCAGAATGTGATAACAGCAGAACAAGGGTAAGCACCCTGAGAAAGGACAACATGAACAAGCAAGAGAAGGCCCTTGTTGGGGTGGAGTGGTGGGAGGGGCAATAATGGGGAAAAAGGATCGAAAATGGGATTAAAAAAAGGGGGATAAAAAGGGGGATAAAACAATGAACAAATGAATAAAAATTTAAAAAAATAAAAATGTGGATCAAAAATAAAAAATGAATTTTGAGAAAAGGGATAAAAGAAAGGGGTGAAGATAGAAGAGGGAGTTCATGGTCTGTTGTTGCTGAATTGCTGTTAATTGACCAGCCAGCGACAAATCGCGATTGGGGGCTGATTGCAGTCGGCAGTCCGTTTCCTGGCCACTCCCGGGCCCGGCAATCGCGCACCTCCCTCCCCCCAGAGGTAAAACTCAGCCAATGGTCTTTCTGGTTTGTTTCTCTGACCCTGGAAAAGCCGTTTCTTTAAGCACAAAGGCTTAGCTTGCTCATCACATGACCTCCAATCGCAACCTGGCCAGTTACCAAATATGGTCACAGCAAGCTGGGGAACCCTCACTGTTTAACGATGATTGGATTATGGCTCGTGGAGTCCCCTAGCAGCCAGGGCTCTTTGTTCAAAGTGATTGAGTCTAACGGCTTGGTCCGCACCCACATGAACAACACATTATGTCCGGATGTCTGTGAATGGTTCATGGCCATGTACATTCGTTTGATTGTCTCTGGTAGGCTACTTTCAGTCAGCCTGGCCACTTTCTGATGCCTTTGTAATTTTCAAGGTAAAGTGATGTAAATGTTCAGCCATCTTCAGAGCTGCTGTTTAGGTCACTCAGAATGCTGTTGCCAGCCTTTGTAAACTTACCCTGGGGTTTCAGCCCACTCAATAAGTAAAGATTTTTTGAAATAAAACATGACACTGTGATAGAACCTGAGTTCTGGCTGGGCTTAGAGCAATATTTCACCAGCTAGTAAAAAGGAAGTAGGAAGACTTGCATGTTTATAGCACTTTTGATGACTATCAGACATCTCAAAGGACCTCATAACCAATGATACACTTTTGAACAGTAGTCACTGTTGTGATATAGAAAATGCAGAAGCTGATTTGCACAGCAAGATCCCACAATCAAATGGCCAGATAATCTGTTTAAATGATATTGGTAAAAGGCATCTAGTTTTCTTCAAAATAGTCCCAATGGATCTTTCATACAAAATTGAGATGGGGCTTCAGTTTAACATTTCATCCAGAAGGCAGCACTTCCAACATTGCAACACTCCCTCAGTAATGCACTAAAGTGTCAGCCTAGATTTTGTGTACAAATCTTTGGAATGGGACTTGAACCAACAACCTTCTGATTCATAGATAAGGGGTGCCATCATAGAGTCACAACAACACGGAAGGAGGCCCATCTGTCCATGGAGTCCATGATGGCTCTCCGTAGATCAAACCAGTCAGTCCCACTCTCCCATTTTATTGTGGAGGAGGTGGTGGTATAGTGGTAGCAAAGCAATGTTGATTGTCATAAAAACCCATCTGGTTCACCAATGTCCCTCAGGGAAGGAAATCTGCCATCATTACCTGGTCTGGCCTACATGTGACTCCAGACCCACAGTAATGTGGTTGACCCTTAAATGCCCTCTGAAATGGCCTAGCAAGCCACTTGGTTGTATCAAACCACTAGAAAGTCATGGACTGCAGTGGTTCAAGAAAGTGGCAGTGCAGGGGCAATTAGGCATGGGCAATAAATGCCGGTCTGGCCGGTGACACCGACATCCCATGAATGAGTAAAAATTACTGTAGATCTCGATGTTTTTCCCTCAAGTACTTATCCAATTTCCATTTGTTATGTATACAGAATAGAGTTTACCTAATAATAATGGATGCTCGTCAACATCTGCAAGATCACACCACCTTCCTCCTCCTTTTTAATCTCCCCCTTGCTGTAGAAAATTGTGAACTTTGTCTTATCCACCAGAGCCCCACCCACTTTTCCTCAAGATGGAGAAACCACAACTCCATTATCCCAGAGTCCAGTCTCACTAACCGTCACATTATAATGCATTGTCGTACTGTTGAAAAGGGAATTTGATAAACACTTGAAGGATTCAAAAATTTGCAGAGCAATAGGGAAAGAATGGGGCAGTGTGGATTGCTTTTCAAAAGAGTGATGCTGGCTCAATGGGCCAAATGGCCTCCTTCCGTGTGCACTATTCCTTGGCTCTAGAACGCAGTCATTACACTGCAGGCTTAGAACTTTGCAAGGCTGCCAGAAATGCATTATATTGCTTTCTCCTGCTGAGAGAAAGCAGGGCACAGATTAAAGTACAAATTCACAGAGCTCCATTCACAGTGGATCCGTCATCACAAGAGAGAGACATCAGGTACTGGCCTTTCAACAGGACTGTTTTACACAAGTAGCAGATCTCCTGTGGGTTCCTGATGGAACATTTCACTACATTAAAGGTGTACATAAATACAAGTTGTTGTTGTTGCCCTTACTGTGTCAGATAATACACTGATTTACAACAGGAGCATTACACAACAATAGCATGCATTTGCATAATATAATCAATTCAGTTAAAGCACCCATGAGTGATTAGGTATTGGATGGTTTCAAACTTTGGTCTACATTTGTTGGAGTGATGATAACTCATTGTGCAGCCAAGTCGGTGTAAGAGTTCCTGAAGGTGATTGCACCTCCTTGTTAAAATGCAAAGCACTGTTGGTTCCAGAATCATTCTATTTATTTTGTGTAAATAAAGCAGAAGTGTGTTGAATTAAACCAGTTGGTTAAACCCACCAGCACAAAGCTTTGTACTTTATTGGACAGAGTCCAATGTTCTGACCGGAAATCACGCCAGGATTTTAGGCACAGAAACCATGAACAAATGTGTAATGGATGCTGATCTCCAAACTCAAAATCCTAACTTGTGCTTGCCTTGCAAGTAGCTCTTCCCGAGGAGCCCGAATTCATAAATTCAACTCCAAAATATGTTGTGTACCTAACCCATTTGAAAAATGGTGAAAGGGTCTTTGTTGCTTCAGAAGTTATTTATTCGATCACATAGAGATCCACATTAGCCCAAAAGTCATTTCACAGAAGATTGCAAGCAGCTTTCCACAAAGCCTGTACATGGCTTGCCCAGGAAACTCATTTTCCAATAGTTGAGTGACTTAATTGTATCCTGTTCCTGCATCCTTTGTCTAACTAATGATTCAATTTTTGTCAAATGCATTGCACATATTTTGTACATTAGGCTCACATTTCCCCTGATGGTCCACTAAGTGAAGCTTAGTTTCTTTGAATGTAGAGAACAGCACTTTGCATTTATAAAGTGCCTTTAATGCAATGAGACATTTCAGGGAACTTCACAAATGAACAAAAGGAAACAGGGATGAAGCCAAGAAGGGAGAGATCGGAAACAGGTGACTAGAGTTTGGTCAAAGTCTTTTGGAAAGGTTTTAAAGATGGAGAATGACATGGAGAACAGAAGTTGAGGGCAGAGTTCCAAGAACAACATTAACATCACAAGGCCTGTAGAACAGTCAATTACTGCATTAAGACATGGGACTTTTAATGTATAATTTCTGCTCTGAGCTGAACTGGTTAATCTATAGCTCAGAGTAGGTGTTATAGGATAGGCATTATTGCTGTGGAGAGAGAAAAATTAAGCCTTGGGACATTTTTCCTGAATTGATTACGTTATACAAATGCATGCTATTGTTGTATAATGCTCCTGTTGTAAATCAGCATATCATTTGAGCAACAGCAACAACTTATATTTATATAGACCTTTAATGTAGTGAAATGCTCCATCAGGAACCCACAGGAGATCTGCTACTTGTGCAAAACAGTCCTGTTGAAAGGCCAGTACCTGATATCAGTACCAATCTCTCTCTAATGATGACAGACCCACTACACATTCCCAGGAATTTCAGTTTTTATTTCAGATTTCCAGTAAATTAGGTTTCTTTCTTTTAACTTGTATGTTGAATAATCAGCATCCACATCTGTCTACCAATCCCAAATAAAGGTCAAATAAAACTAAAAGTAACAGGAATTCCACCGCCACAACCACACCCCCCCCCCCCCCACCCCCCACCCCCCAATGCAGACAGACAGCAAAATAGTTAACTGTCTGCTTAGGATCAGAGGTTATAACTAATCTGCTGGCTTTCATGCTCATTCACATTTATATAAAATCATTCACGACTTCAGGACATCCCAAAGTGCTTTAGAACCAATGAAGAACCTTTAAAATGTAGTTGCTGTTGTGATGAAGAAATCACAGCAGCCAATTTGTGCACAAACAGCAATGAGATAATCACCAGTTAATCTGTCCTGTTTTTGTGATGTTGACCGAGGGATAAATATTGGCACTCCCTGCTGCTCTTCAAAGTAAAGTCATGAGAAGGCAGGTGGGGCCTTAGCTTAATGTGTAAACCAAAAGATGGCACCTCCAACAATTCAGCACTCCCTCAGTACTTGTCTGGAGTGTCCGCCTCAAATTTTGTACTCAAGCCTTGTTTAAAGTTTAAGTTTAAAGGTCCAGCTACTTTGAGAAGCCGGGAAGAAGGTAAGTGTATAAGGTAGGATGGGGGCGGTCAAGTGGTCAGTGGGGGGGGGGCTTGGATGGTCACTGAGGGATAGGATGGGCTGGGGGGGGTCAGGGGTTGTGGGGGTCAGGTGGTGGTCACTGGGGTTGGGGGGTTGGATGGTGACTGGAAGGGTTAGGATGGGTTGGGGTTCACGGGATTGGGAGGTGTCAGATGGTCAGTGAGGGAGTTCAGGTGGTGAATGGGGTGGGGTAGGATGCGTCGGAGGATTGGGTGGTCAATAGAGGTGGTTGGGTGGTCAGTCGGGGTGGTAATCATGGGGGTCGTGAGGGTATTTGGGAGTGGGGATAATCCGGTGGGGAAGGGTCAGGAAGCTAGTCAAGGGGTGGGGGTGGTCAAAGGGTTGGGAGGTAGGAAGAGGTGGAGGTAATTGGGGCTTTGGAGGACGGCTGTGGAATAGTTGGGAGGGTGGTGATGTTGGTCCGGGGGTGATGCTAGATAGGGTGTCAGGGAAGCTGGGGATAGTCAGGTTTCGGGAGGAATGGTTGTGGGGTGGGGGGGGGGGCTTGCCAGGGGATTCAGGAGGGTAGCCGGGGGTGGTTGTAGTTGGGGTGTCCCTTGGGGGATGTTAAGGAGGTAAATGGGTTGGGGGGAAGTTGTTGCTAGTCAAGGGGAGGGTTGGGATTGTAGTCAGAGGAGTGGAGTAGTCTGGGTTTGGGAGGGTAGTTGCGGGGTGGGGGTTGTCCGGAGGGTTGTCTAGGGTGTGGGTAGTTGGGGGATCCCTTCGGGGGTTGTGGGAGTAGATGGAGGAGGATGGGTGGGGAGTTGAAGGGGAGGGGTCCAGTGGAGTTGTGGGGGTTTAAATTGGAGACTTTGGATGGTTCCGACTCTCTTAGCAGAATAGTTACCCAGGAAAAGTTAGAAGAATTAAAACTAGTTCTAACTCTTGAGTAATTATTCTACTTAGAGAGTCGGAACCATCCAAGGCCTCCAACGTAAATTGGAGGTTCAGATGGTTCCAGGTGCAGGGTGATTGCCGATCGGAAGTTTGAACTTCCCAGATAATTCCCATGCAGTCCTTCCATGGGGAATTCCGAGGGGTTCTCCAGCGTATCTTCTGAGCTACCTCCTGGATATGACACTGTGGAGATCAAAAGTTGTCGGCCATTAGGACAAGTGATCAAATCTTCATCAAAGAGTTAAGTTTAGGAAGCATCTCAAAGGAGGAAAGATAGGTAGAGAGGCAGAAAGATTTGGGGAGGAGAGTCCAGACTTTAGTACTGTTATGACACAGCAACTTTTAAAGGCTGAGTTATTTAACATCCCAGAGGGAAACTTTAAACAACTGTCATAACCTACATTTTTAGTTGGTATGTTTTGAGGTGCAGCTCTAAATTCAGGAATAAGGCCACCAGTTCTCGAGAGGTTTTTAATATCAAACTAAATGAGGCATTTATTAATTTACAACAAATTAAACATATACACATGGCTACAAATATCATAACTTTTAACAAATTCCCAAATTTAGCTGCACTAAGGCAACAATAACCAATAGACTTAACCAGACACCAGGCAAAGTATTTTCACTGTACAAATTCAAAATGAGTTTCCTTTCAATTTGGTTCCTTTGCAGACGGTTATAAGCTTACAGCTGCTTAGATATTACATGCTTCTGCCTTTCACACACAAACTCCTCTCAGGTCTTACCCAGCACTCCCCTTTGAATGTAAATCTCATTGTATCACCAGGCCCTTTGAACTCCTTTCATAGTACCAATTTTACTAGTAATATAAACATTGCTTGGTGTATCCTAGCTAGGTGTAAGATTTCACTCCCACTCTTGAATGCTCTATTCCACAAAATGCAAATGTACCTCTACCTCTATTTATATCTCAAAACTACTATACATCAAAGCACCCAGACTAGCTGGTTTTAATCCAGTTAAGACACACAGACACACGCACAGACTAAACCTCTATTTTTAAAAAAGTAATTTCCAGTAACATTATTTACATTAGTAGCTTCATGACAAGTACTTAGGCTGCTGAAGGCAAGGCCATCAAATCTGGAGCAAGGGGAGTCAGGGATGTGCAAAAGGACAGGATTGCAGATATCTCAGGGGGTTGCAGGGATGGAGGAGATTACAGAGATCAGGAGGGAGGAGGCCTTGAGAGATTTGAAGACAAGGCTGAGCGCTTTACAATTGAACAAATGTGCTTTAGGTAAATGAAAGTCAGGGACTTAATGAGGTTGTTGACTGGCTTCTTGCTGGCCCCACCTACGAGCTTGCCACCTACATTCTGTGGGGCATGAGAGTCTGCTACACTGCAGTGCATTGGGCACTTCTAACGTATTTTTGGCCCTATTATTTTGACTTAACTATTCATTCCTACGGTCTTTGGAGGTAAAGCAATGCAGACATTATTCAATACATACTTCTTTCCACCCATTGTCTGTCATCAATAATTTAAAATAGTTTGCTGGAAGTCACGTGGCTGTGGCTGAGTTCCCTAATTGATGTCTTGCTTATTTGCCATCCAAAGTGGACTTGTTTATTACATTACAACTCGAAACAGAAAATCAATACTCAGGCAATCGCCTAATGCACTCTGATTGTTAGCGCAGTCTGTCCTGCTTAAGATTGATCTGATAGTCAGGTCATTTCAGATGAGATATTAAACAGAGACCCTGCTTCCTGGCTCAGGTGGATGTTAAAGATCCCAGGGCACTTGCCAGCATTCACCCCCTCAATTAACACCACAAAAAGCGGAGATTAACTAGAGATTCATCTAACACACTGCTGGCTCATAATTGTGGTTGTATTTGCCTACATAATGTTGCAATTCCCGTGGAGGCCACTAACTTTTAAAAGCCAACTAATACACCAAACTAAATAAAAGATGCCGACCTATTACTAATTAATGCAATCAAGATACATCTTACAACTCCTTTATCTGGGCACCATACTTCTGGCATTTGTGTAATAATACAAGATTGAATCCCGAGTTATTCCCAGTTTTACAGCAGGCTCACTTCTCCCTACCATGTCAGGTTGAATCTTCCAGTGTCCTTCAAAAATCACTCCACTCAGCCTGAGTATTTCAGAACAGACTTTCACCAGCAAGGCTCACCTCGGGAGCTCCCTGTTCCTTAAATCTTTGAAAGTCCTGTCTGTTCTGTCCTTTTCTTTTCAAACAAACAACCAGCTCTCAACAGCATCCATTTTTTTTCATATTCATTCATGGGATGTGGGTGTTGCTGGTTAGGACTGCATTTATGGCCCATCCCTAATTGCCCTTTAGAAGGGGGTGGTGAGCCACCTTCTTGAACTCCTGCAGCCCATGTGATGTAGGTACACCCACAGTGCTGTTAGGGAGGGAATTCTAGGATTTTGACCCAGTGACAGTGAGGGAACGGTGATATATTTCCAAGTCAGGATGGTGAGTGACTTGGAGGGGAATTTGCAGGTGGTGATGTTCCCATGTGTCTGCTGCCCTTGTCCTTCTAGATGGTTGAGGCCACAGGTTTCAAAGGTGCTGTTGAAGGAGCCTCGGTGAATTGCTGCAGTGCATCTTGTAGATGGTACACACTGCTGCCACTGTGCGTTGGTGGTGGGGGGAGTGTAAGGTTCTTAAAAAGGAGGTTTCATTTCCCTCTAAAGTCCAGACCCCGTATTAAATATTGATGGCACGAAACAAGCTTTGGCTACAATTTCCACTTTATATGGAAAACCTTTATTAAACAATATAAAACAATAGTATATACTGGCAACACCGATTGCTTAGTAAGAGCCACGTGCAGAAACTCGTTCCCGGGTGGTCGATCTGCTGAATGAATTCTTTCTCACAACTTCCTGTAGCTGGTGAAGCCATGTTTCCCTGGTTGCAGCAACAATGTCCTTGTGGACTCTGGCTTCAGACCCATTTCTGACTCTGGTCCCTTGACATGCAAGGTAAAACTTCAAACTGCATCATCCGATTGGGTTTCAGTGCCTTATCAATCCCAAAATGGCTGTGCAAGGTGACCTGCATGTGGTCATTTCCTGCTGTCAGCAGCGGGGTCTCTCCAGGTGCATACCTGCGATGGATGTAATATCTGTATCTTGATAAGGCAGGAAGAAAACCATTCTCACATATCCCGAGAGGCCATTGTGTTTGAGAGTTGTTGCTGGCAGAGTGTCTAGCGGTGAGCCACCACGTCAATGACATGTTGTGACATGTGTGTGCATGTGTGTTCCTGTTTAGTTAAAATTGTCTTTATTTTTAACAAGTTCAGTATGAGCCCAGCGATGATGTCTTCAGTCAGAATTCTCCTCCCTTCATCCCGATGTCCTCTACACTGCATGTCCCCACCACCTGGTGACATGCACACACTGGCCAACACCACAGCTGGCTTATGTTTTACTTACAAAGAGAAATATAAGAGATATTAAAAATACCTTACAGCACAACGGAAATATGAGAGATATCAAAATGCCTTACAGGGAGTGAATGTTTGAGGTTATGAATGGGGTGCCAATCAACTATGTTGCTTTGTCCTGGATGGAGTTGAGCTTGTCGAGTGTTGTGGGAGCTGCAGTCATCCAGGCATTGGAGAGTACTCCATCACACTCCTGACTTGTGCCTTGTAGATGCTGTACAGGCTTTAGGGAGTCAGGAGGCGAGTTACACATGAGATCACTCACTATCCTGACTTGGAAATATATCACCGTTCCTTCACTGTCGCTGGGTCAATATCCTGGAACTCCCTCCCTAACAGCACTGTCGGTGTACCGATACCACATGGACTGCAGCAGTTCAAGAAGGTGGCTCACCAACACCTTCTCAAGGGCAATTAGGGATGGGCCATAAATGCTGACCCAGCCAGCGAGGCCCAAATCCCATGAATGAATAAAAAAAAGTGAGTTATCCTGCTTGGTTACTAACAAACCACAGTCTTTTTCTTGCTCTTCACAGCAGTTACTGCTGCATCTCCACACCGCATAATTCCTTCGTCTCTCTTCCTCCCTCTCTGTCTGTCTCCAAAAAGCTGCTGTCCCATTTTCTGTATCAAGATGTGAAAACTGTCACTATATTTTCAGTGGTTTTGGTTTAGGTTTCTTTCCCATGACAACCAAATCACATGGGCATCTGCGGGCAGATGTTTACCATAACCACCATCCTCCTACCCAGAACGTTCTCTTATACCTTGAGTTAAAGGACACATTTTAAAACATAACCATTTTGTAAAGCCCAATGTTTGTAATAATAACAACACTATACTCTACTGGTAATTCAGCTTGTGAGGTTATTTGCAGTGTTTCAATAACGTCATTATGTATAGCTGAAAAATCGCCACACTGCAAGCCAAACTGACAATCTTGGTTGTCAGTGTAATTATTAGCTCATTGAGGATTATTTAGCAAATATTGTCCAATCGGAGAATCACATCTAATGTTGGACCCTGTATTTTGAGTTTTGCAAGCAAGGACTGGCTGGTTAATCTGTACCTTGTCTGTTGTGTACAGCGGCTGGAACAGTCAATGTGTGCTACGCACATAAATGCAATGCAGAGTGCAGAAGGGTAGGTCAGAAGCAGCAACAGATATACCTTTGAATGAGGTACCAGCCAAGTGAAGCTACTACACTTTCAGTTTGCAAAATAAACACCAACAGTAGCAGGGTATATAGATGGAGTTAAGCAGCCCCATAACAAATAGATCAGAGCAAAGCACAATCAGCTGAGAATGGTGATGGACAACCGAGCTATTAATGGGTGGTAGAGATGGCATCATTATCCCCCTCCTGAACTGTCATGAAGCCCAAGCACATTATATGCACGATACAAAACTGAAATGTTTTCAAATATCTTCAGTCAACAATGTTAGGTAATCATTGTTCGGGGTGAGTTTATTCAATGACAGTTAGGCAATTCACATACACACAAAGTTGCACTAGTTCAAAGTTTAACCTCAAAATCCCCACGATTATCAATACAAAAGTGCAACAAATTTGGTTCACTCCACGGGACATTAAGAAGTGACTCAGTGCAGTGGGCACAGAAAATGTTCAAGCTCCTGAAATATTCCAGCCATAGTGCTGGAGATCTGTGTACCAGGACTCACCGCTCCACTAGCCAAGATGTTTCAGTCGGGCTGCAATTCTGACATATACCCAACAATACAGAAATGTATTCAGATCTGTTCTATCCAAAAAAATGAGATAAATCCAGTCTGACTAATTATTGGCCCCAATATCCTCTCAAACAGATAGGAAGTTCAATTTCCTCATTGTCTCTGGAACGGGAGGATCTAAAGACTGGAGATGGGCCTTTGCCTGACTTTAGCAGGAGAAGCTATGGACAGGCATTTCATTAGGAAATCGTTGATGTGCATGAACATTTGAATGTTATCAGGGGTGTATCTTATTACACTGCCTGCAAGCTTGTTGCTACTGTAATCTTTCATGACTGGTGCTGAGTCCCATACGGGCATGATGTATTCACTAGGAGATACCTCCTCCAGTGAGGAGGAAAGGAGGGAAAGGAAGAAGAGGAGAAGGAGAAGGAGAAAAAAGGGTGGAGGCCAACTGACAAGAGGCAGGAGCCACATGATGTGGAGGAAGGAAGCCAATCTGTTGGCGAGTGAGGGGCAGGCTTCAGTAGGCACACAGATGCAGGCAGAGACTGTAACCTGCCAATCATGTGTATGATACATATTACATATCTGCAAATGACAGAGTGACAGTGTATGTGCAGATCCCTATGTAATATGCTTGCCCCTGAAATGACCTCCAGTTGTGTGGCACTAAGCATCACAATGGCGCTGAACTTCTTCACCTTGGGGTCATTTCAGGCTGCGGAGATCTGGGTCGGGATTTTCTGGCCATAGCAGGGTCCATTGACTTGTGGGGGGACCGGAAGATCGTGGCAGTGGAAAATTCTACTCCTAGTCTTTAAAGTAAAAGTAAGGCCTTTACTTTGTGTTTAGGCTTCTAGTCTTTTTTCCTCTCTTTTTTTAGGGTAATTAATTAATAAATTGAATAAAATACGATAGTGATGGCAGGACGGGTGATGTGTTGCTGCTGCAGTCTGTGGGAGCTGCTGGACAACAAGGTTATCCAGAGCGAACACATCTGTAATAAGTGATTGCAGCTTGCAGAACTTTGGATTGGAGTTGAGCAGCTCGAGGCTGAGCTGCAGACATTGCGTCACATCAGGGAGGGAGAAAGTTACCTGGGCACTTCGCTCCAGGAGGTGGTCATACCCCACAGATTAGGTAATTCAAGTTTGGCCTTTGATCAAGGACAGTGGGGTGTGACTGCAAGTGAGGCAGGTATGGAGACTCAGGGGGTAGCATTCGAGGAGCTTCAGCCCCTACAATTGTCCAGCAGGTTCTTTCAAGCTGTGTGGATGGGAGTGGGGTCTATAGCGAGGGTGAGTGTACTGACCACAGCACCGTAGTACAGGGAGCCATTCAAGTGGGGAGGGGGGGGAGAGAAAATAGAAACGTAGTAGTGGCAGGTGACAGTAAAATTAGAGGGATAGACACTGTTCTCTGCAGCTGTGAGCATGGATCCGAAGGCTGTGTTGTCTGCCCGGTGCCAGGGTTAAGGACATCTCCTTAAGGCTGAAGAGGAACTTGGCGTGGCAGGGCAGGGATCCAGTTGTCATCATCTACATTGGTGCCAATGATATTGATAGGACTAGAAAAGGAGGTTCTGCTCATAGAATTTGAACAGTTAGGAGTTAAGTTAAAAAATGAACCTCCAAGGCTAATCTTGGGATTACTACCTGAGCTATGGGCAAATTGGCAAAGGGTAAATAAAGTCAAGGAGTTAAAAGCGTGGCTCAAAGATTGTTGTGGGAGAAATGGGTTTCAGTTCATGGGACACTGGCACCAGTACTGGGGTAGAAGGGAGATGTTCCGGTGTGGTGGGCTTCACTTGAACCATGCTGAGACCATTGTCCTGGCGAATTGAATAAGTAGGGCTGTAGAGATGGCTTTAAACTAAATACAGGGGAGGGCTCTGGAGAGGGAATACATAGGCTTACAAAGCAGAAGAATATGGCAGCATTGCAGGGCAGATACTTAGGTGATGATTCTAAGGGCTGAATTTTCCGTTCATCGGGTGGGCAGGGCTGACCCAATCACGGACAGGTACGGAGCTGATCGCCACTGGCGATCCAGGCCGTGCCGCCATTTTGCGCAGGCGGGCCAATTAAGGCCCTCCCAGCGCATTTCACATTCCCGTGGAGAGCGGGATTTTTAAAATTGCAACGGGCGTGTCCAGACTGCTGGTTCCAATGGGGAACTGGCAGTCTGTATAAAGAAAGGCCAGGCAGCCTCCTTTAGGCTGATCACCATGGCCAGCTCCAGGTGCAGGGGGTCTGCACAGCAGGCTCCGGCGGAGGGAAGGCCAGAGGAGGAGAGCAGGCTGCAGGGTAGGCCAGCGGAGGGCCAATGTGCCACTCGCTTTGCTGATGCCTGCCTTGCTGCCCTTGTTGAGGAGATGGCAGCATGGCGAGAGGTCCTGTTTCACCAGGATGGGAGAAGGAGGGCCCCCCATGTGACAAAGTGGGCCTGGCAGGAGGTGGAGGAGGTGGTCAGCTCCAGGGATGTTGTGCGGTGAACAGGGATCCAGTGCTGCAAGCGCTTCAATGCTTTGTTGCGCTCTGGAAGGTTGAGTACCATGTTGGCCTTGGCCATTTAACCCAGCAGGTAGCCTTAGCCTTTGAGACCACCCCCCATATCTTAGTGTCATTACTGCATTGGGCATTTGGCACACGCTAGATGGGCAAACAGATAGTGACCATGTTTACATCAGCCTTAGCGGCTGAGGAGAAGATGGGTACTCCCTGCATCATATGCTGGTGTTTGTCTCATTTGAGCAGTCTGGGGGCACCCTGCAGGGGAGGCAGCTAGACACATACTCAGAACTCCAACACATGTCTTATTGATGGTGATGAGATGGTGGAAGGGGAGCATCAAGTTGTCGTAGCCAAGAGCCATCTGCTGGCCTTGGTGCCGCACCTAGTTGCGCCTCCTTGCCATGGGCGTTAAGATCCATGTGTTATTCAAAGTGATGGATGCTGAATGTGTCCAAGGTGTCCATTGGGGGAGGGGATTGGGAGCAGCCATACTATCTTCAGGTGGTTGATCAATAGTCGTGTGGACAGGAGCCACTGCAGGCCTCAGATGGGCCACTGTGCTTGGCGACTCTCATGGAGAGGGGCTTCCAGCAGATTGAGAATCTTCTGATTGGGTTACGTTTTGACCTGCAAACCCTCACAGCGCTAATGGCCACAGGTGGTCATTGGCAATGTGGGAGATGTTCTGGGCACGAAGAGTCCCAGCTCGGTGCCCATCCATCTGCGGTGAGCAGGGAGGTCCAAAGTGACCTCACGTCGGCGCAGCAGCTGCCTGTCATCGCTGTGAGCTCCTTTCAGGGCGCTCCGGATGAGGGCAGCAGCCCCTCCGCCCCTCTGCCCATGACCATTGCATCCGTTGAGGCTGCGACAACTGGGGAGGTGCCAGTTCTGGAACTGGCCACTCCCTCCCAGGCGGGGTCAGCACAGGCTCCATAGGCCAGAGGACAGCCGCCAAGGACATCAAGGCCAACAGGACAGCAGAGCCAACAGGCTGTCTCACAAGCCACTCCGAGCGATGGGGCGGCACCAAGACAAGGCACATAAGCATAAGGCACGTTAGGCACTCCAATGGTTTGTCACTGGTGCTTTCCTATTGCCTCTAGATTAGGGAATTTATTTTTGTCAAAATCAAAGTGACGTTTTGTTTTGATTTTTGTGGCACCATCTGATGGGTGGCAATAAAGTCCACATTTGTTTCCATGGCTGAGGGTGTCTCCTTTGTGCTGCATTTATCTGTTTCACAGACAATATCATGAGTGTTTGAGTGGACATTAATGTTTCTGTACTAAGCCCTTAGTTGCAGCTGATGAGGTGGAAGATGTATCACTTAAGTGCCGCGTATGGATGCGCCAGGCAATGCTGGTCCTGCAGATCCATGTGTGTGGAGCTAGCTGAAGGTTCATTGGATTAAAGTGTCCTGAGTGTCCCTGCTTCCTTGGTGTAGTAGCGGGTCGGCGTGCTGCCCCTCATCATTGTCCTGTGCTTCCTCATCCTCTGAACCACTGCTGGACTCATCATGTGCAGCCTCATCCACTGCATCAAGGTCTTCATCGTCCCTGCATCCCCCCTTTCCAGCGCAAGATTGTGCAGAGTGCAGCATCCTACCACTATCATAGAGACATAATCTGGGGAGTACTGGAGTGCGCCCCCTGAGCGGTCCAGGCATCGGAAGCGCATCTTGAGAAGACCGATGGCTCTCTCCACCACAGCCCTTGTGGTGCTGTGGCTCCTATTGTAGCGCTCCTCAGCTTCTGTTCTTGGAAAGCGGAGAAGCGTCATGAGCCACCTTCTGAGGGGATAACCCTTGTCACCCACCAGCCATCCATCCAGCTAAGCCGGAGCACTGAAGAGCCCGGCACCTGGGAGTGTCTGAGGATGTAGTTGTCGTGGGAGCTGCCTGGGTACCTTGCACAAACTTGCAGAATCTGCATCCTGTGATCACACACTATCTGCACGTTCATGGAGTGGAAGCCCTTCCTGTTGACAAAGGCACCAGGATCACCTGCTGGTGCCTTGATGGCCACATGTGTACAGTCTACTGCACCCTGGCATCGTCCCAGCGGTCATGGATGAAGGTCAATGCACGCCTGAACAGAGCATCTGTGACCTGCTTGACGCAAGTGTGGACAGCTGATTGGGAGGCACCGTAAAGATCACTCACTGAGCCTTGGAAGGAGCCAGAAGCATAGAAGTGGAGGGCAATTGTGACCTTCAGAGCCGCTGGCATGGGGTGTCCACCCACACAGTTAGGAGATATCTCAGGGCCAATCATCTAACAGATATAGTTGACTGTTT
The DNA here is from genome assembly GCF_017639515.1 of Carcharodon carcharias. Lineage (NCBI taxonomy): Eukaryota > Metazoa > Chordata > Chondrichthyes > Lamniformes > Lamnidae > Carcharodon > Carcharodon carcharias. The sequence continues at coordinate 101,139,426 of NC_054481.1, read as the reverse complement.
CCCGTGACAAAGCCTCCTTAGGCACTGCACCTCAGTCATATTGAGGTAGCTGCTTCACCGCCTGCATACCCTGGAAGCAGGAAAGTGGTGTCTTCTGCGGCCCCTTCCACCTTGGACTACCTCTTGGCTCTGCGCCCCTTGTGCCTGCACCTGGCCTCCCAAAGGTGGCTCCCCTGGAGGCTGATTGTCCACTCCTGGCCTCCTCCTTATTCTATCACTCCCTTCCTCCTCAGAGGAGCTGCCTCCAGTGGAGATGTCAGAACCCATACCCAGGCTAAATGGAGGCCTCCGGAAAGCTGCAGGCCTGATAAAGTTACTGCCTGCAGACTGGTGAGCTGAAGCTTCAAAGTACAGAGAAAGCTGCTGGGAATCGATCTGAATTGCTACCGATCACACAGGCAAGTTTAAAACACTTGCTGCAATAAATACTTCACATGAAACATTAACAACCCCTCTGAGCCCACATATCCCACACATGGATGAGGCTTGTTAAAAAGTCACTTACCCGCCTGCCCGTTGCACCCACGCGCGGAGGCCAAGATCGCATGGGCTCCTCAAAATCGGCGTCGATTGCCGAGTTAGGGGCCTTAACAAGCCCTTTAATTAATGGCGGGTGCGCGTTGCACTTCATCGCACACCCGCCAGCTAAATATCGCAATGGCGGGCGGTGATGTCGGGATGCTCCATTTTAAGCACTGACGTGTGGGGCCCGCCACCTACACATCATCCAGAAAATTCTGCCCCAGGAGTGTGTCAGAAAGGGACATAGAATAAAAAAAAACAGCAAATAGGGTCAAAGGGGAAAAAATACAGTAAAAAGGCAAAATTAATGGCTCTTTACTTAAATGCACATAGTATTCAGAACAAGATAAATGAATTAAAGGCACAAATGGAGGTTAATGGGTGTGACCTGATAGCCATTACGGAGACACGGTTACAAGGAGGTCAAAGCTAGGAACTAAATATTCATGGGTATGTGACTTTCCGAAACAACAGGCAGGAAGGAAAGGGTGGCAGGGAGCTTTGTTAGTACAAGATGGAATAAGAACAATAGCAAGAAATAATCTTGGATCGGAAGATGTAGAATCTATATGGGTGGAGGCAAGAAATAACAAGGGGAAGAAGGCCCTGGTGGGAGTAGTCTATAGGCCCCCTAACAGTAGCTATTCTGTAGGACAGAGAATAAATCAGGAGATAATGAGGGCATGTAAAAGAGGCAGTACATTAAATATAGGTGACTTTAATCTTCATGTAGATTGGGAAAATCAAATTGGCAGCGGTAGCCATGAGCAAGGATTCAAAGTGTATTCAGGACAGTTTCCTAGAACAATATGTTGTGGATCCAACCAAGCATCAGGCTACTTTGGATCTGGTAATGTGTAATGAGGTAGGTTTAATAAATGATCTCAGACTAAAAGATCCCCTAGGAAACATTGACCATAACATAGTAGAATTTAGCATTCAGTTTGAGGGTGAAAAACTTGGGTCGGAAACAACTGTACTGAATTTAAATAACGGTAATTACAAAGGAATGAGGGCAGAGTTGCTGGAATGGACTGGGAAAGGAGTTTAGCAGAAAAGACAGTTGCTGAACAATGGTAGACATTTGAGAAAATATTTAATGACTCATAACAAAGATATATTCCAGTGAGAAAGAAGGATTCTAGGAAGAGGACAAAGGTTAACCAAGGAAGTTAAGGAAAGTATAACATTGAAACAAAAAACTTATAATTTGGCAAAGATTAGTGGTAAGACAGAGGATTGGGAAAGTTTTAAAAATCAACAAAAGATGACCAAAATAAATAAAGAGGGAGAAAATAAACTTTGAGGGTGATCTAGCAAGTAATATGAAAATGAACAGTAAGAGCTTCTTTAAATATATAAAAAGGAAGGGAGAAGCGAAAGGGAATATAGGCCTCTTAGTGAATGAGGCTGGGGAAATAATAATGGGGAACTAGAAAATGGCAGAGGAGTTGAATATATAATTTGTATCAGTCTTCATGGCAGAAGACACTAATAGCATTTCAAAAATACTAAATAATCAAGGGGTTAAGGTTGGGGGTTGTGGGGGAGGGAGAAAATAAATATAATAACTATCACTAGAGAAGAAGTACAAGGGAAACTAATAGGACTAAAGGCCGGTAGGTCCCCTGGACCTGATGGGTTGCATCCTAGGATATGAAAGGAAGTAGCTACAGAGATAGTGGATGCACTGATAGCAATCTTCCAAGAATCCTTAGATTCTGAAAAGGCCCCAGAGGATTAGAAAACTGCCAATGTAACACCCTTATTCAAAAGGGGAGGGAGACAAAAAACAGGTAGCTATAGGCCAGTTGCTTAACATCCATCATTGGGAAAGTGTTAGAGTCTATTATCAAGGATGAAATAGCAGAGCACTTAGAAATGCAAAATATACTCAAGCAGAATCAGCATGGCTGCATGAAGGGGACATCGTGCCTGACAAATTCATTAGAAATCTTTGAGGAGGTAACAAGCAGGATAGATAAAGGGGAACCAGTAGATGAAATATATTTGGATTTCCAAAAGATGTTTGATAAGGTATCCCTAAGGCTACTTAATGAGATAAGAGCCCATGGTGTTGGGGGTAGTATATTAACGTGGATAGAGGATTGGCTAACTAATAGAAGACAGAGAGTTGGGATAAGGGGAGCATTTTCAGATTGGCAACCTGTAACTAGTGGAGTGCCACAGGGATCAGTGCTAGGGCCCCAATTATTTACAATATATATTAATGACTTAGATGAGGGAAATGAACCTAGTAAAGAACATATCTTTTTATTCCTGTTGGACTGTTGTAAAGAACATATCTTTTTATTTCTGTTGGACTGTGAATTAAAATTACAATGGCTGCAGTTTGAAGGGCATGACGACTGGAACAGTGTGAAGGATATATATAATGTTGCTGTCCTGGAACAGAGTGTACCATGGAAGACAGGATGGTGCCAAGGAGGAGTCTGTTCTAAGGCAAACTACCTGGCAAAAACGTTTTAATTGGCTCCTGACCGGGTGACCAGGGTTTGTATGAGAGCAGTGCAGCAGAATAGCTCCTCTAAAACTCTGTCTCCTTTGTGTGTAAGATTCCAGTAATTCTACAACAATAGCTAGCTGGCTTTTTCCCCTCATATCTCTATAACCTGCTCTCTCTGAAAACCCCTGTCAAGAGGGAAAGGGGAAAATCGCTGTCGGAGACATTGAAAGCCAAGTGTGCAACCAGTGAATTAAAGACTGAAAGTGCTGGGAAGACCACCTTGTGTAATCAGCAAAGAATTGAAAGGCATTTGGAAGACATCATTCAAAATTAACCCATTGAATCCTGTACTCCAGAATTGGTGCTATTGAACTATTTTATCCCACCCTTAAAATTTACGCTTTTATGTGTCTTATGTGTCTTGTACGTTTCTGTAAAGGGATTTAAGAAGGGGTAGAATTTAGGTTATAGAGTTAGAAATTAGCAGTTCATATGTCTGTCTTTTGCCACTGATTAAAAACAATTTGTTCAATAAATAGTTATTAAGTTTACAAACCTGGTGCTCGTATTCTGTTAACCTAAATTAAACAAATAGGTAGATTGATCAAACTTTTTCATACTTGCTGCGGCTTGGGGAGCAGTGGAGCTTGATATTGCAGCACACTATCCCCAGTGAGTCATGACAATGTACTATCGCCAAGTTTGTGGAAGACACAAAGATAGGTGGGAAGGCAAGTGATGAGGATGACACAAAGAGTCTACGGAGGGATATAGACAGGTTAAGTGAGTGGGCAAAAACTTGGCAGATGGAATATAATGTTGGAAAATGTGTGGTTCTGCACTTTGGCAGGAAGAATAGAGGAGCTGAATATTATTTAAATGGAGAAGGACTGCAGAAAGTTGTAGCACAAAGAGATTTGGGGGTCCTCGTGCATGAATCACAAAAAGCCAGCATACAATTTCAGCAGGTAATAGGAAAGACAAATGGAATGTTGACTTTTATTTCAAAGGGAATGGAGTATAAAAATAAGGAAGTCTTGCTAAAACTATACAGGGCACTAATTAGACCATACCTAGAATACTGCGAACAGTTTTAGTCCCCTTATCTAAGGAAAGATATACTGGCATTGTAGGCAGTCCAAAGAAAGTTCACTAGGTTGATCCCGGGTATGGAGGGATTTTCTTATGAGGAGAGGTTGAGTAGGCTGGGGTTTAGAAGAATGAGATGTGACCTTATTAAAACATATAAGGTTCTTAGGGGGCTCGACAAGGTAGATGCTGAGAGGTTGTTTCCCCTTGTGGGTGAGTCTAGGACCAGAGAGCATAATTTCAGGGTCACCCATTTAAAACAGAAATGAGGAAGAATTTCTTCTCTCAGAGGATAGTGAATCTGTGAAATTCTTTATCACAGAGGACATTAGGGGCTGGGTCTTTAAGTATATTCAAGGCTGAGATAGATTTTTAATCAGTAATAGAATCAAAGGTTATGGGGAAAGGGCAGGAAAGTGGAATTGAGGATTATCAGATCAGCCATGATCTCATTGAATGGTGGAGCAGACTCGATGGGCTGAATGGGCTACTTCTCTCCTATGTCTTATGATCTTATGAATGGGATAGCCCAGCCTACAGCAGATCACTGCATAAAGTGTTTTTTACAGATGCCATATTTCGCCATGCCCATCAATATATTTCCTTCACTACAGACAACAGTAGTTAACTGGAAAGAGGCAGAGTTTTGTGGCCATGGCTGGTTTCCCAAGGGCGCCAGGAATCAATGATTACACATTTGTTGCCATCAAAGCATCAGCAGGGCAGCCAGGGGTGGTTATAAACAAAAAAGGGTACCACTCCATGATCGTGTGTGACCACCAACAATGAATCATACCGGGGCATGCAATGTACCCGGGGAGCAGCCATCCTCAGTCACTCACAGGTGCTAGGGATGCTTTCTGAATCAGATGCATTGGGAAACTGGCTGCTCTGAAGAAGTGGCTCATGACACCTGTTAGAATTGCTAGGCTGGGACCTGAGTGCCATTTAACTAGAGCCACAGCACCACCAGGTTCTTCGTTGACTCAAGACGAGGTTTAGATACCTCGGCAGATCAGGTGGATCTCTCCAGAATGCGCTGTCAGGAGTGTCCCTGATGGTTGTAGTCTGGCACTGTGGAGAGGGGGAGCCCTCTTGGATATGGAGGCACAGGAGACAAATCGTTCCTCTAATGAGGAGTTAGAGGAAGAGGATTCTTGTCCTCAGCAGCCAGACGTGCAAGGGCCTCCCAGGGAGTGCCTTGATGGCCGTGAGACACGGGAATCTCTTATCCTGGGAAGATTCCAATGGATGAGCCCTCCCAGTTTATATCAGCTTCATGGCCAGCGCCCCATGTCACATGAAAATCAATTCATCACCTTGGATAATTTCAAATACCCAAACAACGTCAATTGTTTGTGTGCACATGTCTACATACTCAAATAGGACCATCACTAGAATTATTCTTCATACATTCACATACACAGTGAATAAACTAGTGAAGTTTTGCAACTTGTTGAAACAAGAAATCATTTATACACGCAGAAAGTTATTAACATGTGCTAACAATACCAATGATAAATACGCCTATGTGCACTAAAGTGTGACTACTGTGGGGTTTTTCTGGAAACTTTCTTGGCTGCTGCAGCATGATGGCCCCCGCTTGCTGCCAGTTGCTATGGAGATAGGCTGCTGATCCGTGTGCTCCATAGTCTGTGATGACTTTGCTGGCTGTCCTCTAGATACCTGAGGCCGTGAAGGCCCTGGTGTGGTGGAAGTCTCCTGCACAGGAACAGGAGGCCCATCTGTCAGCATGCACTCCAAAGTATCTGTGCCAATGGTAGTGAGGCAGAGGAGAGGCTGACTCCATCAGAAATGCCCTGAGAGGTGCCCATGATAGCATTAGCAGTTGCCCATCCACTGCCATAAGGTCTGTTTGGCCCTTCCTGCTTTCCTGAGAGGAACCAGGAACTGGTTCTAGGTGCCAGAGCTCAAACACGAGGCAATAGAGTGCATGTCAGAATGCAAACCCACTATTGCCTCAGTGATCTGCTGGTTTGGCCCTCCATGACAGTCACCAGCCGATCAACGGAGGAGGCTATATGTTCTGTCAAGTGGGTCATTGTAGTACTCATGGCCTGGATGCACTCCTCCAAAGTCCATGCCAAAATGTACAGCCCCCCTGGCATCTCTGCAAAATCTTCATGCAGCTTGTGCAGCATCTGCCACCTTACGGATGACTCCAAAAGTTCATCATCAGGCTGGGGTCCAGCAACTTGGTTGCCCCCAGCACTCCTCCAGATGCCTGCACTATCTCAGCCCGCGGCAGCTGTGCATGCAACTGTGCTGTGCCTTCACCAGTTTGTGTTTCCCTTCTGAGGCGCGCACATGCCCACCGAAATACGCATATCTGTGCTGGTGCTGGGTACAAAGAAAGGATATGACGCTGCACCCTCTCCCTCCTCAGTGGTCACTGTGGGACCCTCAGGGCTTGCGGTAGAGCATTTGGTATTTTAGGTGTGTACGGAGCAAAATCAGAGATAGTTAAGGCCATCTTCTACCTTTAAGGTGATTACGTTGACACAAGCCTCCTCACTGCCAGCACTGCGAGCATTGTGAGATGTAACTCAGTGTGTGCATTTTACAACTTTCAGCATGCAGTCACACTTTCTTCCCTGAAGCATTAGAGACTCAATACTCACAAACCTTCAATGCCTCATTCATGGCAGCATAGAAACCATCATGCACCCTCCCCTCCCCACCCCTCTTAACACAACTTATTTTCAAATATAAGGATGCCCCTTTGCAATCTCACCACCCCAGGGCCTTCCTCCTAACTCGCCTCAACCAATGAACCGGCTTCATTCATTTGCAGCCAGCAGCACCTCCTCCTCAATGAGCGTTAGTGTGGCCAGGTTTGGCACGTCATCTCCGGTCTCTGAAGTTGTGCGCCTTCTTCTTCTGCAATTAACATGTGACATTATAATGATTTTGATTCTCTTGTACAATCATTCTTTTGCATGTACAGCCAGCGAGAACTCCATCAGCAGCACAGCTTTCACAATGTTTTGCCCCAACCAACCGATGTGCCATCTACAACTGTCCTCCTCACACCACCCCACCACCCCACCAACTCCTTAACTCCTTATAGGCCCTGGTGCCATGCAGAATGACGTGTGGCCATCATGCCTCCTCACATGTTTGGGCAACACATAAGACAATCCCCGAATGGAACCTTCGCATTACCTTTCATGCATGTACATCACCAGAATAGTGACACACTCACCCTTGGAGAGCTCAGAAGGTCATTAAGGCATTTGTGGCACTGAATCCAGTTTCACTGGACTACCCCAAAGCTGCTTACCTTCAATGTGGCCTCCATCCAGGCTGCTTTGGTCAGGCTAGGAGGTCTCCTCTTGCCATCAGCACGCATGAGGACCTCCTGCCTGTCACCTACAGCCTGGAGGAGGGCTCGCAGGGAGTCACAGTCTAACCTTGGGGCTGCCCTTGACCTTTTGCCCACCCCATCTCCTGGCTCCCTCCTCTCAGCCATCTGTGGAGAGACACAGAGAGTTAACAGCCTGATGTTCATCTTTCCATATTCACTTGATATTCCTTAGGGTTATGGGTCAGTTGCATTCCAATACTATTTGTTCCGTGGCAGAGGTTCTGAAAGCTTCCCAGCTATAAGAACATCCATACATATTTAAAAATGTATGCTCACCTCTTGTAATGGTCCAAATGAATTCTAATTCACCAACAGGACTTTCTGAATCTCTCCAAATGATGATTTCTGTGCAGCTGACACAGACCCGTGCCTGCGATCCCTTTAAATGAGTGGTTGTGACCTCCTCCTGGGTCATGGCATGTGACCTCCGTGCCCAGATGACCCGCCCTCATTGGCCAATCGGGCGCACAGCCCACCTTCCACAGAAGCTGTTGGCCGCCAACCCACCCATTGGCCATTAACTTCCAGAATGGGCTCCCGCCTGCTGCCAAGGTGCATAGAGTGACACCTACCTACCAATAACCTGTTCACCGATGCTCAGCTCAGGTTTCATCGATCTCCAGGTTGCATCACAGCCTTGACCCTGACATGGATGCAAGAGTTAACCACTAGGAAAGAAATGAGAGTAGCTGCTCTCAACGTCAAAAACAGTGCTTAACTGAGTTTAGTACAATAGAGCCCCGGAAAAGCCAATATTTATAGGTGTCAAAGAGAAATCCTTCCAATGGCTGAAATCATATCTAACACAAAGCAAGGCTGTTATAGTTAATAGAATCCAGTCACTATTTCACCAGGACGCTTCAATAGGAGGTCTTCAAAGAAGTATCCATTGACCAGTTGGTCCAGGACAATGGGAAGTAGGGGAAAAAGGAAGTAGGGGAAAGTTCATTGGTAAAGAAGCTGAAGTTGATTGGTCCAATTTCCATTGAATTCAATTTTGCCAGGGGTCCTCAATGCCACACTCAGTCAAATGCTGCCTTGGTGTCAAGGACCATCGCTCTCACCTCAACTTTTGAATTCAGCTCTTTGGTCCATGTTTGGACCAAGACTACAATGAGGTTTGGAGTCAAGTGGTCTTGGCAGAACCCAAACTGAGCTTTGGTGAGCAGGTTATTGGTGAGTAAGTGCTGCTTGATAGCACTGTCAATGACACCTCTGTAATAAAATCAGAGTGGGGCTGTTTGATAATGATTACATAGTGTTTATCTCCATTCACAGCTCCTTTGATAATGAAGCAATCTATGGCATTGAAAGCAGGACCTGGAGATTGCCCACATTTGGGATGAGTAGTGGCCTAATAATTCTACATAATGATCATCTCAAACAAGAAAAAACCTTGCCATCTCCCTTGACTGTCAATGGCAACGCCATTGCCGAGGCTCCCAGGATCAGTATCTTGGGAATCACCTCTGACCAAAATCATAACTGGACCAGGTGTATTAACATTGTGGCTACAAGAGCAGAGCAGATTCCAAGTAGTTTGCAATGACTGGCTCACCTCCTGACCTCTTAAAATTGATTCACAAGGATCAGATCATGCATGTGCAGTAATACCCACCACTTCTACAGATTGACACAGCTCCAACAATACTGAAGAAGCTCGACACCATCCAGGACAAAGTGGTTTGCTTTATTGATGCCCCTGCCACTAGATTCAAGGCCCACCTTCTCCAACAAGGACACCAAGAGAAGGGTAAAATAAGAAATGTCACAGGAACACCAGCACCTCCAGATTCTCACCTGTCACACACCTTTGATGTGTGCTGCCATTCTCGCACCAATGTTAGGCAGGATTTTTGTCTTATCATCCCCTGTATTCACAGAGACTTCAGCCATTTAAGGAGAAGGTCCATCACCGCGTTCTCGAGGTAAATTTGGAGGGGCAACAAATATGGCCGAATCCCATGAACCAATTATTTTTAAAAAGATATTCCTACTATCAGACATTGTCCTTCTGAAAAAGTGTTCCTTTTTTCAGTTTTGCACTAACCTACTCTGCTTAGCATTTAACAACTCAAGTTAAACGGGTACTGTTTATGGTGCGGCCATCTATTGAAGCAATACTGTGGCATGAACAGATCAAATTGAAGAATGAAAGAAATTTGCGCAATGTAGGGCATGGTGTAAATTAGTAACCCCGGCCAGAGTTTTCCAGTTCCCCCACCCCCTCGCCCACGGCAGGCTCCCCCACGGTGGGGCCGGTGAGCCATTGGAATCTCCATTCACGTCACCGGAAGATCCCGCCGACCTGAGGGGCTGGAAAATTCCGGCCCCTCTTCCCAATCTGTTCAATCTCATCTCACATAAACACGCGCTCGATCGTGGGATCATGTCTCGCTTTATCAAATTAGCTTAGAGCTCGACCCTACAGAGCAAAAAGGTCCCAGGCTCAATTCCATGTCTCTGCAGGGCAGCAGTTAAGATGCCACAATTGGACTCAGCCCCGATTTCTGATAAGGAGGAGAAAAACGTAGCCAGTGTTCCTGCTCCTGATTACTACCCATGGTCTTATATCCCCAGCAACCCTTATGGCCCAGGCTTAAGAAAAGGTACTTGCATAAGAATACACTTCAGCCAAAATCAACATATCCTGAAGAAGAAATAAGCAAACTGAAGCAGAAGAGGGAGCCAACTTTATTAAAAGGTATCAGGCAGGACCTTTTCAGTTTAATTAGACACACAATTCAAATGCTGTACATCATAGCCAAAGGTCTCTCTATATTTTAATGTAATGACTCTCCAGGACCATCAAAACAAAAAAATTGAGAAAGCCTTCATGAAATTGGTGATCGTTTTTCACAAAATCAGAGAAGTGTGCATAATGGCACTTTGCCTAAGGGAAATAACTGTTATTTTGTTTTTCCCAGATGAAAGGACCAAAGTGATTTCTCTGTTTCCTCAGTTCAAATGGATTACTCACTTAATCTTGCATTTTATCCAAATCTCACAAACATATAAATGGGTTTTATATTCCATTATGGTATCGATTTATTTTCATACAGAAGGAAATAATGGAGTTGAGAGCATTAAAATTAGCTCCGTATCTGGCTTCTAGTTGACATCATGCTGTAGAACAGGTTTGATGTTAAAACAGACTTCCTGCCACAAACAGCAACCGTACTCTGCAAATGATTCTTTGAGGTGCTTTGCCATGATTAGGTGCTCCATAAATGCATGTATTTCTGGAAAGTCCATCAAAAAAACAATTTTCTTGTGGAGCTAGGTGGATTAAACACAGACCCTTCAAATCCAGCGTAGGACAATAAGATAGCAGTCTGTTCTGCCTGTTGCCTGGTTTCCACATGCATTCAATGAGTTCAGGAAGTCTAAATCCTTTTAACAGCGAGCAGATGTCCGAGTGGAAATCAAATTTCTTGTCATCTTCAAACCAGGGAAATGCAAGGCTGGTTTGTCTTTATTTAATGTTGCTTCATTTATTTTTTTAAAAATTAAATTTTGAAACCAACTAACGATCTTACCTGTATTTTGTTGGCAGTTAAATAAAGATCAATGCTAATTACTTAGATTTGCAAAATAGAAATTCCAATTTCTAACACCAATGAGACAGAGGGCGGAATTGTCCCAGATTTACACTAAGTGCAGCAGCAGTTGGGTAAAACGATGCTTTATCCACCAGCTACAATGGCAGCTTTTCACGCCGTATCATCCCAAACCCGCCACATTAATTATGCATTCCTGGGAAACAGGCCGTTTCCATGGCGAGTAGGCTCTCATTCGCCTGCCATGCCATCACCTCGGTGCTTCATCATGCTGGGCACCATATTGAAAGTCCAATCTCTCAGTGCTTCCAGCCCATGACTGCTACACAGAAGACATGGCCCCAAAAGGCAAGAAGTCTGCAGACCTGAGGTTCAATGACGTGTCCTTTGAATGCCTTTTGGATGCAGTGGAGGCTCGCAGTGATGTCCTCTAACCCCGCTCTGGCCGCATGATGGGCAGCAACATCGCTAATCCGGCTTGGGAGGCAGTGGCAGCGGTGGTCAGTGCCAATGCCCTGCAAAAGAGGACCCAGTGCCGCAACAGGATGAATGCTCTCCATTCTGCCAAGGTAAGTCACTCTTCTCATCAGTCTCAACTCACACACTCACAAGCCTATCACACACCCATAGGGCCCTCACTCACTGTCAGTTCAAGGGACATCACCATTCACTCTCTCACACACACCTTCATTGTCCTCAGCCCATCCATGGGACCACTCACCACCCACACATGCCAGGCCTACTTATTAACTGGACTGGCAGGTGTCCTGCTTACACTCTCTCCATCTCTATTTATGCAGGACAAGCTGCTACACAAGAGGGAGGGGGTCGCAGACCAGTGGAGAAATGTCTGAGATCAAGCTCCTCACAGAATTTGAAAACAGAATCATCCAGCTGGCCAGCGAGGATCTGGACTGTTCCTGTGCTGATGGTGAGGTTGGCGGTTTTCTACCAAGTAAGGCTCCATCTGCGCAACATCCGTCAGACAACCATGCTGTGAGTGATGTGTCCTGTTTCATAGGCCACTGCTATGCATTAATTATCTCTCCTTGCTTTCAGAGGCACATCTGGGAAACAGCCAATGGAGTCCATGACACTGGGGCTCCAATCAAGCCCCGATAAAATCTCTGAAGTAGAATCTGGAGGCACCCTCCCTGAAGTCCCGTCACAGTGCTCCTCAGGTTGCAAGGCACAATGGAGGAGTCTGTCCACCTTCACTCTGAAGTGATAGCATCAGCATGCCAATGCACCAAGGTCAACACTAGTAGGATGGCGGCCACCATGGAGACCTTGGTCCAGGACATCGCTCCTGCAATGCTGCGCAGGCTGAACTCCATTGCTGATGCTATAGATGGCCTCCAACAGTGTGGACGCAAGAGGGGTGCATGGCAGCTCGATCTCACTCTAGCTTCCCTGTCTCCTCAAGGATTCAGCCAGGGGCCCTCAGGCACCCATAGGGAGGAGGATCAGCAAGTGCACACCCCGGGGCCATCCATCCAGGTGACTCCGGGAGTGTCCGGCCCATCCAAATCCCCTCTTCCTGTGACCCCAGCAGTTCCACAGGCTGAGGAGGGTCCCATTGCCACACAACAGGACTCTGGAAGCAGGCCGGGGCCCTCCCGGTCTCGGACTTCCAGAGGACGCCCGTCAAGGTCATCACAGACAGGGCGTAACAGTCAGCAGGCTGCCTCCACCTCAGTTGTGGATGTCCGAGGAGCACCAAGATGTAGTGGCAGGGTTAGGAAAGTTAAGAAGATGTAGTTGTACAGCCTGGGTACAGATGTTAATCACTTGTATTTAATGTTCATTATTACAAATAAATTCGCAAGGATGTCTGTCCCTACCTACGGATCCTTGTTCTGATGAGCAACGCTTTTGTCACTCAGATGTAAAACCTTTCTGCACAAGCTAAAGGCAGGTGTCTTAGTCCAGGGCCTCTGCCCTGTGCTTTGTGCAGCCTTCAGACCAAAGTGATGGTCCAGCCTCACAGTCCCTGAAAACATTACTGATGCCCGCACCTCAATGGTGCTGGTCATTGCTGCCAGAATGTTGTGGGCAGGCATCACCAAGTCCCATCATTCTCTCTGTGTGCTCTCAGCACATTTAAGGTGGGGCTGGCCCTCATCTCTTTAGCATCTGTGACCACTGATGCTGTGCTCCTGAAGGGCTTAGGTGCTGAAGGCGGACAAAGGATCAGGTGCTTTTAAAGTTTCATGGCTGCATCTCTATGATATGACACTGATCACAGAGTGCAAGCGAGTTGCCCTGGGCCAGACAGGGGTCAGACATTCTCAGAGGCTATGTAAAGATTTATGGATTGTCCTCACTGTATATTGTCATCATCCTCCTGCAATCAAGTGACAATTAGGGCCTCCACTGCGTCTCCATGACAGGAGCATTATCACAGAGGGTATGTGCATTGTGATTAGCCAGACTGGAGTCAAACATTCATAGATGCAATGTAAGGATCTTATGGTATCTCCTCACAGCATGTTGTAATCATCCTCCACAAATTTAGCACCTATGAGGGCCTCCAGAGCACGCCTGCCTCACCTGGCCAGTTCGGGGGTCTTATCACCATCATCGTCACCTTCGAGGACCTCCTCACCCTCATCGTCATCAACATCCTCCTTATCGGAGGGCACCTCAAGCTCGTCCATCTCCCCGTTGCAGCACAGGTTGTAAAGGGTGCAGCAAACGACGATGATGCGAGACACCCTCTGTGGACTGTATTGCAGGACTCCACCAGACTGGTCCAGGCACCGGCATCTCATTTTCCACATCACTATGGTTTGTTCCACCAAGTTGCGAGTTGCAGCATGAGCTCTGCTGCAATCAGAGACCGCCAGATGGGTGTCATCAGCTACAGACTCTGAGGGTAGCCCTTGGCCCCAAGGAACCATCCCTGCAGCCCCTGCAGACCCTGGAACACATCAGGCATCAGTGACTAAGTGAGAATGTAGGAGTCATGCACACTCCCTGGAAACCATGTTCAGACCTGCAGGATGCATTTGTGGTGGTCGCACACCAGCTGCACATTCAGCGAAAGGAAGCCCTTGTGGCTGACATAGTTGACCGTGTGTTGCGATGGGGATCTGAATGCAGTCGATTGTTTTTCTTTCCATACAACAGTGAGTAAATTTCAAGGATGCTTGAGCAATTCAATAAGGTTACTTCAACTGTCTCTCCCTCTCCTGCAACCTCTACCACCAAGTAGGGCAAAAGCAGCAATGTCATCAACATTCCCCTCCAAGTCACAAGCAACCTTTCTTTCTTTAGCTCACCATTAGTGACCAAGCTGTCAGCTATTTAAGTCCTAATCATTTCGAACACCCTTCCTTATCTCCTCTACTTTTCTTTCCACTTTCAGAAAAGCCTACTTAACATTCACCTTGCTGATCACCCCATTTTCATGACTTAACGTTTATTCTCTTATCTATTGAAGTTAAAGAGTCTAGATGAGCACCAGCTGATGTTGCAAAGTATGCAGCGCATTTACTGATTGTCAGGAAAGCTTCATAACAATCATTACAGAACACAAACTATTATAACGTACACAGCAAGGTCCAACAACACTTCCGAGTTTAAAATTTTCATCTGTGTGTTCAAATCCTTCCATGGCTTCATCCTTCCCTATTTCTGTAACCTTTTCCAGTTGCACAAACCTGGGACAACTCTGCGTTCCTCCAACTCTGGCCTCTTTTCCATCCCCAATTTCCTTTGCTTCACCATTTTCTGCCACGGCTTCAGCCAACTGGGGCCAAAGCTCTGAACTTTGTCTCCTCACCTTTGTCTTGTTTAAGATTCCCCTTAAAGCCTACTGCCTTGACCAAGCTTTTGGTCATCTGTCATTACGTTAAAGGCACTATATAAATGCAAGCTGTCGTTAGTCACAAATTAACACACGTTGCTGCATATGTTTATATTTTATTCAATAACAGAAAGATACAAATTTTTTTTATTATTATTACAATACAAAGCAAACTTTTCTTTTAAACTGTGTTGGCCCATGAAGTACACAACCATTCCAGGCAATGTTTAGATACCACACTCCAGACAGATGCAAAAAAAATTTAAAAAAGAGAATTTTTTTCTTTTTTTAAAACTACAATATACCGGGTTACGATTGATTCGTACTTAACGTTGCACCAGACGAAACATCTTTTTTCATTTCGTATTATTTCACCCACATTAACCTCATGCTAACGAAGAGGGGGAAAATATTAAATTCAACACTCACTTCAAAAAAAATGGTAGCTTCAAAACCCAGTAATGAGTACAACAGATATCTTAAAAATAAACTGGAGAAGAAAAAAAAGGAATTTTATATATTTTAAGGCTTTTAAATGTGTATAAAAATAACAGGCATTTTATCTCAAAAGTTTCAAATGAAATTAGTATGTGGTAGATGTAGTCATCGAAATAGAAACATTTTAAAACATTTACTCATATGTACACAGGGTTAAGGAGTAACACTAAAATTCAGTTCCATCTTTGTGGCTGCTGAAGGGTGCTTAATGCGATCATGTTTAAAGGTGCTTTTTCCAACTTCAAGTTCTCGGTGAGGAACTTTCCCACCTGAAGAGCATATTGGCAAATCACATGGCTCTGGTGCACAATTTGCCCTCCACCAGAGCACAACTAGGAAAATTCTGCGTACGCTATCAATGATCCCACAATATGCACTCCTGACAGCAAGATGCAAAGAAAAAGTGTGCAGTCAGAATATTTATCCTTTAGTCTGAAAGAAAACGGCTCAATTTACTGGTTTACAGGTGATACCTTTTAAAACTCATTGAGAAGGAAAGCAAAGGATGGGTCCACTGAGTGTACAAATGCCAGTTAGGATTGGACACTCAGTTTCTGAGGGGGCTGTTTCAGAAATTCCAAAAATTTAAGTGGCCCTGCATTTTTTAAAAACTACAAATCCATGTTCCTTCTCATTTCTCCATCTTAGATGTGGCAACATTCGTTATTAAGGGTTTCAGTGCATTTTCAAGAGGGGCCATTCGATTAGTAGCTGGGGTAGAATTCAGCACAGAGTGGTAAAGGAGATCGTCACTCTCAGACAGCTTTTGACTCGAGTCAACACAACTCCTGATCACCTTGATGCCCAAGAGTGAAGCACCTTCACAATTGATCACAGGCCAAAAGAATAAATTTTTTAAACAAATGAGGCGTTAAAAGGCCAGTTGGATGACACAAGACAAATTGATGTAAAGCGATTTCATTGTTGCAAACTGTAGTGTAACTCAGGCATAAAGTCGCCCACCTCCAAAGTAAATAAGGTCACCTTGAAGTCTCTCATCAAAATGGCTTGTATCAGCCCTGCTGGCAGCTATTTAAACTTCACTTTGAATCGTTTTCATGTTGGATGAAAATTAATAGACCAATTGGCTAAATAAAATTTAACTGGTCTTTGGGTGAATACATACATGCAGAACTCTGTAGTCCCTGACCTATGAATGTTGCAGAATTGATAGCATTAACTTGCCTGACATTGTTCACTCTCCATAAGCACAGCCTCAAAAAGGTAATGATAGCTGTACCTGAGAAATATACTTGACCAATTTATTAAGATCTTGCTTTTCTTTCAATCAATTTAAGAACAATGAGTTCAGAATTGCTCACTACTACAGTTAGATCTTTGGTTAAGCAGCAACTATTCCATGGTTTCAGTGTTATCAGTACTTTGGTTACAGTTTAATCCTATAGTTGATTTTTGGGTAAGATTATATAGAGTTAAAGGGTGTGTGTTCTGTGGAAAATATGCATGGGATGGCCTCTCAGCTGGTTTTGGAGCCTGGGTAGTTAGTGTCCACAGTGTTTCATGGGGTTATTTCAAATTATAAACCAGGTTTAACAATGTTGTTGCAGCTGGTGCATAGAGCAAAACTTCCCGTTTTGAACATACTATGCACCAGGGGGCAGGAGGAGCAATGCAGAGTGATTGGTGGGGTGGGGGGGGTTGTGAAAAAGCCTTGACTGATCTTGGAGTGGAGTTTTTTTTATAAATGCAATGCAGATTTCAAAGGGTAGAAATTCTGGTCAGCAAAAGTTCACACATGCTGTGCACTGAATGTACATACTACATGCATGAGTGTGCTGCTTTGGTGCAGGGTTCACATCTGCAATAAAAAAAACATTTGCACAAGCGAGTGTGAGTCCCAGTGTGTAAGCATTCAGACACAAATTCTGACAATCAGAATTTCTAATCTCTGGAGGTTGGCTTTTGAAATAGAACCTCGTTAGAGCTAAAGAGTTGCGATGCAAAGGCGTTCATTTTTGGTGAATTTTTTGTGATGGGCAGCAACAGAACATTGACTCCTCTCGTCATGCTCATGTTCTGTCCCCTGCTCCCTTTCGTTATGTTTCTCGAGGAGTTTTAATGGGTCACCTTCATCAGCCAGTAAATATCATGCCTTCCTATGACTTGCCTTTGGTGCTCTGGCATTGATGGGTCAATTCTCCAACTGCCCGCTCCAGGCCCACAGTTCAGCCATTGAGAGCCACCTATCGGGAAATCAGGCTTGGGCAGCACACAATTTTCTCACTGTTACAATGTCCATTGTGTGATGGACATGAGAGTTCCAAACATATGTTCCCGGTAGGGCAGGTTCCATGCCAGAAGCAGCAAACCAAAAATCTACTCTTTACAGTACACTGGACTGGATTCACTGCAGAAGGCATGAGGTTGTCTTAAAAATTTCTCCTGCGATAATTGTACAGTTTTAAAACTATTATAAAAAGATAAAACAAAAGATTTCCAACTATTTTGCCAAAATGCTCAAATGTCAGGACAGTACCGGTTAAAAAAAAAGTCGACTTCAATTACCCAATTGTCATCAACAACTTATCGCTTGCGAACAATAAACTTGAATTGGCAGGGTAAGATTGATTATGAAGGAGCCTGTTGTAACTACTGTGGCAGAAAGATTGTCCATCTCGCTGACACCCCCATAATTTTCTCTTGAGGGCGTAGGCTCATAATGGGATCTATCAATGTGAATGTTGCTTATTGGATATTGGTTACTTACGAGTGTAGAATTCCTGATAACACTGAGGCTCCCAAGGTCACACATAGCATTGCAAAACTAATGGCATTTCTTAGAGAGTGAAACTGCAGTATTAATCCATGTAACAAAATAACTTTTCAGCAATAGCTATCAGACTGGTGTGTCCCTTATGTTAAACACCCTTACTGGCCCGGTCCCATTATTATACTAATGCTTCCACATACACTCTTTGTTTCTGGGTCTTAATATTCAATTCAAACCCAGCCTTGAAATATTTTACTGACACATGTATAGGCTGTAACCTGAACTTGATCTCTCCCCAGGAGAAAAACATTAGGAATTCATATATAAGCTGCAACTCAAACTCAAACTGATCTTTATTTTGCTTTGCAAGTTGCAGATAATTTGCCAATCAGTACAGGACCTGGTTTTGTGAATGACAGCTGCACTGGCACAGGATCTTAACCTTATTCATTGAGGAAAGAGGCCTGCGTCTCCAATTTTTAAAGAGGTCAAACATGCTGGATAATGGATATCAAAGGTGGGTACCATCTTGTGTGGCTCATGTGTAAGTGGGTCATTTGATCATGAGCAGCATCACAACTGTGCCTATCAGCTTAACAGGATTGCATCAAGGAGCCCTAGCAAAACTGGAGTCAATGGGAATCAGGGGAAGAACTCTCTGCTGGTTGGAGTCATACCTAGCACAAAGGGAGATGATCATGGTGGCTGGAGGTCAGTCATCTCAGTTCCAAGGCATTACTGCAGGGGTTCCTCAGGGTAGTGTCCTCAGCGCAACCATCTTCAGCTGCTTTATCAATGACCTTGCTTCTATCATAAGGTCAGAAGTGGGGATGTTCGCTGGTGATTGCACAATGTTCAGCACCATTCGTGACTCCTCAGATACTGAAGCAGTCCATGTCCAAATGCATGTACAATGTCCAGGATTGGGCTGACAAGTGGCAAGTAACATTCGCATCACACAAGTGCCAGGCAATGACCATCTCCAACAAGAGAGAATCTAACCATGGCCCCTTGACATTCAATGGCATTAC
This sequence comes from Carcharodon carcharias, assembly GCF_017639515.1. Taxonomy (NCBI): domain Eukaryota; kingdom Metazoa; phylum Chordata; class Chondrichthyes; order Lamniformes; family Lamnidae; genus Carcharodon; species Carcharodon carcharias. The sequence continues at coordinate 101,120,329 of NC_054481.1, read as the reverse complement.
CATCACTGAATCCTCGACTATCAACATCCTGGAGGTTACTATTGATCAGAAACTGAACTGGACGAGTCATATAACTACTGTGGCTACAAGAACAGGTCAGAGAAAGGAATCCTGCGCTGTGTAACTCACCTCCTGACTCCCCAAAGCCTGTCTACCATCTATAAGGCACAAGTCAGGAGTGTGATGGAATACTCTCCACTTGACTGGATAAGTGCAGCTCAAACAACACTCAAGAAGCTTAACACCATCCAGGACAAAGCAGCCTACTTGATTGGCACCCCGTCCATAAACATTCACTCCCTCCACCACTGACAAACAGTAGCAGCAGTGTGTACCATCTACAAGATGCACTGCAGAAATTCACCATGGCTCCTTAGGCAGCACCTTCCAAATTCACAAAAACTACCATCTAGAAAGACAAGGGCAGCAGATACATGGGAACACCACCACCTGGAAGTTCCCCTCCAAGCCACTCATTATCCTGACTTGGAAATATATCACCGTTCCTTCACTATTATTGGGTCAAAATCCTTGAACTCCCTCCCTAACAGTATTGTGGATGTACCTACATCGTGTGGACTTTAACGATTCAAGAAGGCAGCTCACCACCACCTTCTTAAGAGCAATTAGCAATGGGCAATAAATGCTGGCCCAGCCAGTGACACTCACATTCCGTGAATGAATTTTTAAAAATGCATTTTCCAGGAAGGGCGTATGGAATACAGAAAGGAGCAGGAAACCCTGTTGTTTTTCCTTTCTCTTGCCTGAGGTTACTGAGGCTAACCATAATTCCCCTATAACATTCTAGTTTAGAAGAGCTGTAGTTTAATAAGGTCTTGCTGTTGTGACTAATCCCTCCTGACTGGCAGCTACCAGGGTGCCCAAATCTTTTCTTATGTTTCATTATCCAAATTATTCTCACTAATTAAAGCAAACCAAGCAGTTCAGTGGCAGAGGGTGCAGAGGGTGCTGCTACCAGCTGTGTTGCACAGAGGGATAGGATGGAGGCTTGTGCCCATGGCATGTCTTTTCCTAAAGCTGTGAAAATGAGGATTGTAATGTGCAGAAGAGATGGAAGGGACTTTCGGGCAATGTTTTCACAAGTTAGTAACCCGTTAGGATGAAATAAATCTCCCCTTAAATGACTAACCCAAACCCTAAGCACCGCCCTGCAGCCCTGATTGAAAAGTTCGTGCATGTCAGCTGGGGATAGGATAGTGCTAAGCTGCGATGTCTTTGACAGTCAAATAGTCAGTGATTGCAATCCTACAAAATGAGATCGCAAAGACCACCTATTGTACCCAGCCTGAGAGAGCATCTTCGATAGGCTGGAGGGTGAAAATTAAGTGGAACGATCAAAAACCTCTTATGCTGTATCTCAGAAAAATTACACCTTAAAAATACAGACATAGTGAAGAACACACCAACAGGTTTGCACATGGATCATCAGAAGGTGAGATTCATTGTCAGTTTGCTCAGTCAATGTTGGCTGTAATGTTGATCTGACTATTCAATTACAGGACACAAATCTACAGTCTGAAATGGTACCTGGCATGGTTCTGCTTTCCAATGGGACAGATGTCACTGCAATGGCACATTCCTAAAATTGTGATCCCATGAGACAGGTGCAGATAATTTCATTTGGCATGGTCTGTATATTTCATGGCACCAAGGAAGTGGATTGGCTGTAAATGGTGTTGCTATGTTGGTCTGGGGAAGTATTGTACAGAGTGTTCAATCTGGTCTTATCTCAAACACATGGCTGACCTCCCAATGAAACATCATGGAACAGGTGCAAGATGTCTAAATTGAAAGCTGATGGACTACAAATAGTGCACTACTGCTGCCTTACCACAAGGTGACACTAGCAATATATGCTGCATCCAATCATATTTACAAGATTTGCTGAAGCCACCTAGAAGGGGAACATTACTGTGCCAATATTCATTCTATTTTGATTCCAATTTTGGATTATCTGAACATTGGGCCTGGAATCCCCAGGTTTTAGATCAGTCAATGATGCCGCCTTTTAACTAACGATAGTAGATGCAGCTAGCGGTCTTTGAAACTGCAAAAAATCATCCTATTGTTTAGCCATTACCTTTAACAAATTAACCAGATGAATGTTCACTTTCTAATAGTTCACCATTAGATCGTGTTGCAAATGAGCATTGGATCTTAGCTTCATTGGCTGAATTTCTAATTTCATCCAAGCAGATGAAGCCTAGGCCCAATAAGGAAGCAGGGAGCTCGAATGCAGCCTATCCCCAAGAGCGTTTCGATGGCAAAGTTGACAGAGGATTGGAAAAGGTATAGGGATGATTTCCTTGCCCTGCACCTCAGTCGTTGTGGAAAAGGGAAAGAAATAACTTTACGATGAGAAAGGAATAAAATGTATTTTGAGAATGCTGGTTGTGGCATTTCCGCATCTTACATACTGTGCGTAATTGTTCTTATTTTAGGCTGCAGCCAGTTAACTGCTACCATTCTGTTTATCTGACTCTCACAGAACAGCATTTCAAGGTAAATCCATGATAATCCAGTGTACTGTTTTCAGGCACACATCTTGCATGGGTCAAAGGTCACATGACAGACACTTTAACCTTGCCGTTGTTATCTGCATATTATGTAGTCAAAAAATATTAGCTTCTTCCCCTCAATTTCCTTCACTCTTCTCCTGAGGACAATGAAAAATTGCTGAGCAGGGAGTTCTGGCATCTCGCCAGGTAACCATTCTTCATGTGTGAAGCCAGACTGTGAATGTCAGCAGGCCATATAACTGTGGGAAGCATCGTAGATCAACCAGATCCTGGGGTCATGTTAGCGCCAGGAGCTCTGGCTGATTTTCTCCTTCTCTAGCCTAGGAATGTTGAAGCCGATCGCTGTGCTCCCTCACCCCCCACAACCCACCGCCCCCCCGTGCCCCCGGCCCCCCCCCCCCCCCCCCCCCCCCCCCCCCCCATACCCACCCCCCCACCCCACCGCTGCAATCTCATCTAACTCAGCACAGGCCACAGATTGAATGGGGGGGGTAACCATTCTGCCCTGGAGTGTTGCTGATGCTGTTGAGATTGAGGGACTTTCCATCAGCCTGGATTTCTTATCACTTTGCTGCCAGGTGCAAACGTAAGGGGCCTGGGCAAGGACAGGAATGAAACGTTTGAGGTCCTCATCACCAGTTCTCCAAAATCCACAATTAACTGAAGGGAATAGACTTCACACTCCTTATACAACTCCATGCCTCTATTCAAGCCCTTCTAGAAAGTCAAGCAAACTCAGAACATGGTTAGACCTCAGATTATTTGTAATTTTCAAGTTCCAGGGTGCCACGAACAAAAAGCAAAGCAAATAGTTATGTTATACACAGTGACAACTGCAGTCATTGGGTCCGATACAGGAGTTCTATATTCGGGGTTTAGGTGACAGGCATAAGCCTCTCAAGCTTCAACATGTTTAATAACGTTATCAAAGCCCCGACGTGGGCAAATCTCATCTGTTGTGAGATAACTGATGCTGTGAAAGTAGGAGCCTGACTCATCTGGAGGTAGCGGCAGGTTCAGCTCAGCTTCGAAAGCCTTGGTGCTGACGCAAAGACAGATTCTTGGGGGAGATGGTGGCAGGGTGGTAATGTTGTGGGACTAGTAAACCAGATGCACAGTCTCTGGGGGTCACGGGTTCAAATCCCGCCCTGACTGCTGGCTTTTGCCCGAATTTAAAATCTGGAATTGAAGGCTAATGTTAGTAATGGTGACCATAACAACCATCATTGATTGTTGTAAAAACCCATGTGGCCCCTTTAGGGAAGGAAATCTGCCATCCTTACTTGGTCTGACCTACATGTGATTCCAGACCCAGACCCGCTAAAATGGGGTTGACTCTTAACTGCCCTGAAACGGCAAGTAAGCCACTCAGTTCAAGGGCAATTAGGGATAGGTAACAAATGCTGGCCCTGCCAGCGATGCCCACATCTCATGAAAAAAAAACAATAAACAGAATCTTCCCAGCCCTGCAGAGGTGGGGCCAGGATCAAACGGAGGATGTTGTGTGTCAGGGCAGCTCCCCAATGTGTTCTGGCCTCTGATTGCCAGAGGTGGGGTCAAAATGACAGCAGCAACATGCCCAGCAGCAAGCAGATGGCTGAGGCATCAATTGAATAACTTGTGGCCATTTATTGATGAGTCTGAGGTTCTGCTATGGACACATGGGACACCTACATTGTCGGCAGCTCATCCGTTCACAGGAGGTGGGAGGTCCAGGCACCATGAAATCAACAGATTTTAATCTTGAGGGAACAAACTGGAAATCTTTCCACCAGCAAAGGTGTTCAAGTGGATTGGCCTAACCTGTAGATGGAGCCAGTGGAGAGTGCTGGAGAGGAGGGACAGGCTGCTGGTCACCTAATGAGAATCCCGCCTCCATCGCGTGCTGCCCTCTCCTGCTCTGTGTAGATCAGCAGCCCAACTGCCTTCACAGTGAGGCTGGTGTCTGCTCTTCACCCCGGCCAATCCAATTGGCCCTCCTGCCTGCGCAATGCATCCACCCTCCCTAATTGGACAGCTAAGGCGGAGGTGGCCTGTTTACTGACTACCTCCAGGAAGGTCGCACGGGCATGCAGACCGGAGACACGAGCTGGGTCAGGACTCCAGAAATGGTCCCAATGCCTGAAATTCTTCTAAGCCCAGTATATAGAAAGAGCTCTGTTGTCTTAGGAGCATAGAAAGAGGAGTAGGGCATTCAGCCCCTCAAACCACTTCGGCCATTCAATTAGATCAGGGTTGATCTGTATCTTATCTCCATTTACCTCCTTTGGTTCCATAGGCTTTGTTGTGTCAATCTCATTTCTGGTTTTATTTTCTTCTTTGACACGATTTGACTTAAAACCTTTTGACAACAATTCAGTTTCCTGCAGCTGATCTGGAGGAAATGTCTTTAAGAGCTGGGCTGAGCAATAATAAAGCATCCCTGGCTTTCATCTCGTACAGGAAATTTTCAGTATATCAGAAGTGTTTGTGCAAATGATCTCAGTGACCTTCGCCTAGGGAGGAGAGAAGAAAACTATCCAGAGTTCTCACTGCCGGTCACTGCCCAGAGATCCCTGCTGGGGAGTATGTGTGTAGAGGTCAGCTGAGGACAGGGCTGGGCCAGGCTCTGATTCCCCACATGTTTGAATAGCAGGCTGTCCACCGGGGATCACATAAAGAATGGCCGCTTAGGTGAGGTATTGGAGTCAGTAACTTCAGGAGAGCGAGGTGAGACATGCGGGGAGGAGATAGAAGTTACAAAAAGTGTAAAGCTGCAGGGAAAGAACCTCCCTGACCCCCACGTAGATAAAATATTCCTCCAGCATCTTCTCTACAGCACAGGAATCCACAGTGAATCTTCGAACACAGAAATGTGTGTCTCTAGGTGATAGATACAGTCTGTGGGATAGTGTGAATACAAAACTGGACCCATAGGAGTCACTTTTACATTTCTTCCCTAGGTCTTAATGGGAGTAACTTAAGCACCAATGATAAAGTTTCCTCCCTAATGCCCAACCCCCACAGCGCTCCCAAAACCAAGAGGAAAAGTCCTTTCTTTTCTCAGGTTACAACGCTATAGGTGATGCAAGGGCCCCTGTTCACCCAGCCAAATGATGTGCCTCCCTATCCCTGAAACGTGAAATCCAACCAAAATGTTTTTCCTGTTTACATTTTTTTATAGAACTGTTAAAAGCTTTTTCCAAATCATTGTCAGCATCAAGCACTCTTGGGCCAGGCACAGCAGAGCCAGCTGCAGAGCAAAGATCCCTGTCTCCTTCAACTGCCAACCATGCCCTTGAGTCACTATATGTTAGCAATGCCACAAATGCAACTGGAGATGCATCCCCATCACATTTACCATGTTGATAATTCACATGGGGCAGGGGGCACTTTTGGTAGCCATGTGTTAATAACTCTTTTGAGGCAGTAAAACCCTTTAATCTAATTAGCAACATCATAAACGTGACAGAAAGATACAAGGCAATCCTAAATGCTTTCTTTTTAAAAGCTGTTGCTGTCTTATTAGGGATGGTGACTAATGGAAATCTTCCTACTGAGTTTAGCATGTTGCTAACACATCGCCACTAGAGGAAATAATTCCCCAGAAGGCATCTGCCTTGGCCTTAGGTGAGAAGCCACTGTGCTATTTTCCTACTTCCCTCTAAATGAGAGTCCCGATTTAGTGCTGAATTGCAGGCAGCTTGTTGTTGTAGGCTGACGGAACCACAATGCGACAGTATAAAGCTGCTCGCACACAGCACCCTCACACCCAACCAATGGAGGGAGATTTTCACCCAATTTCAATCCCAGGTCCCACAGTTGAAAGGTCAGTGTTCTAATCCACCCAGATAGGGGCCCTTAAGAGAAACCAACTTTAAAGCTAGTTCTATTACAAACCCACCCCCGCCCCACAAACATTTCTTCCAAACGGTTTAACAAATATACTGTTCCACAAGAACATCAGATTAGTGACAGTGCAGGCCATATCTACTCTATATCTGCAGGCTGAGAGGGACACTCCCTCAGACATAACTGAATTATACATATTTATATATATAATATATATAATATATAAAAAATTAAAGAAAAGATTACTATCATTGACTCTATTGTATAAATCTCTTTGAAATAACAGTATGAAAAGTGTACGTGACATATGAATCTTAATTAAAAAAAGGGGACATGAAATACCAGGAGCAGCAGAGTTGGGCACTGAATGTTTAAGAATTGTTCAGCCAACCCTAAGATTGCAGTGTCCTGTGCTGCACTATACCATTCATTATAGACCAATTATTGTGCAACTTTATGTTGTTGAGTCTCTCTCTGCTGGAGTCCAGAGCCACCAGTATTTGACTTCATCTTTATCTATTGTCCATTGTCATCATCAAGCACTCCCATGCCAAGGAGAGCACATGGAGATACAGAGTAAAGCTCCATCTGCTCTGCTCCAGCAGTGTGCTTCAGTCCAAACCTAGATGAGCATCTCCTATTGCACCACTGCGGCATTTTTCTTCCTTGGGCCCAAATAATCTCTTAAGTGAGACTGCCAGTTTATGGCTGAATTGTGCTGTGATGGTCAAATCCATTTGACATAGGTGGCCCCTTACAGCACAGAGACATTTGGCATGTCCATCCCATCAGTTTGCCCCACTTTTCAACTCTGGGTTTTTAAGAAGTGAAAAAACAGTATTTAAGCTCAGGGTTCAGATTACCGTTCTGGACAACTCGTGCTTCACCATTCTGATTTACACTATGAACTCACTTAGATTGCGTTCTTCTAAATCACCCCCAGGTCTAGATATGAATCATGAGTAAACACATCTACAATGTAAACTAACTTAAGTCATCTGGAACTGCTGAATAGATTGCAGTCTTTAACTCGCTCCTATGTTTTCATTGGTCCATATATAAACTGTCTTAGTCTCTTGATTAAGTTCCAGCCTATAATTCATTCTCGGGTAGCTATTGTGTATCCATTCTGTATAGAAACCTTCTGAACCCTTGACTTGATTCCGGTCTGTCATCCCAATCTATATCCTACTGAAGGAGACTAACTTCATGCCAGAATACTCGGCAAACCTTTTTGTTTCCAGGAATGTGTAGCACCTTTGTCACAAAGACATCATGGAGATGTATTTCAGCAGGATTTACATTATGCGTTTGTGAAAAAAGAGATTTGCCAGACATTTTTGCAATGACCCTTTTAAGATTCAGCTCATGTTGGATGTGGATGATGCATTGACTCAACTCCAGCAGAGAAACACTCACAAATTGGTGATGCAACATGATAAGGTGTGTATATGTCTTTTGGCAAAATATGACAAACAGCGGGCATTCATGTAAGGCCAGATTTGATCACTGCCCAATTAGCACTGACAACTTTTGAACACTGGGGGCGCATCTACCTGAAGTCAGAGTCAGTTTGATTGCAACGTGCCTCAGAATCATTTTCCTGGGATTTCAGGCCTACAACCTTTGAGCCATTGAGATTCGATTAAACTGGTATAAGTCCTTTCTCTTTGCTGATTATGTTTGCACTAGGCGCTTTTACGCTGCAATAAAAGGCACACTCAAACTTCTTTTCTGCTGTTCATGGCAACTTGTCTCAAGCACACATAGGCAGTTTAGTTGACATTAAAGCAGTCTATGTCATCATAGACATGTTCTGTGAGGGTGGACGTGGGTATTCTGTATTGAACTGGTTAAGATGCATATTAAAAATGAGTTGTGTCTGGGCCTGTATACAGAGCCTGTAAAAGGTTGGGCAAAGACGTCAATTAAACACATGAAAATTGACCATACACTTAGTATAATAATTCATATTAGCTAATAACCGATAATTGAAAACTAGAATTGTCGCACTATCACAGAACAACAAAATGTTTAATAATTCTATATCTAGTTGATTCTCTTATCTTTTTTTCCTCCTTAGTCTTCCTGTGTAATAGTAGACATATTAAACATTAATAAAAGTGGTGCTCTCAGACACAGCTTATTAAGTCTCAGACAGTACGGATCCAATGCCCTTACTGAGGAAGTTACCAGTCTGTAGGTTACGTCGTTGCTTCCAGTGCCGTTGCCCAGCAACGGAAGGCGTTCATCCGAGGAATATAGGCACTCACCTCCTCGGCAACGGACGACACTCGGCTCAAAATGCGTCATCGTAGTCTTTGGGAGTCTCTGCACTCGCAAGAGCTTGGCGCTAATGTTACTGCTGCAGTTGGGCCTCTTCTCAGAGACTGAATAAATAGCGGGAGGAGACAAATGGGAAAGGAAAACTCCTCATCCATCTGCGGAAAGCGCCTGACCTTTGCTCCAGAGCGTCCACTTTCTGGAGTTCGAACACAGGCGCCGATTAAAGGAGGGAAATCCGAACAGGGCAACTGGGGGATTCCGTTCTCTGAGGGGAGTGGGTGTCGATTGCATGTTCCACTGCCGTATGCTTTGCCATATGTTTGATGAGGTATGTTTCCTGTAAAGGATAGAAAAGTCAACAATTTCAACACTGGGATAAAAACAAAATATTGTGGATACTGGAAATCTGAAACAAAAACAAAAATAGCTGGAAAAACTCAGCAGGTCTGACAGTATCTGCGGAGAGGAGAACAGTTAACGTTCCGAGTCCATATGACTCTTCATGAGTTCTGTTGAAGAGTCATACGGCCTCGAAACGTTAACTGTATTCCTCTCCGCAGATGCTGTCAGACCTGCTGTGTTTTTCCAGCTATTTTTGTTTTAATTTCAACACTGGGTTCTCCATGCAATGGATTCAGTGAACACCACTGTGAGGTTCAATTACAAAGAGCCATCCAGAAATGCATGCTAGTTACTCAGGTGCCCCCTCACATGCATTCTTCATTTTCCTGTGACAGCTGTGCATACCATATACAAATACACTGTAGCAAGTCACTAAGACTCCTTCAATAGCACCTTCCAAACTGCAACCTTGGCCACCAACAAGGGCAGCAGATAGATGGGAACACCACCGCCTGCAAGTTCCCCTCTAAGCTACACACCATCCTGACTTGGAAATATATCACTGTACATTCACTGTCGCTGGGTCAAAACCCTGGAACTCGCTCCCTACAGTACTGTGGGTGTACCTACACCACATGGACTACAGCGGTTCAAGTAGGCAACTCACCATCACCTTCTCAAAGGCAACTAGAGATGGGCAATAAATGCTGGCCCAGCCAGTGAAGTCCACATCCCGTGAACGAATTAAGAAAAGCAATACCCCATACCCCAGCACTCAATGATACCCCGTACCCCAGCACTCATCAATACCCAATATCCTAGCACTCATCAATACCCCATACCCCAGCACTCATCGATACCCCATACCCCAGCACTCATCGATACCCCATACCCCAGCACTCATCGATACCCCATACTCCAGCACTCATCGATACCCCATACCCCAGCACTCATCGATACCCCATACCCCAGCACTCATCGATACCCCATACCCCAGCACTCATCAATACCCCATACCCCAGCACTCATCAATACCCCATACCCCAGCACTCATCAATACCCCATACCCCAGCACTCATCGATACCCCATATGCCAGAGCTAATCAATATCCCATATCCCAGCATTAATCAGTATCCCATACCCCAGCGCTTATCAATATCCCATACCCCACAGCTAATCAATATCCCATATCCAAGCACCAATCAATATCCCATACCCCAGTGCTCATCAATATCCCATAACCTAGCGCTAATCAATATCCCATACCCCTGCACTAAACAATATCCCATACCCCAGGGCTAATCAATATCCCATATCCCAGCATTAATCAGTATCCCATACCCCAGTGCTTATCAATATCCCATAACCCAGCACTAATCAATATCCCATACCCCAGGGCTAATCAATATCCCATACCCCAGGGCTAATCAATATCCCATACCCCAGGGCTAATCAATATCCCATACCACAGAGCTAATCAATACCCCATAACCCTGCACTATTCAATATCTCATCCCAGCACTAATGCATGTCCCATACCATTGCACCGATCAATATCCCATACCAGCGCTAATTAATATCCCATATCCCTGCACTGATCAATATCCCATATCCCACCAGTAATCAATATCTCATATCCCCGCGCTAATCAGTATACCATACCCCAGTGCTAATCAATATCCATATCCCAGGGCTGATCAATATCCCATACTTCCACACTAATCAATATCCAATATTCAAGCACTAATCTATATCCCATATTCCAGCACTAATCAATTTCTCATATTCCTGCACTGATCAATATCCCACATTCCAGCACTAATCAATATACCATATCCCCACACTAATCAATATCCCATACCCCAGCACTAATCGATATCCCATACTCCAGCTCAGTGTACTGTAGAGAGCGCCAGTCAATGTTTCATATTTCAGCATGAGTCTGCGTTTTCAAGAGAAAAGTTTGAAAAGAAGTTGATATATTTTCAAAAGAGATCTCCTTTGTATCATACGGTTAATGAAGGGGTTTTCATTGGGAAGAGAGTTACTGATACGTACTGAGGTGTAAGCTCGTCCACACATGCTGCAGCAGTAAGCCTTAGTGTGTTTAACCGTATGCGTGGAGAGGTGGATCTGAAGTGAGGCAGAGTCTGAGTACGCTCTGTAGCAATTCGGACATTTGTATGGCTTGTCTTTGTTGTGCTGCCGTTGATGAGACTGTAATAAAAAAAAATGAAAAATATATGACAGGACTTACATTTCACATCCTAAGAGACTCCAAAAGCTCTTCACTTCCAGTGAGTAAATTTTTGAAGATTTGCTACCTGTGTTAAGTCACCAGGCATTGCAGTCAGTTTTGTGAGGAACCAGGTCTTACAAAAGGCAAATGAAATGAATTAGCATGCTTTGGAGGAATGTTGGCCTAGGCACTGGGTGATTCCCCCATCCCCTGGAACCTTCCACACCTACATAGGCAGACCAGGATTTGGTTCAATGGTGGAAGATTTTCTTGGGTCTGTGAGCAGTGCACTAGATTTTTTGAGGCTGAACAAATGTTGTCAAATCTGACAAGTTCCTTCAGAGTCTGCACTCCGACGTGCCTGACTCTCTGATGTTCACTGTGCCCAGGCAATTTAAGGTTCAGACCCAGGAGACTTCTCTCAGGCAGCTCAATAGTGCACTAAAATGTCCTCCTGAGATTATACACCCAAGTTCTGGAGTGCCCCTCGACTCAAGTTTCATTGAGATGAGAGTTCCACCAGCCGAGCCAATCTGACATTTGAGTAAAGACTAATTAGCCCGTCAATCCACTTCCATTCATAAGTCTTCACATCATACTCCCTGCCCAATCTGGTTCACTTTCTTCGGGAAAGTTCTGTTGATTGATTCCTACCTGGAACATGGACATGTCTTCTCTCTTTCAGATGCTTATTGACCAGCCATGCACATCCAGCACTTTTGCTCTTGCTTCTATACATAAATACTTTTGGAGGCGAGGATGGAATATTCATCCATCCTCACCTCTGGCTTCTTACATTCACATACACTATTCACCCTCTCTCCCCTCCATGCAGCAGTATTGCTGCACCTGTCTATATCTAACCCCACAATTTCCACTGTTATGACACAGCAGATGGTAAATGCCAGGCTGTTCAAATCCCAGAGGGAAACTTAAAACAACTGTCACAACTAATTTCCAATTTATATAAATTTCGAGGTTCATGCCTTGAATTCAGTAGTAATAAGACCACCAAGTCTTATAGGTTTTTTATAAAACTAGATTAAACATTTATTAATAAGTGAAATGATTTTAAATACATACACAGATCTACAAATTACTACTACGATGATTTCCAATTCTCCCACTCAATCTAACTCCCAGTTACACTTTTGTTAAAGCAACAGTAAGACACATAGATTTTAAAAGACCCAGGTAAAGTAACATGATAACTTGAACCAGTCAACTTCCAAGTGAGTTTTCTTAACTTCAGTCCTTTGAAGACAGCAACTTGAGGCATAGATGCTGAAGGCTTTTCACATACTTGTAAGATCTTAAAAATGCCTTCCCTCACACACAGCCTTTGCTCCTTTATACATATCTTCCTCTTTGAATGCAAATACCCTTTGTTTCACTATGTCTTTGGACTTTATCTGCCTGATAATAAAACTCTTTCATAGCACTGAACTATTTCACCGCACCCTTGAAAACAATCTTGTCTGGTTTATTTCAAAATGCAAATGTTCCCTTGACACCTATGTTTCTAAACTTCCCCATGTTTATCTAATTAACACCTCCAACCTACCCTCTCTTCATAGATGACAGTACCCAGGCCTGTGGCCTGTAATGCACTTAAAATGCACGCATGCGTACATACAAACGCACACACGCACACCCTTACCCCACTGGTACTCTATTTTACAATACATTCCAACAACATTTTGAGAATTATTATATCTTCTTGACACCATTCCCAACTAGATATAAAAGTTCTTTATGTCAGAATTAGTTAACTCTTCTCCAAGTGCTTTGGTTCAGATCATGCCCAACATCTGTATTTCTGTGGTGGAAAATATTTCTTCTGATCTACAGACTCGCCTGAGGCTTTTTAATCCTTCAGGAATAATTTGAGTCCTTTAGCTAGGTTAGAGAATGATTCCACCTGTTACTTGTCCAGAAAATGAATCAATCCAATATTCTACCTGTTTAACACTTCGTACAAACAGAACGAGCAAACCTCAGATCTTAGCGAGGCCTGTACCAGGATAATATGGCCTAACTGCCTCTAGATACATTTAGGTCCTTCCATTAGTGCAAATCTCTCCTTCCTCTTCACCTGTTTTTTGTGGTCCTTCACTTTCTGTGCTTCTCATTGTTCATCAGGTCAGAGAGCAAGTGGGCATCTGTTGAGTCCTGGTATAAACAGCTTACCATGATGTACTGCCCATAATCCCCCACGTTTTGGAGAAGTACATGGTCTCAGCTTTAGTTCCCGGGATTTCTATTTAACCAAAGACTCTTCCTGAGTTAACCTTATTGTGAAGCCAAGGAGTAGGCCCTTGGAGAAGGACCTTTGCAAGGCTCCGAGAGTAGGAGAGAAGTTGAGATAAAGCAAGAAGTCGGGTTTGAGTTTAGGCCTACTTGATTTGAAAAGCCTGCAGACTGGAGGAGGAGCTGTATAGTTTTCATGTCCTAGAGTTAAAAAGCTTGTCTGGTAATTGATTTCTCTCTCGCTCTTCCAACACAAAACTCTTGCTTTGCATTATAACCTTTCCCCTCATTCTATGTTCCAATGGTATTAGGGTGACTGCTCTACTAAAGCTTTCTGTCTTGTTCTTCCTAAAACTTCAAACAGAAAATCCTACACATTCTCCCTCCTCCCTGTGTTGACTCATCATGCCATCTGCTATTCTGGGTTACTTTTCTCTCAAGTCCACAATGAAGCCAAATGTTGCCATTCACATTGCCCCTTGAACTGACTTCAGCTAGCTCACCCCAAACCTTGTCTATTTGGATAGATGATCCATTTGACAACTGCAAGAGAATAGGTTTCTGACATCCTGCCTTGTTCGAGTGAGTTAACGATCCACTAGCAGCATCTAAGCTAAGTGCGTACGTATTCACTGACCTGCAGGTTCGATAACTGGGTAAAAGCCTTCTCACAACCTGGATGTGCACATTTGTATGGTCTGTCCCCAGTGTGGATCCTGCATTAGAGAAAACACATTCAGTCATTTTTATAGGAATATCTGTGCTCCAAATTGTGGTATTGATACTCAATATCTGTCGAGGATGCCAAACTCAATCCATGTCTCCTATGGAGGCTTGTCATGCCCAATAAAGATATCCTAATCCTAGCTTTCAAAATACAAACTTTATGCAATGTGAAATTTTTGAAATTAACTTTAAAAAGTAGACAATGTGCTGCAAAGATGACTGCCGAGGATCAGAAATTACCTTTTCCAATTTCTGCACGGGCATAGTATTAACTCAGGTCTCTGGGCAGCTCCAAGAATGTAAAAGACCGTGGGTGGAATGTCTTCCCTTGAATAGGCATTCAAAATGTGAAACCACTTGTGAATTTACACTTCCTATTGACTGCGTATTTACCGAAACTCAAAATCAATAGCCCCCGCCCCCAGATTTGGTGTCTGCGAGCTGGCACTTTGAGAGTTGCAGAGAAACCAGTTTATCACAAACAGGTGTGAACAGCCACCGCTCACCACCTACCCCCCACCCCACCATTGTGTAGCAATGGCTTCGAACCCTTTGCATGGACAATAAAAACACTGATCATGTGGCCACATGATTGAAACTGATTTCAGATAACAATTCTTATTCCTCCAAGAACCGTCCAGAGACAGAGCAGTCTGGAAACCAACAGGACATAAGGGATCATTCCTTCAGCAAGAAGAATAGAACCCTGCCTGAACAACCAGTCAACCCAAGTAGTGAGAAAGGGGCTAACTTGTTTTCACCTGCAAAGATTCATCTCAACAGAAAGTCATCCATGACTCTGCCTGGAGATCCACAAGCTTCCAACTTCCATTGATCCAAAGAACCATGAGAGGGAACCCAACCAGGCCTGCAACACATGCATCTTAAAAGACCAAATTTAAATACATGATTTGCTTCTTGTATTTCTGTATGTTTTGTGTCTAGAATCTGTCTTTACTTGTGTGTGTGTTTGTGCGCGTGAAGGATTAAGTTTTTTTGTTGCATTTACATTTTGGGGTGTTTTGTGAATAAACGTCATCTTTTTTTCGGATTTAAACTTACTCAAAGGTCTAAAAGCAAAATAGTGCGGATACTGGAAATCTGAAATAAAAACATAAGATGCTGGTAATACTCAGCAAGTCTGGCAGCATCTGTAGAGAGAGAAGCAGTGTTAACGTTTCAAGTCCGTACGACTCTTCTTCAGAGAGCCTTAAGGACTCGAAATGTTAACTCTGTTTCTCTCTGCACAGATGCTGCCAGACCTACTGAGTGTTATCAGCATTTTCTGCTCTTATTACCCAAAGGTCTGCTTTGTCCCTATTACTAAAAGTCACAACACTTAAAAAGTTTAGAACGCTCCCTCTAAACACAGTTCACCACCACTTTCTTGAGGGCAATTAGGGATGGGGAATAAATGCTAGCCTAGCCAGTGATGCCCACATCCCATGAATTAATAAAAGAAACACATCTTGTTGCAAACGACTGAGAGGTGAGGAGAAAAAGGGACAAGTTATCCCACTATCTCTCTCCCATCTGAAACAGGGCTGTTCTCAACAATGTTCCAACATAGGTGCACCAAGTCTAAGCCTGCAATTTCCCACATACTGAGCTCCTGATTCCAATCTTCTCACTGTCGGTTGTTGCCAAGTAGAGACCAGAGCTTCTGCACAGAAAAAGACAAAAACAAAAACTAAAGGGTCAATAGCTTGATGTTAATTGGGCCCAAGGAACCCTATTTCCAATTAACCAAGCTCCTTTGCAAACCTGATCTTCCCACCTTTCTCATAGGGCTATTTATCCAGCAGACTAACTTAGGTCAATGTTGATTTTAGCCATGAAATCTGCAGTTACACCATTGATTCCCTGTCTCCGCCCCTCCTAAATGAGGGTTAATGGTCACAGCCAGTATTGGAAAGGAGGCATGGCCACCTGGGGAAAAAAGGGGGTGGGAGGACATACATGGAATTAAAATGTAGCCATGCTGAAAGATTCATTAATCTCAGTTCAACAAAGAATATAGTCCCCACCTTGTGTGCTGCTGCAAGTGAGAGAGTTGGCGGAAGGATTTCTCGCAATAGGAGCAGTGATAGGGCTTAACTCCTAAATGGATACGTAAATGCTGAGCCAGGTACGAAGCATTAGCAAACGATTTGGAACAATGCGGACACTTGTGAGGTTTCGCTTCCGTGTGCGACTTGGAATGAATTTGCATTTCGGACTTGGAGAAGAAGGTCAAAGGGCAGATTTTACACCTAGGTGGGAGAGGCAAAAACAGGGCTTCATTAGAAAAAAAATTCTTGCAAGTCAAAATATATCAACTAGCTTTCTGGAGTCTGAGTACTCTCTTGAAGACACTGACTTTAGTTTGGTGACAGGCTCCAAAAATGCCAGCTGTCCTCTTGTCCCTCACTTAAACAGCCTTTCCCAGTCTGTGACCCTGGTCTGTGTGTTACTTGAGCCAAAAAGGAAGCTGCAATTAGTCTCAGCATCCGACTGAGAACAAAATCAACCAACCTTCCATTTCCTGACTCTTATCCAGTGACCCTGCTGAAAAGCGGGCATTTGTGCACACTACAGTAAGACAGGACCGGGCTGAGTTCTAATAGCCACTGGAGTCAAATGGGCTGCTAACACTCAGAGTCGTTACACAGAGAGAATGGCCATGAAGCTCGTACATAAAGATAGGCCATCTGGATAGAGCAACGGGTGCCCAAGGCCCTAATCTGCTCTTCCCATAGCAGGTCACACAACCATAGGTCATAGGTCAACTCTCTTGTCAACTGGGAGACTTTGCATAGTGCCAAGAAAATAAGGAGTCCTCTTTGAGATTGAGCAAAGCACTAGAACAGGGGAGCTCAGCTCTGGGGTGGAGGTCTCTGTCAGAATAGTGTGCTCTTCTTGTTCCAGAGAAGTGGATCAACATTTGAATGGAAAGCGATGTTCTCTGAAGGTGAGCTGGGCTAGAATTGCAAGCTTCACTCTGGAATGGGGTGGGGGGGGAGGAGGTGCTTATTCTAAAATGTGCTCCATCCCATAATAGGGATCTTTATTCTTGAACAGAAAGCCACCCCACAGAATGGTGGACTTCATTATGGAATGTTGAGCAATGTGCTAGTGCTGGACTATGTTCTGGGGTGTTTTTCTGGAACAAAGAGCTTTGTTCTTCGAGAATGAGCTGCACTCTGGAAGAGGGAGTAGCTTCCCATGTGTTTATCCTGTGCCTTGACCCTACTGCCTGCTCCCATCGTAGTACTGTAGCATATTCCTGCAACTCCTGAGGGATTTCAATGTAGTTAACAAGGGGATGCAGTTCCCACTGATGTGAAGGTCAGGAATCAGAGGCATGGAGTTAAATAAATTGTCAAAAAAACCAGAAGGGGAAGATTTTCTTTTCTTAAACACAGAGAATAATTAGGATCTGGAACGTGTTGCTTGAAAGGCTAGTAGAAGCAGGTTGAATAGTTACTTTCAATAGGGAACTGGATATACGCTTGGAAATGAAACCTTTGCTGGGCTATGGGGAAAGAGGCAAGGATTAACTGGTAAGTCTCTCATAGAGCCTGCACAGGCATGATGGGCCAAATGGCCTCCTTCTGTGCTGTACAATTCTATGAATCCTGTTAGTCATCAGTAGAAATGTCAGGTTAGGAAAAATAGATCTTGCTCTGGAGAGGACATGTTGGTCTCACTTATTGCTACAACCCATTGCTTCAATGGGAAGGAATCGCATCATATGCAATTCAACCATCTGAAATATAAGACAGCTTTTGGCCAACTGTGCTGAAAGGGACATATTCGGAATGATTTTCAAACAAGCAAACCTTTAACCAGGCCCTGGCTCTAAACTCAGTACTGGCTGAGACATTGTTTTTGTGCCGTTAGTGGTTTGCAGGCAGACTTTGTTGAGCTCTAGCTTTCTCCCCGCTCTCTGCCCTTGGTCCCAGAAACTGCATCAAGGACAATGATCGACTGGAGCAGCCACTGAGTGCGTCCACACCCCAGCCTCACTGCTCCTCATCGGGACATCCCACATCTCTGGGGTTTTGAAGGGCTCAGTTTTTAAATTGGTATTCTACCACTTATTTTCCAACCTGTATGTTTTCCCATCCTTGGAGGATTCGTTGCCTGAAGCCAGTATCGGATATGGCACCACAAGAACAGGCGGCCCGATGCAGTTTTCGCCCTTTATCTTCTTCCTGCCTCGTTCGATCTTCAGGGTGCTGGCTAGGCCATTCTTGCTGGAGTGTGCAGGGTCCATGCCATGATGGGTGATCAGCCCGGAGATCAGGGTGGGAGAAGAGACCTCAGCGCGACCCTGGCTGGCTAAGGTGGGGGTTGTCACACTGATGGAGTCACAAGTGGCAGTGGGGGAAGATAAGCTAAGCCCTGGAGTGGAGGATGAGTGGTGGGGGGGGAAGAAACAGAATGGCATTTTAGAAAATCAGGCTTAGAGCTTTGTTAACTCTATAATTTCAGCTACCGAAGTGTGCATGGTTTGAATTCAAAATTTATTTCTTTAAAGAGACACAGCCACTACGGATTTCTATTTTGCCAACACGAAACTCAAGCATACACAGGAACCCATACACACACACACACATACACATACACATACACAGAAACACACACAAACACACGCTCACTCACAGGCACACAGAAACCCATGCACAGAAACACATACACACTCACAGACACAGAAACATACACTCACACACACAAACACACACTCACAGACACACAGAAAACCATACACACATTCACAGACACA
Source organism: Carcharodon carcharias (assembly GCF_017639515.1). Classification (NCBI taxonomy): domain Eukaryota; kingdom Metazoa; phylum Chordata; class Chondrichthyes; order Lamniformes; family Lamnidae; genus Carcharodon; species Carcharodon carcharias. Next base: position 101,101,346 of record NC_054481.1, on the reverse strand, counting down.
GAAACACATACTCGCTCAGACACACAGAACCCCATACACACACACGCTCACAGACACACAGAAACCCATACACACACACGCTCACAAACACACAGAAACCCATACACACACACGCTCACAGACACACAGAAAACAATACACACACACGCTCACAGACACACAGAAACCCACACACACACATGCTCACAGACACACAGAAACACATACACACACTCACAGACACAGAAACACACACACACACACACAAAGAAACACACAGAAACACACACTCTCACAGACATACAAACTAATTGTTCTACCTGGTGCTGCTTGTGGATAGTATTCTGGAGTACAATTCTAATGTTTAGCTGCTATGATTGAGTTATACTTGACCTGGCCTGTTCAGGTATTTCCGATGGAGCGATGATCTTAATTAGGTACATCCACAGTCTACTACTAAATATAGGATGAACAGCATGGGAGCAGATCATATCAGGAAGCTGGGAATTCCCTGACCATGATTTTCCATCTATTTAATCTAATGGGTAAGAAGAGCTGAAAACGTTCCTGAAAAATATATACTCATGCATGTTCTCCTCTGGGAAATGCTCATGATGAGGTGTGCCACCTGCAATGAGATAGAGAGCACAGTCTGCCAGTTTAGATACCCATGATTGCTTTGTCCCTTTTCTCCATCCCATATATCAGTCCTGCCTTGCAAACCTTAAATCCAAAAGGACAATAACTCCATGTAACAACATCAGGGTGACCGGAGTGAGATGCACAGCACCCAATTCAGTCAATTCTTCATGCACAATAATCCACAAGGATGAAGCTTTTGTTGCTTTATGAAATGTCACAACATCACTGAGCCTTGACACACAATATTTCTTTATTAAAAAGCCATTTGGCAGCAGAACTGAAAGGTATAGTCGCGGATGACATGCTCTGAAAGTGGGAGGTGAGATGTTCCATTTTCTGTAACTCGGGTCAGCCAAGCGCTTGGTTTCAGTGCAGGATATATAAACAGCCACTTCAGTGCGACTTTGCACGGAGTGCATCTTTGAACAGAGTGCTGGGAGTTGGGTGATTAGGGAGTTAGGTGAGGGGGGGAGCAGCTGCTCCTTTGCTTTAGCCTTGACTAACTTTTCCAACCTGTAGGAATTGGTTTTTGCTCAACTAGTGGGGTAAAAGTTAACTGGTGAGTATCTGGTAAGTGGTTAAGCTGCATCCTATTCCTAAGGTTTAAAAAGAATCCAAACCGGTGGTGCGGTTAATAAAATACTTATAAAAAAGGAAAATAAGTGACTAAATAATATAATTAAGTAATTAATTAAAACATGTCAAGGATGACAGGACAGGTGATTTGTCAAGGCTGCAGCAGGTGGGAGTTCCTGAATGCGACTGTGATCTAGGACAAACACATTTGCAGTAAGTGTTTGCAGCTTGAGAAGCTTCGGCTCAGAGTCATTGAACTGGAGGCTGAGCTGCAGACACTATGAAGCATCAAGGATGGGGAAAGCTACCTGGATGCTTTATACCAGGAAGCAGTCACGTCACTTGGGATAGGGTCTTCTGATTTGGTCAATGGTCAGGGGCAGGAGGGTGTGACTACACCTGAGGCAGGTAAGGGGATCCAGAGGGCAGGAGTGCAGGAGCCTCAGCCTTTGCAATTGTCAAATAGGTTTGAGGTTCTCTCAGCTTGTTTGGATGAGAGCAGGGGCTGCAGGGTGGATGAGCAAACTGACCATGGCACCGAGATACAGGAAGCCATTCAAGTCGGGGAGGAAAAAGGAATGTAGTGATAGTGAGGGGGATTGACACTGTTCTCTGTAACAAGGAGCAGACGGCTGTGTTGCCTGCCTGGTGCCAGGATTCAGGACATTTGCTTAGGGCTGGAGAGGAATTTGGAGGAAGAGGATCCAGTTGTCATAGTCCATGTAGGTACCACTGAATAGGTAGAACTAGGAAAGAGCTTCTGCATAGTCAGGAAGAGGAGCTAGGCACTAAATTAAAAAGCAGAACCTCAAAGGTAATAATCTCTAGGTTATTATCTAAGCCATGTGTGAATTGGCATAGGGCAAATAATATTAGAGAAATAAATGTGTGGCTCAAAGACTGGTGTGGGGGAAGTGGGTTCCGGTTTGTGGGGCACTAGCATCAGTATTGGGGAGAGTGGGATCTGTACCTTTGGGACAGTTTACACCTGAACTGTGCTGGGGCTGGTGTCCTCACGAGCTGCATAACTAGGGAAGTAGGGAGGGTTTTAAACTGAATAGTGGAGGCAAGAGATCAAATTTGGGAAGATGTGGCAAACCAAAGAGTACAGACAAGGCAGGAGAGAAAAATATTAATATGGGAAATGATAAACAGAACATGACAGAAAGAGAAGGTGAATACAAATCTAAGAGTAAAAAAGCAGTCAAAGCTAAAGGTTCAAAAATAATAAAAGGACAAAACTAAAGGCTCTGTATCTAAATACATATAGCATTTGAAACAAAACATATGAACTGATAGCACAATAGAAATAAATAAGTACACTCTGAAAGCTATTACAGAGACATGGCTGCAGGACGACATAGATTTGGTTCTGAATATTGAAGGGTACATGACTTTTAGGAAGGACAGGAAGCTAGGGAAGGGTGTACAGGCCCCCTAATTGTAACTGCACGGTAGGGCAGAATAAAAAGAGATAATGGGAGCTTGTCAGAAAGGTACGATAATAATCATGGGGGACTTTAGACTGGAAAAATCAGATGGGCATAGGCAGCCTAGATGAGGACTTCATAGAATGTTTTTGGGATAGCTTCTTAGAACAACACGTTCTGGAGCCAACCAGGGAGCAGGCAATACTAGACATGGTATTGTGCAACAAGATAGGATTAATTAATAACCTCTTTGTGAAGGGACCCCTGGGTGGCAGTGATCACAATATGATTGAATTTCACATTCAGTTTGAGGGAGAGAAGAGTGGGTCGAAGACTAGTATTTTAAACATAAATAAGGGCAATTATGTGAGATGAAAGCAGAGCTAGCTAAAGTGAACTGGGAAATGAAGTTAAGGGACAGGTCAATAGAGATGCAGAGGCAGACATTTAAAGGGATATTTCAAAATACACAGAATAGGTACATTCAAATGAAAAAGAAAAATTCCATGGTGATGACCCTCCATCCATGACTAGCTAAAAAAATTAAAAATAGCATCAAAGGTAAAAAAAGCATATAATTGAGTAAAGACAGGTGGCAGGTCAAAGATTGGACAGAATATAAAGAACAGCAAAGAATGAAAAAAAGATTAATATAGGGGAAAAAATCAGAGTATGAGAGAGCTAGAAATATAAAGATGGATAGTAAGAGTTTCTATAGATACTTAAATAAAACATTAGTTAATAAAGTGAGCATTGGTCCTATAGAAAAATAGTCAGGGGATTTAATAATGGAAAATATAGAGATGAGAGATGAATTGAACAGGTATCTTGCATCTGTCTTCACCAAGTAGTATACAAGTAACATCCCGGAAATAGCTGTAAATCAAGAACTGGAAGGGAGGGGGGAACTCAGGAAGATTACAAACACCAGGAAAGTGGTAGTTAACAAATTGTTGGAGCTGTCGGCTGTCAAATCCCTGAGACCTGACGGACTTCATCCTAGGGTCTTAAAAGAACTGGCTAGTGAGTTAGTTGGTGTGTTGGTTTTATTTTTTCCAAAATTCCCTGGATTCGGAAAAAGTGCCATTAGGTTGGAAAATAGCAATGTAATTCCTTTATTCAAAAAGGGAAGGAGAGAGAAACTACCGGCCAGTTAGTTTAACATCTGTCACAGTGAAAATGTTTTATAAAGAGAGTGAGAAAAGGCAAAAGGGGAAGAGAAAGAGAGGAAAGCCACACACAGGATGATTGTGTGAGTTGTGTGAGGTAATATATTAACTTTGTTCCTAACGGCACTAATCTAGCCTGTTTTTCTTACTTTAACTCTAGTCCAGCGGTTATAAATAAAATACTTAAAAAGTTATTATGGGAAATTGAGTTGATTTAGTTTAAAGAACAATTTTCTGCATTAATGACCCTTTAAAAATAACTTGAATGAATGCCCTACATTATTGTACATTTTCAATCAATGTATTAATTTAAATGGAGAAAATTGGTGACAACAGCTTGGAGGAATTACTGAGTCCAGTAGTGGGAGAGGGGGCAATGCCTTTACACTTAATGTAGGTACGTGATTGGGAGAGCTGAAGTAACTCCATCGCTAAGTCCATGAACTGGACTGCCCCAGGTCAGGAAGGTAGAAAAGTCCCATCACATGCTCCCCCCAACCCTCCTCCACCCCACGTGTGTGTGTTTGCTGATCTCAACCCAGGCATCGGGGAGGTGGGCGGGGTGGGGGGGGGCGGTGTGAATATCAAGCGGAACACCATTTCTTTCTCAGCTGTCGGAAAGTGCATGTGCATGAATTCTGGATGGAAACACGATCAGGATTAGTGGGCACATGAACAGTGGCCGCTTGGGTGAGATGCCAAGATTGCACATCACCAGCATCCCAGCAGGATTTAACATCTACTGGAGAAGGGAGAAAGCTCGGAGAACAGGAAGCATCAAGCTGCTCATTGTTCTTTACAACCCTGCTGTTTTATTAGAATTTGGTATATTTAATTTGAGGCAGTGTTGTAGCAGAGCACCGCTCTGTGACAAAACTTCAGGCACTACAGCATGTCTGGTATTTCACTATAGAAATTCTCCAGTCTCAGACTGGATGGTCGAGGTGTGTTACAGTTCACTCAGGGAGTCCGAGTTGCTGTGGCAACATAGACTTTTACATGCAGACTCAATGGGCCGAAGGGCCTCTTCTACACTGTGATTCTGTGATCCTATGCAGGTTGTAGTCTGGAGCCATGGACAGTGATGGTAAAGGCTCTGACGTTCTTTCCATCACATGGCTGACCAGGAATCTCTCCCGCTCTTACCATGTGTTGGCAGCGTTTGCAAGTTGATACTCAACCTGTGTGGCTGCATTATGAATGCACTTTCTGTGGCCATCAGTCCTGGGGTTGGACTCAAGCCCAGAGCTTCTGATTCAGAGGCAGGGACACTACCCACTGTGCCACAAGGCTTCTCAGACTAGATACCACAGCAAAAATGTGTGACTTCTATTTTGCCTGCTTCTATCCTACACTCCAGGCCCATTAAAGTAAGGCTTTGTTAGTGGCCTCATTAATTCCTAAGTTTAAATTATTCTAGTTACTAAAAGAGCTGGGATTCAACATTTTACTGAGATGTTGACTTAGGGGGTGTGGTTTCTGAGATTGTGAAGACTGTGTTGATACAAACATATTAAATAGGAGCAGGTGTTGGCCATTTGGCCCCTTGAACCTGTTCCACTGTTCAATAAGATCATGGCTGATCATCTTGTGTTTCGAATTCCACATTCCCATCTACCCCCGTTAACCTTTGACTCCCTTGCCTAATAAGAATCTATCTACCTCTGCCTTAAAAATATTCAAGGACCCCGCCTCCACTACCTTCTGAGGCAGAGAGTTCCAAAGTCGCACAACCCTCTGAGAGAAAAAAATTCTTCTCATCTCTGTCCTAAAAGGGCAACCCCTAATTTTACAACAGTGCTCCCTAGTTCTGGACTCACCCTTAAGAAGAAACATCCTTCCCACATCCACCTTGTCCAGACGGTTCAGGATCTTATACACTTCAATCAAGTCACCCTGAACTCTGCCAAACTCCAATGGAAACAATCTCAGCATGTCCAACCTTTCCTCATATCACAACCCACTCCTTCCAGGTATCAATCTGGTAAACCTCCTTTAAGCCACCTCCAACACATTTACGCCCTTCCTTAAATAAGGAGGCCAAAACTGCACACAATATTCGAGATGTGGTCACAAGTTAGACAGTTTGTTTAAAGGTTAAGTTGTGCAAGGCCAGATCTGGATTCGATGTCAGAAGGTGGTTCTTTTCCCAGAGACTAGTGAACTTCTAAAACAGGCTGCTGATCTGCTGAATTCCTTCAGGCGGGAGCTAGCCCTGTTCCTGGCTGGGACAGAGATCACCTTATGCAAGAGGTTAGCGCTGTATGACTCGGAAAGACAGGTGGGATCGGAGAGCAATATTCCAGATATTCCCTCCCCCTGATCCGCACCCTGGGTTTTTAATCTAAAAGAAAAATACTGCAGATGCTGAACTCTGAAATAAAAACAGAAAGTGCTGGGAAAACTCAGCAGTGAAGGGTGAAACAGAGTTAATATTTCAAGTCCAATATGACTCTCCTTTGGAGTACTCTTCATTAACTCGAAGAAGAGTCATGTTCGACTAAAAACGTTAACTCTATTTCCTCGTTCCACAGATACTGCCAGAGCTGCTGAGTTTTTTCAGCATTTTCTGTTTTTATTTCTGGGTTTGTATCTATCGTTTTTGCCTCTCCCAGGCCTGGGTATTGGATAGAGTGTTGTGAGGCACAGGGCAATTGGTTGCACTGAATAGCGGATCTATTCCTGGCCCCATGTCGATATTCTGAGGCACCAGTCCACAGGAGCCCTCACTGAAGTGATTATCATTTATGGTGCGGGGCCAGCGAATGTTCACAGGGTATTCAACTGGGTGGGGAATTAGCTGAGCCCACACACACACACACACACAGGCGCTTTCGAGCGGGGTCATTGAATAGTGATCAGGAGCACTGGACAGTGGCTAAGCTTTGCCCCCTCGAGTCTAAGATGCCTGGGCAGATTGTGAAGCTGCTTACTGCCGCTCGGCAGAAACAGTCTCATTCAGCACACACCAGGGATCAGGCTGGTGCTATTGTGCTCAGATCTGTGTGACTTTGTAACCCAGTGCATGAAGAATGGTCACTGGAAAAAAATAAAGAAAAGTATGTGTGAAGTTCAGCGATTTGGATACTGAGCAGGGTGATCTGGAGAATCATCCCATGGCTGAAGACAGGCACAACAGGGTCAGACATGTCTAACTGTTGAACAATTCTGATGAAGGGCCTAAATCTGAAACATTAACTATTCTGTTCTCTTTACCGCTGATGACTTAATCTGCTGAGTGTTAACAGTATTTTCTCTTTAACTTTTGACTAACAGAGCCACCTGGTGTCGAGGATGATAAACTGCAGATACATAACAAAACTATATTCCATTTGACTTCTTCCAGCCCTCAGTCAACCATCAGCAGCCCTGGCAGCTTTTTGACTCTAGCAACACTGGACCATGATGACAGACTCATCCATACATTCACTGATGAGCAGACTTGCCTCTTCCGGTATATGACAGCATCCAGAGCACTGCATAAAAACAAAAAACTGCGGATGCTGGAAATCCAAAACAAAAACAAAATTACCTGGAAAATCTCAGCAGGTCTGGCAGCATCAGCGAAGAAGGAAAGAGTTGACATTTCGAGTCCTCATGACCCTTCAACAGAACTGAGTGAATATTGGGAGAGGGGTGAAATATAAGCTGGTTTAAGGTGGGGGGGGGGGGGGGGGGGGGGGGGTTGAAGTGGGAGGGGGGTGGTGTGGTTATAGGGACAAGCAAGCAGTGATAGGAGCAGATAATCAAAAGATGTCACAAAGGAACAAAGAGGTGTTGAAGGTGGTGATATTATCTAAACAAATGTGCTAATTAAGAATGGATGGCAGGACACGCAAGGTACAGCTCTAGTGGGGGTGGAGTAGAAAGACTAGCAGGGCATACAAGATTTAAAAATAATGGAAATAGGTGGGAAAAGAAAAATCTATATAAATTATTGGAAAAAAGAATAGGAAGGGGGAAGAAACGGAAAGGGGGTGGGGATGGAGGAGAGAGTTCAAGATCTAAAGTTGTTGAATTCAATATTCAGTCCAGAAGGCTGTAAAATGCCTAGTTGGAAGATGAGGTGTTGTTCCTCCAGTTTGCGTTGGGCTTCACTGGAACAATGCAGCAAGCCAAGGACAGACATGTGGGCAAGAGAGCAGGGTGGAGTGTTAAAATGGCAAGCAACAGGGAGGTTTGGGTCTTTCTTGCGGACAGACCGCAGGTGTTCTGCAAAGTGGTCGCCCAGTTAACGTTTGGTCTCTCCAATGTAGAGGAGACCGCATTGGGAGCAACGAATGCAGTAGACTAAGTTGGGGGAAATGCAAGTGAAATGCTGCTTCACTTGAAAGGAGTGTTTGGGACCTTGGACGGTGAGGATAGAGGAAGTGAAGGGGCAGGTGTTGCATCTTTTGCGTGGGCATGGGGAGGTGCCATAGGCAGGGGGTGATGGAGGAGTGGACCAGGGTGCCCCGGAGGGAACAATCCCTACGGAATGCCGCCAAGGGGGGTGAAGGGAAGATGTGTTTGGTGGTGGCATCATGCTGGAGTTGGCGGAAATGGCTGAGGATGATCCTTTGAATGCGGAGGCTGGTGGGGTGATGTGAGGACAAGGGGGACCCTATCATGTTTCTGGGAGGGAGGAAAAGGCGTGAGGGCAGATGCGCGGGAGATGGGCCGGACACGGTTGAGGGCCCTGTCAATGACCAGGGGTGGAAAACCTCGGTTAAGGAAGAAGGAGGACATGTCAGAGGAACTGTTTTTGAAGGTAGCATCATTAGAACAGATGCGACGGAGGCGAAGGAACTGAGAGAATGGGATGGAGTCCTTACAGGAAGTGGGGTGTGAGGAGCTGTGGGAGTCGGTAGGCTTGTAATGGATATTGGTGGACAGTCGATCACCAGAAATTGAGACAGAGAGGTCAAGGAAGGGAAGGGAAGTGTCAGAGATGGACAATGTGAAAATGATGGAGGGGTGGAGATTGGAAGCAAAATTAATAATTTTTTCCAAATCCCGACGAGAGCATGAAGCAGCACTGAAGTAATCATCGATGTACTGGAGAAAGAGTTGTGGGAGGGGGCCGGAGTGGGACTGGAACAAGGAATGTTCCACATACCCCATAAAAAGACAGGCATAGCTGGGGCCCATGCGGGTACCCATAGCCACACATTTTATTTGGTGGAAGTGAGAGGAGTTAAAGGAGAAGTTGTTCAGTGTGAGAACAAGTTCAGCCAGACGGAGGAGAGTAGAGGTGGATGGGGATTGTTCGGGCCTCTGTTCGAGGAAGAAGCTAAGGGCCCTCAGACCATCCTGGTGGGGGATGGAGGTGTAGAGGGATTGGACGTCCATGGTGAAGAGGAAGCGATTGGGGCAGGGAACTGGAAATTGTTGATGTGACGTAAGGTGTCAGAGGAATCATGGATGTAGGTGGGAAGCGATTGGACAAGGGGAGAGAGAAGGGAGTCAAGATAACGAGAAATGAGTTCCGTGGGGCAGGAACAGGCTGACATGATCGGTCTACCGGGACAGTTCTGTTTGTGGATTTTGGGTAGGAGGTAGAAGCGGGCCGTCCGAGGTTGGGCGACTATCAGGTTGGAAGCTGTGGGAGGAAGATCTCCAGAGGAGATGAGGTCAGTGACAGTCCTGAAAACAATGGCTTGATGTTCAGTGGTGGATTCATGGTCCAGGGAGAGGTAGGAGGAAGTGTCTGTGAGTTGACACTCAGCCTCCGCAAGGTAGAGGTCAGTGCACCAGACAACTACAGCACCACCCTTGTCAGCGGGTTTGATGACAATGTTGAGGTTGGACCTTAGAGAACGGAGTGCAGTAAGTTCAGAGAGAGACAGATTAGAATGGGTGAGAGGAGCAGAGAAATTGAGAGGACTAATGTCATGCCAACAGTTCTCAATGAAAAGAGCAAGAGAATGTAAGAATCCAGAGGGAGAGGTTCAGGTGGAGGGAGAATATTGGAGGTGGGTAAAAGGATCCATTGAACGGGGAGGGGACTCCTGCCCAAAGAAGTGAGCCCGGAGACGAAGACGGCGGAAGAAGAGTTCAGCATCATGCCGAGCCCGAAATTCATTGAGATGAGGGCGTAAGGGTATGAAACTAAGTCCTTTGCTGAGCACTGAACGTTCAGATCGGAGAGGGGAAGGTCAGGGGGTATAGTGAATACACGGCTGGGGCTGGGATTGGAAGATGGGGTGGGGACGGAGGGACAGGCAGGGGTGGAGGGTCCTGGGTGGGTGTTGGTGTCGATGAGTTGTTGGAGCTTGCGTTCCTTAGCACTTGAGAGAAAGAGACAAAGTTTCTTGTTGAGGCATCGGATGAGACTAAGAATAAAATGAAACTGGGGGCATGCGCAGCTTTGAAAAAGGGTACGGCGGTGCTGCTGGAGGGAGAGGTCAAGTGTGTTCATATGGCGGCGCATGGCACTGAGCGTGGATTTCAGAATGTGACGGGAACAGCAGTCCGAGAAACGTTTTATGTCCAGGAGATACCTGTAATCCTGGGTGGGTTCGAAACAAGAGGTAAGGAATTTCAGTTGAAATCCACGTGGGGTAAGTCGGAGACGGAGACAGTCACTGAGAAAGGAGATATGGCTGTGAAAGCGGGTTTTAGTAAACACCTTGTCAAGCACCAGGAGAGAAATGCCCGCTTTCACAGCCATATCTCCTTTCTCAGTGATTGTCTCCGTCTCCGACTTACCCCACGTGGATTTCAACTGAAATTCCATCCCTCATGTTTCAAACCCACCCAGGATTACAGGTATCTCCGGGACATAAAACGTTTCTCGAACAGCTGTTCCCGTCACATTCTGAAATCCACACTCAGTGCCATGCGCCGCCATATGAACACACTCGACCTCTCCCTGCAGCAGCACCGCCGCACCCTTTTTCAAAGCTGGGCGTGCCCCCAGTTTCATTTTATTCTTCGTCTCATCCGACGCCTCAACAAGAAACTTTGTCTCTTTCTCTGAAGTGCTAAGGAACGCAAGCTCCAACAACTCATCGACACCAACACCCATCTAGGACCCTCCAGCCCTATCTGTCCCTCTGTTCCCATCCCATCTTCCAATCCCAGCCCCGGCCGTGTATTCACTATACCCCCTTACCTTCCCCTCTCCTGAACTTTCAGTGCTCAGCAAAGGACTTAGTTTCATACCCTTACGCCCTCATCTCAATGAATTACGGGTTCGGCACAATGCTGAACTCTTCTTCCGCCGTCTTTGTCTCCATGCTCACTTCTTGGGCAGGAGTCCTCTCCCCGTTCAACGGATCCTTTTACCCACCTCCAATATTCTCCCTCCACCTGGACCCCTCCCTCTGGATTCTTACCTTCTCTTGATCTTTTCATTGAGAACTGTTGGCGTGACATTAGTCGTCTCAATTTCTCTGCTCCTCTCACCCATTCTAATCTGTCTCTCTCTGAACTTACTGCACTCCGTTCTCTAAGGTCCAACCTCAACATTGTCATCAAACCCGCTGACAAGGGTGGTGCTGTTGTTGTCTGGTGCATTGACCTCTACCTCACGGAGGCTGAGTGTCAACTCGCAGACACTTCCTCCTACCTCTCCCTGACCATGACCCCACCACTGAACATCAAGCCATTGTTTTCAGGACTGTCACTGACCTCATCTCCTCTGGAGATCTTCCTCCCACAGCTTCCAACCTGATAGTCGCCCAACCTCGGACGGCCCGCTTCTACCTCCTACCCAAAATCCACAAACAGAACTGTCCCGGTAGACCGATCGTGTCCGCTTGCTCCTGCCCCACAGAACTCATTTCTCTTTATCTTGACTCCCTTCTCTCTCCCCTTGTCCAGTCGCTTCCCACCTACATCCGTGATTCCTCTGACACCTTACGTCACATCAACAATTTCCAGTTCCCTGGCCCCAATCGCTTCCACTTTACCATGGACGTCCAATCACTCTACACCTCCATCCCCCACCAGGATGGTCTGAGGGCCCTTAGCTCCTTCCTCAAACAGAGGCCCGAACAATCCCCTTCCACCACTACTCTCCTCCGTCTGGCTGAACTTGTTCTCACACTGAACAATTTCTCCTTCAACTCCTCTCACTTCCACCAAATAAAAGGTGCGGCTATGGGTACCTGCATGGGCCCCAGCTATGCCTGTCTTTTTATGGGTATGTGGAACATTCCTTGTTCCAGTCCTACTCCGGCCCCCTCCCACAACTCTTTCTCCAGTACATCGATGATTACTTCGGTGCTGCTTCATGCTCTCGTCGGGACTTGGGAAAAATTTATTAATTTTGCTTCCAATCTCCACCCCTCCATCATTTTCACATCATCCATCAATGACACTTCCCTTCCCTTCCTTGACCTCTCTGTCTCAATTTCTGGTGATAGACTGTCCACCAATATCCATTACAAGCCTACCGACTACCACAGCTACCTCGACTACAGCTCCCCATACACCCCCTCCTGTAAGGACTCCATCCCATTCTCTCAGTTCCTTTGCCTCTGTCGTATCTGTTCTGATGATGCTACCTTCAAAAACAGTTCCTCTGACATGTCCTCCTTCTTCCTTAACCAAGGTTTTCCACCCACGGTCATTGACAGGGCCCTCAACCGTGTCCGGCCCATCTCCCGCGCATCTGCCCTCACGCCTTCTCCTCCCTCCCAGAAACATGATAGGGTCCCCCTTGACCTCACTTATCACCCCACCAGCCTCTGCATTCAAAGGATCATCCTCAGCCATTTCCGCCAACTCCAGCATGATGCCACCACCAAACACATCTTCCCTTCACCCCCCTGTCGGCATTCCGTAGGGATCGTTCCCTCCGGGACACCCTGGTCCACTCCTCCATCACGCCTTACTCCTCAACCCCTATCTATGGCACCTCCCCAGGCCCACGCAAAAGATGCAACACCTGCCCCTTCACTTCCTCTCTCCTCACTGTCCAAGGTCCCAAAATCTCCTTTCAAGTGAAGCAGCAACTTAGTCTACTGCACTTGTTGCTCCCAATGCCTCTACATTGGAGAGACCAAACGTAAACTGGGCGATCGCTTTGCAGAACTCCTGCGGTCTGTCCGCAAGAAAGACCCAAACCTCCCTGTCGCTTGCCATTTTAACACTCCACCCTGCTCTCTTGCCCACATGTCTGTCCTTGGCTTGCTGCATTGTTCTAGTGAAGCCCTACGCAAACTGGAGGAACAACACCTCATCTTATGACTAGGCACTTTACAGCCTTCTGGACTGAATATTGAATTCAACAACTTTAGATCTTGAACTCTCTCCTCCATCCCCACCCCCTTTCCATTTCTTCCCCCTTCCTTTTGTTTTTTCCAATAATTTATATATTTTTCTTTTCCCACCTATTTCCATTATTTTTAAAACTGGTATGCCCTGCTAGTCTTTCCACCCCACCCCCACTAGAGCTGTACCTTGTGTGTCCTGCCATCCATTCTTAAGTAGCATATTCGTTTAGATAATATCACCACCTTCAACACCTCTGTGTTCTTTTGTTCTTTTGTCTGTGACATCTTTTGATTATCTGCTCCTATCACTGCTTGCTTGTCCCTACAACCACCACCCCCCCCAACCTTAAACCAGCTTATATTTCACCCCTCTCCTAATATTCACTCAGTTCTGTTGAACGGTCATGAGGACTCGAATCGTCAACTCTTTTCTTCTCCGCCGATGCTGCCAGACCTGCTGAGTTTTTCCAGGTAATACTGTTTCTGTTCCGGAGTACTGTGTGCAGTTCTGGTCACCACATTACAGGAAGGATGTGATTGCACTGGAGAGGGTGCAGAGAAGATTTACCAAGATGCTACCTGGGCTGGAGGGCCTGAGCTAAGAGGAAAGATTGGATTGGCTGGGGTTGTTTGCCTTGGAGCAACAAAGGTTGAGAGGAGACCTGATAGAGGTGTATAAGACTATGAGGGGCATAGAAAGGGTGGATAGGAAGGCACTTTTACCATTAGTAGAGGGGCCAATAACCATGGGGCATAGATTTAAGGTAAGAGGTAGAAGGCTACGAGAAGTTGAGGAGAAATTTTTTCACCCAGAGGGCAGTGGGAGTCTGGAACTCACAGCCTGAAAGGGTGGTTGAGTCAGAAACTCTCATAACATTTAAGAAGTATTTAGATATTCACCTGTGTTGCCATAACCTCCAGGGCTATGGGCCAAGCGGTGGAAAATGGGATTAGTGTTGTCAGATCTTTGTTGACCAACATGGACACGATGGGCCAAATGGCCTCCTTCTGTGCTGTAAATGTCTATGAGTCATCAAACAGATCTCAGCAACTCTATTTTCAGTCACAAACAGAGACATTCACCTTCCCTCCTTACAGCCCATCGGGCTGTGAGCTTTCTGTACGCTTCTCCCTTGATTTCTCAGACTGAAATGTCAGGAAGGCAAGTAGCAGCTATGGAGGTAGAACTGTCCCAGCATCCACAGCAAGAAGAAAAGTCCTGTATTAAACTATAAGGCCAACAAAAGAACATAAGAAATTGGATGAGGAGAGACTATAGAGTCAATTGAGCCTGTTCCACCATTCAATATGATCATGTCTAATCTTTGGCTTCAACTCTGCTTTCCTGCCCACTCACCATATCCCTTTATTCCCTGAGAGACCAAAAATCTGCCTGTCTCAGCCTTAAAATTATTCAACAATGCAGCATCCACAACCATCTGGGGTAGAGAATTCCAAAGATTCACAACACTTTGAGTGAAGAGAATCGTCCCCATCTCAGTCCCAAATGATCAGTCTCTTATCCTGAGACTGTGCTCCTGTGTTCTAGATTCACCAGCCAGGGTTAACAATCTCTCAGTATCCACCCTATCAAGCCCCTTCAGAACCTTGTATGCTTCAATGAGATCATTTCTCAATCTTCTAAACTCCTGAGAACATAGGCCCAATTTACTCAGCCTCTCATCATAGGACCAATGTAGTGAACCTTCACTGTACTGCCTCCATTACAAGCATCCTTCCTCAAATATGGAAACCAAACTGCAGACAGTATTACAGGAGTTTTAACAGAGGCTTTCATTACTGAATGTGGAGCTAGAATTGTCTCCATTGAGTATCAAAGTCTCTCAGGGGGAAGGTTTCGCCCATGGGTCTCCTGTCAAATATGGTAAAATTGGTAGATCTTGTAGACAGAACGTGAGCAGTGTCCCCCCAGTTGGGTTTGCTGCCCAGTGCAGGGTGCAGTCACCCAATAAAGAACCAGGTTTCATTTTCCCTCTGCGTTGATCACAGCTGGCATAGTGATAGGCATAAGCTGTCAGAGTTAGTCTAGATGTCAGCTGTGGCTCAGTGTGTAGCACTCTTGCTCTTGAGCCAGAAGGTGATAAGTTCAAGTCTCACTCTCACGACATCAGCACCTAACCTAGGTTGGCTTCCGGTGCAATACCGAGGGAGGGCTGCATTGTCAGGGGCACTGTCATTTTAAATGAGATGCTAAACCAAGGCTTCACAGATGGACTTAAAGCTTCCTACGGTTTTATTTCAAAGGAGAGATGAGTTCATCCTGGTCAATATTTATCACTCACCCAACATTCACTAAAACAGATTATCTGGCCATTATCCACATTGCTGTTTGTGGGAGCTTGCTGTGTGCACATTGGTTGTTGAGTTTTCTACATGACAAGTGACTTACACTTCAAAAATGCTTCACTGACTGCAAAGATTTGGCTTTCTTCACATCCCTAAGAGGTATATGGGAGATGTTTGTGAGGGCTAGTACCCTTGATCCCCTGCCACACTGCATACCCACGTTAAAAGGTTGTGGGTAGAGGAAGCCAGTGTCCCAACTCTCACTTATGACTCTAAGTAGCTGGTTGTGCACACCAGCCGCCACACCCCAGGAAGTCGACTTGACAGTTGTGCAAAACTAAGTGAGGGGCCCATCAGCTTCAGCTGGAGGGACATCAGCCCTTCTACTGTGTGTGTAAACTGGGAAGGACAGGCAGAAGATTAGTAGGACAGTGGCTCAGAAGGTGGAGGTCAGCAAGGTGTATGACACATCCACGGAGACAGCCACGACACTCAGTAAGGCCATGTGAAGGGTTTGGGACCTCACAGTATAAGCCTCATAGTTAGTCATGGGCCAGCAGAAAGTAAGGTCGGCCTAGGTGTAGTTGGATGACGAATGTCACAGCGTAGCTGCAGACAAAATTCAGTGGATGTGTGAGGATGGCGCAAGACAGACGAGTGTGATGTACCATGACAGCAGATCTCCTGATAGGAGTAGACACAAGCAGCAGCAGTGTCAGCAGCAGCAGCAACATCCCCTAGCAATAGTGAGAGGGAAAATCTGTTCGAGTTCACATTCCTGATCTCTTTGCAATGACCCCTGCAGGGGACCTATAATCTGGATATCACATGAGGGCCAGGCACAGGGTTCAAACAGCTTGTTGACACTCACACTCAGCTTTCACATATAAAGAATCATCATTTTGGCCGTCAACTGCAAGTGGAACACTTCCATAGCAAACAAAACTTGTCTCAGAGGTACAAAAAAACAATCAAACTATGACAGCGCGGCTGTCAGCATCTATGGAGAAGGGGAAAATAACATTCCACTTGTAGAGCCTTCGCCTGAAACATTAACATATATGTTTCTCTCTCTCCACAAAGGCTGACTGACCTGCTGAGTGCTTTCAGCTATTTCTCTTTTTGCTCCTTATCTCAGTGGTACTTGGAATGAGGCCTGAGGGCCCATTGCACCTCTTCCCCGTCACCAGCTGGCATCCTTCACTTGCTTTGCAGCCTCTTTCTTGGATTGAGAGGCCAGGCGATGTTAACTCGAGCTGGATCCATCACGTTCCTTCCTCTTTGCACCTCCCCGCTATAGCAAGAGCATGCTGTCAAGAGACTGGGTAATACTACACTGAGAGGGAAAAAGGCCCTATTATAATGGAAGAATTGGCGTCACCCATCCCTCTTTCTCTAAGAAAGTGCCTGGCCACCGTTTACCAAATGCCTACAGTGACACGACTGAAACCAGGGGTATCGCACGAATTCAAAGCACCACTCCGCCTCCTGAGGAAACAGGTCAGACATAAATTAACATTTAATAAGTGTCAATGAGCGTGCGAGAAAAAAAATGTCCTTACAGTTCAAAATACCTGTTACAGAACTGGTAGCAGGTCTGGCGTGGAGGGCCACGTCCGGCTGAGGGGCCTGCGCGTGGACCTCCGACAGCTGCTGTGGCTTCAGGATGGACAAGGGTGACTGGCCACTCTGCGAGGTCGATGGCAGCAGCAAAGGCTGCTGGGATTGCACAGATGAAGGGGGCATGTGCGGTGGGCGGATCTTCTCCGCCATTAGTTGCTCCTTGATCTTGTTTATCAGCATCAGGTTATCAAGCTGGGAGAAGGGGGGAACAAGATACCAAAGAAATAGGACAACGTAACATTAATAACTAAACAAGTTTACTGGGATCATAAACCTACACACATGGCATTTGCAAGCACAGAACACCCCAGTAGAATGGCCTGTGAAAATGCTATGGGATTGATACCAGTTATTCTTTTATATTTGTTCACAGGATCTGACTATTGTTGGCAAGGCCAGCATTTACTGCCCATCCTTAATTTGTCCTCTATTTGGGTTGCTAGGTCAGTTAACCAGATGGCTGTTACATGTAGGCCAGACTGGGTTAGGATGGTTGATTTCCTTCCATGAAGGACATTAGTGATCCTTGTGGGTTTTTAACGACACTCATGATCATTATTAATGAGACTAGTATATTGTTCCCGATTTATTTAATTAAATTTAAATTTTATCAGCTGCCGTGGTGGGATTTGAACTCATGTCTCTGTCGCATTGGTCTGGGTATGTGGGTCACTAGCCCAGCAACATTGCCACCATGCCACTGTCCCCCTGCAGCTAAGCACATTGTCCTAAGGTCAAAGTTCAGACTCCGGTTTCTTCTCCCTGCCTGTCCGCAAGGCTTTGGGTCATCTTGAGATACAGGTCCTCAGGTGGGCAGCAGCCTATGGGTCCTTGCTCAAGCGGTCATGTGACAACACCACCCTCCACCCCCCCCCCAAACAGACAGGGAATGTTGGCAAGATGGTTGTCAGTGGGGGTTATCACACCTGATGCCCATCCTAACCCTAACCTCAATCCTAGGCCCAACATGCACTCTGTAGTGGAGGTGACACACAACGAGCAAGTACTCAAGATGATTCACGCACCCCCACCCTCCCAGCCCAGAGGCACTGCAGCTTCTTGTAGCACCAGAGTAATTGTCCCAACCGGAATCACCAAACTCAATACAGACAGAACCAGGGAGTCATCGTGACTCTGCACAGGTGCATTTACAAAATGAGCCACAGGGGAAAGCTGCACCATTAATTCTATTTCATTGGTGGTGAAGTGTGCTGTCTTGAGGTCATGAAAGACACTAAACAAATGCAAGATAGTTGTTTCTTTGCTTCCTTCGATCATAACAACAGTTATCATCTGGCAGCAAAGGTCTTTCAGATCTGGGTTTGTCAGAGTTGGGAGGGAATGTTCCATGGGATGCAAGAGCCTCCTGTCTTTGAAACAGGTTACGTTTGTGATTTGGTTTCCCCTCTGGGGTGTGTCCCTGCTTCGTGCACCCTCTGCAGCCCCCAATGGGGAGGTGACCACCTTATGGCTTCTACCAATAAAGTTGACCACTAGGGGGAACTAGTGCAACCAGAAATGAGCCTTCCACCTCACTTTTTCTGTCACTTCTGTGACCAACCATGCTGTGGCAGGATTCGCTGGCATTTGTTGGGTGGTGCACATTAGTTGGGTGGCACATGCTGTGCTCTCCATGGCCTGACACACATGGACGGAAATGCCCAAGAGCTGAATCTCTTAATGTGCTGTTCCAGGGGGCCATTGGTAGAGCGTCTTCTTGTTCAACAAATGGTAGGCTGGAACCTAAAAGAATGGGGAGCAAAATTGTACCTTTTATTTGTATGAATTTTGTGCTCATCAACATGAGGCACCATGAACAGGTCAGTACTGGGGAAAGTATCGCTTTCCATTTCAGGCATCAGGGCCCAGTAGAAGCACAGTAGAGTTCCCTATACTCCAAACAAACAAGGGTACGTCAAGCCCGATGTTGGGAGAGGAGCTCCCACCATGCCAAGGTGCCATTGTGACTACCTGTGGCCAGCTGACCTGAGACATCCCTGAGAGCAATTGGAAATTTAGTGCCAATTTCTGCTGAGGTAGAACAGTGGTGCTGAGATTGCAAGTTTCTAGGTTGCAGACTTCCCACCTGTTATAGGACCTTACCACCCACACCGAGGAGACTCTGATTCCATCAGCCTCAGCTAGATTTGCACCCAGTTTCCATGGGTGGAAGGCCAGTGTCTAAGTCTGTAGGGCACACAGGTCCCCCAATTTCTTTTGGAAACAAGGAATGGGCTCAAACACTATAAAGAAACCATCAATAACAAACTGCAGCAGCATTTACTGGGTAGGTGTTGGTGTACATTCCTTTGCCATGCTTCTCCCTCAGATATAAAACTTCTGTAAACACAAAGTGTCACCCTGTATGTCAATGTCTCTTAACGTAGTGCCTATTCACTCATACCTGACTTGACATCGTGGGTGGTGGAGGCCAGAAATACGGATTGTTGAATCGAGGCTCAGCCATGGCAACTGTGGAAAAGCAACAAAAACCTCAAGTTACAGTAGTTCTGCAGCAAGCGATCCTTTTCCCCTCAACTCTCCAAAACGCCAACCCTTTCCAAGGCTGGAATGCTGCTCCTTGATCTAGGAAGGATCTTCTAACACCATTCATAGGAGCAGGAAAAGACCACTCAGCCCCTTTAGCCTGTTCCTGCACAAGACACCTGAAGAAGAGTCATACGGACTTGAAACGTTAACTGTTTCTCTCTCTACAAATGCTGTCAGACCTGCTGAGTTTTTCCAGCAATTTTCTGTTTTTGTTTTGGATTTTCAGCATCCGCAGTATTTTGCTTTTACCTTGCACCACAGTGTTTGTTGCCTGATAAGAAACCCACACCCCCCACCTCTCTCTCTCCGCTCTATTGTCTAACTGTTCCTTACCTTAATGCTGAAATCATTTCTCATCTTTCATCAATACTTCTATGGTAATTTTTTCTCTGGACTTTTCCCAAGTCAGAGACCCTGTCCTACTCATTCCATCCCCTTTCACTGTATTAAAATCAATCCAACATCCCATCTGCTAGTTCATTCTGCCCTGAGACCTCAAAACTCCTGAATTTTAATTGTATATTAATTATGTTTAATTGTATTAACCGGGGATTCACGTGAGCCCCTATAAACAGACTGAAACTGTGGTTGTTGGGATAGAAGGTGCATGTTGTAATGTGCATCTCCATAAACACTTATAGAAGTGTGTAAAGATTGGCTCCAGTTCTATCCTTTGCCACCTGGCTTTCTGGAATGTAACCCTCAAGACCTCCCTTTACCCTATAAAACCCAAGCTTAGCATCAACAAAATACTCGATTGCTACATTTACCTCACCTTTTGCTTGTTAGAGTGCTGTATGGCACTACGTGCCCCAGATATTCGGAGTTCTCTTACAGACACTTTGCTTTGCTATCTGTCCCACTATATTAAATAAACTTCCTGATAACCTGCCTCTTTGACAGCCTTCATTTCTGATTTAGTGACCAGCTCTTTCCGCTTTTAAAGGGATCTGGCACATTTGTTAACAATATGCTTTTAAAAAATGTAAGCTGTTGTCCTGCACTTGGGCCATGGCCCTCCCACCTAGTTTTCTCAGCTCGAAAAGAACTTTGAAATTACTGACAAGCTGACTAAGCAAGTCCACTGTGCAGATCATAGCCTGTGACTTGACTTGTATTCCCTCGAGTCCAAGGAGTTTAATGGATAATTGGATGGGGGTGTTTAAAATGTTGGAAGGATTTGATTGGGTAGGTACGACGAAACTATTTCCTCTGGCGGGAGAATCAAGAGCAAAGGGGCACAATCTTTAAATCAGATCTGGGTCATTTAGCAGCAAAATCAGATAGCACTGTGTCATGCAAAGGGTAGCAGAAATGTGGAACTTTTTCCTCCGAAAGGCTCAGGATGTGGGGCATTTGAATATTAAGATGGAAAGATTTTTATTGGGCAAGGGTATCAAGGGATATGGAGCAAATGCTGCAAAATGGAGTTGAGGCACAGTTCAGCCATAATGAAACTGAATGGTAAAACAGGCTCGAAGAGCTAATGTCCCTATGACTGATGACTTCCACTGTGAAGTCAAATGGATGTAAAGCTTTCAGCAGGCTAACAGCATTACAGATTGACTGCATCACATGCCTTTAGTGTGTTAAGATAACAGTGTGATGTTCACATTGAAACCATACACAGCAAACTGTATCCTCCACCTCACCAATGGCTCTTTCCCTTCTTCTAACTCAAGCTGCAATTTCGCAGTCATCAGTGGCCCTCCACTGCCTCTCCCACACAACTATTCTTCACGTGTGAATCCACACAGTGAGCATTAGGAAACTATTTGACTAACCCTAATCCTATCCCAACTCCATGTCCACACCTTCAGGCAGCAATTACTGGGCAAGAGTCAGGACAAGGAAACCTGGACCTTGGTTCTCTTTCTCAGCTCAGGAGAGCGTGAAGCCAACTGGACTTGGCAATAGCCCCCTCTCACAGAGTTGACTGAAATCAGTGAAAACAGCACTGAGCATGATGAAACCTCATTCCATCCTGGTCTACCAGCCTATATAGCACTGTGTACTTAGCAACTGAGTCACGGGGGGAAAGCAAGTTCCCAGATTTGTACTATAGATCAGGGCCTGTGCCCAGCTCCTGTTACCCCAATTACATATCACTTACAATAAGTGAAAAATTTCACACTAGCTTCACATAAGACTGAAAACAGGCGTTGGACTGTGCATAGGAGGACTATGTTAACATTCTCTAACAGTATGTTGAAGGGTTGGTGCCTGTGTCCCGCAGTACCCGAAACAGCCTCTCAGTGTCGCTGTTGAGAGCAGAAAAGTTGTCGAAAACAGTGGTGACATGCAGCAGTGTCATAGGATCATAGGATGGTTACAGTACAGAGGAGGCCATTCAGCCCACTGATCAAAGCTTCATTACAAATGCTAAATCTAAATTATAAATCCACCTGGAAACAAAGACAGAAACCACTGGCAACAATCAGCCAGCTTGGCAGTTTCTGTGGAGAAAGAGCAGGAAGTCTACATTTCTGGGATCAGAATATTGTTTTGCATTGGTGAATTCCCCCATGGTATTGTATTGCTCTCAGGTTTGCATGGTGCTATTAGTTATTAATCTGGCCTGTCCCTTTAAGGTCCCTGTTCCAAATGTTTAGTCTGGAGAAGTGCATCATAGTCAAATTTAGAGAACCGATTTTAAACCGTGAGTGTCAAATCACTGGGGACCTTGTAAATTTCTGACTCCTGGTCGAGAAAACCTATCATGAAATGACAGAGTTCTTTTCCCTGTTTTCCAAAATTGCTCAGCAAAGAGAGCAGTTAATAAGGCATACAGTATCTTAGGCCTTATTAATAGGGAAATTGAGTACAAGAGTAAAGAGGTCATGTTGATCTTGTATAAGATGCTGGTCAGGCCTCATCTGGAGCACTATGTCCAGTTCTGGGCACCATACTTGAGGAAGGATGTGAAGGCATTGGAGAGAGTACAGAGGAGGTTCACAAGAATAATTCCAGGGATGAAGAACTGTAGCAATGAGGATAGATCGGAGAAGTTGGGACTGTTTTCCTTGGAGAAAAGGCAGCTGAGGGGAGACTTGATAGAGGTATTCAAGATCTTGAGGGGTATGGACAGGGTAAATAGTGAGAAACTGTTCCCATTCAAGGGCATCAAGAATTAGAGGGCACAGATTCATAGTAATTGGCAAAAGAAGTAAAAGTGATGTGAGGAAAATCTTTTCACCCAAAGGGTGGTTGGAGTCTGGAACAAACTTTCTGAGAGGGTCATGGAGACAGGTTCAATCGACGTATTCAAAGAGGAATTGGAATGCTACCTGAAAAGAGAGAATGTGCAAGGTTACGGGGATAAGGCAGGAGAGTGGGACCAGGTGGAATGCTCTTTCAGAGAGCCAGTGCAGACTCGATGGGCCAAATGGCCTCCTCCTGCACTGTAAAGATACTGTGATTCTGTGACATCAGCAATTTGAAATCTGATGTCTGGAAAGTGACAGATCTGTGCTAAATGTGAGGCATTTTAAATATGTGCCGGCTGATCTCCCAGTGGCATTGCTCACTGTTAATGTAGGGCAGAGAATGGGACCCAGCAATGGAAGGCAGGCTTCTTTTCCAAAACGAGAGGTTGAGCAATTTGATTGATTGTGCATCCGTACCATTTCACTGGTAGACTAATGATGGCTAATTTGTGGCTCTCAATTGGCATTTTTCTTTGTGATTGCTGACTGGCATTTGCCCAGTTTAAACAGTAGATGCAGGGTCCCCCTGCAAGTTTCCAGTGTCTTGTATCAATGTTGGAAGGAGAAGCCTCTGAGGTATAGTCGCTGGATTGAGCTTGTGCAAGTGTTCTCACAGCACAGCCAGACACCGGAGATTTATAAAAACAAATTAGGTCCCAGACACTGTTTTATCCTCCCATGGTGGCCGAACCCTGGCACGTGCCACAACCAGACTCCACCCAACATCTGGCACAACTCCCCGGCACAGAATGGGGAGCTCATATAAACAACACTGAGGGCCAACAAGTCCTTGCAGGTTACGTGCATTACCATTGCAGGCAGAAGTCCTGCCCTGCTGGAAGGTGTCCCAAGTGGAAGGTGAGTGTTCCTCTTTTGTAACAAGACACACAGATAAATAAATGTATAAACAGACAGGGTTACATATCCCATGCCAATTTTTCATTACTTCCCTCCTCTCCTGCAGGTGTTGACTCGTTGATTCTCTGGTAACACCTTGATCACATTACCATTACTCAGCAGGGCTGTGGGGAGCATCATTGGACAACAATGAGAAATGGAAGCCCTTTCTGAGTTTGTCCTGGTTATAGCCCAGGGGCAATGTGTTATTAGTTTGTAGAGATCAGAGCAGCAAGCAATGTTTTTTTTGCATTTCATGAGTGAGCACCAGCTGTAACCAGGGCATCTCCATAAGCACCAATGCCCTGAAGTGACCTTATGCCCTCCGAACAATCACTGCACCTACACAAGATGCAGTAAACTAACCAACCATCTTCCAAATAACACTGAGACCAACCACCCACCCTCTTGTGTATAGATCATTGGTTAACTTCTTATCCTATAGATTAATACGATTGTCTCAAGAACTCAACTGCTCCGCTAATATCTTATAGGGAAGGAAACATAACCCTTACTTATTTGGCCTTTCTGTGACTCCAGTCCCACAGCAATGTTGTCTGAAGTGACCCAGCAAGCCACCCAGCTGTACCTCGAAAAGACCAGAACAAAATAGCTGGATCACCTTGCTGCAATCTTGGCACTGAATCAGGGTACAAACCCCCTGCCTAACAGCTCTGAGGGGGCACCTTCACCACTTAGACTGCAGCAGTCCAGGAAAGGGTCCACCCAGCCTCTCAATGGGTGGCACCCACATCCTGACAATGACTGAAAAGGAAAGATTAAAAATTAGCTCTAGCTCCAGGCTCTTGATGTGCTCCTGTCTAGAACGGTTCTAGTTGTGGGCATCGCCCAAACAATTCTTCAGGAGCTTCCAAGGCCCATATAGGCATATGGAAAGGATGATGATTGCATAAGAATCCTTGGGGTTGCCACAATGGCCTGTTGTTCGGCAGAAGGCCAAATTAGACAAACTGTCCCCTTGATACTCCGCTCCTCTCCTTGGGATTCTGTACTTGTAGCTTTAATCCTCTACACGCAAATCATAGACTAATTAACGCCAAGGTTGTTTGTGAGCTGCCTGGCCCCTGCGAGGGCTGCAATTAAGCTGCTCCAATCAGCCTGACAATCCTTAGGACTGTGGAGAAGAGAACCAAACATTGGTTTCTTCTCCTGATCACTATTCAGGGCGTCCTGCTGCCGATGTACAAACACCAAGATCTGGCTCAACTGTGATACCCTTAACAGTCTGCTGACACTATCTCAACTCACATTAACTGGAACTAATCACCTAAGGTCTGAGCTCCTCAATTAGCTTCTAGCCTTTAACCCACTACCAGGTATCTCTTTTCTAGTTATAAACTATTTAAATCCTTTCTTGAATCATGTCCGGACAGCCAATGCAATACTGAGGGAGCACTGCGCTGTTGCAGTTGGCATCTTTCGAATGAAGCATTAAACCAAGACCCTGTCTGTTCTCTCAGCTGGAGGGTAGAAGATTGCATGGCTCTATTTTGAAGAGAAAAAGAAGTTTGGCATTTATAATCGCATCTTCCACAACCTCAGGATGTCCCAAAGTGCTTGAAAGCCAATAAAGTACTTGTTAAAGTACCGTTGTAAATGAAGAAATGCAGCAGCCAATCTGTGTGCAGCAAGCTCCTGCAAACAGCAATGTAATAACAGCCAAATGGTGGTGGTGGTTCAGGAATAAATACTGCCCAGGGTGCCAGGGTGCGGGAAGGGTAGCTCCTCTGTTTATCTGCCAGCCTTCGTCTCGTCTGTAGGCCTCCGACAATGCAGCACTCTCTCAATTACTGCACTGGAGTGTCAGACTACATTTTGTGCTCTGGAGACAGACTTAACCCCACAACCTTCTGACTCAGAGGGAGAGCACCTTGACTGCTGGCAGACCAGGGGAGTGCTGCCCGGTGTTCTGGCCAATATTTATAAATCAATCAACATCACTAAAACAGGTTACCCAGTCATTAGCACATTGCTGTTTGTGGGATATGGCTGTGCACAAATTGGCTGTTGTGTTTCATACATTACAACAGTGCTATGATTTTTTTTTTAAAAAAGTACTCAATTGACTGTAAATCACATTTGGAGGTGATGTTGTGAAAGACAGACACTACTTAAATGCAGGCCTCTTTCTTTCTGTCACTCTGTTTCTCCTTTCCAAGTCCTCTAACAATCCTATGACATGAACAGCCACTAGATGGAGCTTAACCCCTTTAGGTGTTAATTAATAAACATGGCTTAGAGAAATAAAGGGAGGAGATAACAACTTCACTGTTCCTTTTGAGCAGACTGACTCTTGACAGTCAGAAAGAGAGGATTGCTCTTAATCCTTGGGGTCAATGAGGATTGTCACTGATGGGGTGACTTGCACCCAAATGGTTACACCATGTAGCAGGATGATGCATGTCACATGATGTACTGGGAGGGTAGAGGGGTTAAGGGTTGGCATGTTAATTATAGCAACTGACTCCAAAACTCTTGCAGATATTTAGTACAGAATGACAAAAAAGGAGCTTATAAGAAGTTGCCCTATAGGAAGGGCAGGGAGATGGTGGATCAATAAGCAGTGTCTGAGGCAGTTTTCCCTGTTCCTAATGGCACTGCTATTTAGGGGTTCTATGTAGAGGAACCCATGTTTACATAAATTTGAGGGTCATAGTTTGCACATAGGCTCTAAGTGCTGATGGCGTAGTAACATTGTCACTGGACTAGTAATCCAGAGACTCAGGGTAATGCTTTAGGGACCTGGGTTCGAATCCCACCACAGCCGATGGTGGAATTTGAATTGAATAAAAATCTGGAATTAAAAAGGTCTAATGATGACCATGAAATTATTGTCGATTGTTGTAAAAACCCATCCGGTTCACTAATGTCCTTTAGGAGAAGAAATCTGCCGTCCTTACCTGGTCTGGCCCACATGTGACTCCAGATCCACAGCAATGTGGTTGACTCTTAAATGCCCTCTGAACTAGGGCAATTAGAGATGGGCAATAAATGCTGGCCTGACCAATGACACCTACATCCCATGAACAAATTTTTAAAAAATGATCCCTTTGGCCCACATTGGAAGGCCCACAAAGGAACATACAGAGAGTACGGTATGCCTCAGGCCTTTATGACAACAATAGAGCGAGCAACCAATGTAACAGCTACAGATTGACAAAGAATGCATTCTCCAAACATAAAGAATTCTGCAGCATAGGAATGAGATGAGATCTTAAGAATTATCAAGGCTGCAATTTGGAGCGTCTTGTTGTATCAGACTGAAACATAGACATTGAGAAAAGCAGACTTCCAAAGACTAGAAAGCTGTGAGATGTGCTTCTGGAGAAGGGTGGAGTTGGAGGGAACACAACAGCAAGGAATAAGTTCTCAGGATGGCAAAGGAGGGAAGATCGTGAATGAATATCATCCAGAAAAGACAGCAAGTTTTGACTGGCCATATTCTAAGGCATGAGATGAGGTGATTGAAGGAAGATTCGAGAGCTGTAGGCCAAGAGGGAAAAAGAGGGTGATAATGTTAGGCAACTTGAAATTGAAAATGCGAGGCTCCCATGAGCAACTGAAGAGGAAAGTGTAAGACCGCGAGGCGTGGAGCAAAGAGACCTGCCTTTAGCCACATCACTTCTACCACTCATTGGCTTATAACCCGCTGAACTATGAGATGAACTTCCTGAGAACTCTCCCAAATTCTCAAGCTCAGCTGTACTGCTTTGTGGAGGCACTGAATGGGAAACAGTGAACGGAGGAGGGAAAATCAGAGAGGAGGAGTATTGTGCTTTCAGCTCTTATGTGATTTTTCATATCGCATCCCAATTTAGTGCCTTCCAGTACAGTACCTCCAGCCCGGCAACCTTCTGAAAGCTCTGCTTTGCTTCAATTCTAGCCTCATGTCAATCCCAATTTCCTCTATTTCACCACTCTCTTCTATGCTTTTAGCTTCCTAGGCCCTAACTTCTGGAATTCCCTTCACAAACCTCTATGCCTCTCTCTCCTCCTATCAGATCCTCCTTAAAACTTGCCTCTTTGGCCAAGATTTTGATTACCTTTCCTAATATCGCCTTTAGTGGTTCGGTGTCAAATCTTATCTGATAATGCTCCTATGAGGTGCCCTGGGATATTTTAGTATGTTAAAAGGTATTATATTATGCAAGCTATTGTTATGCCTTCCTGTTGGCATTCAGTTCAAACCTCAACTCCCTCATAATGGTGAGTGTGGCTTAAACACAAAGTCTTCGAAGTCCAATGACAGGCCACTATGACTCAGTCGGTGATGCATCTTATCCGTTGAGTGATGTTCAAAGAGACTTGGGTGTGCTTGTACAAGGAATACAATAAGTTAACAAACAGGTACCGCAAGCAATTAGGAAGATAAAAGACATGTTGGCCTTTATTACAAGGGGATTGAATATACAAATCTTATTAGAGTTGTACAGGGTTTTGGTGAGACCACATCTAGTGTACTGTGTACAGCTTTGGTCTCCACATTTAAGAAAAGATATACTTGGTCTGGAGACGGTACAGTGAAGATTCGACTAAATTGGTCCCTGGGATGAGGGAGTTGTCCTATGATGAGAGGCTGAGCAAATTGGGTCTATATTCTCTGGAGTTTAGAAGAATGAGGGTCATTCTCATTGAAAGGTACAAGATTCTGAAGGGGCTTGACAAGCTGAGAGATTGTGTCCGCTGGTCGGGGAATCTAAAATGCAGGGGCACAGTCTCAGAATAAGGGGCTGATCATTTAGGTCTGAAATGAGGAGAAATTGCATCACTCAATAGGTTGTGAATGGGAGTTCTCTACCCCAGAGAGTTATGGATGCTCTATCATTGAATGCATTTAAGGTTGGGACAGAGAGGTTTTTGGTCTCTCAGGGAATCAAGGGGTATAGGAAATAGACAGGAAATGGAGTTGAAGCCCAAGATCAGCCATGATCGTATTGAATGGCAGCACAGCTCGATGGGCCACATGGTCTACTCCTGCTCCTATTCCTTATGTTCTTGGTGGAATGTAGGTCAAGTGCTTCCTCCCTCCGATTGTCATTGCTTTTTCTCCCCTCTTTTCATGAAGATGTAATTTGTCCTGAACAATTCCACTGGTGCTCTCCACCATCTTGGCCAAGAAACCATTCTTAATGGGTGAGGCTGGGCACAATGTTTGACCACGAGGACAAAGAACAGACCACCCTTACCCGGTGCACAAATCTACCTCTCCTGCAGCTGCACCTCCACCAGATTGTCGCCGGGCGTAATTCAGGAATGGGAACCAATTTTCCTCAATCCAACTTGAGGCACTGAGCCCAATTTTGGCGCTCTTACTACCCAGCTGAGATTAGCTAACTCGGTCCAAGATTTGGGATCATAGCAGTGACCTTCCTTGTTTGTACAGCTCAGTTACTCAGTGCCTCCCCACAACTCTTCTGAGTTCCCAATCTCAGCTGTGCAGCTCTTGGAAGCCACTGAAAGGAGAACAGAACCATGGAGGAAATATCAGAAGGGAGGCTCAGGAGGAATTGTTTCCTGGTGCCTTTTGATACTTCGCTCAGAAGTGACATTATCAGAGGCCTGAGAGTGGATGACTTGCCTAGTCATTTTTTCTGAAGAAGTCCAGAGGAAGGGCAGAGCAAAGAGGAAAAAACAGGGAAAAACATGCACTTGGAAAACCTCTTTTCAATGTCAGAGCCAAATGAGAATCTTACATTTAGCTTGCATCTCCATTATATTTCTTAGTCTAGTACTCCTTGGTTAAAATTAGTTTTCCTCCAGATTTAATCCAACTGAAGCCACAGCCAAAGACGCTGAGAAGTTATTAGGTTTTTGGCGTCCACCCCATTTTGCCGCCTCCTGTTGCTGTGCACTATGCTATTGTTACCAGCAGCCATCGATCATGTACGTGATAAAGTGGGCAAGGTATTTGACTGTGTTTTTTTCTATCCATTTATGGGATGTAGGCATCACTGGTTAGATCAGCATTTATTGCCCTTACCTAATTGCCCTGTGGTGGTGAGCTGCCTCCTTGAACCGCTGCAGTCCACGTGGTATAGGTACACGAACAGTGCTGTTAGGGAGGGAGTTCCAGGATTTTTCCCCAGCAACAGTGAAGGAATGGTGATATATTTCCAAGTCAAGATGGTGAGTGGCTTGGAAGGGAACTTGCGGGTGGTGGTGTTCCCATGTATCTGCTGCCCTTGTCCTTCTAGATGGCAGCAGTTGTGGGTTTGGAAGGTGCTGCCTAAGGAACCCTGGTAAGTTCCTGCAGTGCACCGTGTAGATGGTACACACTGCTGCCACTGTGCGTTGATGGTGGACAGGTGTGTCTGGGAGGAAGGCTGCATTACAGTAAATACTGATCCAACCCCAGACATGCAAACACTTTCCAAAAGAGTCACTGCACAGAGATCAAGAACAGTAACCAGAGATGATTTCACCCGCCACCCCACAGCCCTAAGCACCCCACTCCCACTTCTCCATAAGTACTAAGGACAACTGTAGTCTTCAACGATGCTCTGTCTGAGAACATAGACCAGGAATCAGAACTTCTTGCTCAGTCTGGGTGAGGCTTGCCTCAGTCTGAACCATCTGCAATTGCAGTGATATCTAAGAGAACAGATCTATATGAGACAATGAAAGAGAGTGCAGGGAATTCTTACAGCAGCAACACATTCCATTATCCTATAATGTGACGTGGCAGTACAACAGACATCAATAAACTATTGATGAATTCTCATATGCTGGAAAACAAGCATTTCAAGTGCCAGGAATGATCATAAAGGTGTCACAGGATGGCAGTGACCTGCCTAACACCCTATGTTTTGGTACAGATAGTCAGGCAGTGCATGATAGAACCTTTACAAGCTTTTATTTAGAAATGCACACCACACACATGCCCCTCCTAACCCTACCACCACGGTTTCAATCTCTTCCTCTTTATAGCAGCAGAAGCGGCTCCCTAGTTAATGCCTACCGTCTGCATACAATTAAACACAATTATTATACAATTAACCGATTTCACTCTCTCTTTAAAAAAATTAAAGTCTGCACATACAATCAAAATTTCAAAACAAATTAAATCAAAAGGCCTCCAAATTCTGTACAAAGTATTACGTTGTGAGATACCCCACCAAGAAAGGGAGGAGGTTCTAAGTGGTCTGACAGGCTTAAAAATAGATAAATCTCCAGGCCCGGATGAAATGAATCCCAAACTGTTGAGTGAGGCAAGGGAGGAGATAGTAGGGGCGCTGGCAATAATTTTCAATACCTCTATGGCCACAGGAGAGATGCCAGAGGACTGGAGGACAGCCAAAGTGGTACTGTTATTCAAGGAGGGAGGAAGGGATAAACCAGGGAACTACAGGCCAGTCAGTCTAACCTCAGTGGTGGAGAAACTATTGGAAGTGGTTCTGAGGGATAGAATTAATCAACATTTGGAGGGGCAGGAATTAATCAAGGACAGTCAGCATGGTTTTGTTAAGGGGAGGTCATGTCTGACCAATTTGATTGAATTTTTCGAAGAGGTGACCAGGTGTACAGATGAGGGCAATGCATTTGACATAGTCTACTCGGCCTTCAGCAAGGCTTTTGATAAGGTCCTGCAATGGGAGAATGATAACAAACGTAAGAGCCCATGGGATCCAAGGCAATTTGGCAAATTGGATCCAGAATTAGCTGAGTGGCAGGAAGCAGAGGGTGATGGTCAAGGGGTGTTTTTGTGACTGGATGCCTGTGTCCAGTGGGGTTCCACAGGGATGTTGGGTCCCTTGCTGTTTGTGGTATATATAAATGATTTAGACTTGAATGTAAGAGGGTTGATCAGTAAGTTCGCAAATGACATGAAAATTGGGGAGGTGGTAAATAGTGAGGAGGATAGCCTTAGATTACAGCAGGATATAGATGGGTTGGTCAGATGGGTTGATCAGTGGCAAATAGAATTTAATCCGGATAAGTGTGAGGTAATGCACTTGGGCAGGACAAACAAGGCTTGTGAATACACAATGAACGGTATGACTCTGGGAAGTACCAAGGATCAGAGGCACCTTGGTGTGCATGTCCACCGGTCCCTTAAGGTAGCGGGACATGTAGATAAGGTGGTTAAGAAGGCATATGGAATACTTGCCTTTAATAGCCAAGGCACAGAACATAAGAGCAAGGAGGTTATGCTCGAACTGTATAAAACGCTGGTTAGGCCACAGCTAGAGTAGTGCGTGCAGTTCTGAAATCCGCATTATAGGAAGGATGTGATTGCACTAGAGAGAGTGCACAGGAGATTTACCAGGATGTTGCCTGGGCTGGAGAGTTTTAGTTATGAGAAGAGATTGGATAGACTGGGGTTATTTTGCCTGGAGCAGAGGAGATTGAGGGGGGACATGATTGAAGTGCATAAAATTATGAGGGGCATAGATAGGGTAGACAGGAAGGAACTTTTCCCCTTGGTGGAGGGATCAATAACTAGGGTACAAAGATTTAAGGTAAGGGGCAGGAGGTTTAGAGGGAATGTGAGGAAGAATTTTTTGACCCAGAGGATGTGGGAAACTGGAACTCACTCCTGAAAGAGAGGTAGAGGCAGAAACCCTCATAACATTTAAGAAGTATTTGGATGTGCACTTGCGATGCCATGGCATACAAGGCTATGGGCCCAGTGCTGGAAAATGGGATTAGAATAGTTAGGTACTTGTTTGACCGGCGCGGACTCGATGGACTGTAGGGCCTTTTTCTGAGCTGTAGACCTCTATGACTCTATGACCTCTAGTAACCCTAATAATTTCTCCACTCATTTCTTTTTTAAAATAATCCAACAGTTAAGATTTGCATCCACCCATTTAATTTTAGAGATTTCCTTTCTCTCCAGCATTTGTTTCAACACAGCAAGGTCAATCCAAAATCTTTTCTCACAGACTTTTTTTTAATGTACATTATCCCACAATGAACAATTATCTACACAACATTTATTGGGCATATTAACTTCAGTACGTCTATTGTATAGAATTTCAATTAAAATATTTGACAAACAGAATCCCATATCTACTGCTTCCATAAGAACCAGTGTTTCGGCAGCCAGAGTACTTTTAACAGCGCTTTTCATTTTCTTACTTTCACAAGCTAAAGGACAACTTTTCCCATTCTCACTCATCAGAAATATTATGAAACCAACTGCAGCTGAATACCTAAAAGGAAGATTAGCATGTGAACATCAACTAAAATGACAAGATTCATGTTCTTTGAATGCCCAAGGATAGGAAATTAAGTATGCATATCTCCAGAATTAATTCCCTTATTGTCTACGATTCACCAGGATGAGAGTAACACTCTCAAAATAGGATTGTTGATTTAAAGTTATTCCAGACCTACTTTGCTTGATATTCAAACCAATATATTTAAAAGCTCCATAAGCCTGATTCCCAATTTTAAATTCTACATTAATCTTATTAATAACACATTTCTCAAATTCCACGATACAAACCTATAAGAAATCATCAACATGCATCATTAAAGTGTTCCTTCATGATGCCAATAAAACATTGTGGGATCTGCTTTTAATTGAACACAATCTATTTTCAGCAAAACAGATCTCACCAAAAAAATGCAACACCATGGACACATCATTTAGACTACTGATGCATTTGTTTAGTTCCCATAGTTTTCCTTCTGCATCTGGTGCCTCTTTGGGCAGTCTCAAAAACACCTCTCTCTGAATCGCATTATCCTGCAGAAATATGGCTTTTATGCAGATTGACTGCACTTCCATGAATGTATGCCAAGAGCTAAAAGAAAAATATTAAGATTACTTTTTCTGTTGAGGTGGAGTGTCCACTCTAACATTTTTATCACCCAGTTGCTATTCAAATCCCTGGCAATTAGCCTCAAAAGTCTCACCTGCAAGGACATTTTCCATACAACTCCGCCTATGCAACAAAGCTAGCAGATCCTTATCTGGTACCTTAGAATAAATTCCAAAGTCTATCCAACTATCAAACTCCCTTTGTTTTGCCGCTCTTAATAGTTTATCCTCAGGTTTATTGGCAGCCATCAAAACTAGCCTTGTTATGAGATTGTTCTGTGGCCTTTATTTCATTGTCTAATCTATTCAAGTCATGGACTCTACTTCCACTTTTATGTCTGTCGGGACTAACATTACAAGATCTCCATCTTGCATTATCAGAGTATTTTTCTTGACACAAGAGTCACTTCTGGTACTCAACATCAGTGCTTGTACTGCACTTTCTTATTTTCAACTCTTTCACCCCATTCTGCCAGTCTATGGACCTTGCTTCTTGGTTACCATCCTGAACATTCAGCCAATATTTAAACTTGCAAGTAGCTTTTCCTGCATGTTCCATAATTGTCACACCTCTCCATTTACTAGATCGCTCTGAAATATATGTCAGCTGAGTACCTATTCTGGACAATTGGCCTGTGGATGTGATAATTCTCTCACGTGAGTCATGATCACTCACATTATCACTATCCAGACCTTGATCTACTGCATTTTGTTCATCAGGACACTCATCAAAAACACATCAGCATGTGAGGTATAAGGTGCCTCATTTACTTGCCAGGCAATGACTATCTCCAACAAGAAAGAATCAAACCAACTCCCCTTGATATTCAACGTCATGCCTTTGTTGAATCCCCCACTATAACATCCTGGGAGTTACAATTGGCCAGAAATTTAATTGGATCAGCCATTTAAATACTGTGACTACAAGAGCAGATCAGGGGCTGGGAATTCTGCAGCGAGTAACTCACCTCCTGACTCCCTAAAGCCATTCCACCATCTACAAGACACAAGTCAGAAGTGTGATGGAATACTCTCCACTTGCCTGGATGGGTGCAGCTCCAACAACACACAAGAAGCTTGACAACATCTAGGACAAAGCAGCCTGCTTTTCTGGCACCACATCCACCACTTTAAACATTCAATCCCTCCACCACTGATGCACAGTGGCAGCAGTGTGTACAATCTACAAAATGCACCGCAGGAACTCACCAAGGCTCCTTCGACAGCAACTTCAAAACCTACGACCTCTATCATCTAGAAGGATAAGGGCAGCAGACACATGGGAACGCCACCACCTTCAGGTTCCCCTCCAAGCCACTCACCATCCTCACTTGGAAATATATCGCTGCTCCTTCACTGTTGCTGAGTCAAAATCCTGGAACTCCCTCTCCAACTGCACTGTGGGTGTACCTACACCACATGGACTGCAGTGGTTCAAGAATGTGGCTCACCACCACCTTCAAGGGCAATTAGGGATGGGTAATAAATGCTGACCTAGCCAGTAATACCCACATCCCATGAAAGAATAAATTTAAAAAATTCAGCTGCTTAGAGTCTGAGATTTTGTATTTTATTCTGATTAATGGTGAGGAATGGACTTTAACAGTTTCATTGTCGTATTTGATAAGTACTGTCTTAATATCACACCCTATTATCTTAAAAGGCCTGTCCATTCCCTCTGATGCTCTTTTATAGTATACTAAATTTCCTGGATTGAACTTTGTCTTAGATGGTCTGATGTGATGCCTCAGCGCTCTCTTACTTTTCTCCAGCCTTGATGAAAGTCTCTCTCTGCATGTAAAACATTCAAAGGTACAGAAAAATATGGAACTAATTGTAATAGCTTCTATAACAAGAGGACCACAGAAGGCAATTTGTGACTTTAACCATCGATCAACTGACAGGGACTACATCCTCCAACAATCTGGAGTGAATTCTACACATGAACCACCGAGGCTAGAGCAGTGGTCAACTTGCAGTCTGGTTGATCAGCTAAAATTTTATGTAGCATTTAATTGATCTCTGCATGGTTCCTTTCACAGAGCCCATTGCTCAAAGCACTTTCAACTGCAGTATTTATAACCATAAATGTTCATGTTTCCATGCATGTCTCTGAACATGTCAGTGGCAAATTCATCACCATTACCAGTCAGAAACTTTGTTAGTGCCCAAAGTCCAGTTCCTATCCATTTCTCCATGATTTTGTTTCTAATAACCCTTTTGGCCTTACCATTTATTAGTGTTGAAAGACTAAATCTGGTTTTGTCCCACAACTATGGATCCCTAGCAACTAGCTCAGTGAAGTCACATGCCAATGAAAGGCTTAGGATGTGGCGGCATCCTTTGATCAATTGCACACATTTCACAATTTTCAATCATTTCTTCTTTCAGCTTCATATACTCTTCATCAACCACACTTGCGTCTTTTAGCAGGATTTTTATCCTTTGAGAGGTAGAGTGAGCAAATTCTCTGTGTAACTCGAACACAATTTGTTTTTTTACCTCTCTGATTCTACTAGCTGATGACATTCTTGCCTAATACTCTGATGAGAACCAATAGGTTTTGTTAAGGAGATACAATAATTTCTGACTGGGTGACCAGGAGATCAATTTGCCCAGGTATTTCCTGTGCACAAAAAACAAGACAAATCCAACCCAGCCAATTATGGCCCCATCAGTCTACTCTCAATCATCAGTAAAATGGTGGAAGGAGTCATTGACAGTCGTATCAAGGGGCACTTACTCAGCAATAGCCTGCTCACAGATGCTCAGTTTGGGTTCTGCCATGGTTATTCAGCTCCTGACCTCATTAGAGCCTTGGTTCAAACATGAACATAAGAGCTTAGGTGAGTGTGACTGCTCTTCACGTCAGGGCAGCATTTAACTGAGCATAGTATCAAAGAGCCCTAGAGAAAGGAGTCAGTGGGGATCAGGGGAGAACTCTCCATTAGTTGGAATCATACCTAGCACAAAGGAAGATGACTGTGATTGTTGGAGGTCAATCATCTTAGTCCTAGACATTACTGCAGGAGTCCCTTAGGGACGTGTCCTAGGCCCAACGATCTTCAACTAGTTCATCAATAACCTTCCCTTCATCATAAAGTCAGAATTGGGGATGTTCACTGATGATTACACTATATCCAGCACCATTTGTGAGTTCCCAGACACTGAAGCAGTCCATGTCCATATGCAACAAGACTGGACAACATTCAGGATTGGGCTGATAAGTGGCAAGTAACATTCATGCCACAGAAGCGCTGGGCAATGACCATCTCCATCAAAAGAGGGTTCAAACCTTCTCCCTTCGACATTCAATAGCATTACCATTGCTGAATCCCCCACTCTCAATATCCTGGGTGTTACCATTGACCAGAAACTGAACTGGACCAGATATTTAAATACTGTGGCTACAAGAGCAGATCAGAGGCTCGGAATTGTGCAGTGATTAACTCACCTCCTGACTACCCCAAAGCCTATCCATAAGGCCCAAGTCAGGAGTGTGATGGAATAATCTCCACTTGTCTGGATGAGTGCATCTCCAACAACACACAAGAAGCTCGCCATCATCTAGGCCAAAGCAGCCTGCCTGATTAACACCCCATCCACCATCTTAAACATTCACTCTCTCCACCATCAACGCACAATGGCAGCAGTGTGTACAATCTTAGATGTGAACTGCAGCAACTCACCAAGGCTCCTTTGACAGTACCTTCCAAACCAGCAACCTCTACCACCTAGAAGGACAAGGGCAGCAGATAGATGGGAACACCACCACCTGCAAGATCCTCTCCAAGCCACAAACCATCCTGACTTGGAACTATATCGCAATTCCTTCACTGTCGCTGGGTCAAAATCCTGGTATCCCTTCTTAGCAGCACTGTGGGTGTACCTACACCACATGGACTGCAGTGATTCAAGAAGCAGCTCACCGTCAAGGACAATTAGGGATGGGCAATAAATGCTGACCTAGCCAGTGACACTCACATTCCCTGAAAGAATAATTTTAAAAATTGTCTTTCCAAAAATAACTGCTTCATCATGATTCAGGGAAGGTTACTCATTAGCATAGGTATCTCACTGGAGACTACATCAGTACTTATAAAATGACTGATTCCAGCTATTTTACATGGAATTACACCTCTCTTTAGCCCCCTCAATGTGTTGTCATCAACAAACCTAAAGCAATTAAAGAGATGCTGGCGTGTTTTTTTTTATTCATTCATGGGATATGTGGGTGTCGCTGGTTGGCCAGCATTTATTGCCCGTCCCTAATTGCCTTTGTTCAGAAGGCACTTAAGAGTCAACCACATTGCTGTGGGTCACATGTAGGCCAGAGCAGGTAGGAAAACAGATTTCCTTCCCTAAAGGACATTAGTGAACCAGACGGGTTTTTACAACAATCGGCAATGGTTTCATGGTCATCATTAGACTTTTAATTCCAGATTTTTATTGAATTCAAATTCCACCATCTGCCATAGTGGGATTCAAACCTCAGTCCCTAGAACTTTATGCTGCGTCTCTGGATTACGAATCCAGTGACAACACCACTAAGCTATCGCCTCCCCTTTAATATCGCTGGACTAGTAATCCAGAGGCTCAGCTAACATTATTTCTGACTCTACTTCTTATAGGAAGCGACAACGCCAAGGCTATATCTTGTTTCCTCTTTGGTACGGACATAAGCCAGTTCCACATATCCACTGCATTCTTCCACTGGGCATATGGTTCAGACTTCGAGAATGTTGGAGGGTAATCATACCCCGACTATTTACACTTGCTTTCTACCATTTTCCACAATGGTCCCTAAGGTTTTAGTTTTCTGTCTGAAAACTTTTCTTAGTGTCCAATCTTCACCTTTAGGCAACCACTTACAAGTACTTTGTAATAGTGCAGATAGCCAGGCAGTGAAGGGTAGAAATAGGGCTGAATTTTACAAGTTTTTAATTTAAAATCAGAATTCAAATATTTTGCAAGATGGCTGCCCCTCAGTTATATCGTGACAAAGGTTTGGACCTTCTTTTAGAGCTCTTGGATGAAATCTAAAGAAAGATTATCTATCAAATGCCTATGAGGCATGATTAGAATTTGATCGATTTTGGAAAACAATGGCCGGTGCGTGGAAGAATACATCATGGGCTCTAAGAGACTGTATAAAAGATTGATGGAATTCTATTTGGGAATTCCTGGATTGCTGCTGGCATTTAAATTACTGGAATGTGCTAAGGTATCACATATGATCAGACAATTGGTTTTAATTGGTGTTCGATTCCCAGACAGTGAGACACTTAGGTAAGATGCCTACGGCCTTAAAATAATTCCTGGGAAAGAGTTGTTTTCTTCAGCCTTCACAGAACAAATGACATGTTCCTCAGTGACACAAAAATAGAGGACTCAATAGTCGCCAGATTTTGAAACAGTCCAGATAGCGGACACAGGTGTCACTATGATATAAAGATTAAAGAAGGTACATATCACCTACATGCACCTCCTACAAGAACCACTAGTTTCAGACTCTTCCTCTTTATAGGAGAACTATCAACATCCTAGGGGTTACCACTGACCAGAAACTGAACCGGACCAGCTACATCAATATTATGGCTACAAGAGGGTCAGATGCTGAGAATTCTACAGAGAGTAACTCACCGCCTGACTCCCCAAAGGCTGTCCACCATCTACAAGGCACAAGTCAGGAGGTGAATACTCTCAACTTGCTTACATGAGTGTAGCTCCGACAACACTCAAGAAGCTCGACATCACCTAGAACAAAGCCACCTGTTTGATTGGCACCCCACCCACCTCCACTACTGCTGCACAGTGGCAACAGTGCGTACCATCTAGAAGATGCACTTCAGCGACTCACCAAGGTTCCTTTGACAGCATCTTCCAAACACAGACCTCTATCACCTTGAAGGACAAGGGTAACAGATGCACGGGAACACCACTCCCTGGAAGGTCCCCTCCAAGCCACACACCATCCTGACTTGGAAATATATCACCAGTTCTTCACTGTCGCTGGGTCAAAATTCTGGAATTCTCTCCATAACAGCACTGTGGGTGTAGCTACACTACATGGACTGCAGCGATTCAAGAAGGCAGCTCACTGCCACCTTCTCAAGGGCAATTAGGGATGGGCAACAAATGCTGGCCTAGTCAGCAACACCCACATCCTTAAAATGGATAAAGGAAACGGGAGTCCCTGGTTAATGCCCACCAACTGCAGATAATTAAACACAAATAATGTATAATTTACACTCGACTGGGATAAAAATATTGTAATCTGAACACAGGCCAACAGGAAGGAAGTTAGTGGAGTTTTTATCTATTGAGAGATTGAGGTGAGAGGCAGGGCCAAAGTGCAGCACGTCAACAAGACTGAAGACAGCAGAACAGAAGGCAAGATCAGGTGCAGGGATTTAGTGACACCAAGCTCATTTTAAAAACAGCCTATAGCTTGTAGGAGGAAGAGAAGAACAGCAGAGGTATGGAGGTTTGAGGTCCTAAGATGGGATGTGTGAGGGCAAGAGTTGCCACTTAATTTTACACAGGAAAGGTGTATGGTGCAGGAATAATGTGCCCAACAGGCATTGTCCAACACATGAAGGACAAAAGAATTTAAGCTCAGCAGAGTATTGGTCAAAAAAGTGTTGATAAAATAAAGGAAAAAGATTACGATAGATAGTTGGTGAGGGGAGGTGCCAATCACCTTAATTTGATATTTTCATTTATAGTCCATGAGACCAATATAACAGTGTTCAAATAATTTATTATCCTCCGTAAGTTAGAAACCACTGGCACAAATGACATTTACTATCTCTGGGGTACAAATCCATTGTTTCTGACTGACTGTCACCACTTTAGCCTTTTCTTCTTCTCCATTTTCTATCTGATCTTCAATGTTCTTGATCCTGCCGAAAGCATCAGACCCAGTGCTCCACACTTGCCTCAGACATACCCCCTCCACCCTCCCAGCCTTGCTCCAACCCATCATTACTCTTCAACCTTTTTTTCCAGCCATTGTCCTAAGCTTGAATCTACAAGGAACAAGCCCATGGTTTTCCTCTGTGCCCCTCTTGGCATTCCCTGACAGCTTCCTTAAAAGCAATGTTTAAAAGTGCACTATTCCCTAAACTTTTCCAGCTCCCTCTTCCCCTTTCAGAACCTCCTTAAAGCCTAACACTGCCCCAGCTTTTAGTCAGCCCGCCTATCCACTCCTTCTTTGACTCGACATCTCACAAACACTTTACATTTCTCTACATAAATACAG
Organism: Carcharodon carcharias; assembly: GCF_017639515.1. NCBI lineage: Eukaryota > Metazoa > Chordata > Chondrichthyes > Lamniformes > Lamnidae > Carcharodon > Carcharodon carcharias. The sequence continues at coordinate 101,060,710 of NC_054481.1, read as the reverse complement.
GGGTGGTTGGTGTTATGTGTGAATTTAAATAGCAATTGTTGTAGACTAAAGGAGCATGAAGACTTCATCACCAAGACTGACCTTATGCCCATTTCTTTTCTTTTACTTTTATGGGATGTAGGTGTCGCTGGTAAGGCCAGCACTTGTTGCCGTCCCTAATTGCCCTTGAATTGAATGGATTACCACACCATTTCAGAGGCCAGTTAAGACAACCATGTGGCTATGGGTTTGGAGTCACATGTAGGCCAGACCAGGTAAGGATGGCAGATTTCCTTCCCTAAAGGGCATTAGTGGACTGGATGGGTTTTTACAACAATCAACAATGGTTTCATGGTCACCATTACTGATTCCAGCTTATTAATTGAATTCAAATTCCACAAGCTGCCATTGTGGGTTTGAACCCTGACCCCAGAAAATTCGCCTGGATTACTAGTCCAGTGACATTATCACTAGGTTGGGGAGGTGGTGGTGGTGTAGTGGCAATGTCACTGGACTAGTAATCCAGGCTAATTTTCATCCACGCACTCAAAATTACAGGCAGGAGACACTGAATGGTGATATTGCCCTTCCTTATCCCAGGAGCTCCACATGCACCAATCATAGACACCTTATGGCTGCACCAGCTGAGATTGGCCAATCCAATATAGAGTCACGATTGCACCTTGGAGTTTCTTGGTCTGAAAGGCTCTGTTCCAAATCGGATTTACCCATTGAGCGAAATTGCGTGAACGTTAATGGTCATCAAGGTTAGGAGGGTTGCATTCTATCCAGAAGAGACCCCCTTTTTTTCGACTTGAATTAATACAGTAGTTATTTTAGACAACAGAACTGTCAGCCTCTTCAGGAGATCTCAAACTTCCTACAAGTTACCAAGAGTTCTTCCGGACATTGTTGTAATCTCCATTTCTACCAACAATCAGCTGTCCTGACACAAATTCAGGAAACACCATAGCAGTTCCACTGCCTGATGTTACCTGAAAGGTTTAAAGCTGGATACTGGTACCTCAGTTGGGATTCCCAATTAAAGCGGTCCATGAACCCAAAGTTTTTCAATTGGAGAGTGGTGTCCCCTGAAGCACAGCTAGACGATGTCATGAAGGAGCCTGAGAAACCAGAGAAGGCACCAGCACAAATATCAGTGGCAGCTGCAAGAGCCACTCATCAGGCTATCGTACAGGGCTCTCTGTCCTACAGTCCCCATGGACCTCTTTCATGAACAGTCCTCTGCATTTTTCCATTTTTTGCAATAAATCACAATGCACAACATTTCCACTGGCATCCTAGCTATCTGGGAGGCACACACACCAGAGGTGGAGATTGGACCGATAGCGCAGCGGTAAATACTGACCTTCAACCACTGAGACTGGGATCAAACCCAGCAGTATTGGTGGGCTAGGAGTCTCCTCAATTCCTGCCCCTGCACCACGCGCCAGCCCCTCCCCCTTTACTGCTGGCTGTAGGAAGCTACATTAAATGAGATTGGGCAATCTCAACCTAGTTCCTACTGATCCCACAACACAAATGAACAATTGTAACGAGTGATCCCAGGGATCAGTGCTGGGACCTCAACTGTTTACAATTTATATAAATGACTTAGAAGAAGGGGTGGATGGGCTGGTTGCCAAATTTGCTGATGACACAAAGATAGGTAGGAAAGTAAGTTGTGAAGAGGACATAAGGAGGCTACAAAAATATGCAGATATGTTAAGCGAGTGGGCAAAGATCTGGTAAATGGAATATAATGTGGGAAAGTGTGAAATTGTCCATTTTGGCCAGAAGAATAAAAGAGAAGCATATTAACATAGAAACATAGAAAATAGGAGCAGGAGTAAGCCATTCAGCCCATCAAGCCTGCTCCGCCATTCATTAGGATCATGGCTGATCATCCAACTCAATAGCCTGCTCCTGCTTTCTCCCCATATCCTTTGAGCCCTTTCGCCCCAAGGGCTTTATCTGACTCCTTCTTGAAAACATACAATGTTTTGGCCTCAACTACTTTCTGTGTAGCGAATTCCACAGGCTCACCACTCTCTGGGTGAAGAAATTTCTCCTCATCTCACTCCTAAATGGTCTACCCCATATCCTCAGGCTGTGACCCCTGGTTCTGGACTCCCCCACCATCGGGAACATCCTTCATGCATCTACCCTGTCTAATCCTGTTAGAACTTTATAGGTTTCTATGAGATCCCTCCTCACTCTTATGAACTCCAGCAAATATAATTCTAACCGACTCAATCTCTCCTCATATGTCAGTCCCGCCATCCCAGGAATCAGTCTGGTAAACCTTTGCTTCACTCCCTCTATAGCAAGAACATCCTTCTTTAGATAAGGAGACCAAAACTGCACACAGTATTCCAAGTGTGGTCTCACCAAGGCTCTGTATAATTGCAGCAAGACATCCCTGCTCCTGTACTTGAACCCTCTCACTATGAAGGCCGACATACCATTTGCTTTCTTTACAGCCTGCTGCACCTCCATGCTTACCTTCAATGACTGGTGTACGAGGACTCCCAGGTCACGTTGCATATTCCCCTCTCTCAATTTATAGCCATTCAGATAATAATCTGCCTTCCTGTTTTTGCTACCAAAATGGATAACCTCACATTTTTCCACATTATATTGCATCTGCCATGCATTTGTTCACTCACTCAGCTTGTCCAAATCACCCTGAATCATCCCTGCATCCTCCTCACAGCTCACCCTCCCACCCAACTTTGTGTCATCTACAAATTTGGAGATATTACATTTAACTCCCTCATCTAAATCATTAATATATATTATGAATAGCTAGGGTCCCAGAACCAATCTCTGCGGTACCACACTAGTCACTGCCTGCCATTCGGAAAAAGACCCGTTTATTCCTGCTCTTTGTTACCTGCCTGTCAACCAGTTTTCTATCCATCTCAATACACTATCCCCAATCCCATGCGCTTTAATTTTACACGCCAATCTCTTATGTGGGACTTTGTTGAAAGCTTCCTCAAAATCCAAATAAACCACATCCACTGGCTTCCCCTCAACTCTACTAGTTACATTCTCAAAAAATTCCAGTAGATTTGTCAAGCATGATTTTCCTTTCATAAATCCATGCTGACTCTGTCCAATTCTGCCACTGTTTTCCAATTGCTCAGCTATTAAATCTTTTATAATGGACTCTAGAATTTTTCCCACTACTGACGTCAGGCTGGCTGGTCTATAATTCCCTGTTTTCTCTCTACCTCCCTTTTTAAATAGTGGGGTCACATTAGCTACCCCCCAATCTGTAGGAACTGTTCCAGAGTCTGTAGAATCTCGGAAGATGACCACCAATGCATCTACTATTTCTAGGGCCACTTCCTTAAGTACTCTGGGATGTAGATTATCAGGCCCTGGGGATTTATTGGCCTTCAATGCCATCAATTTCTCCAACACCATTTCCCTACTAATACTGATTTCTTTCAGTTCCTCTCTCTAAACCCTGTGTTCCCCAACATTTATGGTATGCTACTTGTGACCTCCTTTGTGAAGACAGAACCAAAGTATGTATTTAGTTGGGCAGCCATTTCTTTGTTCCCCATTATAAATTCCTGTTTCTAACTGTAAGGGACCTACATTTGTTTTCATCAATCTTTTTCTCTTCACATGCCTATAGAAACTTTTACAGTCAGTTTTTATGTTCCCCACAAGCTTACTCTCGTACTCTATTTTCCCCTTCTTAATCAGTCCTTTGGTTCTCCTTTGCTGAATTCTAAAGTGCTCCCAATCTTCAGGTTTGTTGTTTTTTCTGGCCAATTTGTATGTCTCTTCCTTGGATCTAATACTATCTCTAATTTCCCTTGTAAGCCATGGTTTGGCCACCTTTCCTGTTTTATTTTTGCGCCAGACAGGAATAAACAATTATTACAGTTCACCCATGCGCTCTTTGAATGTTTGCCATTGCCTATCCAACGTCATCCCTTTAAGTAACGTTTCCCAATCCATCATAGCCAACTCACGTTTCATACCATCATAGCTTCCTTTATTAAGATTCAGGACCCTAGTCTCAGAATAAACTACGTCACTCTCCGTCTTGATGAAGAATTCTATCATATTATGGTCACTTATCCCCAAGGGGCCTCGCACAACTGGATTGCCAATTATTCCTTTCTCATTACACAATACTCAGTCTAGGATGGCCTGTTCTCTAGTTGGCTCCTCAATGTATTGGTCCAGAAAACCATCCCGTATACACTTCAGGAATTCCTCCTCTACGGTATTGTTACTAATTTGATTTGCCTGATTTATATGCAGATTAAAGTCACCCATAATTACAGATGTTCCTTTATTGCAGGCGTTTCTAATTTCCTGTTTAATGCCATTCCCAACATCGCCACTACAGTTTGGGGGTCTATATACAACCCCCCACTAACTTTTTTTGCCCCCTAGTGTTTCTCAGCTCTACCCATACAGATTCCGCATCGTCGGAGCTAATATCTTTCCTCACAATTGTGTTACTTTCCTCTTTAACTAGCAATGCTACTCCACCGCCTTTTCCTTTTTGTCTGTCCGTCATGAATACTGAATACCCCTGGATGTTCAGTTCCCATCCCTGGTCACCCTGCAGCCATGTCTCTGTAATCCTGACTATATCATACCTGTTTACATCTATTTGCGCGGTTAATTCATCCACATTATTGCGAATGCTCCTCGCGTTAAGGCACAAAGCCTTAAGACTTGTCTTTTTAACATTACTTGTCCCGTTCCCACTATTTTTCACTGAGGCCCTGTTTGATTCTTGCCCTTGATTTCTCTGCTTATCACTTGTCTTATTCCCCTTTCTGTCTTTTGTTCTGGTCCTTGATTCCCCCTCCGACTCCTTGCATAGGTTCCCAACCCCCTGCCATTTTAGTTTATACCCTCCCCAACCACTCTAGCAAATACCCCCCTAGGACATCAGTCCCGGTCCTGCCCAGGTGTAACCGTCCAGTTTGTACTGGTCCCACCTCCCCTATATTATCTAAATGGTGAGAAATTGCAGAGCTCTGAGATGTGGAGGGATCTGGGTGTCTAAGTGCATGAATCGCAAAAAGCTAGCATGTAGGTACAGGGAGTAATTAGGAAAGCTAAGAGAATGTTATCATTTATTGCAAGGGGAATTGAATACAAAAGGAGGGAGGTTATGCTTCAGTTGTACAGGGCATAAGTGAGACCACATCTGGAGTACAGTGTACAGTATTGGTCACCTTATTTAAGGAAGGATGTAAAAGCGTTGGAAGCAGTTCAGAGCAGGTTTACCAGACTAATACCTGGTATGGGCGGGTTGTCTTATGAGGAAAGATTGGCCAGGCTAGGCTTGTATCCGCTAGAGCTTAGAAGAGTAAGAGGCGATTTGATTGAAACATGTAAGATCCTAAGGGATCTTGACAGGATGGATGTGGAGAGGCTGTTTCCTCTTGTGGGAGGATCTAGAACTAGGGGCAACTGTTTAAAAATAAGGGGTCACCCATTTAAAGCAGAGGTGAGGCGAAATTTTTTCTCTCAGAGGGTCGTAAGTCTTTGGAACTCTCTTCCTGAAAGAGCGGTGGAAGCAGAGCCTGTGAATATTTTTAAGGCAGAAATGGATAGATTCTTGGTAAGCAAGGGGGTGGTAGGTTATCGGGGGTAGGTGGGATGCACATTTGAGGTTACTATCAGATCAGCCATGTTCGTATTAAACAATGAAGCAGGCCTGAGGGTCTGAAAGGCCTACTCCTGCTCCTTATTCGTATGTTAACTGAGGCCAGCTGTGGCTGGTGTGGGAAGTGTTACGCTGATGCAATTGGTTCTCTCGAATTTGAGGCTGAGCAACACCAATGCAATAAAACAGAAGAAATTTTACTCTGTGTCTGTGACACCAGGCCTAGGAGCGCTTGGAGTTCCCAGGCTGTCCCCAGGCTGTAGCTTCACAAGGCAAGTGCGGTTGTTGGAGAAAGGACAAGGACAATATCAGGCCAAATCCCCAACTTGCTCTCCCAACTCACAAGCCCCTACACTGGCAGCAGTTCTTGGAAAAATGAGTGGGAAGGCAAAGTGTTGCAATTCCTAACACTAAACTCTCTCACCTTGAAGACTAAAACAAACCCAGCAATCGAGGGCTCAAGCTCTTAGTTTCGCTCATTCAAGCGTTTGACTTTCTCACCTGAATTTTCCCACAGGAGTTCAATAGCAATGTATTCATATAGTTCCAAAGCATGGTCTCAATGTCCCAAATCACTTCCTATCCAATTAATTTGTTCTGAAGTTCAGCAACCAAACAGTTGTACAGCCAGATCTCATTAACAGCAAAATCAGACGGATGATCATTTGATCAGTTTTTGGTTGTGTTGTCTGAGGGAGGAACATTGGTCAAGACACCACAGATCACCTTGCTCTTCTTTAAGAAAAGCACCTGGAACAGCTACGTCCACCTTAACAGACAGAAAGGGGCGAATTTAATGTTGCCCTCCTTCGCAACCACCCCCAACCACCCAGAGGTAAGGAGGGGAGTTCCGAGGCAGGAAGGGCTGTTTGATAGGATGGGAGAGTGCAGGGTCGGGTCCCAGCTGCCTCCCCACCTCCCCCCGAACCGATTGAATTTGGGGGCGGGAAGCCTTACCCAGGGCTTTCCCAACCGATGCCAATCAAGGCCTATAAGTGGGCAATCAATGCCGAGATAAGGGTCTCATCCTGCCATTGCTGGTATTCAACCAATGGCATGTTGGGGCTCAATGTGTGGGGAGACTGACAAGCACACTCCATTGGATTGCTTCTGGCCTACCAGGAGGGAAGCAGCTGGTAGTGGGGAGGGGGACCCTCATTCAAAGGCATTCAGTACCTGGTCAAGGCAACTGGCATTGAGAAGGGGAGCGCTGCTGAGAGCCATCCCCCAGCCCTTTCCTCCAATCCCACTCTGCAGCCCCCGCCCTCCCCCACCACTCCGCCCCCGCTCCCCCCCCCACCCCCACCCCCATCCCACCCCCCACCCCCACCTCCTCACCAGTGAAGGCCCAAGTCAGTTATCGACAGCAGCCACCACTCCCAATGGCGCTGCCAGTAGTGGAGAACTGCCAACGTCTGATTGGCTAGCAGCTCTCAGGTTGTGAATCCCGCCTTCCTGGGGGAGGTCCTGCAATTAAATGTCCCCTGTGAAGCTGGGAGCCCAGGCAGCAGGTTTCCCGCAACAAATTAAGGACTTAATTCTCTTGGGACTCCCAGAGATCAGGCTGACACAGGTGCCACCAGTTTTGGTGGCGCCCTCATTAAATTCTGCCCAAGACTTTGGTTTAACATCTCATTCGAAAGGTGGGCCATTCAACAATATAGCACTCTTTTGGTACTGCAATGAAGTCCAGTCAGACTTAAATTCAGAGTTCAAGTTCAGAGTTAACTAGTCAAAATGGAGCAGCATTTATCCTTACATGCTTGTAAGAAAATATGATAGCATTTATTATCTGTACTATTAACACCTACTGGGAGGAGACAATACAAACAAAAAAATCTTTTTGTTAATAGCACATTTGCTGAAATACTGCTCAAGGGAGTCTGTAATCTGCAGTAAGACTGGGGTGTTTGGCTGCTATACTAATCTGTTCCTATGAAGGTCACTATTCAAATACTCGTGGTTTGTAAACTGACCAAGTTAATTAGAAATCAACAGATTGCTTTTAACTTTCATGCTTTTGGTTGATGGGTGGTTTGCTCTTCTTAAAAATTAGGTTGCATCTATAACACAACATGATGTGTGGTGAAGACTTGAGGGGTTATCCAATCTGGTCACCTTGAACCTTTGCCATGGTAACTGGCTGGATTGTAGAGAGGTAGAGATGTTCTGCGCGATGTTAGGGAGAGGGGGATTCCCAATTTTCCCCAACATGGGAATAGAGATGGTGGTTGGCTCTTTCAGCATAGAGGTTGGCTGCAGGATGGGCTTAATTCATTTCCAACCCGTTCAGCGTCTGTAAGGTTTCAATAATTAATCAAAATAACATAAAGAATGAATAATGGAGATGGGTAGGGAGTGAACATCATGTGAGCCCAACAGTGGACTCGGTTGTGATTTCTTCACTACTTCATTACTGAACACCCAACCAACACTCAACCCCTCAGCTTATGAAGCGTGAATCTTCGGCTATGGTATAAAATGCTCTCCAACATCCTGTGAAACCACAAACCAGCATTACTGAGCGGAAGGTAGAAACCTTAAGGGCTGTTTAAAAATGAAATATTTAAGTATGACAGGCTGTGGTCTTTGCAGTAGACAGATTTAATCTTATCTGAATTACTTTGAGACAGAAAAGCCAGGTTAAGTCTTGTCCTCGTGACCAAACAGGAAGGGTGGCTGGTGAGAAAAGAGAAAAGTGCTTTGAAAGTGTAGTGCCAGAGCGTTTCAAAAGAAAGGTTCAAGGCCCTGTGCAACGTGACACAGAATGTTTGAACCTGAGGTTAATTCTCTTGCTGGGAAGCTCCTGATCTTAGAACATAGTGTCAAGGGAAAAACGTTGAGAAGCAAGGGAGAGATAATTCAGCAGCCATGCCACTCATTTTTTTAATTAGTTGTCTTAAAGATAGAAAAACAAGGAGGTTGTCATTGTATATTTCATATCTCAGAGCTATTCAAAGATGACACAAGTTTCTATATGTGTAACAGGTTGTATTCACAGTGCTTTAAGATGTCTACTCCATGCCTCCAGCTCTTTCTCCAGTTTGATTACTTTTCTGAGTCCACACCCAGGCTTAATAAATCAAACACAGTGAGCATCAATAGTACATAGACTCACACAATCAAATACAGAACAACTGAACATGACAAGCACCAGCTAAATTCAATTAATTTAACCTAAAGTAAATTAAATTTAGTGTAAATTAAACCAGGGGACACAGTTTAAGAATAAGGTCTACCATTTTAAGATGGAGATGAAGAGATTTTCTTTTCTCTCAGAGGGTCGTTACTATGTGGAATTCTGTTTCCCATAAAGCAGTGGAGGCTGGGTCTTTGAATTTATTCAAGGCTGAGTTAGACAGATTTTTGATAGACAAGGGAGTCAAAGGTTATGGCTAGACAGCAAAGTGAAGTTGAGACCACAACCAGATCAGCCATGATTTTACTGAATGGCAGAGCAGGCTCGAAGGGCAGAATGGTCTACTACTGCTCCTAAGTCACAAGTTCCGAGAAATGGTACAATTTTAAAAGGGTTACGAGAAGAGAGAACCCAGGGTTGTGTGTACACAAATCTTTAAAGGTGACAGGCAGGTTGAAATGGCTGTTAAAAAAGACATAATGGATCATTGGCTTTAAAAACATAGAATGGAAAAGGAAGTTATGCTAAACCTTAATAAAACATTTGTTAAACTTCAACTGGAGAAATGCATTAAATTCTGGGCACCACACTTTAGAAAGGATGTCAAGGCCTTAGAAGGGAAAAGAAACTTACTAGAATTTCAACAGCAATGAAGGCTTTCAGGAATGTGGAGAGACTGGACAAGTTGGGACTGTTCTCCGCAGAGAAGAGAACCTAAGATCTTTTAGAAGAATTCACAATCATGAACAGTTCTGATTCTAGGACACAAGGAGAAACAGTTTCCAGTGGCAGAAAGATCAGTAATCAGGGGACACGGATTCAAAGTGACTAGGGAAAGAACCAGGTGCATGAGGAAATATTTTTTATGTAGCATGTAATGATGATCTGGAATGTATTATCTGAAAGAGTGGTGGAAGCACACTCTGTAGTAACTTTCAAAAGGGAATTGGATAAATACTTGAAGGGAAAACATTTGTAGGGCTGCTGTGGGGAAAGAGCAGGGGAGGGGGACTAATTGGACATCAAAACGTTGGCACAGGCACGATGGGCCAAGGGACCTCCTGTGCTGGGCAATGCTATAATTTTATGTACTGCTGGCCTCAGAATCAAGGAATAAACTGGAATGAAATATCGAAAGGAAGCTAACGTTCACACAACATGAGAAAATCTTATCTTATTTACCTCACAGTAAACACTAAGAATAATGTTCAACAGATCAACCGCTTAATATCTATCCCTAAATTGGTCATTTTTACCCAACCTGGGAGTCTATCTCACATGTTAATTACCCTTTGTCTTAAGAAGAATGGACAGACATCAGCTCTAAATTTACTTTTTTACCAGTTTTACTTTGTGTCTGCTGTTACGATTGATACATTACAGACAAGACTTGACTATGTATTAAAATATTAAAATCTCCATTGCTTTCCAATATTTGACGATCAAAAACTTAGGTCTCATTTGGGTCAAACTCCCAACCAAAGTTATTTGTCTGGTGTTTAATCATTGAAGTGTCTTTGTGTTCAGTTCTGGGTTCTCCCCTCCACTGCCATCTCGCTGCTCCTTTTAATGCAATACAACATCAGAGGTTTTATCGGTATGGTCACTTGACCTTGAAAATGAGCTGAGTGGGTATGGAGTTATTCGAGGTAAAACCTCCATGCTCAACTCACCACCATCCCACCTCCCCCCCGACCCCCCACGCCCCCCCCCACCCCCACCGCCCCCCCCCCCCCACTCTACTTATGCAATGTTTCACGAAAATTAAGCCATGAATGATTCAGCCTTTCAGAATTCCTGTGCTCTTGTCCTCATCCAGTCATTCTGGCTAGAAACATGTATTTAGGGCATGGCTGGGTGAGGAGAAGCTTGGGCTCAATGATGATGCCCCCAGGGTGGAATATCCTGCTTGCAAACAGAGATTACGTTTCTTCTGGTGGTGCAATGATTAATATGTTCCTTGCAAAATTCCAACATACGTTCTCTTACTGCATTAATGAACTGATTAAACTGTGCACTTAGGCTGTGAAGTTTCACACTCAAGGGATGAGCAAGTGTGTTAACTAATGGAGTTAAAGGCATGAAACTGTAAACCAGTGTGAGCTGGGCCTTCCAATCAGGAGGTGAGAACATTGGAGGAGAGAAGGATGAAACACAAGATAAAATTGCAGGAAAATAAGACAGGAGTTTTTAATTCCATATATTGCTATGGAAAATATTAAAATCATTTCTCCCATTTAGCCTGCAGTTTATATATTATAGTTAATTTTGACGGTTCTACTCAGAATTACCACAAATGGCCAAGAAGTCTAAGGTTATTTCTCTCTCTCTCTGAGAGGAGCTGATAACCTAAACAATGCTGAAAATCTACCACACTTGCTCTGAAAGGTTCTACATCATTGGCCTAAATCCATCTCACAGGACAGAAAATCTCCAGAAAGAGGGATCAGGGCCTATACCACAGGGTGCTCTGATAGGCTATCTCATCTGTCCAACCACATCACCTATCCAGACTAGAAACTGACCACCTGCCCACACATCAGCTGCCCAGGATGATCTGTCAGACACAGAGCTGACTACCCGTCCAGCCATTGTGTGCAGAATGACCTGCCCGGATGCAAAACTGACCATTTGCCTGCCCATGCAGAGAGGTCACCTAGTCTCGACTGGAAACAGACCACCTGTCCAGAAATCACCTGACAAAACTGAGCACCGTCCTACTGAATCATGACCAACTAGCTCAAACGAGGAATGAAACATGTTACAAACTCCTGGCCCTTTCAGCCAGAGTGGTGTGTGCTGTTCCCTTCACTCTCCAGCAGTTACTGGGATTGCTGTGGGAGGACAACCTGGAGTGCCTGCTCCAAACCAGCCAGAGCCCTTCCATCAATCAATCACTGCAGCAGCAAACAGTAACTACCATCACTCTGCTGGCAGAATCTCAGAATCAGCAGGGGAAAAAACTGCAATTTTCATTTATTTTTTTTTAATTTCTGACATTTGCTGTTTCCCCCTACAACTTCAGAGATACTTCTAACCGGAGATCCATTTTGCTTATTTCTACATCATTCCCAATGACTTGCTATTTTACACAAATTAATCCTTGCTTGACATCAATTATTCAATTAAGATGAACTGATTTAAAAGTTACATTTTCCTTTTTTAAAAAAAAACTGAGGCATTCACAAGAGTTGAATCGATTTAGATTATTTTTTTCATTCAATGCAAAACTTTTCAACATATGTCTGAAGAAAAATAAATCAAGAAACTTAAATCCTTCAAAGCAAAGCTTCGATTCTGAATTTTAAAACTAATAGGAAACTTATTGCAAAACCTTTCAACAGTTCTCAAATAACATTCCAAAGGATTTTTCTTTTAGGCGAAAAATGCGTTAAATGCAGTGTCTTTTTCAGGCTCCAAATAAAAAGGGATTTGCAATTAACAAAGATTGAATTGTTCAAAAATTAAAATGTTATGCATATGTTATAGAAACTTTGCATATAAAAGAAATGTGGGCATTCTGATATTGCAGAGATTGCTGCTACTGCCCCTCATAGCTTTGCCTCTCCCACATTCTCAGACTGTCTGGAGTTTTTTTTAAACCAAAAAAAAAATTTTTAAAAAGCGACAAAAGAAAAAACAAAAATGGCAGCCAGTGTTTAAAAAAGGACATAGAGTCGCCATATTTTGCAGGTCCCAAAGTATTGAAACAAAAAAAAGCGATCTGCCCAGATCAGAAATCACATTTGCATGTCTGATGATTCATTGTTTACGTGCGATTTAAGAATTGCCAAGGGTTTGAATCGCCCGGCACACACAAAAAAAATTCAGACGCTTCAACACTTCCTAGAACACGCATGCCTTGCATTGCATTTGAATGCAAAAGCCAAAGATCTGAAAATACTGTAGCACTTTGCACAGAGCAAAGCTTCCTCTCGCCTTCAATCTCGCCATTGCACGACAAGCATCGTTTGCACTGAATGCAGCCAACCAAGTTTTGAAATCAGAGCATTGCATACAGACCTTGCTTGCAAAGGGTCTTTTTTTAAAAAAAAAATAAAAGGGTTGCGATGATCTTCGGGCTTGTTTCAGGCAGATCTCATCTTCCGGGTCGCCTGCTATTCACTTCTGGTTACTGCAGGCAGTGAGGGGGTCTGGGGCTGCAGAAATCAGCAGAAGAAAAGTAGCTTATTACCAGGATTTTTTACTGACTCACGCTCAAAAGCAGCATCCCTCGCTGCATAACTTCTTACTTAAACATTGCATTGATCTTTTATAAACAGTACTTAATTTATGTGGACTGGGTTATAACCTAGGGAGTGACTCCCTGGGGCCAGAAATTGGTCTCAGACGGTGGCACAAAACAAGCCTTATCGGAGCGCCTGCCCATTATCCGCAGCCCCTGGTATTCGGTTCAGTGGAATTCAATATCAGGTGCTGCTTGGGTCAGGCAGCTGAACCGACTCCGCCTGTGTTGTGCCACTGCCCAAGCCAAATTTCTGAATTGAAATTTCATCTTCCAGCGTTTTTCTCCAGAACTAATTTTGTTTCACAAACCGTGATTTTATTGAGTAACATCTTGCTTTTTAAATTCTCACTGTTTTCAAAGCCCCTCACGCCTGCCCTATCTCTGTAATCTCCTCTAGCAAACCTGAGATAACTGCGCTCCTCTCATTCTGGTCCTTTGCTCATTCCAACTTTTCCACCATTGGCAGCTCAGCCTTCAGTTGCCTAGGGCTAAGTTCTGAAATTCCCTCCCTATGTCTCTCCACCTCTCTATCTCTCTGTCCTGCTTTGAGACACTCCTTAAACTACCTATTTGATCAAGTTTTGGGTATCTGATCTAATATCACCACCAGCCCCAGCATGATGCCACCACCAAACACATCTTCCCATCACTCCTCCCATCTGCATTCCGTAGGGATCATTCCCTCTGGGACACCCTGGTTCACTCCTCCATCACCCCCAACACCTCATCCCCTTCCCCCATGCAATCTCAGAAGGTGCAACATCTGCCCCTTTATCTCCTCCCTCCTCAGGGCCCAAGGGCCCAAACACTCCTTTCAGGTGAAGCAGCATTTCACTTGCACTTCCCTCAATTTAGTCTACTGCATTCACTGCTCCCAATGCGGTTTCCTCTACATTTGGGAGACCAAACGCAGGCTGGGTGACCGCTTTGCGGAACACCTCCGGTCTGTCCACAAGCATGACCCAGACTTCCCTGTCGCTTGCCATTTCAATACACCACCCTGCTCTCATGCCCACCTGTCCGTCCTTGGCCTGCTGCAATGTTCCAGTGAAGCCCAACGCAGACTGGAGGAACAGCGCCTCATCTTCCGACTAGGCACTTTACAGCCTTCTGGACTTAACATTGAGTTCAACAACTTCAGGTCATGAACTCTCTCTTCCATCCTCATACCCCTTTTTTTAATCCCTTTTCTCCTACATTCACTTTTATTTTTTATCCGCTTAATTTTATTTTTATTTTTATTCATTTATCCATGGTTGAATCCCCTTTTTTATCAAATTTCTAACCATTTTCTCCCACAGGGCCGTCTGTTACTTGTTCCATGTTGTTATTTCACATATTGCTATCCTTGTTCTGCTATAATCACATTCTGCTTTCTTACTTTTATGCCACTAATAGCACTTTTTTTTAGCACTAACCACCACCATTAACACTCCCTTTGTCCTTTAGTTCATGACATATTTATCAATTGCTCCTTTGTCCCAACCTATCGCTGGCCTTCTATCCAGCTCCACCTTCCCCAGCCCTCTTAAACAGTATAAATTTCATCACATTTCCACTTCTCTTCAGCTCTGAAGAAGGGTCATATGGACTCGAAATGTTAACTCTGTTTTTCTCTCTCCGCAGAGGCTGTCAGGCCTGCTGAGTTTTTCCAGCATTTTCTGTTTTTGTTTCTAATATCTCCTTATGTAGCTCGGTATCATTATTTTTCTTTTATAATTCTCCTGTGAGTTGTCTTGGGATGTCTTATTATATTAAAGGCACGATATAAACTTAAGCTTCTTTTATTCTATTTATTCTTCTTTTAGGCTAGGCCAGCATTTTTATTGCCCATTCCTAATTGCCCTTGAGAAGGTGGTGGTGAGCTGCCGTCTAGAACCACTGCAATCCATGCGGTGTAACTACACTGCTGTTAGGAATATTTTGTATCCATAATAAATCCTTGGGCATTAAAATTCTTCATGTCAATGGGGTTGAGGTACTGATCATTCATGACCTTAAGTAAATGGGGGAACAGGTTGAAGGGGCTGAGTGGCCTCCTCCTGTTGGTATATTCAACTGCCAAGGCATCACAGGTGAGCCTGATTCTGCAGTCATCTGATACACATTTTCCAGGATGAGTTGGTATTGATGAGGAACAGGAACCCTCAGCCAATTCTTCCCATTGTGAGGGGCACTAAATAGAGTGTGTCAACCTTCTCCATTTGGAACAGACTGGAGATATTGAGGTCAGTTTGTCCCAGCACCACACCACGAGCATGTTGAGGTTTATTCCCCCATCTCCTGTCAGCAGCATTAAAGTATTTTTCTTCACTGTGGTAGCCTTTACCTGCCAAAACTCTCACTGCCACTTTTCCTGACCCTCAGCCCCTTTTACCTGCCTTTACATCCCTAGATATCCCGACCGAATAAAATCCACCAATTGCAGTCGTGAAAGCTTCAATTAATCCAGCATCCCGAGCCTTCAGGGGAAAAAGTTTTAGATTTCTACTGCCCTTTTTGTGAAGAAGTGCTTCCTGCTTACACTCTTAAATTTTACCATTGAGTTCTATTCAAAGAATCTGCCGATCCTCACCAACAACCCCCACCCCGCACACCCCCCCACCAACCCCGATCCAATTCCAACCTTCTATAATACTTTGTATCATCAGAATTCGAATTCAGTCTTTTTTCCACTTAATTTGCTAACCAGGGGCCATTGCCAACATGGTGGCAACATTCTAATATTATGTCGTCAGGTACTTGCAGCCCACCAATCACTCATCTGTAGACCTTCTGCAAACCCAATGTACCTCTGAGCCTCAAGTCTAAAATTAGAACATAACATAAAAAATAGGAACAGGAGTAGACCATTCAGCCCCTCAAGCCTGCTCCACCATTCAATAAGATCATGACTGATCTTGTGTTTCGATTTCCACATTCCCATCTAACCCCGATAACCTTTGATTCCCTTGCCTAACAAGAATCTATCTACCTCTACCTTACAAATATTCAATGACCCCACCTCCACCAGTTTCTGAGGCAGAGAATTCCAAAGTCGCACAAACATCTGAGAGAAAAGAATTTCTCCTCATCTCTGTTCCTAAAAGGGCGACCCCTAATTTTAAAACAGTGCCCCCCTAGTTCTGGACTCACCCACAAGAGGAAACATCCTTTCAACTTTACTGTGGGATGCTGTCTGAACTGACATTATTGCTGTTCTTTCCTCTTGCTGTTCAGAGAAAGTGACAAATGAGTGATATTAGGGAGCAGGGTTACCATAGAGCAAGTGGAAGGTCCGATTAAGATAGAAATTAAAGTTGCCCCACTGTTTTCTTCCCCTTCTTTAGAGAAGTGTCTGGTTTCCACAGTGGTGCAATTGAAGTCAGGAGCTCACTCTGTGGGGAAACTTCAAATTCAGGAATACATCCTAGCTATGTTGCAGCATTTCTGAGAGTGGGTCTCAAGCATGACATTAGCTAGCTTCGTGGTCTTAGGCATACAACATTAGGAAGGAGCACTGTTGTATTCCAACCTAGGCAGCAACACACCCAAAATAGATCACAAAGCCACATGTTGCATTCACTACTGACAGAGAGATAAAAAAAATATACATATAATTTTAAAAAGAAAGTGCAATATTTCGATTATTACATTTGATTTTTTTGAATGGCCACATTAACAGTTAGGATATAAAAGTTACTACTGGCTCTTACAGATCAAAAGGTTGCAGGTTTGATCCTTGTCTTATGATGCATTAGCTGACCCCTGTTGCAGCAGAAGTGGAGGTACTACAGATGGCCCCAATGCTCCAAGGAATAGTGTGGGAGAAAGACCAGCTATGGTCCCCACTCCCAATTGCTTTCCTGTGGCCTTTGCACTATGTGGGGCCAGAAGAGAGAATGAGGTGATGCCTTACATGCAGGAATAGCCTGCTGACACTCAGTCATATCTGAAGATTGGTTACTTGGGTAACTTTAGGGTCGCCAACTCCTTAGGATTGCCTTAGATGTTTCCAGGAATTGAAGTTAAATCTCCGGGACACCACTGCAAACAACCTGGGCGAATAATATCAGGGGTGTTAAAAACTTACATTTTTATTTTCAATTCCTTTTGGCAGTTTAATTTATTAGTTAGAAAAGTTTTGGGGATGAGGAGGAAAAAAATAGTTTTACTGCGTTGGGGCAGCCAGCGGTCGTGTGATGCAATTTCAAGAATTACGTGCAACTCCTGGGTAAAGCACTTGACAGAACATTGGAGTGATTCTCAAGTTAAAACCTTCTAAGATAAGAGAATAAGACTGGGAGTAAATGAGAAAACAAAATGCAGACCAAAGTAAATTTAAAAATATTGGTCACCAGAATATAAATACAATATTGCTGGGTTTACTTCAATATTATTCTACATCAATGTTCCTTTCACAGTTGATATGCAGTGATAAAAGGCATTATATGAAGCTCTGTTGTCAAAGTTTCTTCAGATGCGATGTACAAAGCTTTCCTCAGTACAGTTCAGTCAATGTGCAGTGATCCAAGCATTGCTGCTAGCCCTCCTGATACTAAAAGGCAGAGTGAGTTTGTCATTTTCCCTCTCAATACACTATTGCATGTCAACATCTGAGCCTAAGAGCTGGGTGACAACAGCTTAATTGAAAGCTGCATTGTTCCTTTCACCAACGCATGCTTGTCAATTTCAGGTCAGTCCATGAGTTTCAAACCAGCCAACCTATGAATCCTGCATAAAACGTTGTTCAGAATACTAACTCAATCAAGCAGGGACTACTACAGTATTTTATTCCCCACATACTTCCTTTTATCTCTTCATATTAGACATGCTATTTTCAAAGTGTAAAGAGAGCTGGGTAAGTAAGTGCACTGCTTGGAGTGCAGCACTTGTCATTGGCCTTATGATTTGTCAGGGAACCATTTTTAATCTTCAGATACAAACATGAAAAATCAGAGCTGGCAAGCTAGATACAGATGTTGGAGACTATTTGGCCAATCATTGTTCACCCTTATAGGAATAAACATACTCTTGAACAAATCTAAAGCTTTATGCTCCACTAATCTCCACTAACCTATCAAAAGGGCCTTTGCAAATTTTGATCACTTTTTCAGTGAATGATTTCTTCCTGACATCAGTCCTAAACTGAATTTTCACCCTTCCCCAATCTGGCTAGCCACCTTGACTAGCCTTTGGCTCATCCACACAACTTTTATTTATTCATTCATGGGATGTGGCTAGTGTTTATTGCCCAGCTCTAATTGCCCTTGAGGAGGTGGTAATGAGCTGCTTTCTTGAGCCCACAGTGCTGTTAGGGAAGGAGTTCCAGGATTTTGACCCAGTGACAGTGGAGGAACGGTGATATATTTCCAAGTCAGGATGGTGTGTGGCTTAGAGAGGAACTTGCAGGTGGTGTTGTTCCCATGTATCTGCTGCCCTTGTCCTTCAAGGTGGTAGGGGTTGTGGGTTTGGAAGTTGCTGTCAAAGGTGAATTGCTGCAGTGCATATTGTAGATGGTACACACTGCTGCCACTGTGCATGGTGGTGGAGGGGGAGAATGTTTAAAGTGGTGGATGGGGCGCTAATCAAGCTGGCTGGTTTGTCCTGCATAGTGGCGAGCTTCTTGAGTGTTATGGGAGCTGCATTCATCCAGGCAAGTGGGGAGTATTCCATCACACTCCTGGCTTGTGCCTTGTAGATGGTGGACAGGCTTTGGGAAGTCAGGATGTGAGTTACTCTGTGCCTCTGACCTGCCCTTGTAGCCACAGTATTTATATGGCTGGTCCAGTTCATTTTCTGGTCAATGGTAACCCCCAGGATGTTGATATTGGGGGATTCAGTGATGGTAATGCTTTTGAATGTCAAGGGGAGATGGTTGGATTCTCTCTTGTTGGAAATGGTCATTGCCTGGCACTTGTGTGGTGAAAATGTTACTTACCACTTATCAGCCCAATCCTGAATGTTGTCCGGATCTTATGCATATGGACACAGACTATTTCAGTATCTGAGGAGTCACAAGTGGTGCTGAACATTGTACAGTCATCAGCGAACATCCCCACTTCTGACCTTATGATGACGGGAAGGTCATTGATGAAGCAGCTGAAGATGGTTGGGCTGAGGATACTACCCTGAAGAACTCCTGCAGTAATGCCCCAGGACTGAAATGATTGTGGGACTGAGATGACTGACCTCCAACAACCACAACCATCTTCCTTTGTGCTAGGTATGAATCCAACCAGCGAAGAGTTTTCCCCCTGATTCCCATTGACTCCAGTTTAGCTAGGCGCCCTTGATGCCACACTTAGTTTTTTAAAATTCTTTCATGGGATGTGGACTTTGCTGGCTAGACCATCCCTAATTTCCATTGAGAATGTTGCCTTGATGTCAAATACAGCCACTCTCACCTCATCAGTTGAGTTCAGCTCTTTTATCCATGTTTGGTCTTAAAGAGATCAGCAGCTGAGTGGCCCTGGTGCAAACCAAACTGAGCGTCAGTGAATAGATCAATGCTAAGTGCCGCTTGATAGCACTGTCAATGATACTTTTCATTAATTTACTGATGATCAAGAGTAGACTGATGGGGTGGTAGTTGGCCGAGTTGGATTTGTCCTGCTTTTTGTGTACAGGACATACCTAGGCAATTTTCTACATTGCCAGGTAGACGTCAGTGTCGTAGCTGTATTGGAACAGCTTGGCTAGGTTGCGGCTTGTCTGGAGCACATGTGTTCAGTAATATTGCCAGAATGTTGTCAAGGCCCATAGCCTTTGCACTATCCAGTGCCTTCAGCCATTTCTTGATATCATATGGAGTGAATCTAATTGGCTCAAGATGAAGATGGATTATCCACCTGGCACTTCTGGCGGAAGATGGCTGCCACTGCTTCAGCTTTATCTTTAGAACTGATGTGCTGAGCTCCCCAAACATTGAGGATGGGGATATTTGTGGAGTCTCATTCTCCTATTAGCTATCTAATTATGCACCACCATTCATGACTGGATGTGGCAGGACAGCAGAGCTTAGGTCTGATCTGTTGGTTGTGGGATTGCTTAGCCCTGTCTATCACATGCTGCTTCCACTATCTGGCACATGTAGCTTCACCAGGTTGACATCTCATTTTTAGGTATGCCTGGGGTTGCACCTGGCATTCCCTCCTACACTCTTCATTGAACCAAGGTTGATTTACCAGCTTGATAGTAATGGTAGAATGAAGGATATGCTTTGGGACATTCTAAGGAAATTAAAGGTGTTATATAAATGTAGCTTCTTTCTTAACTGTGACAAAGAATATAAAAATATTGACTGAGCTACAGTGAAATCCTCTTTTAACAACCATTGGGTATGTAAATCAGGGGGGCTTTATGGGTCCAATGTTACTTTGCAAAACCCTTTCTTATTGATATGTGGGACCATTTGTACTGATCAATGGGTGTTCAGCCATACAGATCAATTTTAAAGTGATTTCATTTGATGGTTCACAGGCAGGAGTGAATTTCATAGCTCAGAGTGTGTGCCTATTTAAGTCAATAGGAACTGAAATGACCTTCTTCAGGTATAAAAGAAGCCCTGCTTCATTGTCCTTCTCTCAAAATGGCAACCTTTAGCTTTTTGAAATACCTGGGGTAACTCAGTATGTGCTGCTCTTGTGATGGAAGGTATAGGTTGTGTCAAGCATTCAGACAAATTTGAGGAAACACTTTAAAATCCTATCGTCCACACTGTCTAACTTGATAACGCACAAGGACTAATTGGCAAACTGGAACTCAGATTGCTAATGCAGACATCACGATAAATACCCAGATGTTAAGAACACAGTTGTACAGTAGATACACCATGTTCTCTTATGTGGTATGCTTTGAAATGTAAGACAGCTTTTACAGAAAGCAAACAACTGGCAGCAGTTATGATGAATCCAAATCTCATTTCAGTAGAGGTCTGACTTAGATGCTGGAAAATGCAGAGAAGATTTTTAAGTGAGATATTTGATGCCAATGTACAGCTATAATATTTTCTTTACATATTCGTTCACATGATTTTGATGTTGCTGTCTAGGCCAGCATTTATTGCCCATTCCTAATTGCCCTGGAGAAGGTGGTGATTATAATATAAGGGTCTGGCACATATAGGATTAATGTGGGACTGAGTACAGGACTATCTACACAGTGATAAAAGAAATCACATGACTGGCACCTAGGATCAGTGTGGTGTTGGACATTGCCATGCACAGACCCAAGCATGAAGCAGCTCCTAGCTTGTACCCTTCACTAATCTTTGCAACTAGTTCCAGTAGTTAATAAAGAGTTACAATAAACCTAATTCAGATTACGAAGACTTCATTAAAACCTACTGACCTGTAACCAACACCTCACAACATGGCGGCAGCTTGTGGAAAAAAACCGAAACCTCATTTAAATGCAGAGACAAATTGAAAGTCTTGGAAGCTGAAGGCAGAGATTTAAAATTCCTTACTGCAGCAGAAGAGAAAACTCCATTGAATCTTCTTTGGAAGTAAGCTCAAAGACCTGTTTGCCACCATACCTTAGTGGTTCCTGGATCATACCAATGACTGAAAGTCAGATTCCTCCAGGCCCATAAAGTGGGGTGTTCATTGTTCAAAGCCAGAGGTCTTTCACCAGGACCACCTGGCATCACCAAGTGCAGAGAACAAGCCCAATCCACTGTCTGGTGGCCAGGCATTTCTAAGGTGATTGAAAACACCATTGCAAATTGCCAGAAGTATGCATCACATAGGCAGGACAAAAGAGAACCCTTCACCCCCACACAATTCCCAACCAGGCCATGGGAGAGGCTGAGCATTGACCTGCTCATCTGCAACAGCCAATCATTCCTTATAATGGTGGACTTCTCCAGATGGATTGAGGTGAAGCAGCTGTATTTGACTACCACAGAAGCTGTAATTAATGCACTTAAAGAGATATTCACAAGACACAGCATTGCAGATGAGATGGGTCTGATAACGGCACATACTTTTCAAATGAATACTTTGTGCACTTCATCACCACAACTGGCTTCCACCACCGTACCAGCTCCCTAGATACCCACAGTCAAATGGGAAGGCTTAAAGAGGGGTCCGTACAGTAAGAACCCTCCTAAAAGGAAACAAGGGCTTCTCCACAGCACTGGTCATATACATGTCCATCCCTTTACAAGGGCAGCATGTCCCCACCCAAACTGCTGATGGGCAGGAAACTCTGCAACTTCCAATCCTGCTGAATAAACTAATCCAGGATTGGTAACCAAGGATTACCAGGACATCCAAGCAAGAAAGCAGTCCTATGGGCAGAAGCAGGCTACACCAGACAGTTGCCACAATTACTGAAAGGTGATAAAGCCTGAATTAAAGGCCTTGAGAAAGAGGGTGCCGTCATTAGAAAGGATGAGGACCAACATCGCTCCTACCTGTTTGGCACCGCAGAGGGCACAGTCAGGAGAAACAGAAAGAGTTTGAACCTCATCCTGTGACTGCCCTTCCCCACTATGCAATGGGAAGATATCGAGGAGCATACCCAGATGCCAGAACAACCTCCAAACCTATAGGAAGAATCAGCATGGACAGAGCATACCACTCATCCGATAGTACAGCGAACAAGATGTGGAAGCATTATGAGGCCCCCAGTCTGCCTGAGCCTTTGAATTCAAGGACTTGAAGGGGGCAGTGGAATAGTGATAATGTAGTAATGACAATGTGAATGTATGATGGCAATAACAATGTAAGACATAAAAAATCTATAATCAATTAAGATACATCGGATAAAGCCTTGGGGGAGGTGTAGTATAAGGGTATGGCACATATAGGGTTAACGTGGGACAGAGTATTGCACCACCCACACAGTGGTGTAAGAGAGCAAATTACCAGCATTCAGGGTCCGTGTGGCATTGGACAGAGCTACATGCAGACCCAAACATGGAGACAGCTCCTTCTTGTATCCTTTACTATATCTTTGTATCTGGTTCTAGTAATTAATAAAGACTTACAGTTAAACTACTTCAGATTACGAAGACTTCATTAAAACTGCCCGAGATGTAACCAACACCTTACAACTGTGGTGAGCTGCCTTTTTCAACTGCTGCAGTCCATGCGATGTAGGTACACCCACAGTGCTGTTGGGGAGGGGGTTCCAGGATTTTGACCCAGCCTAAGTGAAGGAATGGCGATATAGTTTCAAGTTAGGATGGTGCGTGGCTTGAGGGAAGCTTGCGGTGTTGGTGATCCATGCATCTGCTGCCCTTGTCCTTCTGGGTGGTAGAGGTCATGGTTTGGAAGGTACTATTGAAGGAGCCTTGGTGAGTTGCTGCAGTACATCTTGTAGGTAGTACGCTGCTGCCATTGTGCATCAGTGGTGGAGGGAGTGAATGTTCAAGGTGGGATGGGATGCAAATCAAGCAGGCTGCTTTGTCCTGGATGGTGTCAAGCTTCTTGAGTGTTGTTGGAGCTGCACTCATCCAGGCAAGTGGAGAGTATTCCATCACAATCCTGACTTGTGCCTTGTAGATGGTAGACAGTCTTTGGGGAATCAGGAAGTGAGTTTCTCTCTGCAGAATTCCCAGCCTCTGACCTGCTCTTGTAGCCACGGTAAGATTGGCCCAGTTCAGTTTCTGGTTAATGGTAATGGCCAGAATGTTGTTAGAGACCTTGCTGTTGGTTCCTGTAATTCAGTCAGAGCCAAGAAGATATTAAAACCAGCTCACTGCTAGAAATTATATCGCAGTATAAACTGATACAAAACTTTGCTTGGATTCTGCTACCTCTGGGCATTTGCATTGCTTGAAAGAGGAAGCAAGCAACACAGTTCAGGCAAAAACCTGCTATATGATGATTTCAGATTGTGTATCTGGTCCATCTAAGTTGAAGTAATAAATTATGCAAATTGCACAAATCTCCAAAAATGGTTTAGGAGTTGCTTACTAGCCTGGAGCTGTTCAACAATCTTTAAGTTCGAACTGACTCTCTGATTGGAGGAAAGCTATAGTATTTGTTACACAATTAGCTAATCATTCACTTCCATTGTTGATGAGAATATAAAACAAAGCCATATATACAAAAAATGAAGTGTGTTACATGGTTCAGAATAGAGATTGAACCATTTATTATTTTTTTATACCGAGTGTCAGCTTAGCATACAACTGTAACTTTTATTACTCTTGTTTATTTTCTCATTCAGTCATATTCAATAAATTTTGGATGGTAATTTAAACTAAAACATAAGGTATCCTGTGGTTTCTTTTTGCTATTTCTTGTAGACACAAGGAGGATCATGAAGAGGCTTAGGCTATAGCCAGAATCAGAAGCAAATCTAAACAAGGTTTACAGTTATCCTGGATTCATTATTACACTAACCTAAATATCGGGACATGTGAACTCTGTTCAGAATATAAGGAGCAAGAAGAATCTTGTACGAGCAGTCAGAGACACAAAAATATGCCTACAATAAGTAGGATAAAAAGACCAAATGCATAATAGAAGTGTTTGATATTTGGACAAGGAGATTCAATAACCACTGAAGAAATATTCTCTATCCAGCAAAATGATTGAAGGCATTCATTATGATGACAGATTTACTGCACTAGATTATGGGCATATTGATCTACTGGATGTAATGCATACAATTGTTATTGCTACAGGAGCAGTCTTGCAAATGTGTATAAGCTGCTTTTACAAACGTGAGTTTAAAGCTTCAAATCACCAAACAGTTGCTGAGAGCAATGCTTCTGCATTTTAAATATATGGTGATATCCCAAAACCAACTACATTGGCAATCTTAAATATTGTGGGTTCACCAGTATGTCAGAAGTGGAGTGTTTGACTTCATGGTAGCATTGCTAATTCTGATTCGGAAAGTTCAGCATTCAGACACTGCTCCAAGCAGTCCTCAAGAATGGTGCCTTTAACTAGCTCCAAATTCTAGTTTGACATCCCGTGCAATACTCGGGGATGTGGATGGTTCTCCTTCATTGGATGGATTGTTAGAGTCAATAAAACCCTGCCACTGTATAAGACTGACCACCACATCTGTTGGTGTGATGGCAGTTAAGGCCATGAAAGGACGGTTAATGGTCATGGCCTGTGAGGCTGTTAATCAGCCTGCAAATTCTTCCATTATTTTGTCCTATTCTCCAAGGGAAGAATGTGAAGATATGATCACAACCACCAGGGTGTCCAGTTCTTTATTAGCTTGGCTTTGTGTTGGGATCTTTATGTAGTGCATAACATCTCTCCTTCGTAATATGATGTCCAATAGGTCCTATTTTTATGCTTAGGTTAGTGAGTGATTTATTGGTCTATCCACAAGAACTTATGAAGTAATCGGAAACCTGACAGAACTGAATGGTCATTAATCCAAGTGCAAATGCGACAGCAATTAAATCACTCACCCATTCAGTCCTTTCGCAGCACTTGGACTTTGAGATTAGCAACATTCCTCTTTAGGCCATTAGTTTTATAGTACCTATCCTTCCTCCCCTGATTTTTCACTCCTTTTCTGAAAGTAATGGCTTTTTGCTCAGGTACAGTTCTATGTGTAGTGGCAGCTGTTTAGTACTACCTTCAAGTAACCTTTTGTCATGTGTGAGTTTAAATTGTGAGCATTGTCAGCCTATTCAAGTATCAGGGACATCACAACCAAGCAGGATTTTGATCTAATCTGGTGCTTTCACACTTGCACTTTCCTGAGTGACCAAATATTGACCAGAAGCAGCAAGAATGGCTGATTTCCATTCTCCATAGCACAGGGGCAAATTGTAGCATCATTGCATCAATGATTATATTACATACATTGAGACTCACCAGTTCAGGGTTTGCAGCTGGTACTTCTGTCCAGAGCTTGCCTGTTCTAATGAAGAGTCATATGGACTCGAAATGTTAACTGTATTCCTCTCCACAGATGCTGTCAGACCTGCTGAGTTTTTCCAGCTATTTTTATTTTTGCCTGTACAAGATTAGCTAGTTAAATTGCTGATTCCTGAATTAGGAAACTGGTGGTGAATCTGTCATACTGCCAAATAAACAGTGAAGTCAGGAGCATAGGAATCTAAGACTTCCGAGGTCCTTCAGTTCATTCCCAAAGTCCAAAAAATATTATGCCCCACTCTAATCCAATTTTGCTGCCCTTGAGGGAGCTCATTCCACAAGATCAACACTCTGTGTAAAGTAATTAGGTTCACATCACTCAGCCTTCCTCTTCTGAACTTGAGTCCATGACCTTTGTGGAGAAGTTTTTTTTAGGATGAAGCAAGTAGTGGCATGGTATCAGTACTGCTAGAACATTGGATTCAGAAGCCTGGGAAAAGCTATGTGACTAAGAGGACAACCATGCTTCTTGCTCCCAGGCCTCCCACATTGGTGCTCTGAACTGTTTGCTCAGTGGTGTGTAAAAGTGGCTTTTTACATTTTCCATCAACACCCAAGATGGGCTCCTGACGTTGACATGGTGGGTCCAGGGGAGTGCAGCTACCGTTGGCCAATTTGTCTTGCACTGCCATATATGCCATGTTCTCATTGTCCACCACACTGTGTCACGTCACATCTCTATTCCTTTCATCTGGGAAAGTTCAGTGGTGTTTAACCTGAACTGCTGAAGGAGACATTCCAATGTCAATGACTTAATCATCTGAAAGGTATGAAATAATGTTGAGCTCTGTCCTGATGCTTTATACCTCAGGGAAACCTAGCTCCCAGTGCTTGGTTGTAGAATGGCACTAGGGTTGCATATCATGGAACATGATCACACAATTTATAACTTTGAATTTATAGTTTAAATACCTGTGACCTGGGGATTGAGGCTTTGGGGAACCTGAAGCATTTTCAACAGAATTGTAGACTGCACATTCTTTTTTGCTCCAATTATAACCCCTCTTCTAACAATGGGCACTAACTTCTATCTCAATCATGTTTCCATCCTTTATGTTTCAGTCCTATATTGGTAGGTGTTGGCAGTTTGTTCAACCATTGTGAATGTGAGGGCCCAGGAGAATGCATTACGTTCAAACCCACTTCTGCCTTTGTCAATGCCTGCAAATTGGTATATTTCCGCAGCGTTTACTGGACAGTGACCAGGAACAAGAGGCTGGTTGACGTTTACCCTTGCTGCTGCGACATTGAGATCAACCACAGCATCCAAGCCATTCCCCGGGTCTGAGTAACGAATCTTCACCCCATGTGGTGTGTATGTCTCAGTTCAAATATCGGGCATTGCAGTTGCTAACTGAGTAATCAGGGGAACCCCAGTTTAGTGGTTTAATCAAATTGTTAAGCTAATTGTATAACATCTTCTAGCTCCCCCACGTCACTGAAAAAGAATTGCCGAGATGAAAGATGTTCCCAAGGAGGTAAAGTATTGACACTGAAGTGAGATTGTAGAACACACAGGCCTTGGAGCTATTCCATCAGCTCTCTTATCTATGCATTACATGGACAGATATGTTATCTTGAGCTCCTCAAGGCCAGGCCTCATCCATCAGCTCCTTGCAAAAAGTATGTTTTATTTATAAGCCTCAAACCCTTAAAGGTATTCTACAGGATCTGATCTTGTAATGAGCTTAATTTGGTTTTGACATTTTAACTTTGCTTCTGACCTATATGGAGGTCAATGTTCATGAGAGCAGACAGGAAAGTGGAGTTAAAGTCACAATCAGATCAGCCATGATATAATTGAATGGCGGAGCAGGCTCAAGGGGCCAAAGATCTACTCCTGCTCCTATTTCTTATGTTCTCATGTTAACCTAGAGCATCATAATTTAATCTGAATTCTTTGTCTCAGCTCCAACCATGATCCCCATTGAGATCGATAACTTTTAGAAAGGGATTTGAATTCTAATATTGACTGATGCAAAGGATCAGATTTCACGTTTCAGGCTTTTACTTTAACAATGAAATTGAAATCAACATCAACTAAACTTACATAGCTGGCAACTAATACACTAAACTACAGAAAAAAATAACCCCCTCTTAACTCCCCAACGCGACCGTAAGTCCAGCATCATGTTTATACATTATACGGCACTCTCCACAGAACTTAGTCTCTACAGGAACCAGTCCAAAGTTACTCCCAGCTTCCAACAGGCTCACTTCTCCCTGTTTTGTTGAGTCATAATGTCCAGTGTCCGGTCAAAATAATTTCCCTCAGTCTTCTGATAATACCCGAACTGACTTCCAGCAGCAAGTCCCATTCCAGTGACTCCTTCTCCAGCCATGCCAGGTAGAATCTCCCAGCCTCCTGAAATCTCTCCAGGTCCCATCTCTTTGACCAAGGAATGAGCAGATGCGTAATTGTTTTGGTCAAATAATTAGGTTTTAAGGAGCAGGTTTAGGAGGGAATTCCAGAGCTTAGGACTTCAGCAGCTGAAAGCACAGCTGCCAATGGTGAAAGGATTAAAATCAGGGATGCTCAAGTGGCCATAATTAAAGAGCTTAGATATTTAAGAGGACTGTAGTGACAGAGGGGTTCACAGAGATAGGGAGGGATGGGAGACATGGAGAGATTGAAATATGGATGAGAACTGTAGAGCCAAGGTGTTGCTGAACCAGGAACCAATGCAACTCAGGAAGCACAGGATAATTGAACAGAACTTTGTGCAGGTAAGGACATGGGCAGCATGGTTTTTGATGGCCTCAAGTTTAAAGGGGGAAGAACATGGGAGGCCAGCCTGGAGCACATTAGAATAATCAAATCTAGCAATTACAAAGGCTCAGATGAGGGTTTCAACAGCCGATGAACTGAGGCAGGGGTGGAGTCAGGCCTTGCTACAGGGATCGAATTAGGCGGTCTTAGTGATGGTGCAAATATGTGATCGGAAGCCCAGCTTGGGGCCAAAAAAATTACATAAAGTTCACAAACAGTCTGGTTCAGCCTTAGACAGTTGACAGGGAGAGAGATGGAGTGGGCGGTGAGGGATTGGAGTTTGTGTTGTACTATGCATTTAAGTGATAGCAGAATGCCATCACTGGAAAGGAAGTGTGTCATATGATCCAGTCTCAGTTTCACTTTGGCATTTGAGCAGAACACAGCATAGACAGCTCTGCTATTGATGTCTTCAAGCTTTCTATTTTTGTATAAGTGTTCCCATGTGCCTAGTTTAACGACATGAACCCACAACATGTTTACATAATCCCTAATCAGCAATTGCTGTTTTTATCATTATAACAACATGACATGGTGCTTAGTGGTGGTTAGATTGCAGTGCATAGCTTATCAGTTCCGTAAGTGGAACAGTCGCTGAGAGGACCAACACAGGGTTAACTCAGTCAGGAAAGGCAAGGGAGGGAGAGTCAAACAAAAAAAATAAACAAAGCCATCATAAAAATTGGGACAGACTATGAAAGATGGTTTCAGGAGTTGCTGAACAATAAATTGAATAATACAAGGAGGAATGTCAAAGGGATATTATCAAAATGTCCACAAAATTCCCCAGGTTGAATTGGGATGCAGTTGACCAAATTCAAAATGTTCAAACAACGCACAGAGTGATGGTTTCTTGATTTAGGTGTGTCTGAACCAGACAAGCAAGCCATAAAAATTCACCTACCAAAGGGAATGAAGGTCTACATAGGCTGAATACATCAGGATTAATAGAAGAAAAGCTAGAGATCCCAAAATGATATGGACTACATTGGAAGACCAGTTCAGGATCAAGTTAAGCTTACATATTCATCGACTAGGGTTCATGTAATTTCGACACAACCTACAGAATCCAGAAACCACTTTGTCAGCAGATGCAGAGAAAATGTACGTACTATGATTTTTCAAACGCAGGTCTAGCAGACAGGATTGTTCAGTTGATAATGGCATCCAATCCCATGGAAGCATTCCAGAAGATCTGCTAGACAAGCCAAAAGCATATAGAATCAAAGAGCTACTCAAGGATAGACAGAAGTATGAAGTGATCCTCGCAGGTCTATGAAGCTTACAGGTCCTAAGCACCACCCACTTGTTGACGCACTCACTAGAACATCTAAACTTAGCAAGAAATGTGGAAGGTATGGCCTTCTGCATGCTCCAAGGAAATGCCCAGCTTTCTATCAATTCTGCAAGTTATTTGGCAGAAAAAGCCATTGGCAGCAGCAGTGCACTAGAGCAAAGGCTGATGCAGCTACAAAGAGCCATGCAGTAATCCAAACAGACCATACACATCAGGTACCTTCAGGCAAGAAGAATGGTTCTCCAGCATCCTGTCAGAAACATATACATGAGATGACTGACAAACCAGAAAATGATGATGATATGAACGATGATATGGTGAGTGGTGAACACAGGTTTCACACTACCAAGTTTGTGAAAAATAAAGATTCTGTCACTCCATCAGAAGTGTTTGCAAAGATTTAAATTATCTGCCCTAAGAAAAATGGCAACTATTCATTATTGGCCAAGATTGATGCTGGGGAAGTGCTAACATCCTACTCCTCTGGTTTCGAAAGGACATGTATCCACAGATGTTCAATGTCATGGTGAAACCTACTACTGCGTGACTTTCAGCGTACAACAGTTCATTAATTCCATGTGCAGGTTCCATGTGCAGGTCCTGGAGTCCAAGTATGATCAATCCTCCAGGGTGTCACGTATGTTCTACAGCATGGAGACTAAAGGCCCAGTGATTGTAGGTCTACTGGCATTCCGTGACCTCACACTAGTGACAATCCATGGGATCAGTCAGACCTCACATGGCAAAGCAACCTCAGAGACTACTCCTTCACCTCAGTTCACGACGTAATATCAAAATACCCAGAATGTTTCAACAAAATTAGCAGTTTCAAGGGACCTGCAATGTTACACTTGCAGGAGAATGCAAGTCCATCAATTGATCCGATACATTTAATGCAATGCAAATGCCGACAGTTACAAGAAGAACTGGCGAAAGATTCATACTACAGAAACTGATGGAAACCATCATTGAAAGACAGCCTGATTCAATTCAGCATGTCCAAGAACACATGAGACTATTTTGGCCTTATCAGGATGAGTGAGGCATCTCCCAGGGAGTCACTGTTAAAGGCAGGCAGGTCATCATTTGGGCATCTTTGTGACCTGATATTCTTCAACAACTTCAACATTCACACATGGGCATAGATCAGTCAAGAAGATTGGCAAGAGAGACAGTCTATTGCCTGGGTATGAACACTGACATTGAAGTCATCGACAAGAATTGTGAGGCATGTTAAGAATATATGCCAAGTCAGAACAAAGAACAACTGATTTCACATGAAGTTCCTATCCATTCTTGTTCCAAAATCATATCCGACCTCTTTCATGTCCATGGCACCGACTTCATCATCCTCGTCGACTACATTACCAAGTACCCCATTATTCGACAATTGTACAATATGCCAAGCACACCTTCCACCCCCAATCTAAATGCTACCTTCAGTTTATTTGGTGTGCCTTGAGAGATCATTATGGATAACGGTCCGCAATTTATTGGTAAGCCATTTCAGGATATGTGTGAGAATGGAATATCAATCACATTGCTTCTTCTCTCATTACCTGGGATCTAACAGCCAAGCTGAACAAATGACTCACATGGTGAAGTCCATAATTCTCAAGTGTAGACAGGCCAAGCAAGATCTACACATTGCAATGTTACATCTGAGAGTGACATCATTAAGTGCAACTATTTCATCACGAGCAGAGTTCATGTTTAGCAGACCAGTGTGTACAAATTTACCCACTCTTACTCATTCTACTCTCTCAGAAACTAGGGAACAACTTTTAAAACTGCGAGAGAAGATGACCAACGTGCACAATAAACAAGCAAGTACAGAATTGCCAGGTTTACAGTTGGGACAACATGTTTGCAACCAGAATCTCACAGAATGTATGTGACAACTAGCCAAAGTGGCAAGGATTTTTTTCAGAACCAAGATCCTGTGAAGTGATTGCACACAAAGGCGCAATGCTAAGCCATAACCAAAGACAAATTAGATCCATTCCAGCTCCTCAACCACTGTACAGTCCTACTGCATCCAGGACAAGATCCCAAATGCAACCAGAAACAACATCCAAGAATGACAATCTGACAGATCACTGTGAGAAATTAAAGAAACCTCCAGACAAGGTTACCATTACAAGATCTGGGTGTACCAGCAAACTACCTCTACACTTTAGAGACTCATAGATTTATCAGTTCTATACACTTAGGTAATGGTAACTAAACATGAACGTGTACTGTAAATAGTTCTACTTCATTGGTAGAGGGGAGGAAGAATTTTTAAAAAGAAACAGAAATGTTGTAATATGCCTTTAAGGGATAGCAGCATGGCATCACTGGAAGGGAAGTGTGTCATGTGATCCAGTATTAGTTTCACTTTTACTTTTGAGCAGATGCGCGCACACACACACACACACACACACACACACACACACAGCTGTGCTGCTGATGTCTTCAAGCTTTCAGCCTTTGTATAATTGTTTCCATGCGCCAAGTTTAAATAAATGAACCCACAACATGTTTATATAATCCCTTATGAGTGATTGGTGCCTTTATACCACCATAAAAATGTGACAATTTACGGTGGTGACCAAAGACAATGACTATCTAGGAGTGAGTTAGAGACCAGAGTCTAATTGGGAAGGAGAGTTCAGAAAGCTTATTTGTAAAATAACGATACTCAACAGTGATATATGCCTGAAATCTAACTGAGGAGTTCTGATGATTTATGCAAAAAATAAGAGATACTTTGAGGAGCAAGGGATATCACTTCTTCCCTACATCAACCAGCCATGACCCTTACAAGTGGACTTTATTTTATTCATTCATTGGGTGTGAGCATCACTGGCAAGACCAGCATTTATTTCTCATTCCTAATTGCCCTTGAGAAGGTAATGCTGAACCACCATTTGGAAACCCTGCAGTCCATTTGGTGTAGGTACACCCACAGCGCCATTTCTAATGTCTACAGACCTATAGCAGGAAAAATGTCCATAATTTGCCGCATATTAATGCTAAACTAGTGTCACTATTCAGCAACTTTCAAGAATTATTTGTGTCAAAAATTGTGCAGCAGCTAATGGTTTTAAGATGATTGTTCGGGCTGTGCTGAAGAGTTTTATTTTGCATTCAGATTATGCAGTGTCTGACCTGGGAATGTTACATATAAGCACATGAAAAATAATGGACAAAAAAAATGACATTGCTCCGCACAATGGCAGTATCTTGTACATTATACATCCCATTCCATGGTCCACCAGTTCATGTTTGATGGGTATTGTGGAGGAGCATTTATTAGTTTCTAACTTGAAAATGCTTGATGAGAGAAGAGAAGAGGGAACGCTAAACAGCATCTTCACATTCGAAGTGTTTGATGGACCATTTTATAAGGCATTTTACCAAATATTTAACCCATGCTATACCTGTTCTGAGTGTTAGTTTGGATGATATAGTGGAACTTTATTCCACAGGCAACCTGTAGGTAACCAGCTCCTCGTGTGCCCAAGGGACAGTGTTCTACTTTGGATAATCCAATGGTGGTAGAATTGGACAGAAAAGTCAATAAATGCCTCTTTCTCTTTACAGGGAATACAATCAGGAGGTTTTTTGTGAGAAGGGAATAATAATAAGTGAAATTACAATTGTTAGGTCAGGTCTGAAGCTTTTGGGAGAAAGACTAAAGATGTGAGGTTTTCTATACTTCTATAGGGTCCAGGGAAAGAATGATTAAGATATACTACAATGAGTCTTAAGGGTGGAATTTCCTCATCGGCGCTGTTGGCACGTGCCAGGAGACCATATCATGAAAAGACAAACCCCAATGATTTTCTCTCTTAAAATTAATGGGCTGGAGATGTGCAATTTCCTAAAATGCATCAAGAACACTGGAGTGGAAAACCTCTTCCTTGAATTCAAAATAGAGAGGTCGCAGAGAGACGAGAATTGGAGTTGGACAGTGCATTTGCAGCTAAGATTCTGCAAATGTATTTCTGCACTTAGTCCATGGGGATCCAAATATCAAATGCAAAGTGAGAAAAGCCTCCATTTCACGAGGAGAGAGATCTTTACATCACTACGAGTCTAAATAGGGTAGAGGAGCAAAGGGATAAAGGAGTACAGAAGCACAATTTTACTAAAAGTAGTTACACAGGCTAATAAGCACATAATAAAAACAAAGCACTGGGATTCATTTCTAGAAGGAATGGGAAAGCTGAGATCTTCTGTCAAACTTTTATAAAACATTAGTTAGGCGCACTTAGACTATTGTAAACAGTTGAGAACAATTCAACAGTTCAAGAACAGTTCTTCATATTATAAAAAAGAAAAGGTGCAAAAAAGATTTACAAGGATGATACTAGAACTGAGTATCCCACCAACAGCAATGACATAAATGACCAAGGTAACCTGTTTTAGTGACATTGCTTGAGGGATAAGTTTTGGCCAGGATGCTAGGAGAATTCTTTTTCACCGAATAGTGCCATGGATTGTCTTGCATCCACCTGAAAGGCAGACATCTCATCCAATAGAAGACACCTCCAACAATGCAGCACTCCCTCAGTACTGTACTGAGATGTCAGCCTGGAATATGTGCTGAAGTCTCTAGAGTGGGACTTGAACGCAAGATCTTCTGATTCAGAGATGAAAGTGCTAATATTGAGCCAAGAGTGGCACCAAAACTTCAGGTTGATAATACCAAATCATTATTGTCTGATTTACCTTGCTTTTTTCCTCCTGGTTTTTCCAACTTTGATGGTGCCCAGCCCAGTGCTAAGATCCCTGGCACTTCATTTCCCTTAACAATAAATAAAAGCTCATGGTTTAGGGGGTAACTTATTGGCATGGATAGAAGATTGGCTAGCTAACAGGAAGCAGAGAGTTGGCATAAATGGATCTTCTTCTGGTTGGCAAGCTGTGATAAGTGTTGTGCCACAGGGATATGTGCAGAGGCCTCAACTTTTTACAACTTATATAAATAACTTGGATGAAGGTGACGAAGGAATTTTGCTAAATTTGCTGACCACACAATGATAAGTAGAAAAGTAAATAGTGAAGAGGATGCAAGGAGGCTACAAAAAGCTATATGATGAAGAGTCATACGGGCTTGAAACATTAACTCTGTCTTCCTTTCCACAGATGCTGTCAGACCTGTTGAGTTTTTCCAGCAATTTTTGTTTTTGTTTCAGATTTCCAGCATCTGCAGTATTTTACTTTTATACAAAAAGATATAGATAGGTTAAGTCAGTGGGCAAAGAGCTGGCAAATGGAGTATAATGTGGGCAAATGTGAAATCATTCATTATGGCAGGAAAAATGCAAAAGGAAGCTTATTATCTAAATAGTGAGAGATTGCAGAGCTCTGAGATTCAGTGCGATCTGGGTGTCTTAGTGCACGAATCACAAACTGCCAGTATGCAGGTACAGCAGGTAATTAGGAAAACTAATAGAATGTTATCATTTACTGTGAGGGGAATTGATTACAAAAGTAGGGAGGCTATGCTTCAGTTGTACAGGGCATTGGTGAGACAACATCTGGAGTATTGAGTACAGTACTGATCCCCTTATTTAAAGAAAGGTGCAAATGTGTTAGAAGCAGTTCAGAGAAGGTTTACTAGACTAAAACCAGGAATGGGTGGGTTGTCTTATGAGGAAAGGATGGACAGTTTAGGCTTGTATCCACTGGAATTTAGAAGAGTAAGAGGCAACTTAATTGAAACCTTTAAGATCCTGAGGGATTTTGACAGGGTGGATGTGGAGAGGATATTTCCTCTTGTGGGAGAATCTAGAACTAGGGGTCATGGTTTAAAAATAAGGGGTTGCTCATTTAAGACAGAGATGAGGAGAATTTTTTCTATCAGAGGGGTGTGAGTCTTTGGAACTCTCTTCCTCAAAAGGCAGTGGAAGCAGGGCTTTTGAATATTTTTAAGGCAAAGCTATATAGATTCATGACTATCAAAGGATGGAAATGTTATCGGGGTAGGCAGGAATGTGGGGTTGAGGTTACATTCAGTTCAGCCATGATCTTATTGAAAGGTGGGGCAGGCTCGAGTGGCCAAGTGGCCTCCTCCTGCTCCTAATTCAATATGTTTGTAAAATAATGCAGGGTTGGGCTCCAGGGACAACTTGTATGTGTTAGTCTCTGCTGGTGTCTTGGTGGTATAATGTTGCCAGTGTGTGGTGGCTATTAGACCATGAGAAGCTTTCCAAGTCTAGTGACTAATTATTAGTATGAACTACATGGCTGTTCCAGAGCACAGAGATCAGCCTTTTGGGATGGTAGGAGTTGGGGGTGTTGGGGAGAGGGGTGTGGTATCAGCTCTATCCACTGCTCAAACAATTCCATGTAGCCATTCAGGAGTTGACAGGAATGGAAACCATTGTTAACACTTCCAATCCCTCACCTGAGGATACTGAGGCCAAATGCAGCATATTTTCTGCCACTCAGCCAACTCAGCACAGACTAGGGATTGAACTAACAAACTTCCCTAAGTCTGTGTCTCAGCTGCTTACTACTTTTAGCATGGGGAACAGCATATTATATAGGAGGTCTTGTGACACAATAAGTAGCGCCCCTGCCTCTAAACCAGAAACTCTGAGTTCAATCCCACTCCAGGACTTAATGGCCAAGGAAGGTGTATCCCTTACATGGCCAAACAGGTTGAATACCTGCAAATCCTTCCACTGCACACCAATAGCAGGCAGTAAGAGTGAGATTCCTGGATAGCCATGTGATGGAGGGAACATTGGAGACTCTACCATCACTATCTGTAGC
The DNA here is from genome assembly GCF_017639515.1 of Carcharodon carcharias. Taxonomy (NCBI): domain Eukaryota; kingdom Metazoa; phylum Chordata; class Chondrichthyes; order Lamniformes; family Lamnidae; genus Carcharodon; species Carcharodon carcharias. The sequence continues at coordinate 101,024,001 of NC_054481.1, read as the reverse complement.
TCCGGACTACAATGTGCATGTGCATGTTGTCACAGTAACTCAGACTTCCTGCTTGTTATCTGCTTTTACCCATAGGAAAACATACACTTTATATGGCAAGAAATCCTGTTGGGCAAAGTAATTAAGGTTTATAGCTTGTAAAATGTGCCTCTTAGATAAGAAGGGTCATGATGTTCTATAATAAAACCTCACTGTCCAAACCTGGTCTCCTTTTGTGGGCTATCAGTTAGGAATATCTCCAGTCAATTTAGGATGAAAATATTTAAATAAAATATTAATCAGCTGAGTCAGTAACCAAACTTTGTAGTGTCCTGGTCACATTGCATGTTGAATACTGTGGCCATCTGCTTGTTAAGGAATAAGAGAAATTCTCAAGCGCCATGGGATTGATCTCTAGGAAGCAACTGAAATTATACATGGTAGATTCTTAAGGGAATGGGGAAGATAAACTCAGAGTATTACCTAAAATTAAATTGCCAAAGAGACACAGATTCAAACTAGTAAAAAGTAAATTTAGAACTACACCAGGAAATTCTTCTACAAATTGAGAGTATTGGACATGTCTTAGTTATTTGGGAATTATTTAAAATATATCACATCCTCCCATACTCTATTGTTTCCCAGCTGCATGTTTTTTTTCCGGGGTGGGTGGTATTAAACTGTTCAAATATAAGTCAGACCAGGGGTTAAGGGCTGGCTTCAGAGACTCATCAAACGGGAGTATGATTACAATAAAAACAGAAAATCCTGCAAAAACTCAGCAGGTCTGACAGCATCTGTGAGAGTTAACGCTTCGAGTCCGTATGACTCTGTATGGGCTCTGAAGGAGGGTCATACGGACTCAAAGCTGGGTTTTTCCAGCATTTTTTGTTTTTATTTCAGATTTCCAGCATCCGTAGTTTTTTGCTTTTGTAGAAGTGTGATGGATCTGGGCTGTGATGCCTTCACAGTCGAATTGCAAGCCAGCACTCACTATTTGGCATCATCATGAAGAATGCTCCTTGGGAGTTCGGAAGCAGCGGACGGGCAACCCCTGTTTTGAGATTTTTTTCTTGCAAGAGGCAAGAGTGAAAAAATCGGCAAAGTTAGTTGATCCGAGGAGATCCTATCGTATTGCTCCTGGGGCTTCCAAACTGGGAAACGGGAACTCCAAGAGTGTGAGTATCGAGTCAGCCGCACGGACCCGGTTGAAGAATTATTTCTCCTTTTTTTGGAGGTAGCGAATCCGATTGCAACATTAATGTAACACAATAACACAATCGAGACGCAACCACTTCCTTGGGGGAGAGGGAAACGCAACCGAAGAGAAAACCGCGGGAGTTTAACCTTCCAGCGCAATTCGTCCAGCTGGAAAGGGGAACTGTATATGGCTTGGTGAAGTTTACAATTCGAGCCTGAGATGACGCAAGAGGATGTCGTGGTGGTGCTTAAGGCTGAAGTGCTCGCTGCTGGCTTCCCCACTCCACCCCCCTCCTCTCTGCTTCAGGTAGCAGTTTGGTGCTTCCCACAGGAACACTTCCTGGAATGAAATTGATCAGCAGTGAGGAGGATCGCGCGGAGAGAAATTGATACCAGACCTTAATAGAGAGGGAGCAGATCCTCACTTGCAGACGGGTCGAATAAACCAGCCGCCACCCTTTGTGCTCTTATGGCTTGCGGTCTCAAAGACGAGTTGCTTTGCTCCATCTGCCTGAGCATCTACCAGGATCCCGTGAGCTTTGGCTGTGAGCATTATTTCTGTAGGAAGTGTATCACTGAACATTGGAACAGACAGGATCACAGCTCCAGGGACTGTCCCGAGTGCAGGAGGATCTTCAGGGACCCTTTGCTCTCCCCCAGCCTCAAGCTGTCTAACATCGTGGAGAGGTACAGCGCTTTCCCCCTGGACGCCATCCTGCAAGCCCAGAGGAACTCGTTTCCCTGTAAGGACCATGATAAAGTCAAGCTGTTCTGCCTGAATGACAAATGCCTGGTGTGTTTCTTTTGCGACGAACCTGCTCTACACGAACAGCACCATGTCACCAACATCGAGGAATCCTTTGAAGAAATCCAGGTAAAGTTCGGCTAATGCCTCCGTGTTCCCCTGAATTGCCCAGTCTTAAAGGGGCTTCAATTTCCAAAGGAAGGCCGGGTACTGTCACATGCAAGTGTCATGCTTTTTTCACCCATGTCGTTTGTAAATGTCATTTGTATTAGCTCGTTGTAGAATATTTACTAAACAAAATCCAACTGGAGGGGCACTTTAAAACGCTGTCTTTTTGGGGTGAAGAGTCGTTGCCCAAAGATTCCTGATAATCTGGCGCATTGAATTGGAGGTGGGGTCGGGAACAAAGATAACCCCACCATAACCTAAATGTACCTTGTGAGGCAAATGTTTTACAGCCAGGGCTAACCGAGCATTGCAGAATCCAGCTAAGCCCATATTTAAAGGGGCAATGTCTCGATGAAAACTTGGCAGATTCCCCCCGGAGGGGAGGAAGACCCCTGAATCAGATATGAGATGGGATTAGCAGGGTCAGCTGGGGATATTAAGTGACACTATACTTTGAGACACACTTTTCAGTAAGTTGCAACCTTTTTTAATGTCACGTTTTGTTTGGATTTCTGCACAATTTCTGATCACTTTCATTTTTTGAGCATTTATATGCCCCCCCCCCCTGTTCAGAATGTGCTGATAATTTGCTGTGGTGCTGTTTGTGGGTGCACAATGGAGAAATGATCGCCTGGTATCTCACCCTGCTGGCCGTTTTTCGAAGCTGAACCTGTGGGTCAGGAAGCTACTTGAAACCCATTTTCAATCTCCTGTTCGTATCCAGGTAACTCCACATCAGGGATCAGTGCACTCTGACCTTCGATAATTTCTCTTTTCCCTGCTCAAGGGGAGTTGAAACCAAATGTGGTGCTTCAGCATTTGTACGGCTCCTTCCCTGACCCCAGGATGTCTCAGTGTTTCATAACCAACAAGGCACCTTTTATTTGAAGTGTAGTCACTGTTGTAATGTAGGGAATGTTGCTGCCAATTTGTGCACACAAACAGCAGTGCGATACAGTGAGAGATATCAAAAAATTTTAGTGATTTTGGTTGAGGGATAACTATTGGCCAGGATACTGGGGAGAACTCTCATGCTCTTTTTCAAAATAATGCCATGGGATCTTTTCCATCCATCTGAGAGGGCAGATGGGATGTTTAGTTTAACATCTAGCCAGAAGATATCTCTGATTATGTAGCACTTGATCAGCATCAGGCTAGATTTGGTGCTTCAGTCTCTGGTGTGGGGCTTGAACCCACAGCCGACTGATTCAAAAGCAAATGCTACTATTACTAAGTTAGAGCTTTTTATTTATTTAGTTCATGGGATGTGGGCATTGCTGGCTCAGCCAGCATTTATTGCCCATCCCTAAATGTCCTTGAGAAGATAATGGTGAGCTGCCTTCTTGAACTGCTGCAGTCCATGCAGTGTAGGTACACCCACAGGACTGTTAGGAGGGGAGTTCCAGGATTTTGACCCACCAAAAGTGAAGGAACGGTGATATAGTTCAAAGTCAGGATGGTGTGTGGCTTGGAGGGGAACTTGAAGGTGGCTGTGTTCCCAGGCATCTGCTGCCCTTGTCCATCTAGTTGGTAGAGGTCGCAGGCTTGGAAGGCTCTGTTGAAGGAACCTTGGTGTGTTGCTGCAGTGCATCTTATAGATGGTATACACTGCTGCTACTGTGCATCGGTGGTGGAGGTGAGTAAATGTTTGTGGATGGGGTGCCAATCAAGCAGCTGCTTTGTCCAGGATGATGTTGAGCTTCTTGAGTGTTGTGGGAGCTCATCCAGGCAAGTGGAAAGTATTCCATCACACTCCTGACTTGTGCCTTGTAGATGGTGGATAGCCTTTGGGGACTCAGAAGATGAGTTATTCACCACAGAATTCTCAGCCTCTGACCTGCTCTTGTAACCGCAGTATTTATATGGCTGGTCCAGTTCAGTTTCTGGTCAATGGTAACTCCCAGGATGTTGATAATGGCGGATTCAGTGATGGTTATGCCATTAAACGTCAAGGGGAGACGGTTAGATCCTTACCTCCTGAAGATGGTCATTGCCTGGCACTTGTGTGGCACGAACGTAACTTGTCCTTAACAGCCCAATCCTGAACATTGTCCAGGTCTTGCTCTATATAGACACAGACTGCTTCAGTATCTGAGGAGTTGCGAATGGTGCTGAACATTGTGCAATCATCAGCGAACATCCCCACTTCTGACCTTATGATGGAAGGAAGGTCATTGATGAAGCAGCTGAAGATAGTTGGGCCTAGGACACTAGCCTGGGGGACTCCTGCAGCAATGTCCTGGGACTGAGATGATTGACCTCCAACAACCACAACCGTCTTCTTTTGTATCAGGCATGACTGTAACTGGTGGAGAGTTTTCCCGCGATTCCCATTGACTCCAGTTTTGCTAGGGCTCCTTGATGCCACACTTGGTCAAATGCTGCCTTGATATCAAGGGCAGTCACTCACATGTCACTTCTTGAGTTCAGCTCTTTTGTCATGTCTGAACCAAGGTTGTAATGAGGTTGGGAGCTGAGTGGCCCTGGCGGAACCCAAACTGAGCGTGTTATTGCTAACAAGTCAGCTAACTCGGCACAGACTGGAAATGGAGCCTAGGAATTTCTGAGCCCTGTTGCTGAGTTCTAAATTGCCTCTTTCCCTATGCACTTTTGAAAAAAAAACCTATTCTGTCATGGGATGTGGGCGTCACTGGCAAGACCACCATTTATTCCCCATGCTGAAGTGACCAGGTAAGGATGTCAGATTTCCTTTCCTAAAAGGCAATAGTGAACCAGATAAGTTTTATAACTATTATTGAAGTTTCATGATCATTTTTACTGAGACTAGCTTTTGATTCCTGATTTATTTTTTATTAACTGCATTTGAATTCCACCAACTACAGTCGTGGGATTGGAACTTATGTCCCCAGAGGATTAGCCTTGCCTCTAATTACAGGTCTAGGTGACATTACCACCACACCACCATCTCCTCCTCCAGTCCCTGATTTCAATTTCCACTGTGTTAACCTTTTACTATTTTTAGTTTAATTAATGAATTGATGGGATTGGGTCATGGTTGGTATTTTCATCTAGGTTTGCACTGATTCCATCAAAGTTACAAATTCTCTTTGGATCTTATTTTATGTCAGTAAAGTGGAATGTGCTGCCTGTTAATACCTGCAGTGGATGACACCAAAAAATTTGAATGTGGAATTTTACTTCACATTCATGACTCCTAAGAAATATATACTGAGGTATACCAGGTACATTGGAGTTACAGATAAATAAACAAATAGAATCATATAGCACAGAAGGAGGCCATTCTGACCCTTTGAATGAGCTATCTAAGATAGTCCAACTCCCCCTGCCCTTTCTCCACAGTGCTGCAGCTTTTTCCTTTTCAACTATTTATCCAATTCCCTTTTGAAAGTTATTATTTAATCAATTTCCATCACTCTTTCAGATGGTGCATTCTACATCACAACAACTGACTGCATTTTTTTTTCCAAAAGAAAAATTCTTGTCATCTTTCCTCAGGTTTGTTTATCAATTACCTTAAATCTGGTAACTGACTTTCCTGCCAGTTCAAACAGCTTCTTCCTATCTGTTCTATCAAAACACCCCATAATAGGACAGCAAAAGACCACCACGTGCACAGAATCACAGAATTGTTGCAGTGTGAAGGAGGCCATTTGGACCATCGCGTCTGCTCCGGCTCTCTAAATGAGCGTTATGATCTAGTGCCATTGCCCTGCCTTTTCCCCGTACCATTGCACATTGTTTTATACAAATAATCATCCAATGCCCTCTTGAATGCCTTGATTGAACCTGCCTCCACCACACTTCCAGGCAGTGCATTCCAGACCCAAACCACTCGTTGTGTGAAAACGTTTTTTCTCACGTCACATTTGCTTCTTTTGCAAATCACTTTAAATCTGTGCCCTTTCATTCTAGATCCTTTTACGAGCAGGAACAGCTTCTCCCTATCCACTCTATCCACCCCCCTCATGATTTTCAACATCTCTATCAAATATGCGCTTAACCTCTTTCTCTCCAAGGAGAAGAGCCCTAAACTCTCCAATCTATCCTCATAGCTGAAGTTTCTCATCCCTGGAACCATTCTTATAAAGGCACTAACTTGTTCAGTTCCATAGGTGTGAGCTGTCTTTGTTATCTTGTTATCCATTCGTCATGTGCCAGTCTGGATGATGAGCATTGGTAAATCATATGGCAACAGGAGGCATTACAGTTGAGCCTGATCTTAGTCTGTGTCCAACAAATATTGGTTATTGATCTGAAGAGGAAAATCCCTGCCTATGTTTCTCTTAATTAGCCAAGAGCTGACAAATTTCAAAGTCGTATTCTGATTATGGTTATGATTTAGATGAGCATTGACCAAGAATTGAGACTACTGGTCTGTATGATTCAGTTCCACAGCGGGCAGCACCAAGCCAATCATGCCATTCGAGGAATGGTGCCCATTATATTTTGTAGCAGATATCATAAAATTGTAACAAATTTCTTGGATTCAGGTGGTTAATGTAGGTGACCTTTTTGCTCTTTAATTGTATTATGTAAAACTGTGAATGACCACTTCACTAGGTGCAGTGTTACCCTCCAGAATCACAGTGCAGAAGAAGCCCTTCGGCCCATCGAGTCTGCACTGACGTGAGAAACACCTGACCTACCTACCTAATCCCATTTACCAGCACTTGGCCAATAGCCTTGAATGTTATGACGTGCCAAGTGCTCATCCAGGTACTTTTTAATTGATGTGAGGCGACCCGCCTCCACCACCCCCCCAGGCAGCACTTTCCATTCCGTCACCACCCTCTGCGTAAAAAGGTTTTTCCTCACATCCCCCCCTAAACCTCCTGCCCCTCACCTTGAACTTGTGTCCCCTTGTGACTGACTCTTCAACTAAGGGGAACAGCTGCTCCCTATCCACCCTGTCCATGCCCCTCATAATCTTGTATACCTTGATCAGGTTGCCCCTCAGTCTTCTCTGTTCCAACGAAAACAATCCTAGCCTATCCAACCTCTCTTCGTAACTTAAATGTTTCATCCCAGGCAACATCCTGGTGAAAGTCCTCTGCACCCCCTCCAATGCAATCACATCCTTCCTATAATGTGGCGACCAGACTGCACACAGTACTCCAGCTGTGGCCTCACTAAGGTTCTATACAACTCCAACATGACCTCCCTACTTTTGTAATCTATGCCTTGATTGATAAAGGCAAGTGTCCCATATGCCTTTTTCACCACCCCACTAACATGCCCCTCCGCCTTCAGAGATCTATGGACACACACGCCAAGGTCCCTTTGTTCCTCAGAACTTCCTAGTATCATGCCATTCATTGAATATTTCCTTGTCAAATTACTCCTTCCAAAGTGTATCACCTCACACTTTTCAGGGTTAACTTCCATCTGCCACTTTTCTGTCCACTTGACCATCCCGTCTATATCTTCCTGTAGCCCAAGACAGTCAACCTCACTGTTAATCTTTGTGTTATCCAAAAATTTACTAATCCTACCCCCCACATAGTCATCTATGACATTTATATAAATGACGAATAATAGGGGACCCAGCACAGATTCCTGTGGTACGCCACTGGACACTGGCTTCCAGTCACTAAAGCAGCCTTCTGTCATCACCCTTTGTCTCCTACAACTAAGCCAATTTTGAATCCACCTTATCAAATTACCCTGTATCCTATGTGCATTTGTCTTCTTTATAAGTCTCCCATGTGGGACCTGAAATCCAAATAAACTACATCAACTGCCCTATCCTCATTTACACACCTGGTCATCACCTCAAAAAATTCAATCAAATTTGTTAGGTATGACCTCCCTCTGTCAAAGCCATGCTGACTATCCCTGATCGAACCTTGCCTCTCCAAGTGGAGATAGATTCTCTCCTTCAGAATTTTCTTCAATAGTTTCCCTACCACTGACGTGAGACTCACTGGCCTGTAGTTCCCTGGCTTATCTCTATAACTCTTCTTCAATAGCAGAACCACATTAGCTGTTCTCCAATCCTCTGGCACCTCCCCAGTGGCCAGAGAGGAATTAAATATTTAGATCAGAGCCCCTGCGATCTCCTCCCTTGCCTCCCTCAGCAGTCAGGTACACAAATCATCCGGACCTGGAGCTTTGTCCACTTTAAGCCTGCCAACACCTCCAATACCTTGTCACGCCGTGTATCAATTTGCTCAAGAACCTCGCAGTCTCTCTCCCCGAGTTCCATATCTTCACCCTCATTCTCTTGGGTGAAGATGGATGTGAAGTGTTCGTTCAACACTCTACCGATGTCCCATAGATTGCCCCCTTGGTCCCTAATGGGCCCTACTCTCCATTTCCTGTTTTGTCTCCAGTGCCAGATGCACCAACTGAGACAACCCTGTCACGTAAAGTATCCAGTATTAGAGCTGTTATTACTAAAAATCCTCCTGTGAAACCCTCCATTGGGTGCTTCTGAAGGAAATGCAATTCCTGGCAAAGATAGACCCTTCTTAACAGAGGCACATGCCATGGGATCTGCCATTGTGGCACTGGCCACATGCAGGCTAAGGATTCAATGTAACCATACAGGCCAGTAATGCTCTTCTACTGTTGCTACCTGACAGAAACTTCCACCCTGATATTGAAAATGGTTTTGACCACAGAAAACAGCCACAAACACATTCTACAGATGCAAATTTGTGGTGTTTTTGCCAAATCCATTAGCATCTGTTGTCGTCTTTTTTTATAAAGGTGTTGAACAATTAAGAATATTGATAGATTTGACAATTGGCTGCCTGTGTCCATTTTCTGATTTACAGAAATCCTGATATAAGCAGATTATTTGCAGCTAAACTCTCTTGCCTAGCTCACATTCTTTCTTGATGCTGATAATCTTGAGATGTTCTACGTATGAAGGGAGGTTCATGTTAAAAATCAGTTTAGGGATGATGTGGCATGAATTTGCTGCTTTGCTACAAGGCACTTCTGCTGCCAACTCTGTGCCTCTGTTGGTGTCCTGGAGCCAAATTTTCAAAGATCCATTGTTGAACACAGTTGCAAAATGGCACATTAAGCCTTCAAAAGGTCCAGTGGGTGGAAGCAAATGAGCTAGACTGGTCTTTGTGGTTCATTTGAGCACTGCTCTCCTGATAGCCTAGTAACAATATGAAATAGTAACATAATCCTGCTACATTACTGAGTTGCTTCTAGTAGAAATGTGCCAACATTAAACAGGATCTCACGTCACTCTTTGGACCTGCCCCCTTGAACAGCAACCATTGGAAGAGTCTGGTGTCCAAAAATAATAGTCATGAGTTGTCACTACTGAGGCCTCAACAATAATTTTCCACTGTGGAGGTGTGAAAGCTTTTGTTCTTGTGGTCTGCAAAGGCTGGGAGCCAGGGACTTTACACGCCCAGGCCCACGCAAGTCAAACAGGCCAAATCAGTAAAACCTAACCTGGGCAAATTTGCTCCGTTTTTCAGGTTCCTCTCACTGAGAACATAACAATTCCACATTGTTTAATCTGCCAATAAAAAAGCCAGAGTTCGGATCTGCAATCAGTATTCTTTTCAAGTGTTAGTGATGCTCAGAGCCCCTACTTAAAAAGGGACACGCACCTACAGTCTATTTCCACACTTTTGACATCACACTTTTTAGATGCAGCATCCAGAAATCACAGCTGTTGTTTATTTTTCAAATAAAATATGCAAATCGTGAAAGCAAACCTAATCATGAGCCTCTAATTGTCATCAGGATGTGCCTGATCATACTTCGTCTTGTAACTTTACAGGGACAACTTATACAGCTGCACTTTAGCAGCATAACAATAAACTGGGATATAATCCTCCAGTCGATTTTATTTTTAAAAAATCCTCCAACTTTCTGTAAGCAATGCCACAGGCCATCCACGATATGAGCATAAGAATATAAGAACGTAAGAAATGGAGTAGGCCATACAGTCCCTGAGCCTGGTCTGCCATTCGATAAGATCATGACTGATCTTCAACATAAATTCTACTTTCTCATCCCCTCCCCATGTCCCTTGATTCCCCAAAGTCCATTGATCTCGTCCTTGATTATATTTAACTAATGAGCCTCCACAGCCCTCTGGGGTAGAGAATTCCAAAGATTCACAATCCTCTGAGTGAAGAAATTCCTCCTCCTCCTCATCTCAGTCCAAAATGGCTGACCCCTTTTCCAGAGAATCGTCCTTCTAATTCTAGACTCCCTATCGAGGGGAAACAGCCTTTCAACATCTACCCTTCAAGTTCGACACTACAAGTTGATTCAATGTTTTCATAACTGTGCACGTGAGTGCTGCCAGAAAGGGTTCCTCCCCAGCTGGAGATTATCATTGAACCACTCTTTCACTTACCAATGATGAAATTGTTGACTTCCCCATTGCAGGAAGACTGAACCAAGTGGCAGGCCACCCGGATACTAGTTCAGATCTGCTAAATGATGACTGGTTTATGTTGCATCAAATCAATTCCTCTTGGCTACGAGCACTGGCCCTGTGTGGATGTATTATGTACTCTTTCTACTGAGGCTCCATCTGCTGACAGGTGGTCAGAAAAGGTCCTGTGGTACTCTTTCAAAGATGAGTTATCTGCAGTGTCCTGGCCAATACTTATCCATCAAATCAAAGTCATTAAAACAGATTATCCAGTGGTTGTTTCACTGATGCTTGTGGGAGCTTGCTGTGTGCAATTAACTGCTGCGTTTCCCGCATTACAATGGTGCCTATGTTACAAAGTAAGGTGGCTGTAAGGTGCTTCGGGGCCATCCTGAGGTGCTGAAAGGCGCATATAAATGCAAATTTTATTTAGTTGGATCCCATGACTACACACACAGTGCATTCAGTAAATGCTGGTTAGGTTGGTGCCCAGCTCCACTGCCTGTGGCAAGATAGAGAAAACCCTCCCATCAAGATGGTTTTCAGCATGACTTGTAACATTGGGACCACCTCAATTACCTTTTAGGGCCACTGGAAGTAATCGAGTTCTAAGATAAATGTCGTATGATGACACTGCAATGTGGCCTGACTATTTGACATTTGCTGCAATAAAATTAAAGTTCTCTCTTCCTAATGGCTCATTTGGGAACCACAATATGTAGCTGAGCCACACAGACAAGGGAAGACTTAAAGGGTCACCAGTTTGTGCTCATTTATCTGATCTCAGCTGGAACAACAGTAATGACACTACAATTGATTTCAGTGCACTTGTAGCTAAAGGGATTACTAGCTCTTGGATAACTGTCCAGTAACCACTGCTGGACAGTTTTGCCTAAGTGCCAGGTTAGCAGGTGTAATGCCTTCAGTAATCAACATTGATTACAAACCCACTGACTCCCACAGCTATCTCGACTACAGCTCCTCACACCCTGCTTCCTGTAAGGACTCCATCTCATTCTCTCAGTTCCTTCGCCTCCGTCTCATCTGTTCCGATGATGCTACCTTCAAAAACAGTTCCTCTGACATGTCCTCCTTCTTCCTTAACCGAGGTTTTCCACCCACGGTCGTTGACAGGGCCCTCAACCGTGTCCGGCCCATCTCCCGCGCATCCGCCCTCACGCCTTCTCCTCCCTCCCAGAAACATGATAGGGTCCCCCTTGTCCTCACTTATCACCCCACCAGCCTCCGCATTCAAAGGATCATCCTCCGCCATTTCCGCCAACTCCAGCATGATGCCACCACCAAACACATCTTCCCTTCACCCCCACTATCGGCATTCCGTAGGGATCGCTCCCTCCGGGACACCCTGGTCCACTCCTCCATCACCCCCTCCTATGGCACCACCCCATGCCCACGCAAAAGATGCAACACCTGCCCCTTCACTTCCTCTCTCCTCACCGTCCAAGGACCCAAACACTCCTTTCAAGTGAAGCAGCATTTCACTTGCATTTCCCCCAACTTAGTCTACTGCATTCGTTGCTCCCAATGTGGTCTCCTCTACATTGGAGAGACCAAACGTAAACTGGGCGACCGCTTTGCAGAACACTTGCGGTCTGTCCGCAAGAATGACCCAAACCTCCCTGTCACTTGTCACTTTAACCCTCCACCCTGCTCTCTTGCCCACATGTCTGTCCTTGGCTTGCTGCATTGTTCCAGTGAAGCCCAACGCAAACTGGAGGAACAACACCTCATCTTCCAACTAGGCACTTTACAGCCTTCCGGACTGAATATTGAATTCAACAACTTTAGGTCGTGATCTCCCTCCCCCATCCCCACCCCCTTTCTGTTTCCCCCTTCCTTTTTTTTCCAATAAATTATATAGATTTTCCTTTTCCCACCTATTTCCATTATTTAAAAATTAAAAAAAAAAAATCTTTTATGCTCTCCCCACCCCCACTAGAGCTATACTTTGAGTGCCCTACCATCCATTCTTAATTAGCACATTCGTTTAGATAATATCACCAACTTTAACTTTAACACCTATGTGTTCTTTTGTACTATTGTTGTTGACATCTTTTGATGATCTGCTTCTATCACTGCTTGTTTGTCCCTACAACCACACCTCCACTCCACTTCTCTCTCTCTCTCTCTCTCTCCGCCCCCCCCACACACACACCTTAAACCAGCTTATATTTCAACTCTTTCTTGGACTCGAACTCAAGTTCTGTCGAAGGATCATGAGGACTCGAAACGTCAACTCTTTTCTTCCCCGCCGATGCTGCCAGACCTGCTGAGTTTTTCCAGGTAATTCTGTTTTTGTTTTTGTTTTGGATTTCCAGCATCCGCAGTTTTTTTTGTTTTTATTTTGATTGACTGGAGTCATGTGGAAATTACCACTTGGCATTGCACCAACTCCCTGCTTCTGGAAGCGGAACCCACATCTCGGGGAGGAGAGGAGGGTTATAAAAGAAGAGGAAATTGACGCCCCACCGAGAAACACTGCTTGAGCCCATGTGCTAAGAACATTGCTAGCTGGGCAAGTGTTTTTTTTCTTTGCAAATTTGTTTTCATTCAAAATCTCCAGGAGGAATTTTGGGGTCATTATATCGTGGAAGAAATTTGTACTTTGCAACCAGAAAAGTGTTGACATTTTAATGTACCTGTTAGTTTGTGATTGTGGATTGATTCCAGCTGTTAACTGTACTGGAGGGTGCTTCTATGAGGTTTCCTGATGATGTACAGTCCTTTCTGTTAAAACGTCCTCGATGTGCTTTATTGTCAGTGTGATCTTTTTATGAGAGATGGAGGTTGCAGCCTTATAATTCCTCTGAGAAAGCCATAAACTGATACTTCTTGTTCTTCTTAATTACTCAACATTTGTAACAAAGTGCAGCACAAAAATAACTGTGTTGCTCCCATCATTAGATTAAAATGAGAAAGAGACTTGTAGCCTTAAAACATCTCTCCAACAGCTCAAAGTGCTTTACATATGAAGTACATTGCAACATAATTGACTGTCTTGTAGGCAAAACACAGTCTTAAGTTGCAGTTAAAGCTCTCTCCAGGATTTGAGCATGTCGTCTGGTTTAAACTCCAGTGCCATTGGGAGGAAGTGTTACATTGATGACAATGCTTCCTTCGGATGAGACCTTAAACCAAGGTTTTGAGCGCTAATTAAAGTGGACCTTAAAGATCCACTGGGATTTTTGATGAGCTGGGCGAGATTGCTGATGTCCTGGCCAACATTCCCCCCTCAAACCACATCACTGAAAACGGATTTACTAACCATTTATCTAATTGCTGTTAGTGGGCTCTTCCTGTGCACTGCTGGGCCATGCAGGAAGAAACATGGAATCTGCATGCAGGCTCACCACTGCACCAGGTTCCTTATTTAAGATGGATAAAAGTAATTTTTTTTGAAAGAAGACATTTTACGGCGATGCTTAATGATGTTGATTTGGTGCATAATATCTCTTTACCATATGCTGTGTCTGCTGTGCCAGAATTCCTGTGAGGCCACAGGATCTTGTGGGAGGAAGGGGGCGAACGAGCTTGTTCAGCAGGATTGTGTTTGTTTAGTTTTTTTTTCTCCCTCACACAGGCTGTGCTTAATCCTGAACATTTTCTTGTGCAAACAGCAGGTGTTTGGAATGAACCCTTGTTCGTTCTTGTGCACCGTACTGTGAGAGCTGACAGGAACAGGATACTCCCCAGTCTCTCATTTTTCCTCGAATTATTTATTTCCAATTTTTTCTGCCCCTCTGCTGAGGCCACTGAATCTTGCTTTGTCGGAATGCTTCCTTCTGTACTCGCAGCCCTTTTACTATCACAGTCAGGTGGCCATATGTGAACCGTGGCGATGAATGCTGACTGTGTAGGATACTACTGCCAAGAATGACCCTGTTCTCGCCAAAACACCACATCTTTCCTATCGCGGAGAACCTACTGTCTGTCAGCTCAAATGTATTACCTCCCTGTAGAATGATGGGATTGAGGGATATGGGGTGAAGGTGACCACAAAAAGGAAAAACTTGCATTTATATAACACCTTTATCATATACTACAGCTGTCCCACAGCACTTAATCAGCAGGCCTCTTTTGAAATCAATTCTGTTTTTAAGTTAGGTCAGTAGTTAAGCCACAGTCCCACAAGGGACTGCAAACATCCCTCACCCTATTGGAGGGGGGCAATTAGTTACATAGCTTGAGGGGCACCATCCTGCATCAAACACAGGGTAGGCAATGAGGTATGTCTCAAATCTACCTCAGCCAGAACAGGAATTGAATTTATGCTATTGATGTTAATCTGAACCACACACCAGCCATGTAGTCAACTGAGCTAACTGGCCCCCTAAGTAAGTGGATGTAGCTGCAAATTTGTTCACTGCAATGTACAAGGAGCTAGAGAGGAACTAATGACTAGTTAACTTGTGTTTTTGCAGCATTAGTTGTGGAATGAATGCCATCCAAGGAGAATACCTCACTCTTGTTCAAAAGGCTCTTTTGCATCCATTTGAATGGGCAAATTAGATCTCACTTTAATGTCTCATCTGAAGGATGGGACCTCTGTCGATTAACCGTCCCTCAGCACTACACTGAAGTGTCAGCCAATAGCTGTAATGAAAATAAGAACTGGTGTGCTGGGTCTAATGCCCTGTTCCTATTCCGGAAAATTCTTGCGTTTTCTGTGGTGAAAGTGGCTTTTTTTTCAAAATGTAATGTCCTTGTTAGATAAATTAAAAATTAATTGCAAAACCCAGCTGCAATGCTGAGGGAACAACTGCCACTGTCTGTCTGTTATCATATTTTGAAAAGAATGTGGTTTAGAAAGAAGCAGTAATTAAAACTCAGGGAGCCAGCTGACATCCATAAACCATGAGAGTGCAGCTTGAGTGAAATAATGGCTTCTTTTGCGACCCAGCGATTAAATTAGGGCCTTGTCTCCAGCACTCAGGCAGACATTCCCTCTGTGTGCTCTGTGTCAAATACAGTGTTCCAAGTATTAAATTACTAAATGAGAGGCATTCAGCAGTATGGGAGAATGATTAAACAAATTGCTGTTGAAATGTTATTTTGTGAAGGAAATGTTTGATTCTGCGTATGGGTTTTTCTCCTCCTTCCTTGATAGCACAGGCCTTCAATTGTGGTGGTGGTGTGGGGGTGGGGTAGCAGGGGTGTTGGGTGGGGGGTGGGGAGGGGTGCCCACTTTCATGGATGACGCCCTCTGACGCCTCACCCACATGGCTATTCTTCCTACATGTTCGAAGATGGTGAGTGTTGGCAGGCAATCGGACCACGGGCAGCGTGGGCAATTGGAGCTCAGTCTGATCATGGCCTTATCCAATTCTTTTCAGTAGCTTTTGCAGTGGTGGTTCCCTAGATAGAGATTGGAAGTGGGGACCATAACTGGAATTCATTTTGGCATCCCTGACCAGAGAGAGGGAAAGAGAGTCCTGCAGGAAATGGGTGTGGACAGGGTCGGAGTTAGTGCTATTCCTGATGAGGGTATACTTGCTGTCTAGGCACTGAAGAATGGTATGTGTGTGAGGCGCTTGTGAGTTACTGGCACCTGTGGAACCTGTACACGTGAGCATATCTGTCATCAGCAGAGGAGAGGAAATTGGAAGAAACAAGAAGAGCAACAAGATATAGTTAATAAGCTTCCTATTGGGCCACTAACTGGGTGGTTGTGTTTGTGAATCTGCCTCCCTTTAAGCTCCGTTGGGGCTGCACCTCCAGTGCAATGGAGCTGAGGTAATATTCCCTGTGGAGAGAACAGAACAGCAGAGGGCAGGTCAACCAGAGACCTGCCTGCATAAATTGGCAGACCATGTCCCCGCTGTCTGAGTGTGAATGCATGAAGAGATGGGATGAAAGTAACAAACCCTAAGGGAGGAATCGTTCCAGATTTGCACTAACCGTGGAAGCCAGCACGAAAACGGATGTTTTACCCACTGGCCGCAATGGTGGTTTTTCACGTCATATTGTCCCAGTCCCGGCTCATTAGCCATGCGTTCCCAGGAAACATGCCATTTTGCTGGTGGGTAGCCTCCGAATTGCTTGTGATGCCAGCACCTCATCGCTTCCTCCCACCTGGCGCCACATTTAAAGTGCAGCCACACGCACACCTCTCGGTGCATTCAGCCCAGGACTGCTGCACAGAAGACATGAAAGGCATGAAAACTGAAGCCTCCTGATTCAGTGATGCATCCCAGGGACACCTACTGGACACCGTTGGAGCCTGCCGCAATCTCCTCTACCCCCGCTCTGACCACAGGAGGCCCAGTAGTGTTACCACTCCAGCTTGAGAGGTGGTGCCAGTGGTGGTCAGTGTCAACACTGCACAGAAGACATTCACCATTCAGTTCAGAAAATGGATGAATGATCTCATCCATGCTGCCAGGATAAGGAAACCATTTCATCACTCTAAACTCACACACTCACAAGCCCATCACACATCCACTGGCATCTCACTCACTGCCAACTCAAGGGACATCACCACTCACTCTCTCACACGCACCCTCACATCTCCATCTGGCCTCATCTCCTCTGGAGACTGCCTCTTCAACCCCCACCTTCTTGAGGCCACTTGCACAGATCAACATGTGCTCACACACACACCCTGGGATACCCACTTCCCCAGTGGCCTCAGGCAAGGGAAGAGACTGTAGGATGAGGGCTGTGGGGGGATGATTCCAGCGAGCTGGGCTTATAATGATATGCAGATGTATTACAATGAAGTTCCCAACATGCAGTAGTGGAAATGCGACCCGCCATCGACAGGCAGAGTGGATAACTGCAAACTGGTTTCACAATGTCCTGAAACCAATTTTTGGCCTTCCTGTCATATTGTCCGCTCACGTCCGCCATGACGCCCGACAACAGTGGGCACAGAAAATTCCGCCCTGAGTGTTATTACTCTAGGTTTCTATAAGATTTGATTTGGCACATGGGAAGACCTGATATAGATGAAGATCATTGTCACCAGGACCACAATTTTCCGCCCCTTCTGGCATCAGGCGTCATGGCGGGCATGGGCAGACAACATGGTGAGAAGCCAAACATTGGTTTTACACCGTCGTGAAACTAGTTTGCGATCAACTGCTCTGCCCATCAATAGTGGGCCGCTTTTCCCATCGTCCAATGTTGGGCACCTAATTTCAATGCTTTTGCATCTCATCATCTTGCCTGCCTGCTGGAATCATCCCCACCACATTGAATTTACTTCCCAGGTCAGCGTGACTTCTGAATGATGCGATTAGCAACAGCATTTAAAAAGTGTGCACCTGGCGAGGGCCAGACAAGTTGCTTTTTCTCAGCTGGTTGACATTGTGGTGCCAGGGTACTGTGGTTGGGGCAAGGCGGTGGGGGCAAGGCAGCACGGTCTGATGGTAGTGCACAAGCACATGGGTTGTGGGGGGGTGGGGGGGGGTGGAGTGGGGAGCAGGGAAGTGGCCACGCATTGGGGAAACCTTGTATAAAGTCAGCATTCTTCCAGGCGCAGCTACTTTGACATGATTGGAATTGGGCCTCTAACTTATCTGCCCACTCAAGCAATGCAGAGGTATGAAAGTGTCACCAAATGCTCCTGAACTTTGCACCCCTCGAGCACAGATTGCAAATTAATGAGCTTTTTAGGGGGCTGCAGAGCCATTGGGCGACTGGACAAGTTGTACAATCTCCTTGACAGCTTGTTGTCACGGCGATCTGATTGCCATGTGAGTGCAGTTGATGGCATCCTGCACCTATGAGAAACCTGAGATCTGGGCAAATCCCAGCGCTTGGACATGGAGCAGTCACTGGTGAAGGCACTCGGAGCTCTTTGCAATGGCTTCATTAAGCTTTGGACCAGTATCCCCCATGGTTCAAGCTAACAGTGCAGCCTTGCAGTGTGGGTTTGGAGAATGCCTGCACCTGAGCTGAGAGCACAGCATCAGTCCAGTGAACAAAGCTAACACTGATTGGTCAGGTGGAGTGGGTGGGGTTTTGGACAGCCAGGCAGTGTACTGAACTCTGGCCATTCAAGTGGTGGCCATCACTGCCCGGGATGTGTTAAAGAGTCTCGAGATGCAGCTGGAGCTACATGCATAACCATGAGAGGTTTCAAGGAGACCAATGCTAACCCACGCGTCTCTCTCTTTCATCCTGCAGGAGGCATACATCAGGAGCATGGAGCCTGGTGACCTAGCTGTATGCCTCATGGCTTACAGGGAGCAGAGACAAAGGAGAAGAGAGTGACGGAGGTGCCTGGCTGTGCAGAAGAAGGAGCAGCACCCTCAGGAAGAAGGGGCAGCTGGTGCTCCTGCGCATGCCAATGAAGAGTCACAGTGAGCTGTTGCTGGTCAGTGCCTTGCCAGACCCAGAGTGTACAGATGGTGCTCGTCATTCCTGCAGATGACTGAGATCCGGTGTTATCGAAGACTGCGTATGCCCAGGGAACTGGTTGATCACATATGTCACCTGCTGCAGGATTTGATGCCACGGGGCCATGGAGGACATCCACTGCCAGTGGCTATGAAAGTGACCATGGCGCTCAATTTTTACGCCAGTGGCTCCTCCTAGAACTCCACAGGTGACCTCTGCGGGATCTCGCAAGCCTCCACACACAAGTGCATCTAGGAGGTCATGGACGCCATATTCGTGAACTTAGTGTATTTCACCCGGGATCAGGAAAGCCAGGAAGCAAGAGCGCTGGGATTTGCCCAGATCTCAGGTTTCTCATAGGTGCAGGATGCCATCGACTGCACTCACATGGCAATCAGATTGCCGTGACAACAAGCTGTCAACAACGTCAACCACAAGGGCTTCCACTCACTGAATGTTCAGCTGGTCTGTGACCATCACAAACACATCCTACAGGTTTGTGCTGGTTCCCAGGGAGTGTCCACGACTCCTACATCCTCAAAGTCTCAGATCCCTGACATCTTCCAGGGTCCACAGAGGCTGCAGGTTTGGCTCCTCAGGGACAAGGGCTACCCACACAGAATGTGGCTGATGACACCTGTGCGGCAGCCTCAGACTGCAGCAGAGAGAAGGTATAATGAGGCTTATGCTGCAACTTGCACTTTGGTGGAGCAAACAATTGGGATGTTAAAAATGAGATTCCGGTGCCTGGATCCGTCTGGTGGGGCCCTGCAATACAGCCCACAGAGGGTGTCATGTATCATTGTCCCCTGCTGTGCCTGTCACAACCTGGCGCTGCAACAGGGGGAGGAGCTCCCTGAGGAGGTGATGCAGGAGCTGCACATCTCCTCCGATGAGGAGGATGCCGACAGGGATGAGGGTGATGAGGTTCTTGAAGGCGAGGATGACGGCAATGAGGCCATTGCGTTGTCCAGACAAGGCAGGCGCGCTTGGGAGACCCTCATGGCCGCTAGATTCGTGGAGGATGATGACAACATGCAGTGAGGAGGCTCCATAGATCTTCATATTGCATCTGTGAACGTTTGACTCATGTGTGGCTCATGGCAGCACACATACTCTCTGAGGGAAGGCAGATGCAGCATGAGATGCAGCAGGATATGTTCGAGGAGGATAATAATGACGTGCGTTGGGGACACTCCACAGGTCCTCACAAAGCTTATGTGAATGTCTGACTCCTGTCTGGCTGATGGCACATTGCTTGTGCTCTGTGAACAGGGTCAGATCATGGAGATGCGGCGGGGAAACTTTAACTTCTCCTGATCCTGTGGCATCCTTCGTGAGCTGAACCCTTCAGGATAACACTGTCACCGGACACAGATTGTTTGGGGTGGGGGGGGTGCTAGCCGCACCTCAAAGATGCTGGGAGAACACAGAGAGAATGATGGAACTCTGTGCCGCTGGCTCAGGACATTCTGGCAACAACGATAAGCCCCCTTGAGGTGCAGGCATGACTTATGAAGGCTGTGACGGGCCTTCAATGAGGGTGTCATCAGATTCTTCTTCCGAAGTGTCTTCAGGGCTTGAGTCAAGGACCTGGGTCATGGACTCCCTCGGCTGTTTCCCAGATGTGCCTGCAAAAGCAAGGAGAGATAATTAGTGCATGGCAGGGGACTGTGGAACAGCGGAACTGACTCACAGCATGGTTGTCTGATGGATGTTGCACGGCTGGATCCCCACTTTGTTGACCTCACCACTGACCTCACCGTCAGCACAGGAACTGTCCAGATCCTTGCCGACCAGCTGGATGATGTTATTTTCAAAGTCTGTGAGGACGTTGATGTCGGGAATTCCTCCACCAGTCTCCCTTTTATTGTGTGCCAGCTTGTCCTGCATGAATATAGATGGAGACAGTGTAAGCAGGATGCCTGCCAAGCCAGGTGATAAAGATGCCTGGTATGTGTGGGTGATGAGTGGTGCCATGGATGGGATGAGGACACGGTCCGTAGGGCTGATGACGGTGTGTTTGAGAGAGAGTGAATGGTGATGTCCCTTGAACTGGCAGTGAGTGAGATCCCTATGGATGTGTGATGGGCTTGGAAGTGAGAGAGGTGGGAGTGATGAGAAGAGTGCTTTACCCTGGTGGAACAGAGGAGATCATTCATCCTCTTTTGGCACTGGGTAGTTGTCCTTTTTTGCAGGGTGTTGGTGTTGACCATCACTGCCACCGCTTCCCATGCTGTATTGGTGACCTTGCTTGCTGGCCTTCACCCAGAACGGGGGTAGGGGACTTCATGGTGGGCCCACAACGTCTAGCAGGCGGCCAAGCGAGGCGTCACTAAATTTGGGGTCAACGTGTTTCCTCCCTTTGGCATCCATGAGTTTCCAGTAGCTTCCGATGCCTCCGAGAGTGCTAGCTCTGTGCAGGGGCGCCCTTTAAATATGGCACCCAGGTTACTGGAGGCCTAAGGTGATGGTGGGGCGGGCAAATGAGAGGAAGCCCTGCCAGTGATCTGGCATGTTTCCCAGAAATGCATTATTAATGAGACAGGATGTGCTGGGAATGGGACAATACGGCGTGGAAAACCACCAATGCGGCTGGAGGGTAAAATGTTCAATTCCCCTTCTGCTACCACACTTAGTGCAAATCTGGGACGATTCTGCCGTGGGAATTCAATGAAGTGTAATGGTTGACTTGTGTCATTTTAAACTGTAACCACATAATCTGTGAAATGTCCAGCTGTGCAATTGTAAATAATGCAGATGTGTGAAATTGGAAACAGAAAAAAAAACGCAGAAAATGCTAGAATAATCCTCAAACAGGTCACTCGCTGGCTGTATCACCATTTAATTAGATCTTTACTGATCTGTAACTCAGCTCCATTATCCCTAATACAAAATCTGTTGATCGCAGTCTTGCAATCAGCATTTGTGCAATTGAAAGGGAAGCTTAAAAGTTTCAGATCATGACTTCTGACAGGAAAGGGAGATGTTACAGATGAACAGCTTGTAACGAAGGACTAAGCCAGGGAAAAGAAGTGGAGCACTTAAAAAATAAATGAGTAGTCTGTGATTAGCTAGAGGATAGCAGATCACTAAATGATTGATGCTGGTGTGAGACAAAAGGAAGCAAAGACGATAGGAATTAAAGAAACAAAAATTTATTCAGGGGACGTGTGAATCATTACAGCAGATCAGCAGAGGAGGAGGGAAGCATGGTAAAACAGAGAAGACTTCAGCGCCCAAGAAGTCATGACAGAAGCAAAATGCAGGTAGATTACAACTGCTCTCCATTCAAACCATATTAGAATTATTAGAAGAGTGCATTTTGAGCTGTATACCACAATGGAGTACAGGTCGTTTGCAGGTCTGATACTGACTGAGAATAACCTGTGGTGATGAATTAAGAGTATTATGCAAGTGTCTCAAGTGTGATGCTTTCCCAATAACGTATTGGTACCAACAGCACAAATCACTCCTTTGTTGGGTTTGATTCCAAAAATGCATTAGAATTCCATCATTGTGACCATACTAAAACCAAAGTTAGCTCAAGTATGAGTCTTCATTTTAAAATTGAGTGCCTGATCAGTACAATTACTACCCAACCAATCATTATTTTAAAACCTATTAAAACACATGTAGAAACCTACATACTACATAAGGGAGGAGCTTGGCCTAAAAAGCCAAGTGGTTATGGTACTGGGTTTGTAACCTCAAGAGTTCAAATCTCACAATGGCAAACTATGAAACAATGTAACTTCATCTGAAACAGATGGAAACGGGTTTGTACTCGAAAGTGTTACATAAGGGAGCTTAAGTGTGCATTGTTGCACAATCAATTTGTAATCAACTGTTGAATGGTTCAATGTGAAATAGTTCTTAATAGGACAATAGGGTTTGATTTTATTTGCCTCCTTTTTTTCCTGTCTTGGGACAATTTGATTATTTTGCTTTAAAAGTGGTGCACTCTGGTTATACTTTATAATTTACTATTTTTCTTAGGTTCATAGTTTGAGTTGCATTTGAATTTTTAGTGCAGCATAATTTGTCCAAAAGCTACTTCACTGTTGCTCTGCCACATCGATCCCCTTCACTCCAGTTTACAGGCACTCTCCCCTCTGCCAGTCTCCCAGTGCATCCTGCACTCTTCCACCTCTTCAGTTCAACATGATATTCTTCTTCACCTCAAACCCAATTCAACAGGGCCCTTCTCTCCCCACCTCCTACTTTCCACCACCCACCAGCCTCCCCTGCCATAATAACTACCTTGGCTTTTCCCCTCCCACCTTCCCCAAACTTCACTTTTAGTGTCTTTACTCCTTTTATCTTCATCCATTTTATCCCCTTTGCTTCCCTGTCCCCTCAATACTAATCCTGACAACCTGCAAACAGCGAAGGCGATTTAGCGGCTGAAACCTTTCCCAGTAGCATATGACTCTGGTGAGAGAAATGTTGAGGATAGAGGGATGCTGCTCTGTGCTTATTGTCATCCACAAATGTAATTCCGGCCCTTAAGACTCTGATCATCAAATTCAAGTGTGGATGCTTGGCATGCATCCCAGAGTTGCACATGAAAAATGATCACTTGCTTGGGGTACTGGAGGCAGTTGGCCTCTGGAAATGGGAGCCCAATGTGAGAAAATATGTCCAGGAGAGGAGGGAAGCAGGAGAATAGAAAACCAATGGTCTAACACAACCAGCCACAAGTGTAGTCTCCACAAACTACCAGTAACCTGGAAACTGGAGCCAATAGATAGATGGAGCTGAAAATTCAGGTAGTTTGTTACCCTCCTTTACTGTAGGTGCTGCCTGTTCCTGGGGCAAGGTGTTTTTTGATTCTTTCATGGGATGTGGCTGTCACTGTCAAGGCCAGCATTTGTTGCCCATCTAATATTGCCCTTGAAAAGGTGGTGGTCACTGCAGTTCATGTGGCATAGTAATGCCCGCAATGCTGTTAGAAAGGAAGTTCCAGGATTTTGACTCACTGACAGTGAAGGAACGGTGATATATTTCCGAGTTAGAATGGTGTGAGGCTTGGAGGGGAACTTGCAGGTGATGGTGTTCCCATGTGTCCGCTGCCCTTGTCCTTCGAGGTGGCAGAGGTCATGGGTTTGGCATGTGCTATTAAAGGCAGCTTGTCAAGTTGCTGCAGTGCATCTTGTATATAGAATGCACTGCTGCCAGTGTGACACTGGCGGGAGTGAATAGCGATGGGGTGCCGATCAAGCAACCTGCTTTGTCCTAGATGGTGTTGAGAATTTTGTTGTTGGATCTGCACTCAAAGCAGGCTGCTTTGCCCAGGACAGTGTCAAGCTTCTTGAGTGTTGTGGGAACTGCACTCATCCTTACAAGTGGGGAGTATTCCATCACACTCCTGACTTGTGCCTTGTAGATGGACAGGCTTTGGGGAGTCAGGAAGTGAGTTACTCGCTGCAGAATTCCCAGCCTTTGATCTGCTCTTGCAGCCACAGTATTTATATGGCTGGTGCAGTTTAATTTCTGGTCAAAGGTAAGCCCCAAGATGTTGATAGCGGGGGATTCAGTGATGGTAATGCCATTGAACATCAAAGGGAGATGGTTGGATTCTCTCTTGTTGGAAGTGATCATTGCCTGGTGCAAGATGTTGGTAGATCTCTACCATTTCATTCAAATGTCTGATAGTATGCAGCGAGTGTCAGCAGGTTATTCTGTTATGATGAGTAGCACAGTCGAGCTGAAACCTGACTTAATATTCACAGCTATCAGCTTTCCAGCAAAATAAACCCTGGCTGATTTGTTCGCTGTTTAGTTAAGAGGGCAGTGACCAATTATAATGCTCAACTACTGTCTTGGCTGAGATCAGATAACACTGTACAGCTGGGAATCAGGTCTGAGAACCTCAGAGCTGCAGGAGTGTATTGCTTTTGCTCCTTTTGAAGGTTAGTTACAACCTTCATTGTGTCGATCTCTTTACTTTCTCGCTGGTCTTGCCCTGGAGAAATCAATCAGGTCCTTTAGTTTACAGTAATGTTAATGGATTCACATGATCAATGACTTGGCCACCATGAATAATGCCAACTCCAGCTATAAACTTTGTGACCTTTAGTGCACCAAGGCAGAAGTTTTGATGTTGCATCAGCTATCTTCCCTCTTTTCCTCTTCAACTTAACGATCAGTTTGACAGGAAATGTGCACTGCTTTTATTGAAGTTGGTAGGAGAGGAGATCACACTTTATTGGTTCTAAGTTCTCACACCTGACTGGCTGCATTAAATTTTCTTCTGTGGAAAGGACACAAGAAAGATTTATCGCAACTAGCATAAAGCACTAAAATAAAAACAAAATACTGCAGATGCTGGAAATCTGAAATAAAAACACAAAATGTCGGGAGAACTCAGCAAGTCTGACGGCATCTGTGGAGAGAGAAACAGAGTCAATGTTTCAAATTTCTCTCTCCACAGACGCTGCCAGACCTGCTGAGATTTTCCAGCATTTTCTGTCTTTATTAGCATAGAGCACTATTGGTTTGTAGGCAAGTCATGTATGCCAGTGACATCTATTGTCTATGGGGGAGGTGGGGGCATAGTGGTATTGGCACTGGACTGGTATTCCAGAAGATCGAGGGTAATTCTCTGGGGACCAGGGTTCGAATCCAATTTTATTGAATTTGAATTCAATAAAAATCTGGAACTAACAGTCTGATGATGACCATGAAACCATCGCCGATTGTCATAAAAACCCACCTGGTTCACTAATGTCCTATAGCGAAGGAGATCTTACCTGGTCTGGCCTACATGTGACTCCAGACCCACAGCAAATGCCCGCTGGACAGAACAATTAGGGATGGGCCAGCAAAGCCCACATCCCATGAATGACCTGATTTTGGCTGGGCTTTGTGTGTCTGGACAGGGAGAGGGAGAGAGAGAAGGGAAATCAGGCAGGATTTCTAAATGTGATTCAGTGGTTCAAATGTGATTCAGTTGTTCCTTGCTGAAAGCTGGGGACAGATTCAGGCTGACCTACTTCCCATGGTTGAATAGCTTTCTGGCATTCATGTGTGGCTTGTCCACTTGAGTAAGTTATTGGTGGGCGGTCCACTGACTGAACTAGAGCTATCCTGGCAAGGTGGAAACCAGGAAATTCATCTTGAATCTTAAATAGGTATTGGCTCTTAATGTTATTAGGTGATATGCTACTGCTGTCTGGCTCCTTGTTTGCCATCTATCCCCATAATGTTTCATATACTTCATAAGCATGGAGTATGGTGTTTTTTCCCTTTTTTACCCATGCATGGGATGTGGGCATCACTGGCAATCCCTAGTTGCCCTTGAGCTGAATGGCTCGCCACATCATTTCAGAGGGCAGTATTGGCTGCCAGGTTGCTGTGGATCTGGAGTTACATGTAAGTCAGACAAGGATTGCAGATTTCCTTCCCTAAAGGGTATTAGTGAACCAGGTGGGTTTTTATGACAATCAACGATAGTCTCATGGTCACTGAGACTAACTTCCGATTCCCGATTTTATTAATTAAATTCAATTCCACCAGCTGTCGTGATGGGATTTGAATCTGTGACCCGAGAGCACCAGGATTACTTTACCGCTGCGCCACTATCTTGCATATCATCAATTGTATATCCGTCATTAGACCCTTTGTTAACTAGGCCATTATCTTAATGAAAATTTGTTTCTATAAATAAGGATTTGCCAATAAACAGTGTAACACTGTCAATCTCATTGAAATACATTAGTTCACTATTCAAATACATGGCTGTGGCAAAAATGATTCAAGAGCCTTCATCTGCTGAGGAAGTTGGGGGGGTGGGGTTGGTGGGTAGAAAAAAATCAGTAGTTTTACTGTTCCTCAAAGGCTTTGATCAGTTGCAACAAGCCATATCTGGTGTAGCGAACAGTTCAGAAACCTTATTGCAATGAAGATTACTGCTTGTGAGAAATAAAACTGCTGCAGTCCTTGTGCCTGTGGAGCATTTCTGTGGATGGTGCTCTGTCTCAAGGCCAATTTCAGTAACATAAATAGTGCCTTGGGGGAGGTTTCACATTCCATCCTGTGTTCTCATTCTGGTTTCTGCCGTTCCAGTGCTGTAATTGTTAGTGTCTTCGCCGAGGCTGCATTTTGCCATCTTCTCAACCTCCCTCCACCGCCATTGATATGAACAGGTTGGGCCATGAATGTTCCTCTCCCCTGTTTAATTGAAGCAGATTGCTTAGACTCGCACACGGATAATGGAAACTTGGGTGATGTACTTACAGGATTGCCATTGCCTATTGGCACCACATGGCAGCCTGATTCGACACCTTCAGGACAGGGGGTTAGAACATTGGTTAAGTAACACTGGGCGGAATTGTCCCAGGTTTGCACTAAATGCGGTAGCAGGCAGGTAAGACAACATTTTACCTGCTGGCCGCAGTGGCGGTTTTTCACGCCCTATTGTCCCAAACCCACCACTTTAATTATGCATTCCTGGGAAGCACATTGTTTCTGTAACGGGTGGGCTTTCATTCACCCACCACGCCATCACCTTGCCACTTCATCACGCTGGGCGCCATATTTAAAGTCTAGCCGTGTGCACACCTCTCAGTGCTTCAAGCCCATGATTACTGCAAAGAAGACATGGCCCTGAAAAGCAAAAAGGCTGCAGCCCTTGGGTTCAATGACACGTCCTTCGACCGCCTTTTGGACGCAGTGGAGGCTTGCTGTGATGTCCTCTACCCCCACGTTGGCCGCAAGATGGGCAGCAACATCGCTAATCTGGCTTGGGAGGTGGTGGCAGCAGTGGTCAGTGCCGATATCCTGCAAAAGAGAACAGCCACCCAGTGCAGCTACAGGATGAAAGGTCTCATCCATTCATCCATTCCACCAGGGTAACTCGCTCGTCTCATCACTCTCAAATCACACACTCTCAAACCATCACACATCCACGGGGATCTTACACCTCAAGGGACAACACCACTAAATCTCTCACACACCCTCACATCTCCATCAGGCTCATACCTCCCAGAGGCTGTCCTCTCCCTCTGGAGCTCGTGTCCTCATCCTGTCCATGGCTCCACTCACCACACAACATTCCAGGCAGTGCCATGTGTCCTGCTCACACTCTCTCCATCTGTTTTAATGCAGGAGAAGCCTGCTCACATCAGGAAGAGGTCCCAGACCGGGAATGGAGTGGCCCACATTAGGCCCCTCCCTCACTTTGAGGAGTGTGCCATTGTACTGACTGGTGAGGATGTGGACCGTGGCTATGGTGACAGTGAGGTCGACGGTGAACACCCACGTGAGGATCCTGCACCACATCATCCCTCTCTCAACACAACTGTGAGTGCTCTCTCTCCTGCTTTTGACTCTGCTGCCATGCACTAATTATCTCTACTTTGATTCACAGGGAACTCTGCCCAATGATCGACACCCTCAGCCAGCCAGTCCCTCGCTCCATCCAGGTCCTCACCTCCAGCCAAAAGGACATGTCCTCTATTGAAGAGCTGGAAATAAGCAGCCTGGAAGACCTGTCACAGCGCTTACCCACACCCTGCACCAGTGCAGAGAGACACACCTTAGTGGGACCTAGATCTAGAACAAGCTCAGGTTCATAATCTGGTGGTCACCACACGAACATATGTCCATAGCAGGAGGAGGCAGTTCAGCCAAGCTGGAGAAGAGGTATCTGTGAGGTTAGAGTCAGATGACGAACCTCTAGATTCGGTCTTCCAACTCATCCTGGGGAGTCAGTAGAAGAAATGGGAACATCACGCAGAGCTGTTGAATGCCTTCAACAGAGTGGCATGCGAGTCAGAGGAATGCGCCCATCTGTTCTCTGATGAAGTGGTGCCCACATGCCTGTATGGAGGCCTCCATGGGGAGAATGGAGGACGCCATGGAGATCCTGGTCCAGTAGAACAGGGAGATGTGTACAGACCTGCACTCCATCACTGGAGCCATGGGTGAGTTCCTGCAGTGGCAACATGAGGGGGACCCCGACATTCCTCCAGGTGCTCCTTCCCCTCAAGGAGTCAGGCTGGGGCGCCCAGCCACCCGATGGGAGGAGGAGCGGCAGCTGGATACCCCTGAGTCATCCACTCAGGAATCTCCAGAGGCTGTCCTTTTACTTCGAGTTCCCTTTGTCTGCGAACCCCTCAACCTCGTCCTTTGTCACCATAGAGGGAGCAGTTGCCCACCGAGTGATTCTGGAGGGGTAAGTGTGACTATGGCAGGGCATTTCAGAGCCTTGTGCAAGCACTCTCCCACACATGCGGATCCTTCACATATCACACTCATCTTTTAAAGTCCTGAGCATTTTCAAAGCTGCCTGCTGGGGTTCGCTTTTGGTTGTCCATCTGAGCTAACCTGCATCTCTGCCCACCCTGTGGTCACACTTCCACGGAGCACCTGATCTCACCCACTACGACTCTCGTTTCACTTTTGATTTTGACAGCATGGTCTGGATTTGGTTTTCCGTGTGCTTCCCCATCTTTTCCCCTCCCCGAGTCACCCATTTCCTTTAACCTATCACAATTGATCCCCCTGGCATCACCTTCCACCTCCCCTCCATGACCTACCAGCCACAACACTTTTCCTTCGGGGATGTCCAGGTGAATGTGCACATTCCCCACCAATCACCCTCGCTGTCCCTTCTACTGCTACTGTCCAACCCTCACCCTCCCAGCCTACTGCCTCATTCTGCCCTCAGTCATTTTCACCATTCCATTATACTATGTCCACCCTCAGTTTGCTTCCCAGGAGGCAGCCAAGGACCCATCAGATCCCTCCCTTGCATATTTACCTGGATATACACCCCCCCTTCTCCCACCCACCGCGGACCCCTTGCCCTCCAGAAGCCCTTACGGCCGCTCCTTAGTCCTCTTAACCCCTCCCAGTCTCCCCACCCTGTTAGTCCCTCCCCCTTCCTGACTCCCTCAGATACCCTTAATTCTTCCTCCACCCTTAGTCCTCACCCCCCCATCTCTTTCCTCCAGCCATACCTCCTCCTGTCTCCCTCAGACATCCTCACTTCTTCCTCCAGCTTTACTCCTTCCCCCTTCCTGACTCCTTCCTCCAACCTTACTACTTCATCCATTCTCCTTCCCTTCTCTGCACTCCTTCGCCCCCCCCCCCACCTCGGACTCCTTCCCCTCTGTGCACTCCTTCCCCCTTCTCTGCACTACTTCCTCCCCCTGGACTATCTCCCCTCTCCGCACTCCTTCCTCCCCTCTCCCCCAGACTTCCTCCCCCTCTACGCATTCCTTTCTCCCTCAGCACTCCTTCCTCTCCCTGGAGTCCTTTCTTCCTCTCTGCACTCCTTTCTCCCTCTGAACTCCTTCCCTTACACTTTCCACCCCCATACACCTTTCTCTCCAATTGCCATCTTCTGCCCCCAGTCGATTCTAGATCTTCCTCACCCACCCTCTCACCCATCGTCTGTTGTGAGCCATCACAACAAAGGTGACTTTCCACCTTCCATGAGCTGCATCGCAGCAGAGCCATGTCCATGAGAATCCACCCAGCATGCCATGGACGTTCCGCTAGGGTCTCATTGCTGTCAGGCTCCAGCACCTTCTGCTGCTCAAAGACCAATGATGTGAAAGGTAAGTCCCCGACTTTTGCACGTCGCAGTTGTCAAGACGTGTTCTGCACCGGCGTTTCTTCCCACCGATGTGGGCGGATGATCCAGTGTGGGGGGGGGTGGTTTGTGTACAATGCGCTGGCTTTATAATGATATGCTGAGGTTTTAGAATGAGGTTCTTGAAGTCCGATGGCGGGAAATGCGGCCTGCCATTGGTGGGCAGGGTGGATGATCCCAAACTAGTTTCAGGAAGTCGTCGAAACCGATTTTTTGGCCTTCTTGCCATATTGTCTGCTCACGCCGCCAACATGCCCAACGCCAATGGGCACGGAAAACCCCGGCCACTGTTGGTAGAGGCCTCAGGCCTGGTTAATTGGCTGACAATCATGGAATGAAATGGAAAACCAAAATAAAGGAGAATTATTCATGTATAGCTTTCAAAAGCATAAAATGGAGAAATGTGGAGGCATGTCAATTAATTGAAACTAACCCCATCACAATTTGAGACTGGTCCAGGGTTTGTTGTCTCTTTGCATTTTACAGCACAGTTAAGGGTGTGTTGTGCATGTGGTTCATTTTTGTGGTTTTTAAAATATTCCTTGATTAGGGAGAAAATACCAGTTATGTTGGTATTTTGTGCTGCAAGTTGATGTATTGCAAACATTCCAGTACTGTATGGCATTGATTACCACAATTATGTAAATGAATAATTTTATAAATGGATTGCAGGAATGCAAAGAGGTGATTGAATAAAATGAGGACATTTAAACAATCCCTCTCAATTCATTCTATTTTTGGAGACTGAAACTTGTGGCCGTGGGTGGAGTTACTCCTGAAAGGTCACCTTTCTCCCTCCCTCGATCTCCTAAGTGCAAAGTGTCACAGTCGAGTCCAATCCTGCCCTCCTCTGACAATCCCCAATGCACATAGAGCTGGATGTGCCGGAGTGGGCAAGATGACGGGCGGTCACGGAGAATTGTGTGGGAGGCTCGCGGGTCAGTCTCACGGCAATGTGAAGATTGTCAAGGATTAAATCAGCAGTGGGAAGGTAACAAAATGGCGAAGCTCGCCTCTTAGGCGTGGAAAGCTCATTGATCTGTTTAACTGCCCCTTGCATGTAATTTAAATGCAATTCGACCTGAGTTAATCCTGCCCGCAGTATTTAGTAAAACTCTCCCATGTCTCTATTGCCTTCAGTAACACATCCACTGAAAGCTGGTGACTTTTATATGTGGCATCCTTGACTCACAAGACAGTCCTTCTGAACTTCAAGAAACTGATTCACAGGCCACTGGATTGTCCTCGGAAATGCTTTCCCTGTGTAGAAACGTGCTGAGCTAGGCACTCCGACTGATGGAGCCTTAGGCAGGAAACTCCGAAGTACTGGGTCGAAAACAACTGAAGTGCAGAGGGGCCATCCCTCAACCTGGCATCACAGATCCAAGTCCCTAAGGGGAGGGCACCTCCTGAGGCTGCCTGCATGGAAAGGGAGAGGTAGTGACAGCATGAGAATAATCCGCCCAGCCCTCCTTCATCCTTGAGCATTGGAGGGGAACCCGGCTGTGACATCTTATACCTCAGTTGTATCTGTTGATTCACTGAATGATTTTGTGATGGTGAAGGAACCTTCTCCTCGGACTTTTGGGACACTTTTTTGAGCTGGAACAAGAGATATCCAGGTGCTGGAGATTTAAGCTGCAGAGCTTTCTTAAAAAGCCTGCAAGACAGTTGCCAACTCTAACATAGGTCTGCCCGCCCTTTAAATATGGCGCCAGTTCCTGTATGGCCATCAGGTGATGCAGGCTGCCTGATGTCAGAGCTGCATCCCCACAACGTGATCCAGCGGCAAGCCCATGTCACCCACATTTATGAGCTTGCAGCTACGCAATCAGGTTCCGCTGCCTTCCACAGACCTGTGCCAGATCCCCGACAGCTTCCAGCAGGTGCCAGGACGGTCTGGCTGAATCCGACCCATACTTTCTGGGGGAGGTGATGGAGTGGGGGGGACAGGGCTGGGTGGGGGCGAGGGACATTATAAAAGGATCAGGATTTGGGTCCCTAACAAATTTCATTCTCTTGTTCTAACCCCACTCCCTTCTTTATTACCAGGTCACTGAAGTCAATTTCAATGTCCTTATCACTAAAATCAGGCAACATAATTCAGACTGAATGTAGAACCTAACCCATGTGGTTCAGAGCTGCACTGGTTAGTATGTAAGAACTGGAGGAGGCCATTCAACCTGTTCTTCTCCTATGGTGATTTGTACCACAAAACCATTTTCTTGCCTTTAATCATTTCCCTTGATGGCCATCCATATCTATCAAAAAACTTTTACTCATAGCCTAAAGCTTCAATTTATTCAGCATTCGCAACCATTTAGGGAGAGAGTTCCAGATTTCCATTACCCTTTTGTGTGAGGGAAAGCGGTTTTCTATTTTCATTCCTGTATGGCCCGGCTCTTACTTTAAGGTTGTGCTGTCTTTGTTGTGGATTCCCCCACCAGAGGAAATACTACCTCGACTTTATAATGTTAAATTCGATCACCCTTCAACCTTGCCCGCTCAAGGGAATACATTCAAGTGTACGCTTGTCTTTCTGATTTAACCCTTTCAGATCCGATATCAGACTGCACCACCACCACCCCACACACACACACACACACACCAACCCCCCCCCCCCCCACCCGAGGCCAATATATACATCCTAAGATGAGGGGCAAACTGAATACAGGAGTCCAGTCAAGGCTCTGTACAGCTAAAGCATCACTTCCTTCCCTTTGTATTCCTGCCCTTTTGGAAAGGTCAACATTCTGTTAGGCTTTTTGGTGAGTAGTATACAAGAATATCCAAATCGTTTTGCACCTCTCCAGTTTCTAGTCTCTCACCCTGAAGGAAATATTAGTTTGTGTCTCTTGGATCCAGAGTGGATGACCTCTCACTTCCCCAGATTGAACTCCATCTGTCACAGTTTTTCCCACACACATTATCTATGTCCCTTTGCATAGATGGAGCAGTAAGATACAATCTATGTGCCTCTTAGCATAGTGCCATCTGCCAACTTAGATACACAGCACCCTATTTCTTCATCCAAATCATTAATATATATGGTGAAAAGCTGAGGCCCCAGTACGGATCCCTGGGGAACACCACTTATCAGATCCCACCAAACAAAGTATCCCTACTCTCTGTCTCAATCTGTGTCACAAAGTTATTCCCAATTCTATCCTTTAGCAATATTGCTGCTTCTCCTTTCCCCATTTCTGTGTCCTTTATAAAGATACTATTGCCTGGCATATTTAGCTCAATGTCATGCCCAGCTTGTAAGCAGCCCTTTTTGTGCTTTCTACATCATAACATTTAAGCTGAATTTGTTTTTCTTTTAAGTCATTTTGTTTTATTTCTTAAGCTGTGTGCACTTGTGTAGAAAATTCTAATTTGGAAATGATTCCCATCCTGGCTACTTGGCCTGGTGATGCTTTTCTTCCATATTTTGTCTTCTCACACTTTTACTGGTGATAATTTGTACACTGTGTTATAAGAAATTTAAAATGTTCTTGAAGTAAAGCAGGGGTGATGAAAATTAAGTTATTTTATTGCTTCCTATAACTGTGTCTGTATGTTAAGTATTTGCATGCATACATAAAAACAAATTAGGAGCAGCAGTAGGCCACTGGGCCCCTCGAGCCTGCTCTGCTATTCAATAAGATCATGGCTGATCTGATTGTAACCTCAACTCCACATTCCTGCCTACCCACAATAGCCTTTCACCCACTTTCTTATCAAGAATCTATCTACCTCTGCCTTAAAAATATTCACTCTGCTTCCACCACCTTTTGAGGAAGATAGTTCCAAAAGCTCTTAACCCTCTGAGAGAAAAAATTTCTCCTCATCTCTATCCTAAATGAGCGACCCCTTATTTTTAAACAGCGGCCTCTAGTACTAGATTCTCCCACAAGAGCAAACATCCTTTCCACACCCACCCTGTCAAGAACCCCTCAGGATCTTATATGTTTCAATCAAGTCGCCTCTGACTCTTCTAAACTCCAGTGGATACAAGCCTAGCCTGTCCAACCTTCCCTCATAAGACAACCCACCCATTCCAGGTAGTTACATTATCTTGGTCACTTATTAGTGCTTTTTGCTTTTTTCTTACCCCATCTTTTTTTCTTGTCTTTAGATTGTGATTATTTCCATTTGGGTCCCTCTCCAACTTTAAACTTATACTGTAAAGTCTTTTCTATGATCCTGCTTATTCTCTGCACTCAGGCCATGGTCCCAGACTCAAGTGCAGCACCTCCCAACAGTACAGCTCTTTCCTGTCCCAGCATTGCTGCCAGGATCTCATGAAATGGAACCCCCTCCTTTTTGCAACAATCTTTCAGTCACACACATTACTTTTTTGGTCTGTTTTTCCGTGTGCCAATTAGCAAGTGGCTTGTGTGGTATTCCAGATATTACCACCCTCTGTGTCCTGTTTTTTAATTTACAGTACCACTTGGCTGCTGCTGTTCCCTTTAGCAGGCCCTCCTCCCTGGTTCCAATGTCATAGGATTCTGATATGAATTCTGACAACTAGTTTGTCCTCTTTCCCATTCCAAATTGCTTTCTAATTCTTTTGAAATTTCTCTGAAACTGGCAATGGTTATGCAACACACATCCTGCACTCAGCTCTGACTATAACTACAACACTTATATTCTGCCTCCATCCTTGGACTGCCTTCTGCTTTACATGCCTTGATTAAAATTCTAGCTATTCTCCCTTTAGTTTTCTTCCTTCTCCCCACATCAAGTACATCATACCTGTCTGATAAGGTCAGCTTATGCGTTTCCTCCTTTCCTATCTGCACTATGTTTCGGCTACCTTGTAACTGACGGCCATCCCTGTATCCCTCTATGTGGTCTATTCAGATATTTCATCCTATTTCCTATATGTCAGTGTGTTTCTAGCTCGTGCTCCAGTTTAATGATTCTGAGTTAGATATGAGTCAAGAGATAGACATTGACCACAGGTGTGATCATCTGGGACAGTCTCATGTGATCATCTGGGACAGTTTCAGCCCACAAATTCCCACATTCTGCTGTCCTGACACTCTGCTCATGTTGCAATTATACATTCTATATTTATTATGTAATAGCTATTTATCTATTTTTAGAGCTAACTGATTCACCTTTAAATCTATCTGAAAACCATAATTTAAATATTAACTTGCTTTTGTTAATCTTGTTGTTTTAGCCTGTCATCTCTTGCTGATATTAGTTTTTATTTATTTAATTTCTACTG
This sequence comes from Carcharodon carcharias, assembly GCF_017639515.1. Classification (NCBI taxonomy): domain Eukaryota; kingdom Metazoa; phylum Chordata; class Chondrichthyes; order Lamniformes; family Lamnidae; genus Carcharodon; species Carcharodon carcharias. The sequence goes on along the minus strand of NC_054481.1, from coordinate 100,988,375 downwards.
CTTAAAGCTGCTGTTTTGATTTTCACCCTAGATTATTTTTTTTTGTAATTTAGTAGTCTCTTAAGTCCGTATATAGTTAGGTATTATAGAGTGAGCAACTAATTAAACTTTTGTCCCTTGGCTGATTTATTCTGTTTCCTTCCTTCTCTGTACCAAATACCCACTCTGTTCTCAGCTCACTCCACTGCCAGCTCATTAAGCCATGCTCTTGGCTAAATCCATCATGTTTCTGAATGGTGTTTGTTTGCTATTTGTAGTAAAACTGCAAATATTACCCAGATTTGGCAACATGATGGTCCTTGCTGCTGGCCTCAAAGAACAATGCCCACTGAGATCTAGCAATCTTTGGGACATGGATTTCATTTATACCAACATTAATTTCAGTCTGGCGTGAAATATTGGGGATCTCTGGCATCCAGCAACAGTGCTGTCATCCAACAGGGTAAAGAGTGAATCACATTTCAGAATTCTCACAGAGAGCAAACCAGGAAGTAAGAAATATTGATTTTCTTTGACCTATTGATCATTTTACAGAGAGCAAACTAAAGATTGGCATTAAGGTAGAAGCTGAGGAATCATGAACTTATGTTTATTGCTGAGAAAAGAGACATTTTTGTCAAAGCTTTTCATCTTACACTCATTAGGACGTTTCAGAAGAAAACATCCAAAGGAGACAACAAATTTATACAGTTTGTTTGAAATTTAAACCAGGCAGTGTGGCAGTGCCTATCACACTGATGAGTAATGTGGTATATGAATTTCAGGGCCAGTGTAATGCTAGGTATGTAGGTCGTACGTCCCAAAAACTGGCAGATCATATCAAATAGCACATCCCTTCTGTGGTTTGCAAAAGGCAAGGTACAGACCTTACCCAAACAGTCAGTGCTTGCAAATCTCAAATCACAGTGTCCAACATTAGATGTGATTCAGTGTGCTAAGAATTATGCTGACAGCCAATTTAAGATTGTGTTAGTTGGGTTTGCAGTGTGGTGCATGTGTGTGTACTGGAAGCTACATATATTAATACACGGGGCTCAGTTCTTTGTAGACAGAAAGAACATGTGCACACATTGTGCCTATTTCAGCAAAACAAAATAAGTAATGGCCATTTGCTGGTTCATTCTTCAGGGCAATGCCTTAACCAATCAGAGTCACACTACCTTTGCACTTTTGGCGACCACGACCAGGATGAGTTCTCAACCAGTGATTTAAAAAATCCTTTTACCATTCATACTTAACATGTCCCGCCTCATATGACAGAGTCACATGGAGGGGCATGTTTTCATTATTTTTAATATCTTTATTTTTTATTTTAAAAATTTTCAGCTCCCTGAGGCAGTTCTCTGCGCGAATTTCCACGCTCGCGCTCCTCCTGCCCCCACCCCAACAGCGCTGAGCGCCGCAGCATGCGTTTCATGTTGACTGGCCATTAATTGGCCAGCCAGCGTGAAATCGTGGTCGGGGCCCGAACGTGGGTGGCGATCGGCTTCCTGACCACTCCTGGGCCCTCCCACCCACCGAAAAATCCTGGCCTATGTTTTACATTTAGTTAACATTTCATTGGCTGGATATGAACTCCCTGTGCTCTTAAGAGATTAATCCATGAGCCAGCGTGACTCACCTCCTCTGTCAGTGCTGCCATCTCACAAGCATCCTGTGCTTATAAACAAACAACACATCAGACATTCCAAAAAAATCTCCAAGCCTCAAGTTTCCTGGCAAATGGATTAATTCCAGTCAAAGCAATGCAGCAGTAATGACTTTAAAGCACAATTTTCATAAAAATTGGTAAACCATTTCAGTAGTTAACTGAATTTTCACCTGATTTTCTCTCCCTGTTAACAGAAAGACAATGAGTGTTATTAATTTGGGGCTGAAGTAAGAAAGGTTCAGTGATGTCTGTTGGCTCCCTTATGTGGTCTGAACATCTTACTGTAACAGGCGTGAATTAATCTGAGTTACAGCCACTTGTACAATAGCATAACCCAGGGATATAATAATAGCATCTGCTTGTGATCTGGATCAGATTTTATAAAAGCAAAATACTGCAGATGCTGGAAATCTAGAACAAAAACAAAAATACCTGGAAAAACTCAGCAGGTCCGACAGCAGCTGCGGAGAGGGACTCACTTGACGTCTGTATGAACCTTCATCAGAACTAAGAAAACGTGTGTTTTACATGTGTATTTCAAACTGTCTGATGGTGGGTGGATGGAGTGAACATTTGGTGAAATGAGGCAGCATATGGATTGTTGAACTGCCTTATTTGCAGAACAGTTGCAGTCAAATACACTTAGTTCCATCAATTCAACATGTCTGTGTAATAATATAAATGGTGCTATGCCAATCCACTGCATCTAAAACTAACTTTCTATCTTGCCTCCTCAGTACTGCATCCCTCTCAGTCCTTTGCTGTTTGTCTGTCTCTCACTTTTGCAACTCTCTGTGCTTTTTTAAATAAAAAGACCAGCTGCAATGTCTACTTTTACAGAAGCCGATACCCAATCCCTCCTTCCCCAGAATGGAAGCCACTTTCCCGCCTTGGCAATGACCCTTGCTGAGTTTGAGTGAATAGAGTTGCTGCAGCAGTGATAAGTGTGAAAGATCACAGGAATGTCGAGCTGTGCTTCATTGTCTGCAGCGTGCTGGTTTGGATACCCTGTTTGAAACATAACCTGCTCTTGCCTGCCCCGCTGCCCTGTGATTTTAACCCCTTTGAAGCCAAATTTAGCTGTGTGGTGATATTTTTACCAGAGATCACATCAAGACTGTTGCCACAGTCTGAAATCCTGAAATGTTACAACAGCTAATGAAGTCCTTATTTCAGGCTGAATGCTCGTAAAATGCTGGCACAGTAACAGATGGTTTTACTTTTAAATCACCTGGAATTACAGTATGCCCCTGCCAGAGCTGTGCTTACTGACTACCTTTCAATGCAAAATGCTGTACTTGAATTCCTTATCAAAGTGACATCCTTTTGCACTCCTCAGCAGTCACCCCATGCGTGAGTCACAGTGAGTCAGTTCTGTGCATTTGCTGCTCCCTGCATGACTCCTGCGCATGAGAAAACTGCACAGCCGCTGATGGATGGTGACCATCTTTGACAACTGGTCCTCCAAAGTCTCTCAGATCCCTTGAGTTCTGAACTGGAGTCTCCTTGGCTGCTTCTCAGACTCCTGTGGCAATTCCATTTTCTTCTGTGAGCAAGGAGAGGTCAGTCAGTCGTCTGCTCCTGTTAGAGTAACACCTGAGGAAACAATGAAATTAAAAAGGAAAACCATTATAAAGTTTTCATTTTGTGCAATAGTGGAAAACCGGTGATAGTTAATCAGCATCTCTGCCAATCCGTTGACTTCAATGGAAATAAAAACTGGGGTAAATATAAAGCAGGCTGCAGACTCCCTATCGTCATTTTACACTGTTGCACAAAATCCAGATCTGCCCCAAAGTGTCATTACCATCCTCCAAAGCAATGTCTATTTTTGAGCTGGGAAACCAAACTGGGCCATATTTTCTTTAATACCACCTGTGTTTCAGTATCTCGTACCTGCAACTTGACTGTCTTGTGTTTTTAGGGTCAATTCTTCACAGCTCGTGTTTGTCTGCCCACATTTATGGAGCTACCAACATCTGATTCCAATTCCTAGCACTGTGCTATAAGCGCCCTGCCACTTGCTGTAGTTCAGCATTAATGTGATTCAGTGTTAGATGGGATACGATTGGAGACCTGGTGGAGATCCTTTCAGAGTGAACTATTTTCGACTTGAAAGATTGAATTAGATTTTCTGGCATTTTAGGATCAACTGTATTAAATAATGTGCCATAAAATAACTTCTTGGAGAGCCAGAGCACCCCCCCCAGAGTTCAAAAAGATGAGCCTTCCGATTCCTTTAAGAAAACAAATTATAAAGGCACCTCTGCTAATTGACTGTGACTTTGTGTACTCCCTGCCCAGCCCCCCATAATATGAGTAATGGAATATTGAGCATACCGACTGCTTAAATTACAAGTCTGTGTCCCACTGCACTTTCATTGTAACAATCTGTTTTCAAGTGTCAATAAGATCACATTCAGGCCTGTTTGGTTGTCAGTTTTTTTTCAGGGAAGTGGGGTTGAGTCAGTCTTTTTGATATGGCTCATCAGGTTTTACTAGTTTCCTAAGATATACAGCATAGTTTATTCAGATCACATTCACAATTTCACCATAAGTGGAGCAGGGAATATTTTCCATTCTTACCTTCTAGAACTCTTTACCAAACAGTTTTGTCGTCTTGCCTCCCTCCCTGCACTGAAATGCTGCTAAAAATCATCCTCCTTGTGCTTGACCATTTCTCATCTTTATCCTGCTTCTGTGATTTTCTTTTACTTGAGGAATGCTCTGTAATGGGAGGGAAGGAGATGAGCAAAGGTCAGTCAAACAATGTTCGTCAGCTGTGTTTATCTTGTAATTGAATGATGTAAGTGTTGTTGATCATTGCTTTTCTTGTCATCGCTAACCGTCCCTACTCTGTATCCATGTCTTGACTTGCTCCAATTCCTCTGTTTTCTTCTCCAATCCATCCCAAACCAGTCTGCTGTACTTGGCAAATATTTCAAAGTATTTGTGGCCCAGTATCCAAACCTCATTTAGCTTGAATGATGTCTGTCATTTCTGCTCCCAAATCAATCTGTTATTTCTGAACTCTGGCCTTCTTTATCATTAACCATTGTTGGAAACCAATTATTTTGTTAATTATTCTTCGCCCTTAGCTGTAGCTGGGTAAAACCTAGATACCATCACTTCTACTATTTCTGTCTTGTAGTTAGTTACAGGAACACCATTTCAGAATGAAGCCTGGGCCAAGCCTCTTCCTTACAAAATGATAGTGTTAACTCAGTTGGAACTATGTGGCATAAAGTCACTACCTTCAGCCAACCACAAAGCCTGACAGGAGGGTCAAGGGCATAGCGAAAGAAAACAATAAACACTTTAAAAAGAAATCAATTATTGTGTGCCCTCACCTTCAAGTGGTACTGGAGCACATTTTATTTCAATGCTCTGTTCACTTTCTCTTCACCTTATTTCTCTGTATGCATGTCTCTGTATCTGCCTTTCTTCTTCTACTTTTATTTTGTTGGTCTGTCACTGTTGAGTCCTCACTCTGTGTGTTTGTGTGTATATTTGTGTGTGTGTGTGTGTGTGTGTGTGTGTGTGTAGCGCTCTCTTAACCTACCTTTGCCCTTCCGTCTGTCTCTTATTCTGTATATATGTGTGTGTGTTTCTTATCTGCTCTATGTCTGCTGTGAAGGATTTAGTGCCAATTTCCCAGCTCTTTAGATGCTGTTTTTGCAGTTTTGCACTCGTCCCTTGGTGAATAGTGTGACGTAGTGGAAGGATTTGCAGGCTGCAATGTGAACACTCCTTCTGGGTCTGTATCTATCTTTAGAGTAGCTGATTAGATTGGTTAGTCCTATACAGTTGGTAGGTTTCATTGGGGAGAATCTTCTGCTCAACGAGCACGGGCGGGGCATGCTCACCGAGGTGTAAAATGTCACTGGGTTATGTCGGGTGTGCATCCTGATGTCACAGCATGTCATTTAGATTTTCAGTTTGGCGGGCTTGCAGCCGAGTCAGCTGTGCACCCGCTGAACTGTCAAAGGCTTGTTAAGGCCATTTAACTAACAGTTAAAATAATTAATGGAGCTGTCCGTCCAACCTTAAGGTTGGCGGGCAGGCAAAGAGCCCAGGCGGCCTTTGCATTTTTCATGGAACCTCATCCACAGGCGGGATGAGATTTCGTGAATAATTTTAGATTTTCTCAAAAATTTTTATTGAATTTAATGCACATGTCCCAGCTCATGTGACAGTTTCACATGAGGGGACATGCCATAAATTTTTTTTCAACACTTTATTGAACTGTTAGAACTTAAAACTAATCTCCCTGAGGTACCTTTGTGCCTTAGGGAAATTCCTGCGCTCTTTCACGCACACATGCGAAACAGCGCACTCCGACTCACGGAACCCCCCTCCCCCACCTGCACAGGGAGCGCTCAGCGCTTCCAGGTGCGCGTCACGCTGGGCAGGCCTTAATTGGCCCGCCACGTAAAATGGCAGCGTGGACCTGATCGGGGGCGCCAGTCGGGTTCGCGTCCACTCCCCGCATAATACCCCCCAATGGGGGGAAAAATTCTGCCCATAAGCCCACACAATGAAAGGGTTGGAACACCTACACCCAGCTGAGCGAGCATTTCTCTGAATGTCAAATCAGAAAACAGAGCTGGATTTCCGATATAGCCATCAGTTCAAAGGTGACTAGAGATGGGCAACAAATGCTGGCCTTGCCATCAATATCCATATTCCATGAAAGAATAAAAAGGAACTGTCTGGAGTGAGAATACTAAGCCAAAATCTCACTCCAGGTCTCTAGAGGAAGTGCCATTAACTGGTGGGTTGTCACTCTACTTGTGTTGTTGAATATCATTTTGATGCCCTAATGTATTTGTAGCCACAAGAACAACTCAAATTGGACCAGTGTTGATTTTTATTGCAAATTTGAATAGAAAGTCAATCCTAGAGTGGTAAGACTTGCAAATTTCACAACAAAATTGCTGCTTGGCCTTTTGCCTCTTGTTCATTTTGGAACAAAGATTTAATGACATTTTCAAAAAAAAAAAGATGCTGCTTGTTTTATGTCAAGTTCTATTTGTGTAGTATTTTGAATCTAATAAAATATCCCAAGATACTTCTACAGGCAGCAAATTTGAAGGTTAGGTAGAAAGTAAAAGAGAAATTCTCCAAGGCTCCTTTGACAGCACCTTCCAAACCCACAACCACTACCATCTAGAAGGACAAGTGCAGCAGATACATGGGAACACCACCACTTGTACGTTCTCCTTCAAGTCACTCACCATCCTAACTTGGAATTGTATCGCCGTTCCTTCACTGACGCTGGGTCAAAATCCTGGAACTCACTCCTTAAAAATACTTTGGGTGTACCAATACACAGAGACTGCAGCGGTTCAAGAAGGCAGCTCACCACCATCTTCTCAAGGGCATTTACGGATGGGCAATAAATGCTGGCCCAGCCAGCGAAGCCCACATCCCATGAATGAATTTTAAAAAAGTAGGGGAGATGACAAGAAATATGTTTGTTTTCGGGGAGGTTTTGAAGGAGCAGCGAAAGATGGCAAGGCAAAAGAGGGTTAGGAAGAGAATGTAAGGTATATGGGGGAAAAACTGAATGAAGATGCTGATACTAATAATAGAGTGGAGCTGGGAACTTGGGTTGTGGTGGTTCTTTGTGGTGACCAGATACATAGCGCACATGCACACCGCCCCACAAACAGAAAATAATCAATTTGATCAACAGTAGAAACAGTCCCTCAACCTGCTTCATCACTCAGTTAGGTCACAGCTGATCTGTATCTCAACTCCATTTGCCCATCTTTGTATATTCCTTCCCTAACAAAGTCTATCTTTGAAAGCCAGTTTTTTTTATTGTTAACACTCACAGCCTCTTGGGGGTGAGAATTCCAGATTTCCACAGCCCTTGATGTGAAAAATTACAAAAAAAAAAATTAATTTTGTCATTTTAAAGAAGCTTTAGAATGCCACTAATTCAAATCTGAGTGGAAAAAAAAGAAAGCCTTGCTTTCACAACCATAGGATGTCTCAAAGCACTTTACAGCCAATGAGGTTCTTTTGCAGTGGACTCACCTGATAATGAATAGATATGTTGTGCATGTCCGTCTGTGCGTGGCAGGCTCCTCCCATCAAATTAATCCACTGCCCAATCAAAACAGTGTGGACAGACAAAAACTATTTATTATTATTATTATTATTGTATGTAGTTTGGAGACTGGAAAGACAAGCTGTTTGGCTGATTGTCAAGCATCATCTTAATTAGGGAATTAGAGCTTGTTTGCCTTTCCAATTAGTGCAGGAAGAAGGAGTGGCACAACAATGGTTATGTGGGATGACCAATAGTGGATGGAGGCAGAAGATTGTGTGACGAAACCCCCAGGGTGAAATCCAAACAGTTAACAAACCTTACTACCCCTTCCTGTAGTAATCTGTGACTAGCACCACAAGAACACTAACAGCGGTGTTGATTTGTTAGTGTGTACCGGATCATCAAAAGGGAAGCCTGAGATGTTTTAAGTTGAAGATCATCAGAGGAGGCCTGGTGCTTCTTGCCTTGAGGGATCATTTGGAGATGACACGATGCCCTTCATATTCACGAGTGCACCACACCACAGGATATTTGAGATTGATAGAGTGTAGCACTTTCCAACTCAAATTATTTGCAGATCAGATAAGCACCACACATTCCTGTTTGAAGGCCCATTATTTTCTTTGCCAAGTCTCTAATGATGAGAGTCAGTACTGCAAAGACAGTTTTATGTTCTTTTATGGCTAGTTGGAAGGAAATTAAGTGGCCATTCATACTATATGTGAAGCAACAGGAGGTAGGCAGATTGGAATTACATTGCCTGGCTCCTGTCCCCCTCTCTCTGTCCAGGGACAGTAGACCTTACTCAGTGGTATCCGAGTACTGGTAGCATCTTAAAATTACAAGAAAGGAGACTGGACAGTAAGCTCTCTGATATCAATGCTCATCCAATGGCTCTGCAGGCTTGGTGAGTGGATGAGCCATGCAGACCAGGAAGGCCCCCAGGTTTGCCCTCTGGTCTGGGCTGAATTAGCTGATCTCAGTTGGGGAGGTGTCACATCAGTATCAAGTTACATCAGTGCCTCTGGATTAGGAAGAGCAAAAGTGACCAAGGTTCCTGCTTTATGTGGATGTCTGGTGAGCGATGATTGACCTTAGTTATCATACTTTTAAACAAAATGTTTTAAAAAGCCAAATTTTCCATGTTAATTGGCCTCACACTGTGCTTACTTAACAGCAATTTCAATTTTGTAACTTTGAAAGAATGTACCTTCATCTTATAAGGAGAAATCAACAATGTACATCATGAGGTATAATATTCATGTTCCTATAAAACAATGTATCACCTGGCTTGTCATGAACAACCCCACTGAAGGCGTCCTGGTATATTAAATGTAAAAAAAAGTCTTGTGCCTGCTAAAGTCCAGATGCTTTGTACCAAAGTCAAACTTTATATAGACCCAAAGCATTTTTTTATGAAGTGAGAATAGAGTAATTAGCTAGGAGTTTGTAATTTTATTGCCTCCTCTCTTCTGCTGAAGTTACATTTGGGATAATGGCTTCATGTGCTCCAGTAACGTCATGTAACTGAATGAGAATGGCTATTCTTCACACTTGTACCTAGACTAGGATTATGGTCAACCAGCTCAATAAGGAGGGAGAGCCCCATGATTGACAACCAACCTGCCTTTGCTCAACACCCAACTTTTCACTTTCTAGTAAGAATCGTTGGTTAATAAGTTTGGAATGGGAGCCTTGTTAATTTGACTTTTTCCCTCCCTGGTCTGAGGATGCTAAAGGCAGATGAAGCATTCTTACAGGGCCCAGGCTGAGATCTGCCAAATTAGTGGAGACCAGGGATGGATGTTTCCTATTGGCCCAATTCCAGACTTAATTGACTCAATGAACTTGAATGACCCCTTAAGGAAAATTTATAATTTGATTCAGATTAATGAATGAAGGATCACTTCTGTTAATTAATTTTCTCTTGTTCGCACCAGAAGTTTGTGTTGGAACAATAAAGCAGAATATTCCAGTCCTGTTAAATGAAAAACCCATCTGGGGGCAATACTGCAATTGCCTAATAACTGGTGATTTAGGGGGGAAAAATCAATGGGAACCATCTCCCACATGAGTTCATCCTTGGGAAAGAAAAACTTCCATTATAAAAGAAAAAAAATTACCAAGTCTAAAGAGCTTTCTACAGTTTGGATATTGAAAGGTATCATGTGCCATTGGCTGTGAGCCAAACAGGATGGTGTCATGCTCAGCTCTTGGCTGTGTTGTGTTAGCTTGCCTAAGCAAGGGTTACAGTACATTGAAATTAGAGTAGGGAGAGGAAGTTGTGCTAGTTCGCAAAGAAATAATTTGCATTTATATACCGTCTTTCACATTTCAGGATGTCCTAGAGCACTGCACAGACAATGAACTAGTTTGTAAGTGAAGCTACTGCCATGTAGACAAGGTAGGAGCCAGTTTCATACAGCAAGATCACCAGACAGCAAATTAAGGCAGATGACAGGTTAATCTGTTTTGGTTATATTGGTACAGGGAAGAATATTGGTCAGGATGTTAAGAAATCTCTCAGCTCTTCTTTGAATAGTCTCATTAACTCTTTTGCATTTGCCTGTGTAGGCAATGGGGCCTCAATTTTGCAGCTTATCCAAAAGGCGGTGCTTCCAGCAACACAGCACTTATCAGTATTGAACTGCAGCGTTTCCTAGTTTGTGTGTTCAATCCCTGGTTTGGGGCTTAAAAATAAAATTCAATGACAAAAGTCTAAACTGAGCATGGATATGGTGTGTTGCAAGGCCTACTTCTGTGCTGTAATTTCATTGGTTTTCCTCAGTTGGTACTGTATATATTTCCATTCTAGCATCCTTTTATCGTTGTCCATTTTCAAATGCTTATCCATGCTCAACTGATGTTAGACTCTCTCCCTCAATGACTATGAAAGAACACACAGGAAATAGGAGCAGGAATGGACCATTCAGCCATCAGGTCTGCTCCAACATTCAATACGATCATGGCCGATCTTCTCCCTCAATTCTACCTTCCCATACAATCCTGGTATCCCTTAATATCGAAAAACCTTGATCTCTGTCTTGAACATGTTCAACGTCTGAGGATCCACAGCTCTCTGGGATAGAGAATTCCAAAGATCCACAACCATTTAAATGAAGAAATTTCATCTTATCTTGGTGCTAAATGGCTGACTCCTTTGTACTAAGACTGGCACTCTCTTAGTTTAGGCTCCTTCCAGCATCTACCCTATCAAGCTCTTTAATAATTTTATGTATCTACACATCTCTCCTCATGGTCAAGCCCCTCAGTGAACCTTTATTGCACCCCCTCCAAGGCTAGTATATCCCTATTTAGGTAAGGAGACCAAAACCTTTACATTAAAAACAGAAGATTCTGGAAATATTCAGCAGGACGGGCAGCATCTGTGGAGACAGAAACAGAGTTACTCTTTCAGGTCGATAACCTTTCATCAGAACTGGGAAAAGATAGGTTTTGAGAAAGGTGGGTGGGACAAGGACAAAAGGAAGGTCCATGATAGGGTCAAAGGCAGGAGAGATTGGAGGATGGAAAACTGTACAAGTACCACAGGTGTGCTGTCTCCAAGGCCCTATATCATTACACTTGTGACTAACTACATTCCAATAACAGTAAAGAAAATGCTTAGAAACTGTCCCTTTTGCTTTCTTATCGATAAACATCAGTCAATACAACAATTGGCCTCAGATCAACTGGTTTAGATAGAGAAAGAATATCATCCAAGGTTCCTACTACTGATCACAGACCAGTCACCTGCTATAATCTCCTCCCCCCACCACCCATCTCTTTTTATCGGCTTGGGGGTGGAGGAGGGGGTCATTTGAACTCTATCCTGGAGAGTTCAAAGAAGCTGTTCCACAAGTACCAATTCTGATCAGTAGTAACAAAGACTCTCTTTCCCCCAAAATAAAAGCAAAATACTGTGGCGCTGAAACTCTGAAATAAAAAAACAGAAAACGCTGGAAAAACTCTGCAAATCCAGCAGCATCTGTGGAGAAACATTTGGTGTCCATATAACTCTTCTTCAGAGCTCCAGCAATTTTTCAAGCATTTTCTGTAGGTTTACTCTCAGATACTCTCCTTGTGGGGAAGGGAGGGGGAGCTGTGTTAAGATAGATGAAGGGTGCATAATCCTGTAGCTTGCTTGAGATCTAGGGGTCTGCAGAGGTGGTGTTTAGTCAACATGAATGACGAAGAGGCTTTTTCTTAGAACCTGGGACAATAATTAACCAGAATATTCTGGTTAAGCTCTAGCAGGGCAATTATTAGTAAAATACCAGATTAGAGGAGCCACTCCATAAGCAGTTGGCGGTGTGATTTATAATATATTAATACTTCTAATACCTGCACTACAATTATTGGATGTCCTGATTATCGAGCAGAATTTTCACAGGGTGAAGTCTGGTGAGGTACATCACCTCAGTAAGTGGCTATTTTTTGTTATTGATTTTCCTCTTTTGGCAAATAAAACTGCATCCTGTTTCTTTAGTTATTTATACTGTATTTTTTTGTTCCTATGCACAGTGTATGGCTGGTCTCCGCTCTGCCCCTGCCTCCCTCCACTGTCTCCCCCATTCTTTCCCCCATCCTTCATTCTCTCTCCTCCCCTCACTTTCAATCATAGGCACCTCAATTTAGTCATTCTATTATTTCCTATCAATGGTAGCTTTCAAAATATAGTTGAACAGGAACAATTGCAGGGCTGTGTGGAAAATCAGAGGGATGAGATTAATTGGATAGCTCCTTCAAAGAGCCAGCAGTGGGCATGATAGGCTGAATGACCTCCTTTTGTGCTTCATGGTTCTATCCAATGACTCAGGTTGGAAAAAGAGAGCCACTTTGCTACACCCCACGGCAGCCATGCATCAGACACCATTTGCTGCCATGCGTGCATGGGTAACGTGAGGAATATGGCTTGCAGCCGAAAATCTCACATATGGGACTTGTCCAGTGTTGGCAGCACTGACATATGTTAAAGGATGGCTCTGTTATTACTGTGAAGGAATTGACCTCTATCTGCATTCACTGTGGCAGGTATCAGCAGCAATCCTGCTGCACGCAGTTAGCCTTCTGTTCTGGAAACCAGGGCGAGTTAATCATCTAAGAGCCTTTGAGACTTGCTGCAGCATAGAATATCTGTCGAGCCTTGAATTATTGACGATCATAAGTCTTAGCTTGAAACCCAAACAAAGCAGCCACAAGAACTGGAAATAACCGAGCACGCGAGGAGACAGAGCTCCCAGTTTGAAAAGCTGTGGGGCAGAAAATTTTACTTATTAAACTTAAAAGCCAAATAAGTAATTTTTTTTGCTTCCTGGCCCTGTTCTTTACTCCATGTTTTGGATCTGATTTTGCTGACCAAGGCCACATGGTTATTGATCAGAAGCCTCATCAGCCCAAAACAAACATTGCTGATTCAGCACAATTGAGTCTATATCCTTTTTTTGAAGGAACTAAGCCACAATCCACCTAATTAACTAATTGCTCAGACGTTAATCAAGCTAGGCTGCTGGTTCTTTTTTACCTGCCTAGACTGCGTGGCTTCAGGTAATGTCCTGTGCAATTGGCACCCACTGACCACAAGAACTTAAGAAATGGGAGCAGGAGTAGGCCATTTGGCCCCTCAAGCCTGTCCCATCATTCAATAAGGTCGTGGCTGAACTGCCCCAGGCCTCAACTCCTTTTTCGTGCCAGCTCCTCATAACCCTCAACTCCCCAATATTTTAAACATCTATCTATCTCCTCTTTAAATACTTTCACTGCTTGGGTGGCATAGATTATGTGCATCACCCTAGGCCCAGTGCCTGTGTTAAATGTATACACATCCAGTCTGGTTTCAGCTCTGGCAGAACTCAGCAGTCTCCAGCACCTTCTGGGCAAGAAAGGGAGGCTTAAATAAAAAAAAAGCTGGAATTTCCACTGCTCAGTGACCTCAGATATGTATAAGTGATTGCTGAAGACAGGAGTAGATCATTTCTCCTGCTTCCTATGGTGGAATGTCTGCGGACACCTTAAGAGTAACCCTTGAACAAGGTATCCGCGAAGTGGGAAAAAAAGGACTTGCATTTATATACCACTTTTCATGTCCACCGGACATCTCAAAAGTATTTCATTGGCTGTAATATGGGAAATCCAGCAGCCAATTTGCGCACAGCAAGCTCCCACAAACAGCAATGTGACAATGACCAGATAATCTGTTTTTTTTGTGTGATGTTGATTGAGGGATAAATATTGGCCAGGACACCAGGGATAACTCCCCTGCTCTTCTTCAAAATAGTGTCAGTGGATTGTTTACATCCACCTGAGCAGGCAGATGGGGTCTCAGTTTAATGTTTCTAATGTTAGCATTCCTCAGTACTGCACTGGAATGTCAGCCTGGATGTTTTTTTGTGAGTTTGAGCCCTGGAGGAATTTGAACCTGGAATCTTGTAACTCAAAGGCAAATGTGTTACCAACTGAGGCCATGGCTGATGCTGCGAGTGTATTAATTGAATCGTACCCTGGCAGGAGTCAGTGTCTGAAGGAGAGAAAGGAGGAAAGTGGCAGGGAATAATAAATAAAATGAAGGCATTAGGTGTACTGGCCCTGAGGCTCTGCCTTCAGAGAAATTAAGGCATTAATGCCAACTCTGTGACCAGTTTGTCACAGTGGCTGAGAGCAAATTGCTATTCAAGTTGTTTTGACCTCTTCCTTTGTTTCCCGATGGCATTGAATGTCCCTGGGGTAATGTTCTATGGGTGAAGATGCCCTCTTGGCACCTTCCATGTGTGAACCTGGATGTCAAGCTCCTAATACTATTCCTGAACTTGACAGAGTCATGGTCTAACCAAATTATATTGTCACCAAACTTCCACGTTATATGCACATCCAGAGAGACAGGGTAGAGGGCAGTTATTGTAAAACAACATGGAATAAAGCTCCGGCTTTTTGTTTCTTCTTCTCCAGGGACACAAAGGACCATAGTAATGGTTCTATTATCAGCCTAGACAAGACCAGCTTTTTCTTATTCTTTCACAAGATGTGGGCATCGCTGGCTAGGCCAGCATTTCTTTCCCATCCCTAGTTGCCCTTGAGAAGGTAATGGTGAATTTGAACCGTTGCAGTCCACGTGGCGTAGAAACACCCACAGTGCTGTTAGGAAGGGAGTTCCAAGATTTTGACCCAGCTAATTTACCTCAGACTCCAGATTGGACCTGAGGCCTTCCCCAGGTCTGCGTGCAGTTTTACATCCAGCCACCAAATTACTCAGTGTTCAAGGGTGCTATTCCTCTAGTTGTGAACCTGACCACAAATTCAGAAATGTAATTATTCAACACATCTACATTTTGTTACAATCCCTCAAAATCCCCTCTCCTCGAGTCCATGCAATTCTCCTTTGTTTTGTGATTTTCCTGCTGCCCCTCAGGATCTGAGGAAATTTGCTTCACTCTCTCCAAGAGGGCAAGTGTGCCAGAAAAGTCTGCCCATAAATGCTGTCTCCTCTTCTTTGTCCTTGTTAACCTTTCTCTTCTCTTTCTCTCATATTTCTCTCACTGGAGAGTGGCATAGTGATTTATGCTTTCTAAAGCCTGCGGCTCCCAGTCTTCAATTTAAAGTCGGGGGCGAAAGCTCAAAGGACCTGTAATTAATTCCAAACTCCTACAGTTCTGCTGCACAGCAAATGCTTAAGGGCATTTCCGTCTCCAAAGGACTTCAATACCATTTTGATCAAGAGCTCATTTCAAGTTGGATTTTGCTTTTGGGAGGAGGCAATCTGCGTGCGAGGCAGCCTAAAACAAAGTGACACTAGCTGCAGATTTTTGGCTTCCAACTTTGTTTGCTTTGTGTCTGCTGCTAGGAACACCAAGGGTTAGAATGGCATCAAATTGCTGGGTGTATTATGCACCTTTGGTTCCTCGGTTTCTCGCTTTTTGAGAAAAGCAAAGTGACAGGCTGAGGTAGTAGGGGAGAAGATGAGGCAAATCATCAAGCCTATGGTTAAGTGACTGGATGGTAATGCAGATGTATACCAAGTGTAGACTGGAGGATAGCTTAATTGATCCCAGCTGTAAAACTTGCAAATAGAAAGGCCTGAAAAATTGTCATTATGCAAATCCAGGTAACCTGAAGCTGTGGGCAGAATTTATTGTCCCTCACTCTCACACACCACCCCCCCCCCCTTTCATGGCAAGCTTGTTGTGGAAGGGGCATTTAATCTGATGGTAGCATGGCAGGTGGGCACCCTGTTTTCTTCTTGCCTCTGCCCTGATTTAAGTCCATGGTGGGACGGCCATCCCATTCAATTGATGCCGACTTAAGGGCCTTATCCTGCCGTCAGTGATATTCATCCAATGCTGGGCGGGGGACTCGCCATGCAGAAGGTGCAAAAAGCAAACCCTGTTGGTGTTGTTTGGCAGCTTCCATGGGAGATCCCTCATTCACAGGCACTCAGTATCTGATCGAGGAACCCAGCATCGGAAAGGATGGGTGGGGGCGGAGGGGTGCTGCTGTGAGCGAGCCCCTGCCTTTGCTGCCACTCCCCACCTCCCCCCACCATCCCACCCTGCAACCACCTCTCCTGCCATCGCTCATCAGTGGTCTGCATCCCTCAGTGATCCTGGGCCTCAGGTGGGTGCATTACCAACAGCAGCCACCGCCTCCCTAGTGGTGCTGCTGAGCAATGAAGATTGTTCTTCTCCTGGGGTCCTTGACCCTGGGCAAAGCCTGCTACTGCTCAGACAAGTGCCAAATTGGCACTTTATATGGCAGACCTTCCCAAAAAGAGATGAGCAATTCTGTGATTCTGTGACTCGAGCTGTTGCTGGCTCTCCAGCTGGTGGGCGAGACCCCCATCACCTACATCTAATTCTGCCCTGTGTATGCTGAGTGAATGACTAGAGACTTGGCTTGGTTTTTTTTGGATAAGGAGGACGAGGAAAACCTTCCCCATTAGCTGATGGTACATGAACAAGGGGGCAAGAGATGCAGGGGGAATGTGAGGAAGAACTTTATACTCCTTTGAGCATACCAATATAAAAAAATAAACTAATTATCAAATTAACAGGTTGACAGCCCCTTAAAGGGGCACTGTAACAAAAGGCAAAACTTTAAAGGAAACTTATTTGGTTAAATTAAAATAGTGCTCCCGGCACTGATGATGCATTTCAGCCCCTGTGGTGCCCACCAGTCACAGAAGGACTGAAGTGAACTGATGGACACTGCGTGCTCCCTCTCCAGGGACACCCCAGGTGTGAACATAACTGCAGAGGAGGGGCAAACAGTCGGGCTGAGCGACCCCCAGCTTCCCTCCACAACCACCTGCTGCCTGGACCTGTTAATGGCTACCTTGGCTAGGCCCAGGAGCAGGCTTAAACCTATGTCCTCTGCCCTGCCTGCCCACTTCCGCACCGGGGACCAACGATCAGAAGTGTGGGGCTGAAGTGCAACCAGCATTTGAGGAGCAGCCCCTCAAATAATCAGAACCTCTGGCAACCTAGGTACACATGGAACACGGAATCCTCGAGGCTGCAGAAAATACAGGAGGCCTGGGAGTCCGTCCATCTTAACCTAATGTTGCACAGCACGGCTGCATTCAACAACCTTCATGCCAAACCTCTGATGGTAAAGGGGAGGACTACCGCATGGGGAGCCCTTCACTGGGAGTCCCCACCACCCCTGAATAGCAGGACAAACGCAATGGTGTGAGGAAAATCTTTATTACGCAGCGAGTGCTAATGACCTGGAACTCACTGCAGAGGAGGGTGGTGGAAACAAAGATGATGAATGATTTCCAAAGGAAATTGGATGGACACTTGAAGGAAATAAGCTTGCAGGGCCATGGGGGTAGGGTGGGGTGGTTGGGTATGGGGGGAATGGGAAATGGGACTGACTGGATTACTATATGGAGAGCTGACATGGACTCAATGGGCTGAATGGTTGCCTTCTGTGCCATAAAAGACTCTGTGACTCTCTCTCTGCCTCATATCCTGGCTCCTCCTCCTATCCGCTCTATGGGGTTTGCATTATGCTCGTGGATAGATAGAGCCAACAGGGATATGGTTTAGGGATGGGCTAGTGTTTATTTTTAGAAATGTATGAAACTGCTTTAGAGGTTAAGTACACAATAGGAAATGGCAGTTTCTATTAATATTGGACCTTAAATTCCACACGTGGTGAATTTGCAGTGGAAGGGCATCTTATTTGCATTGGAATGTTTCTTTGGCACCTGCCTGCCCCATACACCAGAGAACCACCCAAACTTTGTTGTGGGACAGGAGAGGTAAAAATTTCCCAAGGCTCTCCCCACCTTCCCCACAGCCACCACCCCCCCCACCCCCCCTCCAAACTCCTACCACAGGTCTAATTGGCCCTTGAATGTGAAGGCTGATCCAGGAAATCATCTTTCTGGAAAAGGAATCTTCAAGATTTCACACCCCTTGCCAGGTATGGGAGCCCAGTGATTGATCGCACAGTTGTTTTTGTGGAGGCTTGAATACCTCATGCCCCTCACCATATCAGCCTTCACTGAAACACTGGACAGAATCTTATGGACGCAATGGGGGTTTCGACCATCTGTTGGAGAGAAGGCCAACCACAACTTGTCAAACTTGACAAACTAGTGGCAGGCCTTCCCCCAGAACCAAAGACCCTGGGGGCAGAAGTCCCACCCACTGTTTGGCTGCCAGCTCTTCCTTACTCAGTAGTGCCGCTGGGGAGGTGGAGGCCGCTGCCAGTACTACACCCGCTGAGACCTTCGATTGAGGAGGGAGCTGGGCACAGGTGCTGATGGCAGGAAAGGGGTCATATGGTGGAGTTCATGGGCGAGGAGGTCGGCAGCAAGGGTTGTGGGGTGACTTTCAGTGGGTCCCCCATTCCCAATACCAGGTCCCACAATCAGACACCATGTGCCTTTGAATGAGGGATTCCCCACTGGGAGCCCACAAGCAAAAATGCCAGGTATTCCCACAGCATGGTGAGTCCCCCACCCACCTCTGGGTTAGTACCAGCAGCGATGAGAAGAGGCCCCTAAGTGGGTATTAATTGCCCATTGAAGGGCCTCAATTAGTGGTAGGGTGGAAAGACCATCCATAGGCCTTCCCGCCATTGACATAATCTGGGTTGCGGGGGGGCGGAGGGTGGTGTGTTTGGAGAGGCAGCAGGGTCCCCACCTCCTGTCCAATTAAATGCCTCCTGCCACCAAAATTGCCATGGGGGAGGGCACAAGATTCTGCCCACTGAGTCCCAACACCAGGTTCGTAACAGAAACTGCAGCTTGGGAGTTCTGTCCCCTTACAAGTCAAATCAGAAACTATCAGAAATGGAGGTAATCTGCCTGTATCCACTTAGTATTCCTGGAATGTGGGAACAGCTATATCTGAATTGAAGAAGGATCTATGTTTTAAAAATCATTTGTAAATTGTGTTAGTGTAGAGCTTGTGATGTTATTGATCATACATAGCTGTTGGGTATATTCAAGATGGAGATTGATAGATTTTTGGATATTGAGGGATATGGAGCTGGTGCTGGAGGGTACAGCAGAAGATCAGCCATAATCATATTGAATGAAGGAGGAGGCTCGAAGTGGCCTTCTGCTCTTAGTTCTTATGTCTGATGCATGAAATATTGGTGAGTACTTCAAATTAGCAGTGAATTGATGGATGACTATAATCTCTGTCCACCTGTTTATATATTAGTAGAGAAACAAAGTGTGTAGACTTCCTGACATGTAAATGCTAAACTTACTGGTTTAACTATATACAGGTTAACTTGAGCAAAGTGCTTAGCAACCTCTTTGGAATGTGGAGAAAAGTTTTGCTGGGCCATAAAATACCAGGGCCAGAATATCTACAGCTCTTGAACTGATGACCCCCATCTTAAATCAATGTTAAGGTTCTTATCTCAAGACTGAACAACAACTAACCTTTGAATTAACTCTCCCGGTGTTATCTTAGCATGAGTTTGGCTTTGCTGTCTCAAAAAAAAAGATGGAGTTCCATCTTAGCAACAGAATAATACATTTTATGGTGCATGGTATAATTGATTTGCTGTGAGTAACACCTTGGGAGATCAGCCAATATTAATAAAAGGGTACAAGTACAATTCCTTTTCCCCTGCCTCCATTGTGTTTAAAGCATAAATTTGTCTATTCCCAGTGATGTGTTACTTTTTAGTAAATGAGGGAGTTGGGGGCCAGGGACCATAAACAACTTTTGCAAGCGATCTCTCGGATGAATGCTTTTCTCCCTGACGTACATTTTTCTCCCCTTCCTACCTGTTCCTCCAAAAGCTCAGTTGTAAAATCACCGTAAGGGAGACCCCCCTTGAGTGTGCCACCTTGAATGACCTCAGCCAGTTGCTGTTTTGACGGTTGAGGGAATGGAATATTTTCCGGAGTGTGCCTGATGGCTACCCAGTGACACCCGCTGCTGCAAATGTGCGCGTGAACATTGTGGGAGTACCAGATGGGGCTTGTCTGTGATACCTTCCCAGTGTCCATACTATGCAGATGCTTGCTATCAGGACGCGCAGACGAATGATGACCGTGAGATATCAAGTGTGTTTATGGACCATACTGTAGTATGGAAGTCAAGGAAGGAAACTTTTTTTAAAAAAAATACCAAAAAATTATGCTGCTGCCTCAGAATACTCCCAGCAAGTTGACATGTGCTTGATTGCAGAGGGTCTCAAGTTACAGTATAGCCCACAGATTAAAGTTTGGCCTTCATGACTAGAAATAGATTTAAGAGCTTGTAGATTGTGGGAGGAAGGAGAGACTGAGGGAGGTAAGGAATTTCACAGCTTGTCAATGCTGGAAAAGAATCAAGGCACAATCAATCTTGAGTGAGAATGCCAGAAGGAGGAAAAATCAGTGGAATACCTTTGGACCTTGGAAGGAACAAAAGGGGCTGAACCATACAGACCAGGAAGGAAGGCCCTAAATTCAATTGCTGACTTAATTGATGCAGCTGGCCTGCTCAAATTGGCTCTGACACTTCTAGGCTAGAAGGAGGAAATATCCACAATGTTCCTGCTGCTGATCATTATCTAGTGTCCCTGCTAGAATGTGCTCCTTTATAAAAGTCAATATAAAGATCAGATCTGGGCTAATTCATGATTGAAGAGCTTGATGACCGCCATTATTTGGGTTCACGTATTAAGAAAGACCCCTCAAATGACATATCAAATGGTGTCTCACAGTACTGTACTTGACCATTAGTGAAAACCTCGGGAAGTGGAGGAAAGCATATTTGGGGGTGGAGGTTGTGTGGGGAAAGCCTTTTTTTAAATAAATTAAATTCCAGTCAGGTCTCACTGCCAACTTAACCTGAGTGAGTGCATTTCCTCTTCTTAAAATTCTGCTTGAACAGCAGAAGCAGGTGTTAGGCTGGGATAATTCTCTCATTGTGTATTTTTGGAGGAGTACTGTTTAAATAAGCAAGGAGCTGCATGAACATTCAGCCGTGACCACTATTTTTAAAAAGAATGTATGGGGAAAGGGTGCCGCCAAATTCCAAGAATTTATCAGTGACTTTTTTAGTTGTCTGTCTGTGTCTCTCTCTCTCTCTGTCTCTGTGCGAGTCTCTCTCTCTTTCCACTCTCTCCTCTGTCTCTCTCTCTCCTCCACATCTCTCTCCCCTGCTTCTCTTTTACCCTCTCCCCTAGGCTCCCCTTCCTGTCATCCAGCCCTCTCCCTTCCTCCTCCTGCGGAGGCTTTGTTTTCTGAATAATTTAATCTGCTGTGTGGATGTTAAACAAGAATTGTTTCCGTTCAAAAGATTCTGGGCACACTGCATTCGGCAGCGGAGAGACACACAGTGACATGTTTGTCTCAGACTATGTCACTGTGTTGCCTGTGGGGGCCCTTCTGCTTTTTTAAAAAAGTGTGTTGCTTTGCCTTTAATTGGGCCAGATGGAGGATTGAACCTGTGCTATCTGTGGTCTTTGTGGTTCATCCCACACTGGACTGTACAGTTCCCAACTGAACCATCAGGATGGGAAAGAAAGTGAGGGGTGGGTGGGTGCTGCCTCCAGGTTTCCTGAACGTCGCGATCTTCAATGCTATTGTTCTTGGCACTTCATATTCTTTCCAGCTAGTTCCATGGGTGCTGGCTGCCTTCTAGTTCTGCACTTAAGTAACCATTCTTCATGTGCCAGCCTAGGCAATAGGTAGCATTCATTCACTGGGGGCATCATGGGTGAATCCAAATCTGGCCTTGCTGACATCCACAAATGCACTCACTATTAGGAGATGCCGGATGGCAAAAAGCCGTGGGAATGGATTTATGTTTGCCCTCTCCTTTTTCCAGGAACAAAATTGTGGCAACCATACAAATAGTCTGGCACATTTCTTCCCTAAACCCCTTCATCTTGCTAATTCTCCATGACACACCTCCTCCCTCAACCATCCTTTATTTATTTTCAAAATCCTACCTTTTTAACTGGGTCTTGACCTAACTTTCTGATATATTTAAGAACTCAACCCATGTGTACCCTAAATCCTTCACTGCTTAATCCCTCTCCTCAATGTGAAGCATCATGAAATGTTTTATATTCAAGATTCCATGAAAATGCATGGAGTCATTGATGGTCTGTATAGTGGTCCACACTGGCTCGTGCACCTACTAACTTAAGACATTACAGGACAAACATGGATGTAAAAATTCAGGGGAGGCATTTAGGGCATTGCAGGGGAGCAGTGAGCACTCACTGTGCCATAGTAAGGCCTGAGGCGCCCCCAGATTTAGACCTGGGGCTCATTTATCTCATGATTTCGAGTTGTGGAGTGAAATGGGCAGCGATCGTGGGAGGAATGAGCATTAGCAGGCAGTAATACCTGTTCTTTGAATGTGGGATCAAGAGGAGCTTCCTGCTTCTCCCAGCTCTACATCAGGTCATTATATTTTAAAAACAAAAAAACTGCGGATGCTGGAAATCCAAAACAAAAACAGAATTACCTGGAAAAACTCAGCAGGTCTGGCAGCATCGGCGGAGAAGAAAAGAGTTGACGTTTCGAGTCCTCATGACCCTTCGACAGAACTTGAGTTCGAGTCCAGGAAAGAGCTGAAATATAAGCTGGTTTAAGGTGTGTGTGTGGGGGGCGGAGAGATAAAGAGACAGAGAGGTGGAGGGGGTTGGTGTGGTTGTAGGGACAAACAAGCAGTGATAGAAGCAGATCATCAAAAGATGTCAACCACAATAGTACAATAGAACACATAGGTGTTAAAGTTAAAGTTGGTGATATTATCTAAACGAATTGCTAATTAAGAATGGATGGTAGGGCACTCAAGGTATAGCTTTAGTGGGTTTTTTTTTTAAATTTTTTTTTTATTTTTTTTTTATATAATGGAAATAGGTGGGAAAAGGAAAATCTTTATAATTTATTGGGAAAAGAAAAAAAGAGGAAGGGGGAAACAGAAAGGGGGTGGGGATGGGGGAGGGAGCTCACGACCTAAAGTTGTTGAATTCAATATTCAGTCCGGAAGGCTGTAAAGTCCCTAGTCGGAAGATGAGGTGTTGTTCCTCCAGTTTGCGTTGGGCTTCACTGGAACAATGCAGCAAGCCAAGGACAGACATGTGGGCAAGAGAGCAGGGTGGAGTGTTAAAATGGCAAGCGACAGGGAGGTTTGGGTCATTCTTGCGGACAGACCGCAGGTGTTCTGCAAAGCGGTCGCCCAGTTTACGTTTGGTCTCTCCAATGTAGAGGAGACCACATTGGGAGCAACGAATGCAGTAGACTAAGTTGGGGGAAATGCAAGTGAAATGCTGCTTCACTTGAAAGGAGTGTTTGGGTCCTTGGACGGTGAGGAGAGAGGAAGTGAAGGGGCAGGTGTTGCATCTTTTGCGTGGGCAAGGGGTTGTGCCATAGGAGGGGGTTGAGGAGTAGGGGGTGATGGAGGAGTGGACCAGGGTGTCCCGGAGGGAGCGATCCCTACGGAATGCCGATAAGGGGGGTGAAGGGAAGATGTGTTTGGTAGTGGCATCATGCTGAAGTTGGCGGAAATGGCGGAGGATGATCCTTTGAATGCGGAGGCTGGTGTGGTGATAAGTGAGGACAAGGGGGACCCTATCATGTTTCTGGGAGGGAGGAGAAGGAGTGAGGGCGGATGCGCGGGAGATGGGCCGGACACGGTTGAGGGCCCTGTCAACGACCGTGGGTGGAAAACCTCGGTTAAGGAAGAAGGAGGACATGTCAGAGGAACTGTTTTTGAATGTAGCATCATCGGAACAGATGCGACGGAGGCGAAGGAACTGAGAGAATGGGTTGGAGTCCTTACAGGAAGTGGGGTGTGAGGAGCTGTAGTCGAGATAGCTGTGGGAGTCGGTGGGTTTGTAATGGATATTGGTGGACAGTCTATCACCAGAGATTGAGACAGAGAGGTCAAGGAAGGGAAGGGAAGTGTCAGAGATGGACCACGTGAAAATGATGGAGGGGTGGAGATTGGAAGCAAAATTAATAAATTTTTCCAAGTCCTGACGAGAGCATGAAGCAGCACCAAAGTAATCATCGATGTACCGGAGAAAGAGTTGTGGAAGGGGGCCGGAGTAGGACTGCAACAAGGAATGTTCCACATACCCCATAAAGAGACAGGCATAGCTGGGGCCCATGCGGGTACCCATAGCCACACCTTTTATTTGGAGGAAGTGAGAGGAGTTGAAGGAGAAATTGTTCAGCGTGAGAACAAGTTCAGCCAGACGGAGGAGAGTAGTAGTGGATGGGGATTGTTCGGGCCTCTGTTCGAGGAAGAAGCTAAGGGCCCTCAGACCATCCTGGTGGGGGATGGAGGTGTAGAGGGATTGTACGTCCATGGTGAAGAGGAAGCGGTAGGGGCCAGGGAACTGGAAATTGTTGATGTGACGTAAGGTGTCAGAGGAATCACGGATGTAGGTGGGAAGGGACTGGACAAGGGGAGAGAGAAGGGAGTCAAGATAACGAGAAATGAGTTCTGTGGGGCAGGAGCAAGCTGAGACGATCGGTCTACCGGGGCTGTTCTGTTTGTGGATTTTGGGTAGGAGATAGAAGCGGGCCGTCCGAGGTTGGGCGACTATCAGGTTGGAAGCTGTGGGAGGGAGATCCCCAGAGGAGATGAGGTCAGTGACAGTCCTGGAAACAGTGGCTTGATGTTCAGTGGTGGGGTCATGGTCCAGGGAGAGGTAGGAGGAAGTGTCTGCGAGTTGACGCTCAGCCTCCGCGTGGTAGAGGTCAGTGTGCCAGACAACAACAGCACCACCCTTGTCAGCGGGTTTGATGACAATGTCAGGGTTGGACCTGAGAGAATGGAGTGCAGTAAGTTCAGAGAGAGACAGGTTAGAATGGGTGAGAGGAGCAGAGAAATTGAGACGACTAATGTCGCGCCGACAGTTCTCAATGAAAAGATCGAGAGAAGGTAAGAATCCAGAGGGAGGGGTCCAGGTGGAGGAAGA
This sequence comes from Carcharodon carcharias, assembly GCF_017639515.1. Classification (NCBI taxonomy): domain Eukaryota; kingdom Metazoa; phylum Chordata; class Chondrichthyes; order Lamniformes; family Lamnidae; genus Carcharodon; species Carcharodon carcharias. The sequence continues at coordinate 100,963,263 of NC_054481.1, read as the reverse complement.
ATATTGAAGATGGGTAAAAGGATCCGTTGAACTGGGAGAGGACTCCTGCCCAAAGAAGTGAGCCCGGAGACGAAGACGGCGGAAGAAGAGTTCAGTATCATGCCGAGCCCGAAATTCATTGAGGTGAGGGCGTAAGGGTATGAAACTAAGTCCTTTGCTGAGCACTGAACGTTCAGCATCGGAGAGGGGAAGGTCAGGGGGTATAGTGAATACACGGCTGGGGTTGGGACTGGAAGAAAGGGTGGGGACGGAGGGACAGGCAGGGGTGGAGGGTCCTAGATGGGTGTTGGTGTCGATGAGTTGTTGGAGCTTGAAACTGGAGGAACAACACCTCATCTTCCGACTAGGGACTTTACAGCCTTCCGGACTGAATATTGAATTCAACAACTTTAGGTCGTGAGCTCCCTCCCCCATCCCCACCCCCTTTCTGTTTCCCCCTTCCTCTTTTTTTCTTTTCCCAATAAATTATAAAGATTTTCCTTTTCCCACCTATTTCCATTATATAAAAAAAAAAATAAAAAAAAAAAATTAAAAAAAAAAACCCACTAAAGCTATACCTTGAGTGCCCTACCATCCATTCTTAATTAGCACATTCGTTTAGATAATATCACCAACTTTAACTTTAACACCTATGTGTTCTATTGTACTATTGTGGTTGACATCTTTTGATGATCTGCTTCTATCACTGCTTGTTTGTCCCTACAACCACACCAACCCCCTCCACCTCTCTGTCTCTTTATCTCTCCGCCCCCCACACACACACCTTAAACCAGCTTATATTTCAGCTCTTTCCTGGACTCAAACTCAAGTTCTGTCGAAGGGTCATGAGGACTCGAAACGTCAACTCTTTTCTTCTCCGCCGATGCTGCCAGACCTGCTGAGTTTTTCCATTATATTTTAAATGACTTGACCTGATGGTTGCGGCCTAGCATGTGCCCTATGAGGACTTCTTGTTAGGTTGGACAGGTTTTCCTGATTGCAGTGGGACCCATGGTAATCTTTCAGTGGGGGGCTTCAAACGGGCATAAGGCCTCATTATTTGCATAGGAAAAGGGTTGAGCTCCTGTTTTCGGTGTAAGTTTGCCAATTTTTAGGCCTTTATCAACATTGCGGGTGGAATACTTATGGCATGTGATGAACAGGCTCCCTGCCTGCTATTTGGAGACTTAGGAAAGTGTTTAGCCTTTAAAAAGTAGTCTAATCCCTAGGCCTTCGCTGTTTCATTCTGTGTTTGAGGGGTGAAGTATGTGTTTAAAAATTCTCTAATTCTTAATGTGATCTTGAAAACAAAACAGTATTTGAAAATATGTAGTTCAACCCACTCTCTCCAGAATAAAACTGCTGGACCAGGTGATTCCTTCTAATCTCACTTTTTCAGGAATGCCAATCCTACTATCTCCCAGTGACAGCACTACAGCATCCAGCTGCAAGTGGGAGTTTGTAGGACTGGCTGCGCATTTCCATTGTCTCAGATTATATTACAGTATTCTGTAGCCACCTCTATGTACACATTGTGGTTAAAAGCCATGCTTTTGTTGCTGCTTGGTATATTTCACACATCCACATTATATTAAGGCAGTTCGTGTTTTGGAGTCATTGCCTGAAAATCTGTGCTTTCCTTGGCTTTTGCTATCATGTTTCTGCTCCAGAGAATGAGACTGTGTTGAATGCTGTGGGTGGGACATTTTTTGGTGATGGTGTCCCCCAAGTGTCGGAAGTTCCTAAATACAGCATGCAGCAGAATTCCATCTGTGTGTGTTTGCGGGTGAAACCCAGGGAGCGATACAGGAGAATGCCATGAAAAGGGGAAGGGAAGGAGTGTGCTCTAGGATCTGAGGGAGGAGAAGGCTGCCAACATCGTAGGAGAGAGGAGTGCCAACGTGAGCTGTGGGGGAGGGTGTTGGGGTTGGTGCAGAGCTGTGATAATAAATTAATTTTAAAAAAATTAACAATTTGCATTAAGAACAAAGTTCACAAATATCTACAAGAAACAAAGACCGATCGCCACTGTGCCACAATCTCACACTGTATTTGTGATAGTTGGGTGTACCACCTGCCATTGTTAAGCCTGTCTCCTGTTTCACTTTCGTAGTTACAGGCCTATATTCAAGGTTGTTTTTCAAATGTCAGGCTTTGCTCTTAGGCTGTCCGCTTTTTGAAGTTGTTGGTCAGCTCCTGTCAATGTTTTAGGCTGACTTGTGCTTTCCCTCACTAGTGAAGCACAGTGGATGGGTTCCTGAGCAGTTGCTCACTTTGCACTCTCCGTGTTATTGCTGCGATGCCAGAGATTTACACTGGAGTCCAGCAGCAACATCACAGGGTCTCGTATTCAGTTATGTTGCTGCTTTGACTGTAAGGTGAGATGCTGTGCACTCCAGCTGAAACCTATATTCTTACTGACTGGAGTGCAATGCATCCCTTGCCCCAATGTTTCTTGAATAATTGGCAGCACTTAATGTGCTCCTTAACCTCTTGCCTGTCAGTGCCAAAGATGGAAAAATGGGATGAAGGTGGCACTGAAGAATAAATAATCAAACTAACAATGTACTGAGAAAGGCTGTGGCACGAGGCATAGGCCAGGATTTTCCGTGTCTGCTGGCATCAGGCGTGTTCGGTGGCATGAGCAGACAGCATGGCGTGATTGGTTTCACGACGGTGTGAAACCAGTTCGCAATCGTCTGCTCAGCCCGCCAATGGCAGGTCGCGTTCCCCACCATCGGATGTCAGGAACCTCATTGTAATACATCAGTATATCATTACTAGGCCTGCCCGCCGGAATTGTCCCCCTCCGCTGGGTCATCCGTCCAGATTGGCGGGAAAACACGCTGACATGTTTCACAACAAATAAGCGATGTGCACCTGGTGGGCTGCATTTCACTCGGGATTTCAAGGTTTGTTTGCTTACCTTGCTCCGGGCAGCAATCGCAGTCATCAGCGCCAGGCTTCACCGACAACACCACATCACTTTTAGGGGTGCTCATGGGCAGGTCTCTACCTACCAGATCAGCCACATATGGGTGGCTTTTCAATGGCTGCAAGGCTAGGGCTTGCCTGGGGAAAGGGGAGAAGTGGCCTCAGGCAAGGGTAGGGGTGCAGGATGAGTGCTGTACTGGGGAAGGAGGGTATCCCAGGGTGTGTGTGAGGGGCACATGTTGATCTGTGCAAGTGGCCTCAAGATGGTGAGGGCTGAGGAGGCAGTCTCCAGAGGAGGTGAGGCCAGATGGACATGTGAGGGTGTGTGTGTGAGAATGGGTGGTGCTGCCCCTTGAGCTGGCAGTGAGTGAGTTGCCAGCGAATGTGTGATGGGTTGAATGTGTGAGTTTAGCGTGCTGGTTGCCTTACCCTGGCTGCACGGATGAGATTATTCATCCTCTTTCTGCATTGGATGGCCAACCTCTTCTGTGCAGCATTGGCACTGATCACCACTGCCATCGCCTACCAAGCTGGAGTGGTAATGTAGCTGCCCCTCCTGCGGCCAGAGCAGGGATAGAAGATATCATAGCAGGCCTCCACGCCGTCCAAAAGGTGCTCGAGAGCTGCAGTCTCCTTGCTTTTCAGGGTGAATCAGAGCCCGCCCGCCATGGAAACAGCGTGTTTCCCGGGAGTGCATAGATAATGTAGCCTGTCTGGGATGACACAGCGTGAAAACCCGCCATTGCGGCCGGAGGGTAAAATGACCTTTTACCCGCCCGTTACTACACTTACCGCAAATCTGGGACGATTCCACCCATAATGCATTTCAATAAATGCCACAGAAATACCCATTTCTTAAGCCTGATGAATTAAATTAAAAAGTAAGTCCAAGCCACTATCCTCTCCACTTTACACAATTACTTAAATACCATCTATTCCTATCTTTTGTTGGAGACCTGTATTATCCTCAACAACTATAAATAAATATTCAGTATGAAATTCAGACCAATTTCAGGACCTTTGTGTAGTAATTGAAGGCTGTTGGTGAAATTTTCCACAGCAGTTTCTCTTTTGTGCTTCTGGTTTGTGTTTGACATGTGGGCTCGAAACTTCTCCTGATCCTAAGTGGTCTCCCTTGTGGGAGAAAGACCTGCTCCAGCTGGCTGGACAGTTCCATTGACTGCCTCCTGTCATTGTGTGATCACAACTCCCATGTGATGTGCACTGCAACATCGCTGTACCTAAATCAGCCTTATCAGGTCCTGTGACTGGCTGTACCCCTTTTTGTCACATTTATTGACCCTTGTAGAGAGGGATGCTTGACAGGCTGGTTGTGAAATTGCCTCGAGGCTCAGCTGTTGTATATTTTATACATTTCTCAGCAATACAGAGATGACACTAGCTTCTAAGTGTGCAACAGGCTTATTTACAAGAGTTTTAAAATCTCTGCAATCACAAAACATCTGCACTCTTACTTGCAGCTCAGCTTCTCGTAGCTTCTGTGGTGTCTGTGTCATTTGCTTTGAGTCCACACCCAGACTTAACCAATCAAGCACAGTTAGCCTGGATCAGTTACCAGACTTGGTTAATCAAACACAGAACAACTGAACACTACAGCAGCTTCTGAGTCATTCCTGCTTCAAAGGGATATCTTTGCTGCTGGACACTGATCAGCAGAGGTTTGAACAGATATGAAATCTGATTCCCTGCTTCAAGGTTGTCGCTATCTGATTTTTATTTCAGCATGTTAAAGCCAAGCGAAACAGCATTATTAATATAGGAGTCCTAGGCCACGAAAAGCAGCAGAGTGGTCATTCGTGACAGATTGTGCCCGGGATCATTGTAACTGAGGGCTGTTTCTAATGTGACTGGAATCGTCATATTCCTCATTGAGGACTGTGGGGCAGACAACAGTTAGTCATGGGTGGGTACATCTGGGTCATGGACCTTTTGATGCACCCAGCTCATGCAGTGTATTCTACACAAACACAAGCGTAGATGGTTTCACTCAGTGGGTAGAAACTTGTCCTTAGCAGGCCCTGTGAGGTCTCTGGACCCCAGAGCCTGTGTACAGGGCGGGAACGTTGAACAACCACCAACACATGTTGCTCTTTGCCCATTCCCTGTAAAGTGCTCAGGGCAGAATGTAATGCCCTCCACCAAGGCAAATTTGGAGGTGGGAGGCATTTAATCAGGTAAGAGGGTGGCAGATGTGAACCCTGCTATCTACTCGCCTCTGCCCTGATTAAGTCTGGGGTGGGAAGGCTCATCAACGGCCTTCTTGCCGCGGTGCCAATTGCAGCCCTTAAGTGGGCGATTAATACCCACTTAAAGGCTTGATCCTGTTGCTGCTGGTATTTGACCAGCTGCGGGCGGGGCAATTGCCACACAGGAAGCCCGAAAAGCAAACCCTATCGTGTTTGTTTGCCAAGCTCCAGGTGCGGTTTGGGGGTGGGGGGGGTCTCCTGTTGAAAGACCTGATCGAGGGTCCCAGCATCCAGAAAGTTCGGGGGAGTGGGTGGCACTGAGAGCCACCACACTGCCTTTGCTTCTAACCTCTCCTCCCCATCCTTGTGACCCCAATCCCTCGCTCACTCAGTTGTGGCCTGGGTCCCTCGCTGATCCTGGACCTTTGGTAGCTGCATTATTGGCAGTTATTGGCTGTCCTGTGGTGCTATCTGCATGAAGAGCTGTCAGGCTCTGATTGGCTGGCAGCTCTTTGGGAGAGTGGCGGTGATTGCTACCCTGAGCCCTTGATCCCAGAGAAGACCCACCGCTGGCCCCTTAAATTTCTGGTTGGCAATTAATATGGTGGTGCTCTCGCCGGCTCTTCAGCTGATGGGCAAGGCCCCCAAAGCTTGAATTAAATTCTGCCCTCAGTTTGTAACCTCCTCCACCTCCCTATGCAGGATCTGCAGGATTTGTGTACCTGTGCTGGTGCTTGACTGAGACCATGATAGTGGTACAGGGTGTTGTGAAGGTGCTGGTTTGCTTTGGGTCAGTACCTGTGGCTACAGTCTGTTCTTCCATTACTAATGAAGCAGAAAGGAACAAAATGTCAAAATTCAGTTTCAAATAATCATCCTTAAGAGCTGTTCCCAACGGGCAAGACTCTACCAGTTGACTCTGTGGAAGTCAGTCAGTAGGATATGAAGTTATGATACTGGCTCTGAGCTTGGGGGATGTGGTAAAGTGGAGTACCATGTACCGTTCATAGAATGCAAGTGGACTAACCATGTGACAGTACTGACCAATCACTGTGCAGCATAGGCTACTGGTTAACTGTAAGTCTAGGGCTGGAGGTGGTTGTGGGAACACGCAAGGATATAGCGCTCTGCTTCTGTTGCAAAAAACAATCACAGTTTGTTCTTATGTAGGTCTCTCTATTATTGATAGCGAGCATCAACTACCTAGTGTGTATGAAGGCATGCAATTCGAGTTTACTTGACTAGTGAACTCATAGGCTCAAGACATAAAAGGTGATAAGCTTCAGGTTGATCTGTTCATTAATCCCGTGATGATATCTCAGCTTCTCTGAAAGAATCTAATAACTTAAATTGCTATGGACCACCTCCTGTTTCATGTTTGTCATTACAGGACAAGATGGTATTTGATTGGCAATCTGCAGAACAGGATGGGCATTGAAACTATTTTGAACCAGTGCCCAATGCCAAGAGCACACTGCATGAGGCAAAATAAGGACACTTTATTCAGAGACTTCAACACAAAATCCAGGCTGACACCTCAGTGCAGTACTTGGGGAGCGCTGCACAGTTGGAGGCTTTGACTTTTGGATGAAATGTTAAACTGAGGCCCTCGCCTGCCGTTCCAGGTGGGCATAAAAGATCCACTGTGTATCCTGCTAACACATGATGACCGCCGATTCCTGTCTGCGCGTGCGCATTTGTTTGCGCATGCGCAGAAAACCAGATCCACTGTGCCTTCCGCCAATGCAGGATGGCCATGCAAGATGGCCACCGATACCTGTCTGCACGTGCTCACTTGTCCGCGCGTGCACAGTAAACCAATTACATCATTGGCCTGAGACACAGTGCCAGCAAAACCCATCTTTAATCAAAACTAAAACTAAAAGCTAAACAATTTGAGTCCGGAAACTATAATTGTATTCAAATCTCTTAGAACCTGAATTTATAGATTCCGCTTTTAATAAACCTCTGTGTTATATCAGGTTCTTTACCATCTGGTTATGTATGAACTTTCCAGATAACCTAGAGTTAAGCCAACACAACATTATATGCTGAATCTGAGGATTGTCTATTCAGTGTCTGAAGGCTTTCATATTGATTTGTAAGTGTTTTTGAATTGTTTCATACAAAAGTACATTAATGCTTTAATATTTAGAAAACAATGAGATTACATAGAGATTTGCTACTTTATCAGATGGATGACCACTATCATTTTAATTTAAAAATACACTACATTCATTTATTTTTGATCACAAACAAAAATCTTAGGCCTGTGAGTATCTAAGGAACCGAGAAGTATAATTGGTATGAATTCTGATCTCCATTGCACGCAGCGATGTCAGAGTAAAATGGTACAACTGTGCATGCAGCGCATTGGCAGCAAAGAGATCCCATGATATTATTTTGAACAAGAGCAGGAAAGTTCTGCTGCCCTGGCCAATATTTATCCTTCAACCAACATCAGTAAAACTGATTACCTGGTCATTATCAGATTGCTGTTTGTGGGAACTAGTTTTGTGTAAATTGGTTACAATAATTATTATATTTCATAAGTACCTCATTGTCTGTAACATCCTTTGGGGTCTTCTGAGGCAATGAAAGGGGCTATATAAATACAAGTCTTTATATTTTTCATGTTGCACAATATGAAATGAGGATACGTACTCCTTGTGTGAAGTCCTTTTAAGAACTGGTGCTGTGCCAACCTGCCCTTTGTAGTTAGCGCACATCATGCACGTCCGCAGTTAAACAAAGCATATCTAGACTTGGCTCTGTCGTGACAGGACTGCAGCTAGGTAATCTGGTCTCCCTGCTTAATGTCGTTCAGCGCTAAATGATTAAATTATTGGGCCGTAGTATTTGTTTTTAACGTTTGCATATAGGCTGGTGCTTGTCATGTAACAAAATAATTAGTTTGCATAACCAATATCTTGAGGACCAACTTCTTTTCCATGATGTCTTTCCAGCCCTTGTTGGGCAGTGGACACCGCATTTGCCCTTTCAGTCACCTCCTTTCTTGTCTTCTTGGTGTTTTGGGAGAGACAGGCTCACTTTAGTTTCCTCCTCTCTCTGGCTCTTCCCAGCAAGACACCAGGCCAGCAAACCCTGGCATTCCTTACACTGCTGCCCGCTGCTCTAAGCAGTTTCTGGTTGGTTAACACCTGTCCCATTTTTGTCCTCTCCGATGTGTTTGCTGCTGTTTATGTAGCTGTGAAATGCAATTAGAAGCTGATCATCTGTACTATTGACTTTGCCGCTTCATCTAATGATCCGTTGTGCACATATTTAAGCATGTCTATCAAATTCTGGAATAATCTATATTAAACAGCCTTCTTTATGACCTTGAAAAAGTAATGTCAGAAAACTACTGAGGAAGAGACCCAAAGCAATTTCTTAACCAAAGGGTTAGTGTCTCACTTAAGGGGAGGCGGTAGGTGAAATTGCATTTGTTTGACTTTGCAGCATCCTGTCAGGATCAGAAACTCCCAATCCAACTTCCCTTGACAATATTGTTTGTCTGCCAATCAAACCTATTTACATTTTTTAATTGCAGAGGGAGCTGAAGGATCAATATGACGTTTTGCAGGACAGCGAGCACGGGCATGTGAAGGCCCTACAGCTATTGAAACGCCAGCTGTCCGAGACAAAGGTAAGCCTTTCAAGAATACATTTTTACTTCCAATTTTCTTCCGTCCTCTCTTGAGGCTCTAGGCCTCCGCTGTGCCAGCAATTCCAATCACATCTGTCCTCTCAATAGGAGGCAATTTATTGCAGAGTTACATATGGACTGTCTTGCAAACTCACCTCAGGTAAAGAGAGAACTTGTATTTATACAGCAACTTATTATGTGCTGAAGACATGGCAAAGAATTTCACACCAGTTGAATTACTTTTTATGATGGATAACCATTGCTAGTTTGTAGGCAAGCTTGGCAGCTAAACTGTGCTCACAAAATCCTGCAAATTGCAAACAAAATAGGAACAGGAGGAGGCCATTCAGCCCTCAAGCCTGTTCAGCTACTTAAATAGATCATGGCTGATGTGTACTCCAAATTCATTTGCCTGTCCTTGACACACACATCCTTTGATACACTTAACTAAGTGTCAGCCGTGGATCAGTGCTTTCACGTATATCTCTAAATTGGAAGGTCCAGAGCACAAAATCTCCGTTGATGTTGCAGCATAGCACTGAGTATCACACTTGTCGGCAGTACTGGCTTTCATTTGAGGCGTTAAACCAGGGTCCTGTCTGTCCTCGCAGATGGACATAAATGATCCCCGAGCACTATTTTGCAATGGAGTTCTCCCCAGCTTTTTGATCATCGTATAACCATCAACCAAGGACATTTAGAAAAGATTATCTGGTCATTATTTTATTGCAGTTTGTGGGACTTTGCTGTGTCTTTCAAGAAGTACAAGAGTGGCCGTGCTTCAAAAGTACCTCTTCTGAAGGGGACGATTCTGCATTGGATGGAGTTCCACAGACACTGGTTCCCATCTGGTACCTTGCTCAAGTGTTTGTCTGGATCCAGGCATAAAGAATAATGGGTCCCAGCAGGGTATCCAAGTGTTCTGGGGTAGGATCACAACCAAGCCCTATCGCTCCTCAGGGCATTCCCTCTATCACTCCTCCCTCCCCTCGCTCCAAAACCCCACACTAGTGAATATAGGGGCTAGTGAGTGCTTAGGCTCTGGAATGCACTGCCTGAGAGGGTGGTGGAGGCTGATTCAACTGTGGCTTTCAGAAGGGAATTGGATAACCATCTGAAGAAGAAAAATTTGCAGGTTTATAGGGGAAATGGTAGGGAGTGGGACTAGCTGAGTTACTCTTACAGAGAGCCGGCACAGACACAATGGGCTGAATGGTCTCCTTCTGTGTTGGTAACCATTCCATATTGTCAAAAAGGCTTGTCTACAATAATTGACCAACCTTGCATATGCAGAATGAAGTAGGATTGCTAGTCTCCATGGTTTGATTTGATAGATTTTTTTCTTAGATAAGGCATTTGGGTCAAAGGCGGGTAACTGGAGTTAAGATACAGCCAGCCATGATCTAATTGAATGGTCTGTGCTCATGTTTTCCTATTTTCTGATATGGTGCTTTCATGAAAAGAGAATGTAGCAATGGGGAAATGGTTACTACATAGACAGAATCTGGGGAAGTGCTACCTAGCGTACTGTACGATCAGTTCAAAATATTTGTTGGTAAAGAGATTGAATTGGACTTTGGGAAATTGGAATAGTATGGATCAGTATATAACAGTTGCCACTGAGGGAGAGAGAGAGTACTGGGATCAGGTTAATTATTCTAGATAAAAGCAAAATATTGCGGATGCTGGAAATCTGAAACAAAAACAAAAAATGCTGGAAAAACTCTGAAGAAGGGTCATGTGGACTCAAAATGTTAACTCTACTTCTCTCTCCACTTATGCTGCTAGACCTGCTGAGTTTTTCCAGCATTTTCTGTTAATTATTCTAGAATCTAAGTTTTTTTTTGTGTATGTGTGCTTTCCTGACCTTACAATTTATTCCCCTCCAGCAGGTGCTGGCACACAGTTTAATGAGTACCCAGTGGTCAGTCTTTATTCGTGAACTATGGCAGGCTAAAAACAACTGAACCCAAACATATCCTCAACCATAGTCTGCAACACGTACTGTCCAGTAGGGATCACCGAATAGTGACCAGGAGCAGGATCCCTGGGTGATTTTCCTCTTTATTCCTTGCGTAGATGTACTGAGGCCAATTATAGTGCCCCAACAGCTCAACTGAAATCCACTGACTCAATAAAGACCATGGATTAAAGTCAGGACTTCCAGGTGTTTATGACTCACTTATATACTGACTGTACTACCGAACCACGGGCCAGCTAGGATGTCAAGTTTATACAAGAGCCAAATTAATTTTGATTTTTTTTTCCATGTAACTGCTGTCTATCTCTTGTTGGGGCAAGTCTTTGTGAGTGGTAGCAGTGACTTGGAGCAGAAGGCTCGATTCCTGCACATTGTGCTCTCAGTTTAATACCTTCAGAGTCTGTTCTGTTTCCGGCCCACTCTGTGTGCGCGCGCAATATCTACACCATGGGCAGTCCCAGAAGGTTTGTTTCTTTGCTTGACTCTCTTGTCATCTCATGAGGAGGGGGCTGACACACGGCTATGGCAGACAGGTGCCTCCTGCAGCTGGTTGCTAGGAGGTTCTAGTCACCTTTTCTGATTTTTTTTCTCCATTCCTCCCTCCCTGCCCCACCTTTCTGTGGGAACAGATGATGGGCTTTACATGGTGTCTCCTTACAGTTCAGATTGTCATTTGTGCAGAGCAGAATCCAGAGTCTCTCTATTACTGTCTCCCACCATGTTGGCTATCATTCAGGGTCTACTTAAATCATGCAGAAGTTGAGCATTTTTCACATGTCTGTCACGGCATAAATAGCAAAATTTGTGGATATTATTCTCCTTGAAGCAAAGGAGGTTGAGGGGAGATTTGATAAGAGGTGTACAAGACTATGACAGATTTAGATAAGATAGGCAAGGAAAAACTATTCCCATTAGCTGAGGCACAAGGACAAGGGGACACAGATTTAAGGTTTCGGCAGGAGGTTCTAGGGGATGGCGCACAGTGAGCGGTAATGACCTGGAACTCGCGGTCTACAAGGGTGGTGGGAGCAGGGATGATCAATGATTTCAAAAGTAGATTGAATCACAGAATCTTTACAATGCAGGAGGAGGCCATTCGGCCCATATGGTCTGCACTGGCTCTCTGGAAGAGCATTCTACTTAGTTCCACTCGCCTGCCTTATCCCCATAACCTTGCACATTCTTTCTTTTCAGATAGCAATCCAATTCCTTTTTGAATACATTGATCAAACCTGCCTCTCCCACCCTTTCAGGAAGTTTGTTCCAGACTCTAACCACCTGCTGAATATGCTCACATAATTTTTACTCCTTTTGCCAATTAGTTTGAATCTGTGTCCTCCAATTCTTGGGGCTCCCTTGAGTGGGAACAGTTACTCTCTATTTACCCTGTCCATGCCCCTCAGGATCTTGAATACCTTTAACAAGTCTCCTCTCAGCCTTCTTTTCTCCAATGAAAACAGTCCCAATCTATCCTCATAGCTACAGTTCTTCATCCCTGGAATCATTCTTGTGAATCTCCTTTGCACTGTCTCCAATGCCTTCACATCTTTCCTCATGTATGGTGCCCAGAACTGGACTGGATGGACCTTTAGGGAAATAAACTTACAGGGTTATGGGGATGTTGTGGGTGGATGTGATTGACTATACACGTGCGGTACAGAGAGCTAGCATGGACTCAATGGATTTATTGGCTGCTTTCTATACCATTATGACTCTTATGACCCATACCTATCTCTGTTCCGAGCTGGCCTTTGAATAAACTTTTAACAGTAGCTATAGCTTCTTTTAGTATACCTCTTCATCTTTAATTCTGCTGGATAGCCATTGTGATAACAGCTTTTAGAGGGGGAATGTTTAGAATAATCAGTCGACAGATATAACTATAAGACTCCTCGCGGCCAGCTCCAATTATGGCAATATGAGATTCTGGGCTGGTGCGTGCCTAGAGTTTGATCAGAGCTTTGTTGATGTTTCTTGGTCTAGATTTTTCTTCTGCTTTTTATTTTGCTCAGTCTTCTGCAAAGAGTCTTCGAGCGACCATTGCGGAAGCCTTTGACCGCCTGCACCGTTTCTTGAAGGAGAAACAGAAGTCAATGCTGGAAGAGTTGGAGACTGACACAGCCCGCACCCTGAATGACATTGAGCAGAAGATCCAACGCTACAGCCACCAGCTGCGCGAGGTGCAGGAGGGAATGCAGATCCTGCAGGAGAAGCTTGTCGAGGCAGACAAGCTGCTCTTTCTAGAAGGCATCAACACTACTTTGGAGAGGTAGGGTCTACATTAACCATTAAATTGCTCCAGTAAAATGTTTGCATGTCCTGCTTGTGTCTTAACATTCCATTTCCTTTATCTCGGTATTATACAGACCATCATGTTGAAGGCACACTTCCGCTCAATTTCCTGCTTGAGAGGCATTCCCAGGGATGCTGCATTGAACTGCTCGATGGAATGATAGACACAGACCTCTGCCTGTGATTCCCCATGCAGTGCCCTTCTAATTTTACTCTGGACAATTACCAAATGAAGGGCAGAGATTATCCAACCTGTAGAGTAACTAGAAGGGCACTCATTCCATTTTAATAGAACCTCTATGGATGCTGGGAAAACCTCCCATCTATGCCAACCCAGAAAACTAACAAAAACTGACCAACAGCTTCCAAATAAAAACCAAAAGCTGACAAGTGAAGAATATCTATGATAATAACCCCCTGACATGAGGAAGTTGCATGGGCTTTATGACTTAACCTGTTGGCGCACAAAATATTTCTTCACTTGTACAAAAGAGGGGTTTTAAAAAAAAGCTTAAGTACATGAAAGTCAGAAGGGGGTAAATCCAAATGTTCCAGTCACAAAATTAGTGGTACAGTGATCCCAAAAACCAGTTTACCTAGAAAATGTTGAACTTTGCCTTGAAAATTCCCCCATCCCACTTTATTTTAATCAATCAGGCTGGAACTGAAGGTTTTGAACCTTCAGCGATTATATTGATATTCAACAGACCGTCACTTCCCCACTACCCAATGTCTCTTTCCCACTTTCAACCCTCCATTCTAGATCAGAGGCAATTCACCCCCTGCAGAGACAGTTCACGGAGATGCCTTTGATGGAGACACTCTCTTGCCTCTTTTAATTGTTCCAATTCATACTGTCTGCTGCTGGGTGCTTTTTAGCAGCCTGTTAACAATTGTTGGTTCTCAATATTGTCTATTCTTTGGCATTCAAAGCAATTCAAAATTTTAACAGACCCTGCCCTGCTTTGCTGAGTGCTTTACATCACTTAATTCAAATTATTGGTTAATTTAAAAAAAATGACTGGATTATGAGCAGTAAGTTTTAGGGGGGAAACAGGCAACCTGAATGACTGACTGTACACAGTGCTTCCCATACTGTCACAATCATTTTCTTCAAACAGTCTTGGTTGGTGACAGTGGAAGTGGAGATCAGCGCTGGCACTATTTCCATCTCCTTGAAGTGGAAGGTTTGAAATTTGGTCACCTTGGCTGCTTGCTGCCTTCTGCTTTGCTTATGCTGTGTCCTAGTAATCCAGCTAACGGGACTGGTCCTCCACAATTTACTCAATTAGGGAGCTGTGGCTCAGTGTTAGTCGACAGGACTTTTCTTCTCATGGAGTTGGTGGTACTTAAGTTGCCCCATTTAATCAGTAGCTTCCTTGAGTTGCATTGTCTGAAGTTAGTGTGTTAATTTGTGTGATGCTACTTTAAGAGGGAGGGATTGTGGATAGTGAGTGATACCAAGGCAGCCTTCCAGTAGGTCCCCAATGATCCCTCTCCTACCCATCAGGCACATGAGCCAGAGGCCTGTGTTTATTCTGACTGTTAACTATATACGAAGCGACCTGATTTGATGCCATCCAGTTCAGTTTATTTGGTAGTTTTTCTTTCCTGCCCTTCATCAAAGATTGCTTGATTCAGTATCACATGGGCATTACACTTAACAGATGTTACACTTACTAAGTCACCAAAGGAGCTACTGTAATCATTTCACTCCGCTTTGGTCAAAGCTGGCATGTTATTAAATAGATTCTGCAATAGATGAATATGTACATCTATACTCTGGGGAACTGGTGATGTTTGACCAAAAATGTGGCCTGCAACAACTCATTGTGTTTTGCTGGATATAGACTACGAAGCAGTTTTTTGATCTCTGGTGGGTTATGCGTGCCCTGGTCCAGCCTTATACATATTCATTTTCTGTGCATTAAAATGAGCTTTATCTTCCAGGTTAAAGGGAAAGATTCATGAAACCAATTTAACATACGAAGACTTTCCAACCTCCAAGTATATGGGCCCCCTGCAGTACACCATCTGGAAATCCTTGTTCCAGGATATTCAGCCAGGTGAGTTACCAATAAATGAGGTTTGCCAGGCCTCAGGGAGGTCTACTCCCAGCCATAGAACCATAGAACCATAGAAAACAGCACAGAAGGAAGCCATTCAGCCCATCTTGTCCTCATTGTAATGCTGCTCCTGGCTGCTGACAGGTCAGCTAGAGGAACTCTGAATGAAGTCTGTTTGTGTTCCCTCTCCTGAATCTGTCCTGTACCTGTCCCAAGTGGCATTCTTCATGTGTAAGCCGCAGAATAGAATGCTACATGGGCTGTTTTACTGAGGATGGGCTGGAATGGTGCTTTGTCCAACCATAGTGACTGGACAATGAGTGGAAGCAGATGACCTCTGCCTGTTTTTTTTTAACCCCCTTTTTTCTTGTCCAGAGGTACTGAGGTCAATTGTGACATACTTCCACCTTGGCTGAGATCAGCAAATTCAGCATAGAGCCAGGATTAAATCAAAGACTTTGCTGGCTTGTAGGGCAGTGCGTTTACCAATTGGCTACTGAGAGGTTTTGTTTTATTCTGACGAATGTCTGCACAAACTAAATTTCACCATGAATTCCGTTTCTAAATTTCTCCACTAAACAACCTCAAATGCCACATGACCACAATCGCCTATACCCACTAGTCACCATCAACCTGATCCGACATTCACCAATTGACCATAACCACAACAAACCATTATAAAATTAAACCATTGAAACCATTATATAGCACATTTAAAGCAACAAAATGTCCTGTACAAGGTGTACAGATAACCAAGCAAACCTTAAGAGTCAAGTGAGGTGATCGAGACATGGTTGAAGAGATTAGTTTTGTGAAGGCTTTTTGAAGGTTGGAGGAGAGGTAGCAAGGCAGAACGGTGTAGGGAAGAGCCCCAGGAAGAGGGGAGTGTTGTTTGATGGCTCTGTCATTGATGACGCACCTGAGACCAGGTGAGATGTTCAGAGTTACAGTTGACAGCGTGAGTTGAAGTATAGAGCTGGTGTAAGTTGTTAAGTTAAGGTTGGGTGGGATCAAGGAAGCTCTTTGGAATGAATGGGTTGCCATTTAGTAATGTCAGTGAGGATGAAGAAGGGGACAGGCGAGCAGGGCCTAGTATTGGATTGGATGCAAGCGGCTGACTCTTAGGTGGGTTAGCGTTTATGGTGTGTGCGGGTCAAAAGAGGGAGTAGCCCTGCCTGAAAGTGAAGGTGGAGGAAGGTGATGTTCCATAGGTGAAGTTAGATGGATAACATAATGGATTTGCGGTCCATCTCAGTGTCAAACAGAATATCAAGAATGTACATTGTCTGGCTTGATATGGTAGTGTGGCTGGGGCATCAGAATATCAAATAGAATTTCTGAAAGACTTGAGTGGTCAAACCGCAGGTTGTATAAACATAGTCCAACATCACATTGCATTGATTAGGAAAAACAATGCACATGTCAGACCTAGTATTATATTTATCTTTAATCATTGTTTTAAAAGTCCAACAGGTTTCCTTGTACTTGTGTTATTGAATGGGGTAGATGGGTTACCCTGAACACCAACTCCGTGACTCTAGTCAAATTCTGGCAGAATTGAAAAAGCAAGTTCCACATCCAACCTTTCTCTACTAACACGCAGTTAGGTGCTAACCAGACAAAGGCCTGTCTAACTAGCCCTACTCCGTAGTGGTCCAGTCAAGTCACAGGCTGGTGACTGGATCTTGTTTAGTTTTTTAGAAAAACTCTATAATCAATCATTTTGTCTGCCACACACCTGAGTTTTTAATTTTAAATATATTACAATAATCTGAATATAAAGCATTCCCTGCTTTTCACCATTCTAAGTATTAGTGCAAAATCGAACAATAACTCATTTCCAGCATCCGCAGTTTTTTTATTTTTATTTTTTTGTTTTTATAACTCTGGATCGCTGTGCAGGCTGTAGCCTAGAGCTGATTGAAGAATTTGCCAAACTACAGAGGGGAATGGTGGGGAACGATGACGGATACAGTAAAATCACATCAGGGAATGACCAGCCATTAAAAAGCTGCAGTATGCTCTGTAATATCCGTGGTTCATTTTTAAACCCGGGGTTCAGGGAATTAGGAAACTCCCCCTGGTTTTCTGTAAGTCCAAATCTACCCCAGACACAGCCCCATCTCCGCTCATCCCCCACCGAGGTTCAGCTACCTCAGGGAAGATTAAATCTGGAGACGTTCCTAGTCTGTCTGTGGCTCAGTGCCGCATCAGACTGTGCATACATACACTGCTGTTAAATTGGATAGGTTGGGCAACTGGCCAAACTTGCTGCTCAATGTGAGGTGAACTTTAACAGGGATGCCCAATCTTTCGTCTTTGTGCACAGTTGGATACCATGAGAGGTCTTGGAGTCCCATGTGACGTTCAAGCTCAAGAACACGTTTTTGTTTTGTATATGCTTTAAGTTCGTTGATGCCAACAGATCTTGGATGTTCTGATTTTAAGATTTATCCATCACTAAACACAGCCGTTTTCAAACTATCCGGATCACAAAGTACTAACAGTGAATGGGAGCTCTTGGTCCAAATAAGACTGAGTGACCTAGGTTTCAACGACTTTAGCAACAGGGCTGAGGAATTACAAGTGGCTCTGTTGTATAATAATAAATGGAATGAAAAGAAAATCACAGTGAAGCACCATCTTGTGGTGGCATTTCTGTTCAGCGGTTCAGATGACCAGGAGAATGCAGCTCCCTCTAGTAATAGGTATGTGTGTGTGTGTGTGTTGTGTGTGTGTGTTGTGTGTGTGTGTTGTGTGTGTGTGTGTGTGTGTGTGTGTGTGTGTGTTTGTGTGTTGTGTGTGTGTGTGTTCTCTGTGTGTGTGTGTGTGTGTGTGTGTGTGTGTTCATCTACATCTTGCTTGATTTGCCTGGATTTTGTGGTATGAATAACCGTGAAGCTACCAGCACTCGCTGTTGTTAAGGAATAAAATCAGGCAAGAACAGGAGTTTGCACATCCACAATTAAATGTGGAAATTGGGAAGTTGCTGCCCTTGTTGCCCTGCTCCTTCAGGAGCTTCATTCTACTAATATTTTGCTGAGAGTCTTGGAAATCACACACATGAAGGGAGTGAACAAGTCAGAAAAAGTTTAAGCTTCTCCATTTAAGTGCAAGTGAATTTTTAATGGTGTGTCAGGTCCTAATTCCTGCCCAAAAAAAACATGATCTGGCACTGGAAATGTAATTTTTTACAAGTGTCGAGTCTCATTCTGCCAGAATATGATACTTGTTGGAGATTTAAAAAAAAAACTTTTACTTTTTCTTTGTCTCCGTCTATCCCTCTTTCCCTCTCTTTTCCTCCCATCTTTCTTTCCCTCTCTATTTTGCTTCCTCTGCACTGATTTTACATTCAATTAAATACTTTCCTGACACTTCCTGATTTAGACTCTGCATGTCTCAGTAAGGGTTTTTCAATCTGATTGTTTGGGGAGACATGCTATTGCCTGCCCTGTTCAGACAGGACAAAAACAGAATTACCTGGAAAAACTCTGCAGGTCTGGCAGCATCGGCGGAGAAGAAAAGAGTTGACGTTTCGAGTCCTCATGACCCTTCATGAGGACTCGAAACGTCAACTCTTTTCTTCTCCGCCGATGCTGCCAGACCTGCTGAGTTTTTCCAGGTAATTCTGTTTTTGTTTTGGATATCCAGCATCCGCAGTTTTTTGTTTTTATCTCTGTTTAGACAGGACCCTGGTCCACTGAGAAGGGTGCTGTGCTGTTTTGACTGTTTAATTATTGTAAATTGCAGTGCAAAGGCCCACAGAAAATCTATGAGTAAGAGTAATACAGGGCGGCCACAGTTCATTCGCCCCTGACTGCAAAACACGGGCCAACCTTAAGTTTCAGGATTGTTAAATGATTGATCATTATCACATTGTGGACTTCCCTAAACTCACCTCAGCATTGTAAGTAAACATTCTGCCAGATCAGGACTTAGCTAACCAGAGAGTGAAAAACACCACGAGCCACTCTCTGGCACCTCAGAATTGCATTTGCAGAATATTGCCGGCCCTTGGGTAGGAATGCTATTGAGATCCAACCTGGGGAAAATGGGGACCAGCATTTATTAAGATATCTTGAAACATCAAAGGGAAAGAGGTTAAAACTGATATAAAAAAAAGGACAGATGTCGGGACAAACTTAATCATGCACGGTAATTTAGTCCCTGTGTGGTCTTCCTGATAGGCTAGTAGAGGTGAAAACTGTAAACTCATTCAACAGTGAAATGATATGATGAGGTCCTTTGTTGGGATGATTGAGGTCAATGACTTTTTGCTCTTGTCAGAGAAGTGTCCATTGACACTCTCAATGGGTCAGAAAATAAACATACCATCCAGTGTGAACTCACTCTAACACACTTGGTGGGAGGGTGGGGTGCTGGCCAATATCTTACTGAGTCAGCTGGAGTGCGA